>NW_026526969.1:1200000-1800000 GCF_024362965.1 Panthera pardus | reverse complement strand
GGATATGCTGTTGTAACCGACCCCAAAGGCTCTGCTGATGACCGTCCCTCAGAGACCCAGGTGACCGAGGTTCCTTTAGATTCTGATGCTGCCGTGGGGACACGAGGCCCACGGCTGTGCCACGGTGAAGGAAGGGGAGAACGGGCAGACTCACATACCGGCTCTCAAATGTTTCCAGTCTGCCAGTGCCCCTTACCACTGCTGCTCATTTCATAATTTAATCGAGCCGCGTGTTTACGTCGAAATTTCGGGTGATGGGAAAGGTATCCGTCCTCTGTGCTGGAACTTCAGGAGGTCGGGAAATATTGGTGAACACTAGCAGCAGGCAGGACACGTGTGGGTTCTGGCTGTTCGGCGTCCACACGTCACCGGGCAGGTAACTCAAGCCGGGCCAAAGGGACCCTCTCTCCAGGGTCTCTGATCTGCCGAGTGCTTGCGCGGGACAATCCCAAACAACGCTTATTTATCCTGCAACGCCAATGAACCAGCTGGAGATCAAAGTCTCTCCAGGGACCTTCACTCTTGCGTGGAGATACCAAAGAGCAGAAAAAAGCACTCATTCATTCTAGCAGCCTCGCCCTCCAGCCCCCCGCTACCCCTTGTTGTTCAGCCTGTTTCTTTACCATTCCTGTGAACTTTGAGGGCAACCAACACTCTCCTGATGTATTCCTTTTCCGCTTAGTAAGAGTCGGTTTTTGTTACTTGTGCCTAAAATGTTCCCCAACAGGAAACAAAACCCTTAAACGAAATGTCCAGCTGACGTGATCCGCCGGGTCCTGTAAGATTTATCTACAGGTATGTGCCGGAAGGGGCAGAGGGGGGAGAACACCTGGTTCAAAGCCACGGAAATCACCCTGCTCCTCTCTTTGCCGTGTGAACTTGAGCAGACCCAGAAGCTCGTCTGTCAAATGAGGGTCTGGGACAAGTTTATCTTCCAAGTCCTTTCTGGCTCCGGTGGACCGCGACTGTGTCATTCTGGGACCCGCTGAAATGAGCCCACACCCTGTATTTTGGTCCCTGATTGAAACCAAAAACAGGCGCCACACTTTGATAAATAACCTGTCAACTCTACGCTTTCATTTGGAATCACATTAGCCTAGGAAACCACGGGTTGCTTGTATGTTACATTTCAAATGCACAGAGATCCTGGCATCCATCTGAGGACCTGCCATCCACCTGGGGGCTCTGCCTTGGCAGTAAGGGTGGAATCCAATCCAAGCGATCATGCTTGTTACTCATCTGATTCCTATTTATCGAGGACTACGTCCTTTCATTATTTGAGATCGGTCGGGTTCCTTCATGTGTGTCTGCTTAGTACCCAGGAGGCAGAAGAACCAGGCATTTCCAGAATATTGTGATATATTAATGTCAATAAAAGTAATGACTGCAAGACCCTCAGCTCTCTGTCTCTAATTAGAGGAATGCTAGGAGCTGGGCAGAGAGAAAAATCCCAAGTATTTCTCGGCAGGCTGGTGCGCGGAAGAAAAACGAGATGACTTTCCCTGTGAATAAGATTCACCTCTGATTAAAATTCTGCCTGGACAAAAAAAAAAAAAAATCTGCCTAGAATTAAAAAGGTGATGTACTGAGATATGAATGACTCACTTAATCAGAAGGGCCTCTCTGTACACATTATTCTCCCTGCCTTTAGCCAAAGTTGACTCTCTTGCACTCTTAATGTTAGAAAAAAGGGGTTTTTCAGGATACCCTGCCCTGGCCAAGTGAGGACAGAGACCAGGAGGCAACAGCGACATTCTGAGACACAGGAAGGGGCTTCACTGAATCAAAGAAGACCATGGTCAAGGGAACCTCGGGGGGCTTTCCATATGCTGTGGTCAGAGGGCAACCTTTGGTTGTGGATTTTGTTTTTCCTCTCTGCGAGCTACTTGACCGCAAAGGGCTTAGTCTAAGATCTGGGTCTCTTTGCCCCAGGAATGAAAAAGTGGTCATTTTAAAGGGGATTTCAGTGCATGTTAATCTCCCGGTTGAGGTGAGAAGAGGGAGAGAAAGAAAGAAAAGACTCGAGTAGCTGAGCAGAAGAGAGATTGGTTGCTCAGACATTCCAGAAGGTTCCAACAAGCCAGGGCCCCTTCCTGTGAAGTCCGAGGCTTTCTGCTGGAAAGCAAAAGGTGCCCAGCAAACGCCCCTGGTAACCAGTCTCAGCCGAGGACAGCAGACAGCGCGCTCTGTCCAGCCAAAGCGCTCGGCAATTTGAGAGTCTGCTCCTTCTCCAGGCTGTCCAGTGTTTCAAATGCAGTTTGTCTTTTTACCACAGTTGCAACCTCTCCACTTGCAGCCACTTAAAAGCAGAGGAACCGGCCACGCAAAATAGGGTGTGCGCTTGCGACAGAGGTCGGAAATGCGGCTTGACAACGTTTCCGTCTTTCGTGCAAGGTAGGGGATTTTTTTTTAATGAGTTCCTTCTCCCCAGTTCTGGCTATTTCTCAGCTAGGACTCACCCAGCAGATTAACTGAGTTTCTGCTGACCTTGGCAGGAGAGAGCAAACCCAAGAATTTGGCAGAACGGAAGCTATGCCCGCGCAACCTGAGAAACCACACGTCCGACTCACGGGTCGGCGGGTTTGGGGTGCGGATTATCCTCTGGATCCGGGAATCCGGGGGTCCAGGGATCCCGTTAGGGCCTGAACTGTGGAGCTGGCAGCTCTGTGTTGTGTCTTCCAGTGTCGGGTTTCAGGACACCACCTTGTAAAAACAATTGGCACACGAAATTCTCATGGGCTCGGCGGTTTGAGCTCAGGCTGGCCCGAGGGGCTGAGCCAGTGCTGCGACTGAGGCAGAATTCCTCGGGGCGAAGGCTTGGGGTGCTGAGCGGGGGGCGAGCCAGCACCTAGAAAGTGGAGGCCGGGAGCGGCATCCAGCACAAACATCTGCAGATGAACCGAGGGATACTTCCCATTGCGAGCTGATGCGGAGGCCAGATGTGCGCACTCCCCGGAGCCACCTCATCCCCTGTGGCTGCTGCTGACAGCTGCCCGCCAGGAAAAGGCAGAGGGCGAAGGGTGAGATGGAAAGAGCTGTGGGAAGTTCGCCAGGCCCCGCCTGGAGGCTGGCCTCCATGGGCTCCGAATATTCCAGCAGTAAGTCACTTGACCGTGCGCGTCAGGGGAGCCCTTGCTGCTTTGCTAGGCGCAGCCCGACAGCCGCCCGTAGGAGGGCGCCTCCCAGCTTCTGCAAGTTGCTCTAGCAGGGAATCATTCGGAAGGTTGGAGGGTCCGTGACCCCCTGGGGACAACGTGTCGGCCTGGGGAGGTAAATGGTCTCCACTGCGCAGGGACTAGTTACAGAAGTCGGGCGCTGGCTTCCGCCTCTTCCGAGAGAGGAGGATGGCAGCGGCAGATGAGTTGCAGATGCTAAGTTGCAAATGCCATCAACGCACGCTGCCCAGCAGGTCCTCATCGCAAGAGGGGGCGCGTCAGGCATCTCTGTCTCTGGTGACAGGTGACAGAACGGGAGAGCGGAGGGGAGGGGCCTGGTCCAAGGCCACGCTGGAATTCTTTAATCTGCTACACGGCTTCTCTAAAACTAAAGTTCATAAAAGGCCTCCGACTCTTACCGATGGATAATATGCTCGACACGCAGGGCGTGTATGCGATCGCTTCTGGGTGCTGTTTAAGGCAAAATCATCGAGGGATGAGGGCCTCCGCAGGAAAACCTTGGAGAAAGCCCGTTTCCTCCTCTTTATAACCTCCATTCTCATTACAGGCCTCAATCTCCCCCTCTGCGAGGTTCGAGCTCCTCAGGGCAAGAGATCGAGCAGAGATGAACTCTGTCCAGCACCTTCTACTTCCTTCCTTCAGGACGAGACAAGAAACGAGCCATCTCAATAGCACGGCCTTTTGAAGACAGGTGAACCAATTAGGTTTCTGACAGTTTCTATCTCCCTTTCCACTTCTTCCTCTCAAAATAATCACATCAGGCTTTGAAACCAAATGTCTAGGCACAGGGACACAGCCTGGCGGATGTCAAGTGGCTACGGAAAAAGTATCGATAAGAAACGCCCACCTGACCAAGGGGAGGAGCAGGGCCCCGAGGCCAAGATACTATCTTTAGGAGCCGGTGCTTGAGATTTCCAGGGATGCGGCCATGTCCAGTCCCCTCCTCCCGACCCCCCAAAACAGGGGACATCGTTGTCACCACATGTGCCCAGTAGCTAAAAAGACGTGACCTGAGCTCTCCCAGTTCCGGGGATGAACGAAAGCAACAGTGCCATAGCACCCCTCCGCCTCGTCCGGTCCCTCCACCCCCCCACCCTCGGCCCTGCAGACCTCAACATTGTCTCCGTGGTGAACTTCCCTGGAAATCAGTGCTGAGGAAGGGCTATTTTCGTAACACTGGGGTATGACACCTGAGTGAAGGTCGGAGGTGGATTTTCAGAGCCCAAAGGCCTCGTGCTCGTTAACGGTGCACGGGGCAGCGGTCTAAGAGAGAGAATCTTGCCAGGGAGTCAGGGACAGAAGGTCCCATTTCCCACCAGGACAAAGGGCACAAACCTCGCAGAGAAGGCAAATACCAACACACGTGCTGTAAAGAAAATGGACTTCACAGCCTCCAAGAGAGACCTGAGCTCGCCCAGAAAGCACTTCCCAGAGAGAGAGCCCAGGCAGCCCAAGCGCCGGAATGGTCTCATGACCCAACCATGCGCTTGGGATTGGGATGGACTGCTGGGAACTTTAAGTGCCCCCGGGACCTGAAGATCCGGATTTAGGAGCAATGCATTTAGGGTTGATGACATACAGCTGCAAAATAATACTCTCTGGTTCCTCATTTTGATCCAGATTCCTCACCTACATACAGTGTGGGTAGTAATCTCTGACTTACCTAGAAGATAGCGTAAGGATCAAGCTAAACAGTGCACAGACAAGTATTTTGCAACACGTACAAATACATGCTTTCGCCGCCACGTTGCTGCCTGGGTGAATTATTTTTACGAAGACCTGGGAAAAGTGGCTCTTGTCATCTTTGTCCAACGGACGACTCTCGAAGACTGTCCACCTGTGAGGCAGGTGACTAGTCATCTGTTCCCTTCGAAGCGATGTATCGATAGCAAAGGACTTGTCAAGACTGAGCTGATGGAAGACTGAAACTGAGCAAATACGTAACAGCTCGGAGCCTCGAGTTTCCACATCTGTCAGATGGTACCAATAACTCAGCCCTCTCAGGTTTCCAAAGATTAAAGGAGGTTGTGTCTGTCAACAGCTTTCTCGCGAGGAGAACTTGAGGCATGTCAAGGCTCTTGTTCCTGTTTGTTTTGCATTCGAGCACTGGAATTAAAAAACCTGAAAGAATAGAGAGTTCGCCTCGAAGAAGGTGTGGGGGCCAAAGATCTCCCCAAGCAGAAAATGCATGTCCCCCAAAGGGAGAAGGCAGGCCTGATCCAGCTTTGGTCAGGGACCCTGGCTGAGACTCACCATGGAAGAGTCATTCTTGGGGTCCCCCTGATTCTCAGTCCAGACCCTGGCCCCTTGGAATGCCGTCCATCTCCTAAGGCCAAGTCCTCCCTCCTTTGTGAGATAGTCTCAGGCCTCCTCGCTTGCAATCTCCATGGTTTGCCCAGTGCTCCCACCTTTTTTTTTGGTTTCACTATAAAATGTACTTGAGAGTTTGCCATAGTTTATTTTGTGTGTGCATCTTGGATTCATCTTGATTGATCTATGAGATTTTGGAGAACAAGAAATATGTAGTTTCATCTTTGTATCCCTATACTGCCCTGTAATAATATGGGTTTTTTTTTTTTTTGTGGTTTTTAAAAAAATGCTTAATGTTTATTTTCGAGAGGGAGGGAGGGAGAGAGAATGAGCGGGGAAGGGGCAGAGAGAGGGAGACACTGGATCTGAGGCAGGCTCCGGGCTCTGAGCTGTCAGCACTCGACAGCTCGAACCCACGGACCATGAGATCATGACCTGAGCTGAAGTCGGACGCTTAACCAACTAAGCCACCCAGGCGCCCCATGATATCTGCTTTTTGAATAAAATATATTTCCAGCTCTTACCTCACCATCCATCGAGAGCCAATCCTATAAATAAGCAACGAGAGCTGTCGTGGCCATCATCACCTAAGCCTTGGATGCTGCAGCACTTAACAGACCTCTTGTCTTCAAACTGGCCTCCCCGGTTCATCTTCTTCAAATGCCGTTTTAAGATACCATATTCAAATTTCCCATTCAAATTCTTTGCAAGGTGCAAACTTGAAAGCCCTGAAGGTAAGGGTCTCCAGCTTACCTCCAATCCAATCCAGCTTTTTAAACTCATTTAACCCATGCATTCCCAAACCAGTAAGGCTGACTCATTCACTTATTCATTGATTTTTTTTTTTTATTCATTCCTTCAAGTAGGGTTGAGTGCCGATTATATGCCAGCCATTGTGTTAGGTGATAGGGATCTTTATACAAAGATATCATCCCCGATCTCAATGCCGTAGCCATCTGGTGGGCTGGCAGAAAGTAAAGGGCCTATTACAATTCTAAGTGATAAGACATACTGGGGTACAGATGAGCCAATACCCAAATTGGCCTGAGGGAATCAGCCAAGGGTTGGCAGAAAAGAGACCAGAGTAGAGTGGTTTCCCAGAAAGACCCCACGCACTGGGTAAAGAGAGGCCATTTGAGACAGAGAGAAAAGAATACGCAGAAAAATTAAGGACGTCATGAGAATATGGTATAAACTCACGTGTGGCTCCGGACGACCCAGCTGGGAGCTAAACTCAAACACAAGGGGGATCTCCAAGGTTTGTGATGTGGTATTTATTACCTATGTCAGTATTTCTCAACTTGTGTTCTGGAACCAGGTTCTGAGAGACATCAGGCAGATTACTAAGGCCAGAAACATTTTTAAAGGGTTCTGCGGTCAAAAAAAGTTTGCAAAGTAAATACGTGCTTTCCCACTCCCCCCCCCCCCCCACCCACTTGGAAAGTTACAATGTTCATAAGCGTATTGAAGGTTCTGCTAAGCCTTGCAATAAAACAAGATATTTAAAGGGTCCGAAACTTATTTATCCAAAGAAAATGACACCACCATATGTCTCCTGCAGGAGGGAATCCAAGGACCGACAGGTTTGGAAGTGCCGGTCTATACGCTACCACACGCATTAGGCACATCTGTCCTGGCCCGTAAATTGAAGGCATGAACTTCAGATACAAACACACACAGATTTGAATCCTGTTTCCAACACTTCCTTCCTGTCTGAACTTGGACAAAGGCCCATCTTTGATGGACCTTTTACTCACCTATAAAATGGGCATAAAATATGCTTTCTCCACGGGGTGGTTTCACTGAGGCCTTCCGCCTGACCCATAATATGCGCTTAAAGAATTTCCTTTCATTTATTATTGGTTAACAGTTACGAATATCTAATCTATCAGCCCAAATAACTGTAAGAACCTTATGAGGAATATAGCTTTGCTCATCGAATTTCCAGCATTCTGGCAAAGCTTCTCCACAATGTCTCTTAAAAGATTCTCGTTTAATGATACTCAAAACTGAGCACAAAAGGATTCTCTGAAATACTGCAATTAGAAAAACTGCGATAGAAAGAAGAAAAAGCAAAACCCAAAACACACATCATTAGGAATGTACTGCTTTTCTTAAGTGAGGTATTCTAATGTTCACAGTGACTCCCTACCCTCTAGCGACTGAAAACTAAGTTATGTATATACTCAATGGAATACTACTTGGCGATCAAAAAGAATGAAATCCTGCCCCTTGCCAACAACATGGACGGAACCGGAGTGTATTTTGCTAAGTGAAATAAGTCGGTCCGAGAAAGACAAATATGATTTCATTTATGTGGAATTTAAGAAACACAACAGATGAACATAGGGGAAGGGAGGGAAAAATAAGATAAAAACAGAGAGGGAGGCAAACCATAAGAGACCCTTACCTACAGAGAGTGAACTGAGGGTTGCTGGGGGGGGGGGGTGTCGGTGGGGGGATGGGCTAAGTGGGCAAGGGGCATTCAGGAGGGCGCTTGTTGGGACGGGCACTGGGTGTCCTATGGAAGCAATGAATCACTGGGTTCTACTCCTGAAACCAACACGACATTGTATGTGAACTAACTTGAATTTAAATAAATCAGTTAAAAATAAAAATATAGAAAAACAAACCACATAAAATACGGTCCTAAAAAGAGAAATATTTGCCATGTGAAGATGAAGATTATAGCCGATCAGAGTTGGTAGGAATTTTAATACACAGGTTTTTAAAAAAGCAGACGAAGAAAGGCTCTTCCGTGTGTGGCCTGGGACACATGCTCTGTCCTTGGCCTTGAAAACCCTTTGCTTTGGCCCCGTGGAAAGTCTCACACATCCTTGAAGACTCAGCCCAAGCATCACTTCCTTCGTAAAGTCATCCTTGATTCCCCAGCTTGGGTTAGGTAACACCCCCCGGGCTCCTGCCATATCCGTGGACAGTGCCATTAGGCAACATCCACTGCATTCTTACCACGTGGTTGCTATGGCCACAGCACTGGAGACGTAATTGATGGCCAAATAGAGGCGGTCCTGCCCTCAGAGCTTATGGTCTGATAGGACAGCAGACACCTTTTAGATAAACAGACAAAAAACGTATTGCAAACTGAGCAAGTGCTGTGAGGCAATAGAGGAGACCTAATAGAGAATCAAGGGGGTTCTGTTTTACTTGTTTACCTTGCCGTCTCCTCCACTGGCTGTGAAATATTTGAGTGCAACCCTGCGCACATCTGTGCCACTTGGCACGGTATTGTGGCACAGTGCATTGAACTTGGCATGCATGACCTCTTGAATGAACGAATGAGCGAATGAATCAATGAATTCAATGAGTTAAAACCGAGACACATAGGGTTTGCCTAAGCTGACAACTAATTAGTTACCATTTTGACTACTACCGTTGTTTACAGGGGGAGAATACTTGTAAACATATACATATATACATGTATATTTTTAAATGTTCATTTATTTATTTTTGAGAGAGCGAGAGAGGGTGAACAGGGGAGGGGGAGAGAGAGAGAGAGAGAGAGAGAGAGAGAATCCCAAGCAGGCTCCGCACTGTCAGTGCAGAAAACAACTTCTGCCATTCGATTTCCAGTCCCAGGCAACGGGTAATTGTTTGGAGCCCTTTCTTGACTCCTGGCCCAGCTCTGGCTGCTGTTTGCCGCGAATAAACGAGTGAGTAGCCGCACAGTGGGCTTCATGCGGCGCGACGCAGAGAAGACGCTCTCTACGCACATCTGTTCTCTAGGACCGAAAGAGCCCATAGCCAACCTCAGAGCAATTACTACTGTGTTCTGTTGATATTTGGTTTTATTTGGCTCCTTGGCTCTCCCGGGCCCTGTAGAATCGCAAACATCATCAATGGCTTCCAACTAGAGCTGGCTGGAAGGAAGAATACGTTTTATTTGGAGAATGGTGGCTCCCCACGCACTTGTGATAAAAGAGGAAGGAGACGTGTGGATTTGTCCAATAACCTCAACGGTGTGTCGTGCAAGCGGGGTCCGGACAGAAGACTCACTCCCTGATTCCAAATCCTTCATGAAAACGATTTCATCGGCAGCCCACACTTGCCTGCCTTCCTTGTGATTCTGTGGGGCAGACAGTGAGATTACCTAATTTAAATAAAGAGCTAGCTCGTTGCTGGTTTTTTCTTTCTTTCTTTCTTTCTTTCTTTCTTTCTTTCTTTCTTTCTTTCTTCCTCTTTCTTTCTTTCTTTCTTTCTTTCTTTCTTTCTTTCTTTCTTCCTTCCTTCCTTCCTTCCTTCCTTCCTTCCTTCCTTCCTTTTTCTTTCTTTCTTTCTTGCTTGCTTGCTTGCTTTCTTTCTTTCCAGGTGCCAAGAAGATTTAGAGCAGTGACCCGGCTCAGGGATAATATTCTCATAGAACTCTCAGATTCAGTGAAAAATTAGGAAGTGCACATAAGGACGTTCACATCCTTCCTGGAGAGAGCCCGATGGAGAGGTACACACATTTTTTAGAGCATCACAAAAGATAACACCGCTCCCTCCCCCAACAGCGCTTGATTTTTAAAAGTCACCAATGTCAGCACTGCCTTTAATGAGTCTGTAACCAGAAGTTTGCACCCGAAGACCAGGATTTCAGGGTTTTCTTTTTCTACAGCAGCTGACAGAACTCACCCCTCACCTCAGAACCTGGCTTTCCAGGTACAGACTACATTTTGTTTTTTTTGGTGGAAGACATGACGTGACATGATTTCCAAAACTTGAATACAATATTTAACACGTACACAAGAATGTGTGTATGTTCTGTGTGTGTGTTTTTTTTTTTTGCAAAGCTATGAAGCATAATGGACCAAACACCTGGGTACAAACACCCATGAAGCCATTATCCGTTACCAGCTCAAGAACCAGGATACCACCAATGTGCGTGAATTTCTAGAGTCTCTGTGGCCCCATCTACCGCGCATTATCTCCGATAAATCCGTATGTTTCTAATTCCTTGCCCTTAAATAGCTCTACCTTACTTTGTTTTTCCTCTCCATACTGTTTCTGTTTTATTCTGTCTGCCTTCGTGATTTCTCTTTACTTTAGATTGTCAGCAACTTGACTGTGGGATTTACCTTCACATAACACAATGATACACTCAACCCGAAAACAGTATCCTTTCAACTGCTCCCTCGTATCGTTTCTTCCACTGCCGTCATACGTTTAACTTCACATGTGCTACAAACACACCACCTTAGGACTATTTTTGCTTTAAAGGGTCAATTTTTAAAAAGGGATTAAAAAAATGTAATTCATATCGCCCTGCACGTCAGGGCAGAAATCTTCATTTCTTTATGTAAACCCATGTTTCTCTCGCCATCTTGTTTGTTCTGCTTTGGGACTGTCCTTTGCCATTTTTTACAGCACAGGTCTGCTGGCAATAAATTCTCAAGGCCCTTTTCGTCTGGAAAAGCCATTATTTTGCCTTTGATTTCAGAAACTATTTTCACAGGGCATAGAATTCTGGATTGACAGAATCTTTTCTGTCATTTTAAAGATGTCACTTCTTGTTTCCGATCTACATAGCTTCTACTAAGGGGCCTATCGTGACGTTTATCTTTTTTAAAATCATTTTTAAGTATTAATTAATTTAATTTTAATTCCAGTGCAGTTAACATTCAGTGCCATATTAGTTTCAGGTGTACAATACAGTGATTCATCAATCCCAAACATCACCCTGTGCTCATCACAAGTCCACTCCTTAATCCCCATCACCTATTTCAGCCGTTCCCACCCCCTCCGGTAACCATGTTTTTCCTACAGTTAAGAGTCTGTGTTTGGGTTTGCCTCTACCTTTTTTTCCCTTTGTTTGTTTCTTGTTTCTCCAATTCCACATGTGTGAAATCATATGGTTATTTGTCTTTCTCTGACTGGCTTATTTCATTTAACATTATACTTTCTAGATCCATCCAGATCTATTAGTTCTAGATCCATCCAGATCTGGTAGTTCTATTTTTAATTTTTTGAGGAACCTCCATACTGTCTTCCACAGTGGCTGCACCAGTTTCCATGCCCTCCAACAGTGCACAAGGGTTTCCTTTTCTCCACATCCTCACCAACATTTGTTATGTCCTGTGGTTTTGATGTTAGCCATTGTGACAAGTATGAGTTGGTACCTCATCGTGGGTTTGATCTGCATTTCCCTGATGATGAGTGATGTTGAGCATGTTTTCATGAGTCTGTTGGCCATCTGGATGTCTTCTTTGGAGAAATATCTGTTCATGTCTTCTGCTCAGTTTTTAATCGGATCACCTGGGGTTTTCTGGTGTTGAGTTGTACAAGTTCTTTATTTATTTTGGATACTAACCTATCAAATACGTCATCTGCAAATATCTTGTCCCATTCACATTAGGTGTGCATGTGTATGTACGGGTGTTATTCTATGTGTCTTTTTCCTGCTTGGGGTTCAGGTCAGCTATCTACCCCTGCGTCTCAGCTCTGAAAGCACCTTCCCAAGTTCTCTGTGATAAACAATGGAATTGCTTTGAGCATGTCTGTTTCGAAGTGAACACAATGGAGGTCCATGGAGCAGGGCCCGTGGGTATGTGCAAACCTATATTCTCAGGCTGGTTCACACTCACAATCTGGAAATTTGTTAGAAATTTTGGCCGAATTCTTTCCCACTAATCTGGCGCTGGGCCTCTCTCCCTCCGTGACCCCCTAGCGGTGACTCAGTGCTGTGTCCCATCTGTCCCTGGAGGTGTCTGTCTTTCCATACGCTTCGGGCTACGTGGTTGCTCTGGGGCGGGCTTCAACTCTCTGATGGATTCGAGAAGATTTGTAATTTTTGTAGTTACCCCAGATTTTTCTGGTTATTGCAATGAGAGTGAAGCTCTTTCCTGTTTCCCATATCCTAGGCAGACGAGAAGTTCAACTATAATGCAAAATTTTTATTCTCTCCCCTTAATCTTCTTGTTAGGTCTTAGGTAAATCCTCTGAAACTTTTTTTTTTTTTAAGGTTTATTTATTTTTGAAGGAGAGAGAGAGAGACAGAGTGTGAGTGGGGGAGGGGGAAGAGGGAGACACAGAATCCGAAGCAGCCTCCAGGCTTGAGCTGTCAGCACAGAGCCCGACGCAGGGCTCGAACCCATGAACCGTGAGATCATGACCTGAGCTGAAGTCAGATGCTTAACCGACTAAGCCACCCAGGCACCCCAGGCCCCTGAATCTTTACTAATTTTTGTAAACTATTAATAATTTAGAGAAGTGTGTTAAAATTTCCTCCTATAATTGGCCAATTACTGTTCATATTTTATCAATATTTTGCTTTATATATTTTGATATACAATAATATGTCACATACCACTTATGATAATAGGTACACAGAATTTTAAAAAATTCTCTCCTGTTGGTTAGTTAAATAGTTTATGACCAAATACTGTCTCTCTTTGTGCTAATAGTGCTTTTTTCTCTTAAAATCTAATTTATCTGTTTTTTTATTAATATAGTCACCCCATGTTTCTTCTGGTTATTCTTTGCATGTTACTTTTTTCTATCCTCTTATTTTCAGTCTTTGTTCAAATATTTTGGATGTGTCCCTTAAGTAGCATTTGGCTGATCTGTTTAAGAAAAAAACAACCTGATAGGGCGCCTGGGGGGCTCAGTCGGTTGGGCGTCCGACTTGGGCTCAGGTCACGCTCTCGTGGTTTGTGGGTTCGAGCCCCACATCAGGCTCTGCGCTGACAGCTCGGAGCCTGGAGCCTGCTTCGGATTCTGTGTCTCCCTCTCTCTCTGGCCCTTCCCCCCCCCCCCCCAAAGATAAACAAACATTAAAACAAAACCAAAAAAAAAGAAAAGAAAAAAACAACCTGATATGCTTTTTGTCCACAATAATTATTGAAGGTTTTAGAACTGGCTAGTTGCAATGTCATTAATATTTCTGCCACTGAATACAGGTCAGAAATTCAGACCTAGAAGTCCACACTGAATTGTGTTATTACCTAGAACTTCTCCACCTCTGAAATTGTTAATTGAAATAGTTCTCGGACTTCATTTTCTAATGAATGCTCTTCTGTGCTTCTCCCAATATATTGTCCTTTTGGTAACATCGACACCCTTAGTCTCTTGGTTCTAAGTTCCGTCTGGCTTGATCACTCCCAGGCGAGATGGCTATAGTGCCCTCCCTCTTCTCTTTACCCCCAATCATGCCACCTGTCGTTGTCATGCATCCTCCATACTGTTGCCAGAGTGACCTAAGGTTCGAATATGATCGGGTCACACTGCCTTGCTTGCGATGCATCAATAAAATTGAGATCACACTGATGAGCATACGGTGCCCTGTGCTACCTACACACTACCTATGTCTCTATTCTGGCTGTTTCTCTGCTGCATCATTTTTCCCCCCATCAGAAACCTCCCGTAGTTCCATGGACTCACTGTGTTTTTTGAAACAGCTTTACTGAGATATCATTCCCATACCATCCAGCTCACATATTTAAAACATAACCACTCAATGATTTCAGTATATTCACGAGGTTGTGCAACCCTCATGATTGTTTCTACAATTTTAGATTATACGCCAGCACTCGTTATCATTTATGTGTCTAAATTTGTCATTACAGCCATCCTAGCGTGCACAGAGAAGTATCTCATCGTGGTTTTGATGTGCATTTCCCTAATGGCACGACATTGAGCGTTTTTTTCACGCCGTCATTGGCTGTTTGTATGTTTCCTTGGGGAACTGTCTTTTCAGATACTTTGCCCCATTTCTTTCGTTGGGTTGTCTGTCTTGTTATTCTTGGGTTGCAAGTGTTCTTTACATATTCTAGTTACAAGTCTTTTATCAGCTACAGGACTTAGGACTATATCATTTCCTCGTGTCGTTTGCCTCTTCACCCGAAGTCTGGGTTGTGTCATCTTACAATTTTGTAAATGAGGCTTTAAATTTTAAGGAAGTCCAATTTATTTTATCTTTTGTCCCTTGTGCTGTTGGTGTCGCATCCAAGAAGGCTTCACCTAACCCCAAATGATGAAGATTCACTCCTTAATTTTCTTCTAACAGTTTTATAGTTTTGGCTCTTATATTTAGGTTGATGATCCATTTTGAGATCATTGCCATGTCTGGTATGATGAAGGAGTCCAGCTGCACTCTTGTGCACATCCCGTTGTCCCGACTCCTCACATTCTGGTGCTTCTCACATGCTGCTTCCTATGCTCTTAAACTCCTTCCTTTCCCCTCTCCATTTTTAAAATTCTTACTTGCATTCCAGATGAAGCAGAACCTAAGCCAAAGTCTTCTCCGACTTCCTGGTCTAATTTAGATGTCCTTTTTTGGTGCTTCTATGACATCGTGCATTCTTTTTTTTTTTTAATTTTTGTAATGTTTATTTATTTTTGAGAGAGACAGAGAGACAGAGCCGGAGCGGGGGAGAGGCAGAGAGAGAGGGAGACACAGAATCTGAAGCAGGCTCCGGGCTCTGAGCTGTCGGCACAGAGCCCAATGTGGGGCTCGAACTCGTGAACCACAAGATCACGACCTGAGCCAGAGTCGGACGCTTAACTGACTGGGCCACCCAGGTACCCCAACATCATACATTCTTTTTAGATCAAGGGTCTGTGACCTTTTTTTTTTTATGGGGGGTGGGCAAAGGGCCAGACAGTAAATATTTTAAGCTTTATATGCAGAGGCAAAAGTCAAGGATATTCCGTAAGTACTTAAGCAGTGAGAGAGCAAACAAACTACCAAAAAAAGGAAAATAATGAAATTTAAAATGTAATAGTAATAGAGTACTTTTTTGGTCATACAGATTTATGAATGAGAAAAACCAAACTCTTTTTTGAGAGGAGATAATATCTTGCTTACTTGGGTTTCACGTTTAGCATTCCCGATCATTAAATTAATGGCACATGTTCATCTGCGAAAACCATTCTTAGCTTCGGGCCATACAAAAGCAGGTGGTGTGCTAGATTTGGCCGACGGACCACCATTTCTTGGCTTTGTGATAGATCACAAGTTCCAGCCCCCTTCCAGACCTGACATACCTGTGGCATGGAGGGCAGTCCCAGCCATAACTGTGGATGGCTACAGAGGCATCCTCTTTGGGGAGGGCGGTGAGGAGGTTTGCAGTGGCAGGTGGTATAGACGAGCTTAATCAGTAGCCTTGCCAATGCTCCTTTGTTACGTCCTCCCATATTATAGATTATAGAGTCTGGAGAGCTGGCACTCATTATCTCTCAGCCTGTCTTGTAACTAGGGGTCGGCCAACCTGAGGTACTCACGTGACCTATTGATCTAGAAGTGAGAAGATGCATGGGGAGGGGGGCAGGGCATGAGGCACGCACCCTGGTGTGGATTACGAACCTAGTGGTGTAATTCTGGAGCCGGAAGTTGTGGTGGTAGCTGGAATCAGCAGGTGGCTTCTTGAATCGCCGGCTTCCCTGTCATGGTAAAGGCAGTAGGTTCTCTAGTGTGATATGGGAAGTGGTTCTTCGAAGCTGAACCTTTCCAGTAATACAGGGAGCTCTCTACTTCTCTAATAAGACTTTTTTTTTTTAATTAAAGTTTTTGTTTGTTTGTTTATTCTTTTAGAGAGCGCAAGCAAGTAGGGGAGGGGTAGAGAGAGAGAGAGAGAGAATCCCTGTGGGGTCCTCACTGTGGGTGCAGAGCCTGAGGTGGGGCTCGAACTCATGAACCGTGAGATCACGACCTGAGCTGTAATCAAGAGTCAGACGCTTAACTGACTGAGCCACTCAGGCGCCCAAGCCCTAGTAAGACTTGTAAAACTACATTAGGGGCACCTGGGTGGCTCAGTTGGTTAAGCATCGACTTCAGCTCAGGTCACGATCTCGCGGTCCGTGAGTTCGAGCCCCGCGTCGGGCTCTGTGCTGACAGCTCAGAGCCTGGAGCCTGTTTCGGATTCTGTGTCTCCCTCTCTCTGCCCCTCCCCTGTTCATGCTCTGTCTCTCCCTGTCTCAAAAATAAATAAAACGTTAAAAAAAATTTTTTAAAAATAAAATAAAACTACATTAAGTAGAATCTTTTGTCTTCCGACCTGACCACAACAGGTACATTAGAGTCTAGGGGGGCATGGAAAGTTATTCTTATAAGCATCTGCCCCTTTGTAGTGCCAACTTTGCATAATTCCAGATAGTACACATATCATATTATAAAGAAATGGTTGGTTTTCTTATGTATTTTCTCCAATAGATTGCAAGAATTTTGTGAGCAGGCACTTTGTCTTAATCAATTCTGAATCACTGGTGCCTGGCGGTCAGTAAACGCTCAGTGAAACACCTGAAGCATAAGCAACAAAATAAAGAATAAACAAGCAGGACTACTTCAAACTAAAAAGCTTCTGCACAGAACAAGAACCAAGCAACAACATGAAAAGACAACCTACGGAATGGGAGAAATATTTGCAAGCCATGTATCCGATAAGGGGTTACCGTCCAAAATATACAAAGAACTCACAGCATTCAAGGAATTCAGTAGCACAAACCCCACAAATAATCCAATTAAAAAAATGAACAAGGGACCTGAATAGACATTTTCCCAAAAAAGATGTACGATCGGCCAACAGGTACGCGTAAAGGTGCCCCACATCAACTATCATTGGGAAATGCAAAAAAAAAAACGCAAAAACAAAACAAAAGGTGCAGCCACAGTAGAAAACAGTATGGAACGTCCTACTGTTTGATTCAGTGATTCCACTTCTGGGCATATATTTCCCCCAAAATAAAAACAGCATGTTGAAGGGATAGCTGTGTCTCCATGTTCATAGCAGCATTAGTGATGACAGTCGAGACACGGAAACAACCTAAGCGTCCATCAGCGGATGATCGAGTAAGTTGTGGTAAGTCTGCACAATGGAATATTACTCGGCCATGAAAAAGAAGGAAAGCCTGTCATCTGTGATGACGGAGACGAACCCTTAGGGCGTTAGGCTAAGTGAAACAAGTCAGACTGAGAAAGACAAACACTGTATGATCTTAAGGGAGATTTTCCACTTACGTGTGGAATAAAAAAAAAAAAAAACCAACCTCATAAAAAAAGAGATCAGATTTGTGGTTCCCAGAAATGGGGGCTAGGGAAAGTGGATACTGGAGGAATATGGCCAAAAGGTACAAAGTTCCAGTTACAAGATGAGTAAGTCCTAGAGATTTACTGTGGGATACTTGAAATGTTGTTAAGAGAGTAAATCCTAAGAATTGCCATTGCAAGGAAATTTTTTTTTCTTTTTTCCTTTCTTTTCTTTCTTTCTTTCTTTCTTATTTTATTTATTTATTTATTTATTTATTTATTTATTTATTTATTTATTTTTTGGTACCTGTGTGAGATGATGCATGTAACTAAACTCATTGTAACCATCATTTCACAATGTATGTAAGTCAAATCATTATGCTGGACACCTTAAACTGATACAGGACTGTAGGTCAATTATACCTCAATAAAACTGGGAAAAATGGCATTAAATTAATGCACAATCTGGCTATATAGGCACTCCTTTTTTTTTAAACGTTTATTTATTTTTGAGAGACAGCTGGCTATATAGGCACTCTTTTTTTTTTAACGTTTATTTATTTTTGAGAGACAGAGAGAGCCAGAGCACAAGTGAAGAAGGGGCAGAGAGCGAGGGAGACATAGAATCTGAAGCAGGCTCCAGGGGGCGCCTGGGTGGCTCAGTCGGTTAAGCATCTGACTTCGGCTCAGGTCATGATCTCACGGTCCGTGGGTTTGAGCCCCGCGTCGGGCTCTGTGCTGACAGCTCAGAGCCTGGAGCCTGCTTCGGATTCTGTGTGTCTCCCTCTCTCTCTGCCCCTCCCCCGCTCATGCTCTGTCTCTCTCTGTCTCTCTCTCTCTCTCTGTCAAATATAAATAAACATTAAAAAAAAATTTTTTTTTTGAAGCAGGCTCCAGGCTCTGAGCTGTCAGCACAGAGCCCGGTACGGGGCTTGAACCCATAAACCTTGAGGTCATGACCTGAGCGGAAGTCGGACGCTTAACCAACTGAGTCACCCTGGTGCTCCTGGGCATTTCTAAGTTTTTTAGTGTCCTCTAACCAATTCCTCTATCCAAATATGTTACCTTCTTACCCAGGGAGAATCTGAGCTCCTTTATGCTGAGAGACTTTTTAAAGTAAAACATTCCCAGTTACATGGCGAGGCTCAGAGTACTGATAATTACGGGCCTC
The DNA here is from genome assembly GCF_024362965.1 of Panthera pardus. Taxonomy (NCBI): domain Eukaryota; kingdom Metazoa; phylum Chordata; class Mammalia; order Carnivora; family Felidae; genus Panthera; species Panthera pardus. Next base: position 1,781,384 of record NW_026526969.1, on the reverse strand, counting down.
GGGGGAATCGAGGAGGGTCAACCCCAGGGCCAGGCGGGTAACCTAAGTGGAGACACGGGACGGGTGCAGAGCAGTGGGGGTGGCAGAGACAGAGGAAAGGCATGTCCCTGTCCAAGGTATGAAGCTGGCTACGCTCAGCATCATCAGGGTTGCTGGGTGGGAACACAGGCCTGCCCTTTTCAGAACAGCTCATCTGAATTTTTCTATGGAATCGCCCTCTTTTAAAATGTGGTCGACCAACCCCAACAATTTTAACTTGGGTTTGCCAGACTGACTGGCTTGTGGGGCAGCCGTCTGCAACCTCTATCTCACATGGGTCTCATGACATCCTCCCCCCCCCACAAAAAAACCCTTGAATTGAATTATCAAAGAAAGATCATATTTAGTGAGAAATGTGCTTCCATCTAATATCTGAGAAGGTTCTACTGACCAGAACAGGTGGACACCCTGGGGAGGGTTGTCAGTACTCATGGGATACGTGGAGCAGGGGTCACCAGTGTAGATGCGGTCGTCTCTGGGTCTGTAGATGCAAAGGCCTTGTGTGGCCCAAGACAAAGCAGTGGTGGGGAATTTTCTGGAGAACGACTGGACAGAGGGCTGCTAACGTGTGCGTCCAACGGGCAACGGAACTGCTTTAGCTATTTCGAGATGGGAGAGGGCTGTGATGAAGACGAGAGCGGGGCACAGAATATAAACGAGGTAGTCATGGCCCTAGTGAGAAAGGACGAGGTCTGTCTGCCAGGAGCAAGGCTGTCTGGAGAATGAATCAGCGGCTGTCGAGGAACGAATGAAGACCATCACAGCACAAGGTCGCTGCTTTTCCCTTCTCCCTCCCCTTCAGCCACGAGAGAAGGGAAGATACCCATCTGCCCAGGGGTGATGGAGGTTTGGGGACACTCAGCCGCGAAATGCAGTCTACAAGCTAAATACGCCTTCCGTAGTTTCCGCTCTTCGTGCAGCCTGTCCCTATGACCTCATTTTGACAACGCAGCCAAGTGGGGAGTGCTGACTTTTCAGCGTAGTAGAGACTCCCAGGTGTGCTGGGTGAAGTTGTACAAGGACTGGGATGTGCTGAAAATAATACCCTGGAAGTTCTTCTCTGCATGACTAGAAAGCACGCCAGGCCTCTAATGGCACAGCCCGCTGCGTTAGAAAAAAGGCTTCCAGAAACCACAGGTCTCATCTAACAATAAACAGCATCCAGGGACTCTTAGGCATGGCTGCATAAATCTGGTTGCTTAAAAATAGACAGGCATAAAGCTTTGCTTCACTCCCCTGGCACTGAACACCAAGTCAGAAGGGGCAGGGGGCCTTTTGAGTCCTCTGGGTCCAGGAAGTTCAGGTCGGATGTCAACATGGGACTCTGGGCTCCAGGGCACCAGGACTCTCTCCGTGTCAGATGTGGGCTGTGACAAAGGCTGGGTGGCGATGTTTGGGTCTTGTCCGCCAAGCTGCTCTTCTTTCCAAGGTATGATGGAGCCTATGCTTCGTCAAGCTGGTTATTTTATCCATGTCTGAATTTACTCAACATAGATTTAGGTAGCATTCAGAGAGCTCCCTTGGGGTAGTCAGGGAGGGTTTGACATTTTAGGCCACATCTGAGCTGAGGCTTGTACAAGGGTTAAGCAAAGAATGTTCCCAAGAGACAACATCAGAGCGTATCACAGGGATGGGGTTGCATTCGTTCCTGACGCCATGGGGTAAGCAGGCTTCCTCATTACCCTCCGCCAGGAACGCCGGACCCTCATTCGCTCTCGACAATTTCCAGAAAGAAATTGTTCCCACTCTGCCAAGAAAGATGCGGCACAGTAAGGACCGGACTGTTTGTTGCTTGTTCAGAACTACGTCCCCAGTGCCCAGAACAAAGAAGGTGCTCAATAAACCCTTGGTAAATGAATGCCAAGTGAATGACACCGCATCACGAATTGAGGGAGGCAGGAGCACCTGGGTGGCTCCGTCAGTTAAGCGTCCGACGCTTGGTTTTGGCTCGGGTCGTGATCTCACGGTTCGTGAATTCGAGCCCCGTGTCGGGCTCTGGGCCGACAGTGCGGAGCCTGCTTGGGATTCTCTCTCTCTCCCTCTCTCTCTGCCCCTCCCTGCCTCTCTCCAAATAAATATATTTATTTATTAACTTGAAAAAAAAAAAAAAGAATTGGAGGAGGCCTCGGGATGGCACAAGGCTTAGAGGAGCAAGAGACAGCCAGCTGTTTGCAGTTAGTCCATGCTTGGGGGGATGAATGAGTAATTGAAGGACCGAACCAAAAGTGGAATGTGGGAAGGAAACAACAAATACAAGAGAAAAAAAAAAAAGATTTTCAGCAAAATTCTAATAAAAGAATAAGAGGGCAGAGTAAAGGCAGGTATAAATGTTAAGCCTCTTGCTACACAAATGATAGACAAGGGCTAGTCATGTCAGGGATTAATATTACTAGGCAATCTCTTTCGTGATACTAAATTTCTTTTTAATCTTTATTTATTTCAAAAAAAATTTTTTTAACGTTTATTTATTTTTGAGAGACGGAGCATGAGTGGGGGAGGGGCAGAGACAGAGAGAGAGAGAGAGAGAGAGAGAGAATCGGAAGCAGGCTCCAGGCTCTGAGCTGTCAGCACAGAGCCCGACGCGGGACTCGAACTCATGAGCCGTGAGATCGTGACCTGAGCCTAAGTCGGTGGCTGAACCGACTGAGCCACCCGGGCGCCCCTCTTTTGTGATACTGGATGCTATGCAGGAGGTGCTGTCTAGCCATAATACAGTAATGCCCACGGGTTTATAGACGGTAGTTGTAACAGTCATGATGATTTTCCCGTTTTACAGGTAAGGAAAATGAGGCAGAAGGAAGTAACTTGCCCAAGTCACGTTGCTTGGAATGGGATTGGGCTCCACCTGGGTGCTACATACTTCTACAAAACAACACACCGAGATCCAAGGGTGGGGTTCAGATTGCTGCTAAGGTGGAAATCCAAAATGGGCTCCTGGCTTCCTTCCTGAACCTATCCTGGAGATTTTCCAGGAGCAAGGATGAGACGTCGCTATTACGTTATCCTTGACTACATTCCTTATGCCGCGTCTCTATTCCCGTGACTTCCGCGCTCCACAACCGGGAGCCTGTATCTCCCACTGCATCATACTTCATGAGCGCCACACTGGATTTCAGTGAGCAACGTTCACATCCTTTCACCGAGCAAATCCACCTCAACAAATATATCCCTCAGGGGTGCCTGTACCTATGTGATTGTCAAAACTACAAGGTTGTCTCCAAGAGCTTGCAATAGTGAAAGCCTGAAGACCATTTTTATGACCATCCATAGAGGAACGGGATAGAAAGGTTATCTACAGAAAACATGTGGACTCCATATCTCACACCGTATGGTAGTGTCCATTCCAAGGGGATTCACATTTGAATGCAAAAAATATATTACAAAGTACTAGAGAGGCATGGAGTGGGGGCAGATTTCCTAACTATGACACCCAAAGCAGAAGTCGTGAAAGAACGATTGACAAGTTTGATCATATAAGAATTTCAACAGACACGTTCGCTATAAAAGACAAAAGCCAACTGACAGGCCAAAGAAATCTGCGACTTTAATTACGTAAAAAACCCACTAATTTATTTATTACATTAAAAGCTCCTACAGGGGCACCTGGGTGGCTCAGTCGGTTAAGCATCTGACTTCGGCTCAGGTCATGATCTCGCAGTCCTTGGGTTCGAGCCTGGAGCCTGTTTCGGATTCTGTGTCTCCCTCTCCCTCTGACCCTCCCCCGTTCATTCTCTGTCTCTCTCTGTCTCAAAAATAAATAAACGTTAAAAAAAATTTAAAAATAAAAGCTCCTACAAATTCAAAAGACCAGCGACCAAGAGAAAGCTATAAATAAACTCACAGTTCACAGAACAAGAAATACCAGTGTCTCTTGAATATATGGATTCCAGCATAATCATGCCATTGTGGTTTCTTTTTGACTTAATTAGGAGTGTATAGAAGACATTTCATTTGTCTTTTAGCTATTGATTTCTAGCTTAATTCCACTGCGATCAAAGAACATGCTTGATTATTTCACGTCTGAAATTTGTGGAGACTTGTTTTAAATTCCCCCATGTGGTCTATATGTGGGTACGTGTCCCATGTGCACTTGAAAACGATACATGGCGTGCAGTTGTTAGATGAATGGCTTTTATTATCGATGAAGTCCTATTCGTTATTCAGGACGTTCAAACCTCCTTCGTCTTCACTGACTCACTGCCTGTTTGCTCTTCCAGTTACGGAAAAAGCGTTTTAAGGTTGAGAAACATAGCTGGATTCGTCTAGTTCTCCTTTGAGTTGAGCGAGTTTTTATTTTATCAGTTGTGAAACTACACCACGAGGCACACAGAAATTGAGGACTGCTACATCTCCCTGCGGAATTGACTTTTGATCTCTAGCAATGCTTCTTGTCTTGAAGTTCACTTTGATATTGATATAACTACACCACTTTTGTTTTGGCTCATGTTTGTTGGGTACATATTTTTTGCCTTTATATTTTAAAAAAATTTTTTAATGCTTTATTTATTCCGTGCCACTTTGGTTTTGGCTCACGTTTGTTGGGTACATATTTTTTGCCTTTATATTTCAAAAAATTTTTTTAATGTTTTAGTTATTTTTGAGAGAGAGAGAGAGACAGACAGACAGACAGACAGAGTGTGAGCAGGGGAGGGCAGAGAGAGGGGGAGACACAGAAACTGAAGCAGGCTCCAGGCTCCGAGCTGTCAGCACAGAGCCCGACGCGGGGCTCGAACCCACCAGCCGTGAGATCATGACCTGAGCTGAAGTCGGACGCTTAACCGACTGAGCCACCCATATATATTTACAATATTTCTGCATTCCATGTGCGTCTCTTATAAGCTACATACTGATGGATTTTGATGATCTTTCAGTTTGAAAAATCTTTGCCTTTTATTAGACTATTTAGTCCATTAAAAGAAAATGTCATTACTGATATATTTGGGCTTAAATATACCATGTTAATTGCATCCCTGAGCCGTAAAACATGATCTTGAATTAGCTCACCCAGCACTTCTGAGAAAATGCGAGGACCCTACAACACTTTAACCCAATCTACTTCCTTTCCTTTTTGTACTATTGTTACCACGCTTTTAATTCTGCATCTTAAAACTGCATCTTAAAACTCTACACTTTATTATTTTATTGGTTGCTTAAAACACTCAATGTTCATCACTTTTCCCACATATCTACCACATTTTTATCTTTTCTGGTCCTCTTCTTTTCTTCCTGAATTATCGTATTTCCACCTGGGATCATTCTTCTCCTGCCTGAAAAATTCTCCTCCGTGGTTTCTTTCAGTTCAGATCTGTTGGCGATGTATTCTCTCCGTTTTGGTGTGTCTGTAAATGTCTTTCTTTCACTTTCATTTCTGAAGGAGATTTTTATGGGTGTAGATTTTTACAATAGTGGGGTTTTTTTTTTCTCATTCTGCGCTTTAAAGATCCCGTCTATTATCTTCTGACTTTTACCATTTCTCTGGAAGAGTCGGCTGCCAGTGTTGTAGAGAATGTCTTTTTCTCTGACTGCTTTTAAGATTTTTCGTTGTCTTTCCTTTTCATCAATTTTACTGAAATGTACAGAAGGGTGATAGTCTTGGTATTTATCATGATGAAGGTTCACAGGGCTTCCAAGGAAAAAGGACTCAAGGCATTGGCAGAGAGAGACAGAGAGAAGCAGGATCCAGGCTCTGAGCTGTCCGCACAGAGCCCAACGTGGGGCTTGAACCCACAGCCGTGAGATCATGACCTGAGCCAATGTCAAGACACTTAAGGTGCCCCTATTCTTCATTCATAGAGCATTCAATTTCATTCTGTCAGGTAGACTGGTCAGGATGAGTTTCATGGTTCTCTAGTTTTTCCTCACTTCGGGGGCAGATCCCTTTAAGGGTCTCATCCGGAAGCCTGGGGTGTTCACCAGGGATCCTTCTTCTTTGCAGACCCCGAACTCCTAGTTTTGTCTCCCCGGCACTGTGAAACTGACAAGATCTCTCTGATTAAACACTTCTCCTCTTAGACCTTAGAAACAAAGATATCTGGAACTTGCGTATTTACAACTTCTAAGTTGGCAAATGCCCTGCGGTAAAATTTCATGCAGTCTTTTTTCCTGGAAGTAGGCCCTTCACATTTAGGTTGCGTTCGTGGCCCTCAACTCCAATTTTGTCTACTCGTCCCTGCGGGGATACCACAAGCTGAAAGCCATTGCTTTCCATTCTGCTTTATACTGTTCGAGAAAAATTCTCTCGTGACTTTGCCACAGCATTCTACCTCATCAGTACTCCTCCACCTTCCTCTTCTGAGTTTCTGAACCCTCAAGTCTTAAGTTGCCTTGGTTACTTTCCGGTGCCTTCAAACATCGGAGTTTTTGTTCCTTATCTGGCTGTTACAGTTCTTCACGACAGAAGTTTTATCCAAATTGGATGAGTTCGTTTGTTTAAGTGTTTGGTTTTGGTGCCGGTTAGGTTTTATCGTAACCGGATGTCTCCTCTTCAGTTGTTTCTCAGAATATCGGTTGTATCAGTATTGGAAGTATAAACAGGTACCAAATACACAGAACATAGAAACTATTTTCATAAGTAGCCGATCGCCTGATAAAAGTACGCAGGCAGGGGCCAAATGAACGGAAGCCACGGTGTCTCCCTCTGCACGGGAAACAAGTTAAGACAGATTTCCGATAAGTAATTTTGTCCACAATTACTCCATTAGATTCAGAAGTAGGTGCCTAGAGGAGTTACTTTAAAAACAAAAATTCCACATTCAAATAATAGAAGCCAAAAAGTCAGTGGATTTCATTATGTCCACAGTGGGAATTTATTCAACGGAGTACACGACAGAGGGTACCTGCAATCTGCAAAATTGACCAACAGCTGGTACCTGAGATGCAACGAGATGGGAGACCCAGAATAGAAGATGGGCAAACGTCACGAATCAGCAATTCACAGAAAGGTAAACCAAACCACAAGTTTCTGAAGAGATGCTCAATTTCGTGAGTGCGTAGAGAAATGAAATGAAAATGCAGACAATGTTATACCACTTTATAATAATGAAACTGGTAGAAACTGGAAAGTCAGACGATTGTTTATGAGAAGTTCGGGAAGAAAAGAATCGTTTATACTCATGGTAGGAGAGCTAGCATCACCATCCCGGAAATTAATCTGCCAGGCTGTAGGTATTTTATAACCCAGAAATCCTCTTCCAAATGATATAGTCTAGGGAAATTCACACGGGTCTAGAAGGGGACAAGTATGAGAACATTTACGTCAACAATATTTGGGGATTGGGAACTGGGACACATTCTGTGCGTCCATCACTGAGAAAATAAGAGTTAACTGGGATGGATGTGTACGGGGGAATGCTATGTGGCAATTAATGAGCTAGGGGTACTTTTTGCAATTGTTTAGATTTTATTTTTTTCAAGGTTTTTTTAATGCTTACTTATTTTTGAGACAGAGAGAGAGACACACAGAGCGTGAGCAGGGAAGGGCAGAGAGAGAGAGGGAGACACAGAATCCGAAGCAGGCTCCAGGCTCTGAGCTGTCAGCACAGAGCCCGACGCGGGGCTCAAACCCACGGACCGTGAGATCATGACCTGAGCCGAAGTCGGATGCTTAACCGACTGAGCCACCCAGGCGCCCCTGTTGTTTTCTTTTTAAAGTTTATTTATTTTGAGAGAGAGAGAGAGAGAGAGAGAGAGAGCACATGCGTGCATGTCTGCAAGTAGAAGAGGGCAGAGAGAGGGAGGGAGAGAATCCCAAGCAGGCTCCGTGCTGTCAGCCTAGAGCTGGACACAGGGCTCGATCCTACCAACCGTGAGATCATGACCTGAGCTTAAACCAAGAGTCGGATGCTTTACCAACTGAGCCACCCAGGTGCCCCAACACACAACGATTTTAGATAAATGGTAGATACAGTCCCGTGGAGCATGTACAGACCAGGCCTTCTACGTAGGTTGCCTGGGTTGAATCCTTTCCGTGCCCTCAAACGGGTGACCTTGGGAAAATCACTGGACGTTATCTGTGCTTCGGTTCCTCATATGTTAAGTGGCAAGGATAAAAGAATTTATCTCATAGTGTGGCTGGTAGGATTAAAAATGATAAAGTAGACAAAAGCGCTTAGAACAACAGGGCCTTGGTAAATCCACTTAGAGTTGGTAATAATTATTATTTTCAAAGGCATTGATTCAAAACTTCCAGGGTAGGTATAAGCAGTTAGGATGAAAATGGGGGTCAGGATGCCGATAAAAACATAGTCGAATAAGTCGCGGTAGTGTGGGGAACCCCTCTGCCCCCATAGACACACACATCACTATTATTATTTTTTAAGTAGACTTCACGCCCAGCGCAGAGCCCAAGGCGGGCTCGAACTCACAACCCTGAGATAAAGACCTGAGCCGAGATCAAGAGTCAGACACTTAACCAACTGAGCCACACAGACAGCACCTCCCAGCACGCGGAGGTTATTTAATCAGGACCTTTGCATGAGCTGGTGGTCACAGTATGCTCTGAACTGATAAGAATAATGAACTCAAATTTCTGAGTTTAAGATTCCCCAACCTGAAAGAGTTAAACTCAAGATAAGCAGCCCCCATCTCTGGGGCATGGACTTAGCCATTTCTGAGTAGTAAACTTTCATTGCCCTCTTCCTAGGAGGAGCTCACCGGTCTAAATTAATATCTTGCTTATACGTTATGTCTGTGGTGTTGAACAAGCTTGCTGAGTAAATTCATGTAATCGTTGCCTATTGTGTCTGATTAAGTCATTCTTCAAACAACTAGTTTCTGTGTAATTATTAATTACTAGTTACGAATCAATCAATTACTAAGTCCCAGGTTGAGAGTCTGCTATATTTACAGACACCTGCTACCCTCCCTCTCTGATCTCTGGCCTGTGTTCATGCAGAAATTGGGTGCTAGTCCGGTACCCGCCTCCTAGTATCCTTGGAAATGAAGACAGAAAAAAACCCCACATTAATGGTTTGTCTTAGAGGGGACCACGCTGAAATCTCGTGAGGTCAACAAGATATACAGATGACACACTTAAGTACCGAGACAAGACTGAACATAGTAAGTATGAATACAAGTGCAAGGGCGCCTGGGTGGGTCAGTTGGTCAAGCCTCTGACTTCGGCTCAGGTCACGACCCCACAGTTGGTGAGTTCGAGCCCCACGTCGGGCTCTGTGCTGACAGCTCAGAGCCTGAAGCCTGCTTGGGGTTCCGTGTCTCCCTCTCTCTCTGCCCCTCCCCAGCTCATGCTCTCCCTCTCTCTCAAAAATAAATAAACATTAAAAAAAAGGGAAAGAAAAAAGAAAAGAAAACAAGTGCAGACCAGAAGTGCTCCAGTTCAGGCGAGGTAACAAGGTGAAGCTTCTGGGGGGCTTCTATGGGACCTATCCACTCAGTGGGGTTCTGCTGAGGACAGACATGGGGTAAAGGCGACTTGGGGGACAGCCCCTGGCGGGAGCCTGTGTGCCAACTCTGTAGATTGGTTAGGCAGTTCGGGTCCTAAAGCATTTCTGGAAATAGTAGACCCTCGGGCAATGGCAGGCTCTGTTCATTTTCTTTTAATTAGCTGAGTAACATCACAAGTGAAAAAAGTCCCTCCAAAGGAGGAGAAATCAGGGTACCTTCACCCATTTCTATTTGTCTGTTTCCAAAGACCTTGAGTAACAAAATCCAATTCATATAAAAATAGCGATGATGATAAAGGTAGTCTGAATTTATGTATCCTCTTATATCCAGAGGGCTCCAAGAACTTTTTATATGAACACGTCATTTTTTTACACTTGTCTCAGTGAGGCAAGCACTGTAAGGCCTTTTTTTTTTTTTTTTTTTAACCTGAAATAGAAAAGAGCCTTCAGGCACAGGGCCATACCTGAGACAGGTCTAGAACCAGGCCTCCTGATTCTGACTCCGGGGCAAGTGCGTGATGGCAAGGAAGGAAGTTTGCAACAGCTGAAACCGGGGGGGGGGGGGGGGGGGGGGGGGGGGGGGGGGGGGGGAGGAGCAGTTGCAGTGACAAATGACAGCTGTCACTCACTGAGAATCTACCAGGTCCCAGCTCTTTGCCATGAGTTTCGTGCTCGTTATCTCAGTTAAGGTGACCACACCATGAACTAAGGCACTTTTACAGACCAGACTATGAACCAGAAGGCTGCGAGCAACTTGTGTAAGTGAGTACTTACGATCGAAATTAGAATGGCACCTTAAGCCGCAAACTCACCACGTAGTTGCCCTGTGCCACAGTCTGCTGGGGAATTTCTGAAAACATTATAGGACTTAAAAATGAAAAACTATATTGTATGGAAGCTTATTTTTTGCCTAAAGAAAAAAAAAATCCACACAAACCAGGCTGCTTTATAATACTGTTCCCGTTACGCACTTACGACCAGAAAACTCAGGGCTCAGGTCTTCCAGGGAAACTTCTAGGCTAGCTGTAGGATTCTTGCCTTTCCTTCCAGTTAGGGGTAATTTAGAAGGAAGACAGAAAGGGCTAGGTGTGTGGACGAATTCAAGATATCTAGTCCCAAAGCAAGACAGCCAGACTGCCTGATAGAGGAAGGCTAACGGAGGCGTGAACAATAAAGACAGAAAGTTCACGCAACCGGCATGAGGCCGTGCCTTGTGCTCTCTTTGTCTCCTTTCCAGGGAGGTAGAGATAAGGCTAGATCGGTAATGGTTGCAGATCGGCCCTGGGGGGCCGACGCCCAGATTTTGTTCAGGTGATCACGCGTCTGCCAGACTCACGAAAAATCTGGTAGCGGAGCGTGACAGGAGGGGTTCGCTGAACAGGCACCCCTTGGGGAGACAGTAGGCATTATGGTGACCCAGTGGGGGGGTCTAGGCAAGGTGTGAATGTCTGCAGAGAGGGGGCCGCTTTCCTACACGGACCCTGCCCTGGGCAGGCAGGAGGGGTGGCAGGCGGCCTCCTCCCCTGGCCGGGCAGCGAAAGTTCCTCCCCTTCTCCGGGCACGTGGCCAGGAGAACTGATTCGACAGGTCTACAGAATGACGCGACAGGTCTTCAAGATGCTCGATCTCTCCGTCACTCCCCAGATGCCAGGGAGCCGTGGCCATCTGAGAGGAAGGCCTCACTCGTGCTCCTCTGGGACCCATTGGAATTGATTTTCTGTGCTACCCATGGTCATTAGCACAGCGTGGCCTGGGCTGAAGGGCCGGCCATAAATATGATGGGCGTTCCGAGGAAGGATGCTGTTCCTTGACTGTCTGAAAAAGAAGCTCCTTCTGGGTGATCGCTCACACCTGTTTCACCTCAGCGTTCGGGTTGGGGCAAGTGGAGAAAGATCCTGTGCGGGACCTGCTCCAACTCCCTCATTTTACAGATGGGGAAACTGAGGCAGAGGAACCCCCCCCCGATGGGTCGAAGGGCTGAGAATAGGAGCTAGGTCTCTGACCCCCACTACTGTGCTTTTTGATATTCCAGACTATTCTTGCTGATGCAAATCTACTCCCTGCTCTCCGTCTCTCACACCTCTGATCTACGCTCACCTGAGTCGGCTTCTGAAAAAACCACGAATCCCATCAGGACGCCCTGGTTCAGACCCACAACGGCTTCCCAACTCTTTGTGACGGCTGCGCACTCCCACCGATCCACCCCTGCCCTCCCTCCTGCCTCGCTGCACTCGAGCCTCGCCAGTCATCTTGCTGTTCTGGGCATATGCCAGCTTGTTCCCACCTCAGGACTTTGAACTTGCTGTTGCTTCTGCACAGAAAGCCATCCCCTCAGTTCTTGATAAAGCCTGCTCCACCTTCTCGTTCCTTCCGGAGCCATTTCGCCTCCTCCAGGAAGCCCGCCCTAACCAGCCATGCCCACGTAGCGCCCCCCCCCCCCCGCCCCCGTCTCTATCCTATCACTCTGCCTTGTTTTCACCATAGCACTTAGCAGGAGATGACACTTATTGACCCGCTGATTCATTCACTGCCGACGCCCGAAAGCTGCCTGGCACATAGGGAGGCTCTTAACTGTGGGTTGAATTACTGTGGTGAAGGATGACTCCCGTGGCCGCCCCTTGGGCACCACACACCTTGGTTGGATGGCGTAATGGAATTTGATCAAAGCGTTCTGGCACCAGGCGGCCTCAGGAAAACACTTCACTTCCAGTGACGAAGTAAATACCAGAAACGGCTTTCCGGCTTCCGAGAGAACTCGGTGAGGAGTTTGGTTTGTGGCGGCCTCTCACATATACCCTTGGGATTTGAAGGTGTCGAAATTCCATGCTATGACCCACACAGCTAATCACCAGAAAGGCCAGGAGCTTTGGCTTTTGCCCTGAACCAAAGCGCTTGACTCTAAAACGCACTCGAGGACCCGAACCGTCGTGGATCTTCTTCCTTCTCAGCTTTTTCTGCGTTCTGGTTTCTCAAACTGCTGCAGCCTCCCCCCAAACCCCCCTACGGGGAGGGCACGCTCAACCCATCCATCACTTGCCCAAACTAGCAGATTGCAGCTTCTGACTGCAGAGTGAGGACCAGGACAGGACCACCCCGGCATGGAGTCTGCTTTCTGGGGCATCTCGGAGAGAAACAATTGCTCGTGAAGCGTGAACGATGAGCCAGCCCAGCCATTCCAGCAGCTTCCTCCCTGCGTCCCAATCAAGTCACTGATCTGTTGCATTGGATCGGCTGACTGCAATTGCTAAATGGAAGGAATCAGAAGCAACTGGGCGGCACTTTCCCGAGTCATGAAACCCTCAAGCTCAGCGCCCTCAGATCTTGGCTCCTCCCCTGGTGCCTCCACATCCCCCCAGGGGGCCTCCCACGGGTAACACGGGTAACTTCAATCCTTTCCTCCTCTACGATGTCTGTGCTTTTCAGCCCCTGCCGCCCCCCCCCCCCCATCTACATGAGACCCTCAGCCATTACCTGGATGACTCCAGGAGCACCCTTGCTATGCTCCAGGCTCTGGACTGGTCCACCTTGTACAAGTGGCCAGATTATCCTTTCTAAAACCCAAGGTCTTGTCAGCTCAGCGCTATTGGTTTCGTGCGGTCCTCACCTTCACATTCAAAGTCCATCAGAACCTGCCCAGCTTCTACTCATCCCTCAAGCCGTCTCCGCAAAGTCTTCTTTGATTCCTCCGGGGGTAGAAGCGCTTCCCCTCTACACTTGCACAAATGCCCGTGCATTTCTTTTGTGTCTCAGTCATCATACTTTCTTCCACCTTGACTCGTCAGTGCCCATGGCTTCCCTCCTACACCTCTTTGTTCATCTCTGTGTTCGTCACACAGCCTTGCGCCCCACGCTGTTTAAATAGATGCCATCACCACACGCTGGTGTTGACAATAGGTTCATATTTAAAGAGGTTCAGTGATGGCCCCAGATGAATACAATAGCTGCATCAGCAGCGGAGAAGACCCATTACCTCTTTCTGTCTTTTAGACATCACCAAGGTTTTCCTGAGAGGTCTATCTCATTTTAATATATATTCTTTTCATAGAGCTTTTAGATTTCTTTTTCTTTTTTTTAATTTTTAATGTTTATGTCTTTTTGAGAGAGACACAGAGTGTGAGCAGGGGAGGGGCAGAGACAGAAGGAGACACAGAATCCGAAGCGGGCTCCAGCCTGGAGCTGTCGGCACAGAGCCCGACGCGGGGCTCGAACCCACGAACCATGAGAACGTGACCTGAGCTGAAGTCGACGCTCAACTGACTGAGCCACCCAGGCGCCCCGGTGCCTTTAGATTTCTAAGGTGTTTTCACATCTGTTACGGCATTTTATCTTATGACAGACAACAATTTCCATATTATGTGGTAAGTGCTCTAATGGCAGCAGGCATACGTTTCTCTAGGGGCATAGAGGAGGCACCCCTCTCCCAGAGGAAGTGAAAGCTAGGGACAGTCTTGAAAGGCAAGTTGGGGGTTGAGGTTTGCAGTGTAGAAAAAAAGACACAGCCTCGGCTCAGGGATAAGAGAGAACCTAGCCTGTTGGCACAACTGAAATTAATCATTATCGCTAGAGAATCCAGAGTGGGATGGGAACGGCGAGTGACTGCCATTAGTTTTAGGGCAGTTATTAATACTCTCAACCTTACAACGTGGAAACTGAGACTAAAGAAGGGAAGTCACTTATAAAGATCTAATGCACACCCCAAATTCTTTTGGGAAGACCCCTGTGGAATCTCCAATTCTAATCATAGTCTGGGTGCACACCAAGCTCACGCTGACACAGCCTTCTTATTATCTCTCATTTTACATCAGAGAGTTCTTGAATCTTCTGATTTCTGTCACTATTCTTCCCTAAGAGAGTTATCAAAGGACATCAAAAGAGTTCTGAAGACTGAGAGAGGAGTCTTTACATGTACATCAGTTTGACTTTGGTCATTGGTTAACATCCATCTTTAAAAGCTTTTAGTGGGTAGCTATTGTTCAATAAATGTGTTGTGGCAATGAAATGCCCCTAATCTTTTCACCACTTTTCATCGGCCCCAGCTAAAAAGAATACACCATAATGCAAAAGAAAAAATTTTTTTGTATGATGCTTCGGACTCTACAAATAACAATACAATAGAAAGAAAGATAGGTAACATTAATAGAACAGTCAGGTAATGTTCTAAATGCTTTGCAGTTAACCGCATTACAACTCCAAGAGATGGGTTCTGTTAGCACCTTTCTTTCCACTTGGAGGTAGACAGAGGCCCAGAGGAGTAAAATAACTCACCCAAGGTTATAGGCTACGCACTGTTGACGTCAGTAATCTGCACTTCATCACTTTGCTACATCTTCTGTAAAGACCAAACATTTGCAGATCTATCGTATTTTTTTAAAAATCTAAAAATTTTTTTTCAATTTTTAATTTAATTTTATTATGCAATTCATTTCAAGTTAGCTAACATAGAGTGTATGCGAGTGTGCTCTTGGCTTTGGGAATAGATTCCCCTGATACATCACTTACGTACGATACCCAGTGGTCGTCCCAAAAAGCACCCTCCTCAATGCCCATCACCCATGTTCCGCCTCCCTTTGCCCTCCACCCCCATCAACCCTCAGTTTGTTCTCTGTAGTTAAGAGTCTCTTATGGTTTGCCTCCCTCTGTTTTATAACTATTTTTTGCCTTCCCATCCCCCATGGTCTTCTGTTTAAGTTTCTCAAATTCCACATATGATTGAAAACATACGATATCTTTCTTTCTCTGACAGACTTATTTCACTTACCATAACACCCTCCAGTCCTATCCATGTTGTTGCAAATGGCAAGATTTCGTTCTTTTTCATTGCTGAGTAGTATTCCATTGTGTGTATGTGTGTGTGTGTGTGTGTGTCACAGCTTCTTTATCCATTCATCAGTTGATGGGCATTTGGGCTCTTTCCATAATTTGGCTATTGTTGATAGTGGTGCTATTTATTTTTGAGAGAGAGAGAGAGAAAGAGAGAGAGAGAGAGAGAGAGGGAGGGAGTGTGTGTGTTGGGGGGGAGAGAGTGGGGGGAGGGGCAGAGAACGAGACAGGACCTGAAGCAGGCTCCACCCTTCAGCATAGAGCCCAACGCAGGGCTCAAACTCACGAACCACGAGATCATGACCCGAGCCGAAGTCAGACGCTTAACCAACTGAGGCACCGAGGTGCTCCTCTATTTTTTTTTCTGATATTATCAACTATGAGAGTCAAGGCAGAGGAAATATTATAAACCCCTCGCTTTTGGTATATTTTAGAAACTGAGGTTCTGACACACACTGTGGCTTGCCCATAGCCGCTCATCTGATTTCTTGGCCTTCACGCCCCCTCACCGGCCTCATCTATCCTGTCTGTTGGTATATGAGGAGACATTTGGGCTTTTTCTGCAGTGGTGTGAAGAAAGGAAAGCCTTTCCATAGGCAGGTGCCCAAGTTGGGTAGAAGCAGGAACCCCCTGGAAGCTTCTTTATTAATAATGATGATGAGAGAATTGATGCCTTACATGCAGGTAGCACTTTTTAACTATTTTCAGTGTATCTCTATATGTATTATCATGTCTACTCCTCCCAATGTCCTGGGGGGGTGACTAGAAGTTGGATTTTTTTTAACCCATCTGGTTAGGCGAGGAAACCAGAACAGAGGTTTCATAACTCGCTGAATGAATTTATTCACAACAGTGTGGTCGACAAAGAGTTGTCTTAACATGTGGGCAAGGATCTAAAGCGAACAAGGGAATGAGCCCTGAGGTGTCTGGGGGGACAGGTTTCCAACTAGAAGAAGACATAAGTGCAAAGGCCCTGGGGCGGGTACCTGCTTGATGTGTCCGAGGAACACGCAAGAAGCCAGAGTGGTTACAGCAGAGAGCAGAAGCTAAGGGTAGCAGAGGCATGCCAGGCAGGATTTCAGCTTTTAGAAAACACAAGGGGGAGCAAAAGAGTGACACGAGCTGTCTCACACAGTGACTTCAAGTCTGGTTATATTAATAAAGGGGGGCGGGCAACGGCGGACACAGGAAGACCAGCGAGGAGCTACTGCACTAATTCAGGCAACAGGTTCAGGTTCAGGTTCAGGTTCAGGTTCAGGTTCAGACTCAGGTTCAGGTTCAGATTCAGGTTCAGGTTCAGGTTCAGATTCAGGTTCAGGTTCAGGTTCAGATTCAGGTTCAGGTTCAGGTTCAGACTCAGGTTCAGGTTCAGATTCAGGTTCAGGTTCAGGTTCAGATTCAGGTTCAGGTGGCTTGAACCAGAAGGAGAAGGGGGAGAAGTAGCCAGATATTGGATTTGACACCTCCTCCCCTCCCCCCCCCCCAGGAGGGTTAGAAACATAACACCTTTCAGGAGGGCCTGGGGGCTCAAGACTGAAATCCACTGTGCGGTCTGGCGCCCAGGCTTGCCGAGGGGCTGGAGACGGAACATGACAAAGTGGTGACATCCAAGAGAGGGTGTCATAGGAGTCTGAGGTTCAGAAGAAGTGTCTGAGCGTATGAATTTGGGAGACTTCAGCATATACAGGTATTATCATGGAGGTCATCAGTGACCTCGACTGGAGCTTTATTACAGAGTAGGAGCAGGAATGGAAGTCTGTCCCATCAGAGTGGACTCAGGAGTCAAGGTGAGGACAGACTCGATGGCAGTGAGGGAGTCCAGACTACTCTTTGGAGGGTTATCCACGGAGGGCAGAAGAGAAATGAGTTATGAGCTGGAGGTGGCCAGGGGGTGAGGGGTGGACAGGGTTTCATTTGTTCTTTTCAGGACGAGAGTTGTCCTAGAAGGTTTGTATGCCTAATAGGATGACGCAGTGGAGAGAGAGGAGCCGACGCACATTTGACGTATGTTCGCTCGTGAAGCCTCAAGATGCTCAAGGAGATGGCCACAACTCCCACTTTATAAGCGAGGAGCGTAAGTTAGCGAATTTGGAGATTGCACAGTAAAATGGCCCAGCTGGGGTTCAGGCCCGGGTCTACCGGACCTCAAGATGAGTGCTTTCCCACTGTTCTGTGTGGGACGTGGAACATGGCACATCGGTTTCTTCGGGTTCAAAAAACCAATCGATGTGGGGTCTGTACATAAGATGGACCTAAGGGTTTGAGGGTACCCAGGCTCAGCGGGCCCAGAATGCTTTGGGGCTCAGGAGAGCCACCTAAACCGCAGCCAAGTTCTAGCAAACCCTAGGATATACTTAATGCCGAATAGGCGGGCGGCCCGCCCTGGGAGGAGGGTGAGAAATACAACATCTTTCAGGAGGGCCTGGGGGCCCAAGCCTGAAATCCACTGTGCAGTGTGGCAGCCGGGCGGGTGGTCCCAGGCGAGCCCAGAGCAGGCGGTATCGCTGAAAGCCCCCCCACCTAGGAAGGGAAGACGGAGCGGGCCGCATCTCTGGAATGCCAACAGCAGGAAAGGACTCCTGTGAAGGATGGGATGATTGGAGCACGTATGCATGCTGCAGGGAAGAAAACTGCAACCAGGAGAGACTGCAGATAAGAGTGTCTGAAAATTTTATGACTCTGTGTTATTCCAACTCAAAGTCTTGATTGAACTTAGCAATGCAGATCCTGTGTTATTCCAACTCAAAGTCTTGATTGAACTTAGCAATGCAGATCCGGCGAGCCAGGTGAGCATTTATATTTCATAGTTTTGAGAGCTGGTCCCTTCGCTTCCCTTCACGGGGAGCTTTATGAATTGGCGGAAGGTGAGGAAAGCTAAATGAGACACTGAAAGCGACTGTGCAATTAATCATCTTGTTTTTATCGCCGCGAAAGTCGTGGCTTGGACACCGGCGGAATCTAGCAGCCACTCTCGGCTCTGATCGACAATCCCCCTTTCATTTTCCATGCAAGGAATTTTTGATTTATTCTTTTTGGTGAGGTTGATAGGAGGGAGGTGGGGCCTGTGCCTCTTTGATTCATGGTTTAACGTGAAAATTTTTCTTGACTGCAAGAAATTGAACATTATTGATTCTGGAAAGATGAAAACATGAAGCAATCTGATATAAAAGCAGAAAGGTCAAAGCCACAAAGGTCTGAGAAAGAAAACAAAGACAGCCTTTTGCAGGAGGGAACCTGGGCAGGAAATACTTCACCCTCCAGAAGCTCAAACCCCCAGAAGCCACCGCTTTCACACCTCGACGTTCCCCGCCCCCTACACCACTGCGGAGCCCTCAGCTTCCGGTTACCGGGATCCTCACGGAAAACCCGAGATGGTTTTCTCAGCTCACACCGTCACAAGCCCCCCCCGATTAAGCATCTTCAGTTCGCAGACATCTGAATGCACTGTGCAGCGGGGTGACTTAGGCGGGAAATGAGCAGGTGGATTCTTTGAATTTCTGGTGTTTGCTGCTGTTGTGGATTATTTGAACAGGGGAGGGAACAGGGGAGGTATTTCATTTTAAGGCCGGGGAAAGGTTTCTTTGACAGGGCATGGTAGCATTCGGTGTTTGGGAGGCTGGGGAGGTGGCACGGACTGACTGCTGTCCCTGTCACTGCACCCGCACTGCCTGCAGTGCATCTTTCTTCACTGCTACATAGTGTTTCCAGAGAATGAGCAAGCCACCATTTAGTCTTCACTATTTTTTTTATTTTCTTTTAATTTTTTTTTAAGTTTATTTATTTTCAGAGAGAGAGAGCGGGGGTGAGGGGCAGAGAGAGAGAGGGCGAGAGAGAGAACCCCAAGCAGTCTCCTCACTGCCAGCGTGGAGCCCGACGTAGGATTTGAACTCACGAACCCTTGAGATCCGTTGACCTGAGCCGAAATCAAGAGTCGGCCGTTTAACTGACCGGACCCACCCAGGTGCCTCTCTTCGCTATTTTTAAAAAATGTTTATTTATTCATTTTTGACACAGGGCGAGCACAACAAGGGGAGGGACAGAGAGAGAGGGAGACACAGAATCCGAAGCAGGCTCCAGGCTCCGAGCCGGCAGCACAGAGCCCGATGCGGGGGCTCGAACTCACGAACCACGAGATCATGACCTGAGCCGAAGTCGGACGCTCAACCGATGGAGGCCCCCCAGGTACCCCTGGTCTTCAGTTTTTGATGGCTATCTGGGTGGTCTCCAGTTAGAGCTGGGAGGGTACTGTTTTGAATACTGGCAGCTCATGGGCCTTGGCGCTCTGTGCGCTCTCCTCTGTAAGGCACGCAATGGGAGAGGGATTCTCAGGCACGCGTAGGCGTGCCGTTTAAGACGGAGTGCCGACCCGTTTTCCAAAAACCGCAATACCCGCGCTGGTAGGAAAGGACCCTGGCTGCTCCTTGTCCTTGCCCACATGTGACAATGCCATCGTTTTCCACGTTAACCGTGTAGGTAAGTGCGCAGTGGTGTTTCATTATGATTTTCTTTATTGATATTTTTTATCCAGTTTTACTAAGGTATACTTGACACGAAGTGTGGAGTCTGGATGAGTGCATATACCCGTGCGACTGCCGCCCTGTCACACACACATGCACACACACATACGTGGTTCTGGTGAGTTTTATTCTTGGCGTTACACACAGTTCCGTAAACCTGATTGACTCATGGTCTTTTCTGAAGGCTCTGAGAGACAATTATAACCATCACCATAATCAGGATACCAAGAAGTTCCTTCATCTCCCTAAATAGCTTTGAGTAAACCCTTTGTGGTAAAGCCCTCCCCTCACCCCCAAATCCTGACAACCACTCCTCTGCTGTTCCCTATAATCCTATCTTTTCCAGAATGTCCTATAAATGGAATCATACAATATCTTTTTTAAGACAAACTTTTTTCGTTCAGCCGAAAGCCTTTGAGATTCACTGACATTCCTACATATATTAATAGTTTTACTCATTTTTTTTTGTTGCTGAGCAATATTCCATGTTTTCCATGGTACCACAGTTTATCTGTTTACCAGCTTATAGATAATGTAGGCCATTTCCAGTTTTGGACAATTGTGAAAAGAGCTGCTATAAATGTTCATGCACAAGTCACAACTCGTGTTGTGTGCATAGATTTCTTTCTTTCTTTCTTTCTTTCTTTCTTTCTTTCTTTCTTTCTTCCTTCCTTCCTTCCTTCTTTTCTTTCTTTCTTCCTCCCTCCCTCCCTCCCTCTCTTTCTTTTTTCTTTCTTTCTTTCTTTCTTTCTTTCTTTCTTTCTTTCTTTCTTTCTTTCTTTCTTTCTTTCTCTGAAGTAGGCTTTACGCCCAGTGCAGGGCCCAATGTAGAGCTTGAACTCATAACCCCGAGGATCAAGACCTGAGCCAAGATCAAGAGGTCCAACATTCAACTGACTGAGCCACCCAGGCACCCCAAGAAGGTTCTAATTCAACTAGGGTAAATTCTGAACGGGGGTGTTGGATCATGTGTTAATCTTATGCTCGACTGTGTTTGAAAATGCCACAACTGTTTTGGCATTAAAGTGGCTGTGCCATTTTACATTCCTTGAGCAACATGTAGAGTTCCAATGGCTCTGAATGCTCACTGACATTTAGTGTTATCAGGGTGTTTATTGCTTTGTTTCATCTGTTTGTTTGTTTAATTTAGGCAATCTGACAGGTGTACCTCCCTGTGGTTTTAACTGCATCCCCCTCTAATGACTCGTGATATCGAGTATCTTTTTTCCCTCTGCTTATTCACCATCCACATTCTTCTTTGGTGAAGTGCCTGTTCACATGTTTTGCCCATTTTTGCATCGGGATGTTTGTTTACTCACTGTTGATTTTTGAAAGTTTCTTTGTATATTCTGAATAGGAACCCCTTTTGGGATGTGTAATTTACAGATATTTTCTCCCACTCCACTTTCCCCTTTCATCCTTTTAACAGTATATTTATTTATTAATTTTTTTTTACAAAGCAAGAGCTTTTGATTTATTTTCATAACTTTTTCTCTATGGAAGTATCATTGGCATAAAATTTTCTATTAGTTTCCAGGTACACATTTTTACTGATTTGATTTTTTTTTTTACATTATGAAACGATCCCCGTGAAAAGTCCAATTACCATCTGTCACTACACAAAGTTATTACAACATTATAGACTATATTCCCTCTGTTGTACTTACACCCTTGAGACTTCCTAATTTTATGACTGGAATCCCATTCACCTATTTCATCCATATTCCGCTAATCCCCTCTCCTCTGGTACCCACCACTTGCTTTTCTGTATCTATTGGGGCCATTCCTGTTTTGTTTTGTTTGTTCATTTGTTTTCAAAATTCCACATCGAAGCGAATCATATGGTATTTGTCTTTCTCTGCCTTATTTCACTCAGCATTGTATTGTCTAGGGTCGTCCATGTTGTCACAAATGCAGGATTTCATTTTTTTTTTTGGCTGAATATTATTCCAGTGTGTGTTTGTGTGTATATGAAAAATGCTGTAGTGAACATGGGGGTGATAAAGCTCTTAGAATTGTTAGAATTGTGATAAAGCTCTTAGAATTGCCCGATCATGTGGTAGGTGTATTTTTAACGTTTTTTGAGGAACCTCCATACTGTTTCCTGTTTCATTCCTACCAACAGTGTACTGAGGCTCCTTTTTCTCCACCAAGTCTCACCAACACTTGTTATCTTTCATCTGTTTTTCCTTAAATGCTTATTTATTTTTGAGACAGAGACAGCAGGGGAGGGTCAGAGAGAGAGGGGAAGAAGAGAATCCCAAGGCAGGCTCCACACTGTTAGCACAGAGCCCGATGCAGGGCCCGAATTGTGAGGTCGTGACCTGAGCTGAAACCAAGAGTCAGAAGCATAACCGACCTGAGCCACCGCGGCTCCCCTCCGTTTTGTCGTTTTTGATATTAGCCAATCCGACCAGTGTGAGTTGATATCTCACTGTGGTCCTGATTTGCACTAAAGTTTTACTTTTGGTAGAGATCCAATTCCCTTTTTTTTCTTTTATTGGCTTGTGCTCTTGGTGTCATATCCACGAAACTCTTTGCCCCAGTCCAAGGTCATGGAGGTCTTTGCCCAATACCAAGGCCACAAGTTCTGATCCACTCCTGTGGTTCCAATATTGGTTCAGTTTACAAAGCCTCTGCATTGCTATTCAGATGTGCCCTGGGTGTGTGGCAATCCACTGGCCAGTCTACAACCTGGGTGATTGTCTACACTGTGAATCTGTCCTCAAAGCCTTTGGTATGCTGTTCAGAATCAGACCTATGCGTGTGCAACCTGGGAGTGAGCCCACAAGTTCATATGACTCTGTGGACTTGCTTTCCCAAGGTCTGTCCTCCATGTGTGCTCAGGGCCCCCCTTCCCTGGCCTTCTGGCTAAACAGTGGGGCTTTAGCTTCCAAGCTCTACCATATACTTTCCACAGCTGGTTCTGCAAGGAATGACAGAGAAGACACAGAGAGGGGGAAATGCAACGAGCTGGATGGTTGAGGAAAACAGGAAGAACCACAAGGATTCCTCCCAGGGCCCTGGCACAAAGGCTTAGGCGCCACGAGGCTGGCACTTTTGCAGCGTCAACTCTGCAGCAGGGCCTGGTTTGGGTGCTGGGGCAGAAGACGATGGAAAACATACGAAAAAAACGTCCCCTACTCTCTATGTCCCAAAGGGGCCCTGTTTCCCCATTCCACAGACCAAAACAAAAGAAGGATTCTCCCGAGGGTCTTAACTTTCGGCCCCTCGTGTGCACTTTGGGGGCTTGGGGATATCTTTGAGTCTGAGCTTGGGGGACATCAGAGAATAAGAATGACAGGCAAGTCGCTGCCACTTCAGTGGCACTTTGAGCTCCCCAATCCACCTGCTGGTGTTAACTTCTCTGAGTGCACAGAGAGCTGCTCCCTGGGCACTAAGCTGTTTACATTGTGTGAGCGCTCTCTCCTCGCTCAGAACCAGAACGTCTCTCGCTGTGAACTGAGTTTGCCTTCACCTGGCGACTGACGATCTTCCGAGAAAGTCTGTCGGTCATTTGAATCTACTCTTTCGTGAAGTGCTTCTTCAAGCCTTTGCCTATTTTTCTATGGGGCCACTTGTATCTGGCTTCTTGGTTTCTTAGTTATTCTTTATATATTTTGGAGATGTCCTTCTATGTATGTCTGTGTACATATGCATGTCTGGAGATAGATGGAACTATGTTCTCCCACCCTGTGACTTGTCTTTTTACTTGCCTTAATGGTGTCTTTGCATGAATTGACTTCATTTTTTTTAATGTTTATTTATTTTTTGAGAGACAGAGAGAGACAGAGCACAAGTGGGGAAGGAGCAGAGACAGAGGGAGACACAGACTCTGAAGCAGGCTCCAGGCTCTGAGCTGTCAGCACAGAGCCCGATGCGGGGCTTGAACTCACGAAATGCGAGATCACGACCTGAGCCAAAGTCGGCGCTTAAACCGACGGAGCCACCCAGGTGCCCCTGACTTCATTTTTAATATAGTCCCTAATCATCAATCTTTTCCTCTATGGTTAGTGCTTTTCGTTATCCTACTTAAAAAGTCTCTGCCTCCCCCAGGTCACAGAGCTATCTCCCACTTTCTTTTTTAAAAGCTTCATTGTTTTTCAGTTAGCAATAATTGCACCTCGGACAAACCTCATTGGCTACCGTACTGCCAGTGCACAAAGCTGTAGAAGCCTTATTATTTTCACTTTTCACATTGAGATTTATAATTTACCTCGAGTTGAATACTTGTTTATAGAATAAGATAGGGGCCCAGATGTAACCAGTTGACATCTTTGGAAAGGCCGTCTTTCTTTCACTGCATTGTAGTCTCTCCATTGCCATAAAGGAACTAATCGTATTCTTCACATAGGTCCGTTTCTACACACTTCTGTTTTGTGCCATATGCTTTGTTTCATTCTTTCCCTGGGAACCAAGCCAGGCCATGAGACAGAAGTGGTGGAGAAGCCATACCATACAGAGGGACAATAAAGGCATCTGACCCCCCCGATATCACTGGTGCTACACCCCAGTATGCTCCTGTCCACGGCTTCCACTCTCCTTTCCGTGGACACTTGTTTAAAAGCACCTAGTCCTTGGGGTGAGTCAGTTGGTTTGAGCGTTGACTCTTGGTTTCAGCTCAGGTCCTTATCTCACAGGTGGTGGTGAGAGCTCTGTGCCGGGCTCTGCAACTGACAGCATGGAGCTTCACTTGGGGATATCTCATCTCTCTCTCTCTCTCTCTCTCTCCTCATCCTCTCTCTCCCTCTCTCTGCCACTCCCCTGCTTGCACGCACGCACTTTCTCTTTCTCAAAATAAATAAACATTTAAAAAATTAAAAATAAAAACGCCTACCTTTGTGACTTGGGAAATACACAGGTTAAATTTTCCTCCCCTGGGTAATAAGCATCCTTTCCATGTAGATGACGCTTAAATCCACCAGAACAGTGGAACTTTTCATATCGGGCCTTCCATGGAGAATTGCGTATTCTATAATCAGTGGTTTCCATGGCATGGATCACTGGATTGGGGGGTAATCTGTTGTCGGGAGTCACAAGCCAGCAGCAGAGATGTGGGGTATGAGGTCAGTTCCTAGGGAAGAGTCCTATACCTCCTGATCGACATTAGTGAACTTAGAGTTTGGGCTTCTCACCCTGCTCTCATCTGACCCCATCTGAAAACAACTCAGCGAGACCCCTGTGGATAGTCTTCCCATTTGTCAGGGGTCTTATTGGTTGTCCCAGAGATACCTGGAAATATACAGTTCTGGAGAGAAGGGAAGACCCTTTGACTTCTCCTCAAGAGGACGTGACTCTCCCACCCATCTAGGAAATTGTCCAAATCCATGAAAACAATAGTCTCGATTCTCCAATCCTCTGCCGGTGGTCCCCTACTAAAGGCACTTTGAGACAACCTGCTCAACCTTTGAGCTGACCTGACCCATCACCGTGTACCTAGACAGGCTCTGTTTCCCACCCAACCTCAAAATAGACATTGCCCGCTGCATCATTCTTGACTGAGAAATTAGACCCTCAGGTCACTTCCCTATACAAGTTGCCTGACCATCCATATTGGCTTTCTCTATGATGGTGTAGACCTTCATATGAGGTCACCCATCAGATGGGTCACCTTCAGATGCTTCTACTCTGGGGGGCTTATAAGTCATAGAAGATGAGGATGGGCTGCTCGATCTAAAGCAACCCACTCTGTGGAAAGCTGTGGCATTGTCTGAAGTTAGGATAAATGGTAACTTGAATGATTTGCCCTCCTCCTTTTTAATCAGATTTAGTAGCATCCTCAGAATGTTCACCAAAAGTGACTAACGATCCTTTCCCAACACATGAGGATAAGAGCATACCAGTTTTTCTGATAAGTTTTAATATTCTATGTGTAAAAGAGATTTAGAGTTTAGGACATCTCCTGTATATCGTAGGCTTTTGACTTTTTACATTTCTGACTTTTGGAGGGTGAGGGGGATGGGCAGTGAATACTTACAGCAAAGGCAAGAAACAAATGCCAATCCCACCTCCATCTCTATCAGCACAAGAGGACCATGGTCAAACTCCATGGCCTCATAGGACCAGCGCCTATTTTCTAGTCCTGATTCCTTTCCATTCCTTGGCAAACTGAATGTGGGGTGCGCCTTAGTTACAACCCTCCACTTGACCATCAGGGTGCAAGTCCCTACATGACTATCTGAGTCCTGACATTAAGATCATTTATTTTTCAAAGAATTTGACACAATCGGCCAAGTCTCTATCATTATCCCTGAATTGGAGGTGGATCCAATGAATCCGTACCTAGACTATTTAAGGTGCATCAAGCATCACTTTCCATTCATTCATTCACAATTGAGCCAGGAGGCTCTGTGCGAGACGCTGGGTATACAATGGTCGTAGAAGACAAAGAATTGGATATGGAGCTTACATTCCCTGGGGATCTCTCTTTTAAAGACAGATATTTAAATGTTAAGAGAAATTTGCCTACCAAATATATTTATAAATAGAACTGAGTTGTGCTCCATTGATAGCATATGAAATACATGTTGAGGAAATGTTACCTATAGTTCTACCCTGGGAATCAGCCTCATAGACCGTATTTTTGCAATCTCTTTTCTGGCATAAGATACTTAGCAGATTATGTTTACATTTGTACCATACTCCCATGGGTGCTGTTAAATAAAAATTCCCAAATTTCTCTCCTTGTTAAAGAAGAAAGAAAGAAAGAAAAGAAAGAAAGAAAGAGAAGGAAAGAAAAGGAAAGGAAAGAAAAGAAAGAAGAAAAGAAAAGAAAGAAAGAAGGAAGGAAGGAAGGAAAGCAAGAAAAGAAAGAAGGAAGGAGGAGGAAGGAAGAAAGGAAAGAAAGAAAGAAAGGAAAGAAAGAGAAAAGGAAAGGAAAGAAAGAAAGAAAGAAAAGAAAGAAAGAAGGAAGGAAGGAAGGAAGGAAGGAAGGAAGGAAGGAAAGAAAAGAAGAGAAAGAAAGAAAGAAAAGAAAAGAAAAGAAAGAAAGAAAGAAAAGAATAGAAGAGAGAAAGAAAGAAAGAAAGAAAGAAAGAAAGAAAGAAAAAGATTGAAAGGTATTCTGACAGTTCTCCATTTGCCATCCCCCCAATCCATTCTCTTCCCCCCTCTCTATCCCATGCCCAGGGAAGCCGACACCTGTGGGGGTACATCTCCTAGACAACCTTGCAACTGGCTTCCAGTTGAGTTAGGCCAATGGGAGACAATGGCAGGAAATCTGAGGGCAGCAGAAGAGAGAGGTCAGGGTATTTCTTCCCCGTTCCACCTTCTGATAGGTGAGTGGGAACACCTTCCATCTGTGTGACCCTCGGGGAGCCTCACAATCTCTTGTTTGTTCCTTTAACCTGCCTACACTATGTAAACAGTCTCTTCATTAACGCCTCCTCATTTGTATCTGGGTTGCATTCTGTTTCTTCATGAAATTCTAATACACAGTGCAAGTGATAAGGAGGGAAATTATGATTGGAACAACTCGAATCCACTCATATATCGCACAAAAAACTAATGTCCTCCTTTGAACCCTTTACCATGGTGAGGCTGCGGTGCTAAACACTTAAAGACAGTTTTACTGGGGCGCTTGGGTGGCTCAGTCAGTTAAGCCTCCGACTCTTGATTTCGGCTCAGGTCACAATCTCACGGTTGTAGGATCGAGCCCCACATTGAGCCTGCTCGGGATTCTCTCTCCCTCCCCTCTCTCTCTGCTCCTCCCCGGCTCATGCACGCATGCTCTCTCTTCCTTTCTTTCAAAATAAATAAATAAACTTAAAACAAAAACCAGTTTTATCCATAGCCTGCCACAGCAGACGTGGGTCTCTCCCTTCTCATGCTTGATTTGTCAGAGACTGCCAGAGCAAAAAAAAAAAAAAAAAAAAAAAAGAAAAGAAAAAGAAAAAGAAAAAAGAAACAATTAACATAAAGAAATAAAGCAAATCCCGATGAGAGTAACGAAGTGGTAAGGGAAAGTGAAATCAGAAGAGATCAGCAGAACTCCCATCAATTCAATACTTACTCAAAATGCTAGTAACTGTGAAAGATTCAGGTACAATAAATTCTTATTCAGAAATCTAAGTTTGATTCTCAAATACTATAATGAGGACAGGTGTAGACACAGGTATCCAAGATTCGAAAGTGGTATTGAAGTTTTGGAATCTCAGATACCAGGGAAACCGGGAAAGTTTACTCTCCCCCATGTCACAAATGAAGGTCCCCTGCCCCAACAGTAAGCTCTAAGCAACTTTCCCACCCGCTGCCTTTTTTTTCTGCCTCCCTTCTTCATCTCTAAATCCCACTCTTTTTCCTTTCTCCTCTTTGTCACCCACTCTAAGGTATTTGATACATGTCTTTAGGCAGGTTCTTTTGCAATAATAGTTATGATAGACAATACTCTTGGAGCACTTACCATACGTTCTAAATGTTTTGCATACATCAACTCATCTGATCTGAGTAACGGTGCAATGAGGTGTCGCTGTTTTACAAATGGGAAAACTGAGGCACCAAAAAACGAAGTAGCTTGCTACAACAAACAGTAAGTAGTGGAACCTGGGATTTGGACCCATGAGTTCTGGCTCCAGAATCCATTCAACTGTCCATGTGTTTTAGACTGCATAAATGTATCATGCTATGAATCTCATTGTGTTTCTTTGTTGACTGAAGAATCCATTTTTATGATTTACCCACATTGTTATAGGTGCACATCTGGATTGTTGCAAAGTATTTCATACTGTTCACACGCACCCATTCCCCTAGGGAGGGACCCCTAGGCTACCTCCAACTCAGTACCACAAACAGATCATAATAAGCATCCTCCTACATGCCCTTCTACAGTCCTGTATGAGAATGTCCCTAGGAAGAACACCCAGCCTGGGATTTCTGGGCATATGCCCACTTAATATCATTAAATACTTACAGATTGCCCAAGCAACTTTCGAACTGAGTTCCCTCCCTCCCTCCCTGCCTTTCATCCTCCCTCTGTTATAGGCCCTGAGCTAGAAACCGAGGATA
The DNA here is from genome assembly GCF_024362965.1 of Panthera pardus. Lineage (NCBI taxonomy): Eukaryota > Metazoa > Chordata > Mammalia > Carnivora > Felidae > Panthera > Panthera pardus. The sequence goes on along the minus strand of NW_026526969.1, from coordinate 1,752,604 downwards.
TAAGCATGAACAAGAAAGATGTGGACCCTACTCACACTGAGCTTACAGTCTAGCTCCTAGCCAACTGAAAAGTGTTTCCATCAGACAAAAACAAACACTGTATGATCGCACTTGTATGTGAATCTCAAAGAACCCCAAACTCATAGATACACAGAACAGATCGGCAGGGGTGGGGAGGGTGTGTGAAATGGATGAAAAGGTACCAAAAAAAAAAAAAAAAAGTGTTTCCATGGATATGACCCTATCTAGTTTTATCCTGTGACCATTAATATCATTTTCAAAAGGATAACTCCTTATTCCCTTCCTTCCAAAGCATAAATATATTTAATTTATGGAGCATCGCATTCAAAGTGTATGCCTGTTTTCCTCTGTATACATTACAAGTCTGAGCGTCTCAGACAATATTCTACATGAGGTGGTCTTTAGATACCGTGCTTCCAATATTGGCCAATGCAATTAGCGCAGGGAGTAATCTGTAGGCGATCAGATGGTTTTATTGATTTGGGTTGAACACAGAATCAGCACCTTAAAAATACCACTGGGGTGTAAGTTAGTAGAAATAGTTTTTGAAGATTCAGGGAAGAACAGAAATGCCTTCTGGCTCACGTTTTTTTTAAGTGTGCCTTTAATTGCTTAGATACGACTTTTGGAAAAGCTTAATCATTTGTGCGCGCTCTTTTCCTCCAACCTTCTGTAAAACAATACTAAAAAATTCCTCCCGTTTGCAGACATGATTTTACTGACCTGAGTCAGGAGTATCTTTACCAGGCATCGAACCCATTCAAGAAAGGAGGGTTTCAGAGTTAATGTTAAGAAACAATAAACTATGGGGCACCTAGGTTGGGTCAGTCAGTTGGGCAGATGACTTTGGCTCAGGTGATGATCTTAGGGTTCGTGAGTTCAAAGTCTGCTTCAGATCCTCTGTCCCCCTCTCTCTGCCTTCCCCTACTTGGGCTCTTACCAAAAATAAACATTAAAAAAGTATATATATTTAAAAGAAACAATAAACTAACAAAGAAAAAAAGAGACAAAAGATGAGACTCTTAAATACGGAGAACAAACTGGGGGTTGCCAGACAGGAAGTTGGTGGTGGTGGAGGGGGTTGGGTGAAACAGGTGAGGGGGATTAAGAATACACTTATCATTGGGGCGCCTGGGTGGCTCAGTCAGTTGAGCGTCCGACTTCGGCTCAGGTCATGATCTCACAGTCTGTGAGTTCGAGCTCCATATCGAGCTCTGGGCTGATGGCTCAGAGCCTGGAGCCTGCTTCCGATTCTGTGTCTCCCTCTCTCTCTGCCCCTTCCCTGCTCATGCTCTGTCTCTCTCTGTCTCAAAAATAAATAAAAACATTAAAAAAAATTAAAAAGAAAAAGAATACACTTATCATGATGTCAGGCGCCTGGGTGGCTGAGTCGGTTAAGCATCTGACTTCGGCTCAGGTCATGATCTCACGGTTCATGAGTTCGAGCCCTGCGTCAGGCTCTGTGCTGACGGCTCAGAGCCTGGAGCCTGCTTCGGATTCTGTGTCTCCCCCTCTCTCTGCCCCTCCCCCACTCATGCTCTGTCTCTGTCTCGAAAATAAATAAACGTTAAAAAAAAATTTTAAGAATACACTTATCATGATGAGCCCCGAGTGTTGTGTGGAGCGGTTGAATTGTTATATTGTACATCTGAACCTAGTGTGGCACTATATGTTAATTACACTTGAATTTAAAAAATAAGTAAAAATTAAAAAAAAGAAACAACAATTAACAAACACCAAATGCATATAACCTACCACTGTATTCTATCAGAACAACTGAGATATGTCCTTGGTTCACCTTCCCCAACAGATGCTGTTTCTGGATATGTTCTTTAACAAAACGTCATTTGACCTTTATTAAGAACTGTTTAAGAACAATCTCTTTGAACTCTTAAATACAGAGAACAAACTGAGGGCTGCTGGAGGGGAGGTGGGTGGGGGGATGGGCTAGATGGGCGATGGGCATTAAGAAGGGCACTTGTTGGGATGGGCACTGGGTGTTATATGTAAGCGATGAATCACTAAATTCTGCCCCTGAAACCAATACTACGTTATATGTTAACTAGCTTGGATTTTTAAAAAAAGAACAATTCTCTTTTTAACGGATTCACATGTCTATTCCAATAATGCAATGGATGAACTGTTCAAAACTGATACAATCAAAATATTAAACCTAAAATGAGAAAAACATATAGAAGAAAACGCAGGAGGCCCCCCCTGAGTTAAGCAAAGATTTCTAGGTAGAACACATAAAACGTGAATCATAAGACGAATATGACAAACTGGACTTCACAAAAATGGAAGATTTCTTTTTTCAAAAAGCACTGTTAAGGCAATGAAAACACAAACCATCATCAGGCATAAATATTTACAAAACAGGGGCGCCTGGGTGGCTCAGTCGGTTGAGCGTCCGACTTCGGCTCAGGTCGTGATCTCGCGGTCCGTGAGTTCGAGCCCCGCGTCGGGCTCTGTGCTGACCGCTCAGAGCCTGGAGCCTGTTTCGGATTCTGTGTCTCCCTCTCTCTCTGCCCCTCCCCCGTTCATGCTCTGTCTCTCTCTGTCTCAAAAATAAATAAATGTTAAAAAAAAAATTAAAAAAAAAATTTACAAAACAAATACCTGTTTAAAAAAAAAAAACTTGTGTGCAGAATATATAAAGAACGCTCCAACTCAACGATAAGGAAACAGTCAATACAGTGAAAGATGGGCAACTGATACAACCGTAAATATCGCTACAGAACATCAAGCAAGTGGAAAGAAGGCTAATAAAAGTCATGATAAGTTACCGCCAGAAACCTACTAGAGTGTCTAAAATTAACCAGGAATAAAAAAGGCGAGAATGTCAAATGTTGGCAAGAATGTAGAGCAACTGAAAGGCTCAGACATTGCTAGTGGGAATTAAAAAGGGCGCAACCACTTTGGAAAACATACACCCACCACATGACCCAGCACCCTACCTAGGTATCTACTCAAGAAAAATGAAGACATACGTCCACACGAAGACTTGTACGTGAGTGTTTACAGCAACCGCATTCATCATCACTCTGCACTGGACTGAATGCGTGTGCCCCACCCCACCCCCAAATCCCTATGTTGAAATCCTAACCCTCAAGTTGGTGGTCTTAGGAGGTGGGGTCTTTGGGAAGTGCTTAGGTCATGAAGACTGAATCCTTGCGAATGGGCCTAGTGCCCTTATAAAAGAGATCTCGGGGAGGGAGCTCTCTTGTTCCTTCCGCCATGTGAGAACACATGGCTGTCTGTGAACCAGGAAGCAGGCCCTACCAGAACCAATTCTGCTGGTTGGTTCTTGGACCAACAATTCTTGGACCAGCAATTCTGCTGCCTGATCTTGGACCGCCCAACCTCCAGGATTGTGAACGATAGACTCCCGTTACGGATAAGCCCCCCCAGGCTACCGTATTTTGTGATAGCAGGCCCAAATGGCCTAAGACACACTTCAGACTGGAAATAACCCAAATGTCCACTAATTGGTGAAGGGATAAACAAACTGGGCACAAGCTAGAGTAGGGCACTGGAGGATTGCTAGGCAATCAACAGGAACGGACTGTGGACAGACGCAACACAGATGAACCTCTCAAGTATTCTGCAGCTTGAAAGATGAAAAGGTTACGTCTTATATGACTACAGGATGTTAAAGAAATGTCATATTTCTACATTACTGTAGACAGTAAGGTCAGATCAGTAGTTGCTAGGGGCTGGGGCTAGGGGAACCAAGTCCAATGGGGCACGAGAAATTTGAGGGGTGATAGAAGTATTTTATATCTTTCTCTGGGGCGCCTGGGTGGCTCAGTCGGTTGAGCGTCCGACTTCAGCTCAGGTCACGATCTCATGGTTCGTGAGTTCGAGCCCCGCGTCAGGCTCTGGGCTGATGGTTCAGAGCCTGGAGCCTGCTTCCGATTCTGTGTCTCCCTCTCTCTCTGCCCCTCCCCCATTCATGCTCTGTCTCTCTCTGTCTCAAAAATAAATAAACATTAAAAAAAAAAAGAAGTATTTTATATCTTTCTTGTTGGTGGTGGTTACACGAGTGTATAAGCTTATCAAAATTGATAGAACTGTACATCTAAAAGGCATTTTGGAAATTACGTATCTAAATATTCCACCCAATGTCCTTTTCACATGGAGCCACAGAAGAAATGTCTCAATACCAAAAACGGTTGTATTTCTCTTGAGTACGGGGGTTGCTGTTATCTTTTGGAGACCGTGAATCACGACTGATTAGTTACCTCCTTGCCTCAGCTGTGAAGGCAGGGAGCTGAGAACACCCATGTACTGGGTATGAATCTTACCCTTGACATCATTTGATTTCTTCTTCCTCTTGACCCGATTTCTTCCTAACAAATTCTTCTATCTTAATGTCATCTATGTATTTTTTGGAGACTAAATATTTTTTTCATCAAGGTACAGTACAGTCAAATAAATACATCATAGGACAGGTAGTAAGTCACAGAAGTGTTTCCTCCTGATATGCATTAATAAAAGTGCACGCCATAAAATCCTAACTCGTTAAAGCATACTATCATGTAATACCTAAATTTGTCTTATTCACTTTTGGGTGCTTCCATTTGTAAGGAATGAGGGTCAAACATAGCATTATAGGGACAAAGTCAATAGGATGTTATGTAGCAAAGAGAGGACCAGGGAAGTTTATTTTGGAGAAGCGAAAAGGCAGGGCAAATGTGCAAGCTGCCTTCAAATAGTTTACAGCTTCTCAGGCAGAAGAGAAGTGAATTAATTCTATTGGATCAGGAGTGGGATCAAGGGGTGTAGGCTATCCCAGGACCAACTGGGGCATAAAATAAAGAATAGATTTCTAACCGAGCACAGCAAAGATGCGATATATTATCCGCAGATAATTAGATCTCACTAATCTATCTCATAATAGATCTCACTATTATGTGAAATCTAAGGAAATCTAAGGAATCTAAGGAAAAAGAGTTCCTGGCAATAGGTAACACCAAACAGGTTAGATAATCATTTGGTTGGGATCTCATACACAGATCCATTTAGATAAATTGTTGCTCCCTACTGATCCCAAGATTTAATAGTTATTTGATTCTATTAGAAAATAGTGTCCTTCCAATATGAAACAAACTGGTTTTGACCAAGCAAACACCATTATTTTTTTTTACTTATCATTATGATTTATTATATTGAATTGTATTATAATCCCAATGTGTTACAAATAAAAAGGTTGTAGCAAGTAAACATTCTTAAGGCTATTCTGGGATCCGGCCCTTGCAAAATCAAACACAAAATTGTTACTAGAGTTTTAAGGACTCTTATTTGCAAAATACACCCTTTTCTTGCAAGGCAAGCTGACCTTCCGTGCCCTCTGGAAATAGACACGCAATGTAGCACTCTGAATGGAAGTTAAAGTAATTTCCCACTTTGTCCTTGTGCTTTAACACTTAGGCAATAAAGCTCATGACATTTTCAATAAAAAGCAGAGAAGGAGAAGTGCTCCTTAGTCACGGAAGAGCTCAACCCAGCATCACCCGGGCATTCTCCCATTTGACGAAGTCCAATCTTTGCTAAGCAGCCAGACCTACGATTTAAAACTCACTTCCATCAGTACGAAGGACCCGGGGGTAATTGGTTCTGCACAATTGAGAGCTCATTTCAGGCTGGCTTGAACGCCTAAGTTCCAAGGCTGTGTCATGTGTCAGTTCACCCAGAATTCCCAATAGACAGAAGTAACTGGTGAGAAACACCCTGAGGGCATTTTAGGTGTAATAAACAAACCAGGAACTGAGGGAGAGAGGGGAGAAGCAATAGGGTGGTAGGACAGGGGATTACAGACAAGTTGCTACAAAAGAAGACCGGAAGATGGGGGAATAATAAGCAGGTTTAGTGGGAGGTACAGTAGAAACAGATCAAAAACAAAGGACCCGAGGAGACAGTTTTTCCCAAGAAGACATACAAATGGCCAACAGGTGCATGAAAAGTTACCCTACGTTGCTAATCATCAGGAAATGCCAGTCAAAACCACAATGAGACATCATCACATGTGTGTTAGAATGGGTATTACCAAAAAGACAAGAGATCGCAAGAGCTGGGGAGGATGCAGAAAAAAGGGAGCCCTGTGGGTGGGAATGTCAGTGCAGCCACTATGGAAAACAGTATGGAGGTTCCTCAAAAAATTAAAAGCCGAACTACCATTAAAAATTCCACTTCTGGGTATCTACCCAAAGGAAATAAAACCACTCTCTCGAGGAGCTCTCTGTACCTCCATGTTCACTGCTATTGTTCACGGTTGCCAAGACACGGCAATGACCTACGCATCTCTCAGTGGAGGTACAGGGAAAGAAAACATTCACTGGAATATTTTTCAGTCATAGAGAAGAAGGAAATCTTGCCATTTTCAACAACACGGATGAATGTGCTGGGCATCATGGTAAGGGAAATAAGTCAGGCAGAGAAAGACAAATACTGTATGATCTCACTATTATGTGAAATCTAAGAAAGATGAACTCATAGAGTAGGTGGGGGGTTGCCAAAGGCTGGGGGGGAGAGAAATGGGCTGATTTTTCTCTCAGGAAGTGGTATCGTATCATTATCCCCATTGGACAGGTATAGAAGCAGGTTCTGAGTGGTTAAGCTAAGTTCAATCTAACTAAAAATTGGTGAAATGTGCCCACAAGTGAATCCGACAGATGGACACAGAACGGCTTCCACACACCTGGACTCTGAAATACTGGAATTTTCTTGCCTCTCTGAAACCTTCAGGCTTCCATGGATACACAGGTCCCATGCTTAACACTGACCTTCAGCTGGTTTTGAACTTCCCAGGGTACGTCTCGGTAGTGAGTTTGCATTCTGTTGCGTGCCTAGAGGAAAACCAATTTTGTGTGTATCTGGCTTCCAAGTGGTTTGCCCACCAGACCTCAAGTGATGTGGCCTCCGGGGGGGTGGGGGGAGTCATTATATGGAAGGTTTGGGTTTGTTTTTTTTTGTTTTGTTTTGTTTTTTTAAATTTTTTTTTCAACATTTTTTATTTATTTTTGGGACAGAGAGAGACAGAGCATGAACGGGGGAGGGGCAGAGAGAGAGGGAGACACAGAATCGGAAACAGGCTCCAGGCTCCGAGCCATCAGCCCAGAGCCCGACGCGGGGCTCGAACTCACGGACCGCGAGATCGTGACCTGGCCAAAGTCGGACGCTTAACCGACTGCGCCACCCAGGCGCCCCGGGTTTGTTTTTTTTTAAATCGTGTTGGTTGATATCTGAAAGGAGAACATTTTTACCTTCTCGTCTATTTATGTCTGCTGGGAGGAAGTTCAGGCACCTCTACACATGCAGGAAAAAAAAAAACAAAAAAAAAAAACCCAGAACCAAAATGTGATAATTTGGTCAAAGGCGTGTCCACTTCTCTGTTAGTATTTTGTCACGAGTGATAAATGATGTCAGACAAAGCTGTCGGACGAGATTTAGAAGGTGTGCAGGGGGGGAGCCATCAATTTCCAACTTAGGGAATTTAACAGATTTTAATGACTCTACAGCTTGATGACTCTACAGCTTTGGATTTCAAGCTTCACTGGCACGTGTGCTTGGCAGTGACCGGAAGGCGTTTATACTCCCCTAATTGGATTCCTGTAAGGCAACCAAGCGTCATTGGCTGTCTCGGCTGCAGTCAGGAGACGCTGGTCTGCAGACCGGCAAAGCACGTGGCCAGAGTGTGGTCTCTCGTGATCTCTTGTTCGTTCCCCAGATTTTGCACCTCGGAACAGTCATCTGATGCCAGCTCTAAAAAAGACCAACGGTGCCACTGGCACTGAGCCCCAGGAGATGTCCAGCAGGTCACAACCATGCTTGCCTTTTGAACCCCTCACACCATCCCCAAAGTGGGTGGCGGGGGGTCCTTTGAGAGCGGACGCTTGGTCTCATAGCACCCAGCACAAGTAGGTGCTCGATGTGCTTTTGAAAAAACCACCCTGCACGGCTTAACAGAGGCAATTCCTGAAAATTGAATTCTGCTTCAAGAGTTTACTGTTTCCGCTGTGTGTACCACAGAAAAAAAAATGGATAAACTAGTAGATATGGGTCTGTGAGCCAGTATATAGCAGACTCACTGCGTGGTTTGAACAGAAATGTGTCTTTTTGCTTCGGGTGCCCGGGGGCCTCCGTGGGTTGAGCATCCGACTTCGGCTCAGGTCATGATCTCACAGCTCCTGAGTCTGAGCCCCGAGTCGGGCTCTGTGCTGACAGCTTGGAACCTGGAGCCTGCTTCAGATTCTGTGTCTTCCTCTCTCTCTGCCCCTCTCCCGTTTGTGCTCTCTCTCAAAAATGACTAAACAGGGGCGCCTGGGTGGCTTGGTCGGCTAAGCGTCCGACTTCGGCTCAGGTCATGATCTCACGGTCCGTGAGTTCGAGCCCCGCGTTGGGCTCTGTGCTGACAGCTCGGAGCCTGGAGCCTGTTTCAGATTCTGTGTCTCCCTCTCTCTCTGCCCCTCCCCTGTTCATGCTCTGTCTCTCTCTGTCTCAAAAATAAATAAAAACGTTAAAAAAAAAATTTAAAAAAAAAGACTAAACATTTTACAAAATAAAAAAATAAAAAAAAAGAAATGTGTCTTTTCCTTGCTCAAGATGTAGGCTTTTGAAACCAAAGATGCATTTATATGCTATAAACCCTCGTTAAGAATTTTGGACGTGGCAAATTTTTACAATGTCTGATGATCTGATGGGAGTACAGCCTAGGTCTTCCTTTTCACTGTCATTGAAGAGGGACCGCCTGAGCAAACAAATCGGGTAAATAAAATTACATGGCTGTATTTAAGTAACTTAAGAAGAAAGAAAACTGCTAGGCACTTTGGCAGTTTAATTGAGGGTATAAAAGGATGCTAATTATCAATGTGTCTCAGAGCTTCCATTTAAAAACACTTTTTAGAAGTAGCAGCTAATTCCAATTACCTAGATACACACAAATCCAGTGAAATACCATGATAAAATGCCATACCCTGAAAATGCCTACATAATGAGATATCTCTAACTAATTCAGGCTGACCTTGCCTACGTAGCCTGAATGGATGCAGTTCAACCACATCGGCAGTAAATACAATGATCGCCTTTATTGATTTAGAGCATCCTTGCAGTAAAGAAATCACAGCAACCAGGGCTATATTCTCGGCTCCTGGGAAGGAAGGAATGGCCAGTTCTTCCAGGCTCTGGGGCACTGGCTCCACTGATTTCTTGGGGTGTCTTCTTCTGCTACCAATCTACCTCATCGTCCCATCCCTAAAAGGCTCTAGGACAGAATTTGGTGGACAACAGTGACGTGAGATACCCTGTGACCTGGATGAGCTGGCAAGAATGAGTGGGCAGATACCAGCAAGTTCTAAGGAATAAGCCGTCAGCAGAGACAGCTGTGACTTGGCAAATGTCGGAGCAGATGTTCTTTCCCCGGCCCTGCTGTCAGCTGGAAGGAACTTTCCCGGCATGCCGTGGGGGGTGGGGGGAGGGGTGGGGGTCACAACCTGGTCCCAGCTCTGCTTGCAGCTCTGCAGCCCCTGCCTGGACGGGGCCAGTTCCGCTCAGATTAGCAATTAGGTTGGAAGCCAGCACAGGCTCCATTCGGGCAGCACTTCTGGGAGCTGGGACCAAAACTCCTGAGAGATGCTGGTGTCCGTTCCCATTAACCTTCCGTCCGGGGGAGGGAGGTCCTGTCCTCCAGCCAGGAATCCACGCTGGGGCTTCACGTCCGCTGGGCCTTCCATGGAATCCAATCAGTCTCTGGCTCAGTGTCGTCTCAGCAGAAAGAAGACCGCCGTGCACATGTAGATGTGCTTTTCTGGGCAGACCCACCCCAAATAAGGAGGTCCAGAGAGAGCACCACAGCGGAGGGACACGTTAAGTAGGGAGTTTGGGCCATGTTTTCGCCTCTTCTGCCACCCATCTGACATTGACCCCTCTGGTCGGTGGCATCTGTGTTCTAGGTCATTGAAAAGGGTGCAGCTGAAATGCTAGCTCAAAGAGACACCTTCGCCCCCACGTTTCCTGCACCATTGTTTACAACAGCCAAGACATGCAAGCAACCTGAGGGTCCATTCTTGGACGAGCGGATAAAGAAACTGTAGTATGTAATTATATTATATATAATTATATTTTTAAATAATTATATATATATTTATATATATATAATATAATTTATATATATATAATTATATAATTACATTATATATAATTACATTATATATAATTACATTATATATATACATATATACATATATATACATATATACATATATACATATATACATAATGTAATTATATATAATGTAATTATATAATCAATTATCTAATATATATATACATATATACATATATACATATATACATATATATAATGTAATTATATATAATGTAATTATATATAATGTAATTATATAATCAATTATCTAATATATATAATTAATTATACTAAGTATAATTATACATATTATACATAATTATATGTATAATTATACATAGTATAATTAATGATATTATGTACAATGTATGTATATTATATAACTAATATATAATTAATTATATTATGTAATTACATAATGCAATTATGTATATACAATGTAATGTAATGTATGTAATTATATATCTATAATTCAGCCATACAAAAGAATGAAATCTTGCCATTTGCAGCAACATGGATGGACCTTGAGGGCACTACACTAAGTGAAATATTGAAAGACAAATACCGCATGATCCCACTTAAACGTGGAACCTAAAAACAAACCAAAACCCGAACTCACCAATACAGAGAAGAGAATGGTGGCTGCCAGAGGTGGGGGGAAATTGAGGGTCAAAAGTTACAAACTTCCAGTTGTAAGTTTAAGAAGTCTTGAGGACGTAATATGCAGCATAGTGACTATTGTTAATGATACTGTATCGTATACTTGAAAGTTGCTAAGAGATGAGATCTTAAAAGTTCTCATCACAAGAAAATAAAATTGTGACTACGTGTGGTGATGGATGTCAATTAACCAGATTCATTGTGGTCTTGTTGTCTATATTGTGCTCATTTCACAATATGTACAAATATCGAATCGTTACGTTGTACGCTGAAACGAATATAATGTCGTGGGTCAGTTATATCTCAACTTAAAAATTACCCAAAAAAGATGAAGTTTAAGTCCAACATCAGAACCAGTGTTTCTATTCTCTCTTCCATCCATCCTCCCTTGTTACTTTTCCTGACATGATCTACACCCAACGTCTACCGTGTGCTTCACGGGAAACCCCTATAATCTTGTAGGCTCTGTGCCTTTTGGTCCCCCCTTTTATGCACTAACTTTCACACCCGTTTGCTCCTTCACCTTCCCTTTATGATATCAACTCCAGTATGAAACACCGTATTATTAGTTACATTGTGGTGTTTCCATTTGATGTCTTGGGTACCCTCCAATTACACCAGACTTAGTGCCCCAGGAGAGACCATTTCCAACTACGCACAACTGATTTAGACGATTCTCAAGATAAACCTTTTTCGGTGGGGGGAGACAACCGGTGACTTGGGACAATGATTTCAGTTAAGAACAACAACAACAAAAGGCATCCTAGGACAAAGTGTGCACACGAGGGTAAAGAACAAGGTTGCCCACTTGGTCATGGCGGGGCCTCAACGGTCGTGGACACTACAGTGTCTCTCTGAGCAGGGCTGACCAGGGAAGCAGAGGAAGAGGCAAATCTGGCAGCTGCACAGGCCATCCGAAGAAGCCCTTACTTCAGAGACGTAAGTGCAGGGGACGGTCTAGGACCACACACTCCTAGTGCTGAGGTCTGTTCTTCCTCCCAGAGCGGCCCCCTCCCCAGATGCAGAAATAGCAGAGGATTTGGTCTTTGAGCCATGGTTACCTCTACAGATTCCTGCGTTTAAACTGGCCCAGGCTCCCATCAGCTGGGAAGAAGGGCCAGGTAGGGGAAGGGCTCAGGTGTTCCCAGAAATGAGAGGGTGAACTGCCTTTGACACTTATCCTATTTGAAGATATGTGCTCTCGAGGAGGGCTTACAGCCAGGAGAAACCTGCTTCCTCCCACAAGATTTTACAGTCAGAGGGGCTGGTATATGGCACTCAGCCTGACAGGCCTGTCACGTGGATGATGGATACCTGCAGGGGCTTACCTGATAGATGCACGTGCCACAGGGCTCACAAAAAGCAGTGCAGACAAAACAAAATCATCCGTCTTCATGCCTATCATGAATCACAGCAAAGCAAACTAATACATATATTAGCTGCTACCAAAAGTGTATATTAAAGCAAAGCACAGGCTCAGGATCCGCATTTCCTTCTTGTGTCTGGAAACTTACCCAGCATAAGTGTCTTGGTGAGAATCTGAGCCCATTCATTCCTCAGAATAAATCTTCAAAAAGTCAGCTCCTCTGCCTCAGGCTTGTCGAACCAGACATATTCACCCAGGATCTTGGATCCTGAGCCAGCGTTGCAAAAGATCAGGGACTCTAGAAAGTTCTTTATGGAGTTGGCAGAGGCACAGCAGTGGCCCAAGTACGGAGGGTTGGAGGGGGCACCAGCTATGCCTCCAGGGATGAGAGGCAGAGGCTGTGGGGTCCTCTGGGACCCATTCTTGACAGGCCTTTGCCAACCAGTCCATCCTCCCAATGCAGAGACCAAATTCTCCCCGCATTCATTGCTGTTGGCTCCTAGAGCTGCAGGCAACACTAAGATCCTCCCTCATTGCAAGGACTAGTCTGCTTTTTCTACACCACCATTATCATAATGTGCATCGTGATGGATGAGAACCATCATGCATTGAGGAGAAGACTTTACTGAGCAGCCACCTGCTCAGAGACAATTCTCCTTGGGCCTTTCACGTTTCTGCACGTCTTACAGCACAACCACCGACTGCCTTTGCTTAGGACTATCTTCTCAAGGGCATCTGCAGAGAGAACAGCCTTTGAAGGCATGATGTCTTCTCCAAAGGGCAAGTTAGATCATGGTCAGGTATGATAAAGATGGCATGTCTCTCCAGGACAACGGCAGGTAGGCTTACTGCCCGTTATAAAAGATTTAGGTACCTTAAGCTCAGGGGTCCTCTGCTGTAACTCTATGCAGGTGACACCGGGCCCTCCAAGTGTCATCTTGTAGGAATTAGGGCTCAGAGAACCAGCTCAAGAAGCTATTGCTGTCAGCGACAGGCCTTGTCTCTGACCAGGAGTCTTGTGTCTTCTGCCAGCATTCATGGAACTGTGTCAGGCGCACCTGCTAGGTTGCAAGGAGTATAAACTCACAGACCTATAACATTCTCGATGTTATTTTACGGACCCAGCGCAGGTATTACGGACCCCTAATAGAGACACAGAAATTAAGGAAGTAGTTCTTGCCCTCAGGAAGCCAAAAATCTGGCACGAGTGCACCAGTCAAGTTGGCACCAGAAAGGCACGCTTGGAGCATCCCGACCCCACTCCAATATAAGTAAGGAAAACGAAAGACACGGTCCCGCTAACGAACCAAGTTATCATTTCTGTAGCCAAAACCTGAGCCAAAATTGAAGGCAGAAAATTGCATTGAATGTGCGAGCCTGCTGGCTGCAGGTACAGTGACAGACAGAGGTAACAGGGAGGCTCCTCTCCTGCTGGGAAAAGAGGACTGAACCTGCCCAGGTGAAATAAGGGGGGGGGGGTGGGGCCCCCTGGCACTGAGACCAGCCCCCCGCCCTGCTCAGGAAAGGCCATCAGGCTCCAACAACCCCCTGGGCTCACACACAGCTAACCCCAGGGAGGCCAGAGGAAGCAAACAAACGTCACCCCGGGGCATGGGCCAGGACGTCCTAGGAGTCGCATTGCATTTACACGACAGCATCAGGGTCACCCAAATTCCAGACAACAATCATCAAGGACATGGAAGTGGCGGTCGCTGCCTTTCTTAGGAGGGTCATGGAGATACTGAGTAATTTTGAACTTTGTAAAAAAAAAAGTTAAAACATGTATTTCAAAATGTAAAATAACAGAAATGTGGAGCTTCGAAATCAAGCAGGAAAAAAGGTGTGTTTGGGGGGGGGCAGTAATCTATTCAACAGGGAAGAGAATGCAATCTATCCAATGGTGAACAGACAACACAAAATAAAGGCAGAACAAATGATTCCTAAAGTGTCTATAGTGTCCTGCCTGACCCCTACACATAAAGTGTACATTTATTTCTTTAAAGACAGACTATTCGTTGGAATTTTTCAAATTCAGCTATCTCCTGCTTATAAAGACAGACCCCCCCCCCCAAAAAAAAAACCACACACACACAGAAATGTTGAAAAGAAGTCAAAGGGAACTATGTCACAGAGCAGACGTGAATAAATGATGATCTAAAAGCTAGGGAAGGTAAGAAACCAAACCAGAAAATATTAGTTTGAAAAGACTAGTTTGAATAGGAGTTTGAAACAGATGGATCTCTAGCTAATCTCAATTTTTTTCTATAAATTATTAATGATAAACAATTAATCAGGGGTGCCTGCGTGGTTCAGTCATTAAGTGGCCGGCTCAGGTCATGATCTCATGGTTCATGAGTTCGAGCCCCACACTGGAAAGCCTGCTTGGGATTCCCTCTTTCCCACTCTCTCTATCCCTCCCCTGCTTGTACCCCCCCCCCAAAGAATAAATAAACTTTTAAAAAATGTTAAAAAAAAAAAAAATCTCTTACAAGGAGGTCAAGATCAACAACCTGGCTACCTAACCAGCGCAGTTAATAGATTCAGGTGGAACAGAATAGGTCAGGCCTTGCAGAAAGAGATCTTACTGGAGGGTGCAGGAGAGAGCAAGAGAGAACAGGCAGAAGTGTGACCGTGTAAATGAGGGGACCGAGCAAACAGTAGGAGTCCAATCAAGTAGAGTTAAATGCTTCAGCAAGGCTGCAAGGCGTGTGTGTGATCCACTCTGGTTTGCCCTGGCACCGGGACCCACGCACCCCATGAAATAGTAATTGGAAGAGAGATTTAGTGAGCCCCCGTCAAGAGTCACCATAACAAAAAATGCGAGAATGATGTTATGAAGAGGAATAATTTGAGTTACGTATAGCAGGGTTCACTTGCCCGGGAGAACTCAGAAGGGTATCTGAGTAACGCTAATGGGTCTCAGCATCCTATGATGTCAGCGGAGCCAGTCTAAGAAATGAACCACGGGGTTGCAAACCCTGCAGTTACCCAGCCACGCTAGCTTGACTATTTTACTCATCTCGTCTAGATTCTTCTACGGGAAAAAGATGGAAGTTCTCTCTCTCCTGGGATTGTGGTGATTTGGCTGGAGTTTGTAGCCAGAGAGGCTTAAATTATTCTACTTTTGCTATTACCCAGAAGCACTGAGTCCCCCAGAGGTAGGAGGAGAACAACGGGTCAAACAAATCAAAAGGAAACGATGCACCACCAAATTGAAACTCTGGCAAAGAATACGAACAGGCAAATCACAAAAGAGAAAACCCCAATGGCCGATGCACGTGGGGGAAATGGCCACCCTCTCCAGTATTAAAGGCAAAACAAGCCAAAAGGACCACAAAACGTCATTTCACATCTTGGCAAAGATTTAGTTCCCAAGGATGCAGATAAGCGAGAAAGCATAGGTGGGG
The DNA here is from genome assembly GCF_024362965.1 of Panthera pardus. Classification (NCBI taxonomy): domain Eukaryota; kingdom Metazoa; phylum Chordata; class Mammalia; order Carnivora; family Felidae; genus Panthera; species Panthera pardus. The sequence continues at coordinate 1,737,006 of NW_026526969.1, read as the reverse complement.
GTGGGGTAACCTGGGGTGGGGGTGGGGGGGGGGCGGAACCTGGGTGCCCGGTTAAGTGCTCGACTCCTAACTCCGACCCAGATCACGATCTCAGGGTCCTGAGATCAAGCCCCGTGTGGGGCTCTGCGCTGAGCAGGGAGCCTGCCTCAGGGTCCCTCTGCCCTTCCTGTGCTGGCGCATACACGCATGCGTGCTCACGCTCTCAAAGCGAGCAAGCGAGCATCGGTGGGATTAAACGTTGAAACAAGCACTTCGGGAAACATTTTGGCAACTCTTTTTTTTTGTTTGTTTGTTTTCCCCCACTATTCTTTTTTTTTTTTTTTTAATTTAATTTTTAAGTTTTTTGGCACCTCTTAATGGAGCCGACGTTGTGCCCGCACCGGGGCGGTTCCGCTTCCGGGTGTCTGTCCCGGCGATCAAAACTTGCGGACCATCTAAATGACCGATGACGTGACGCTGATGGCGTCAGTGATAGTACAACGGGCTGCCCTTCGGCATTTAAAATAATCTCAACCTACACACAGCGACATGGATAAAGCTTAAATAGCCTCCTGAGTAAAAATTAAAAAACAAAAACAAAAACAAAAACCCAGCCAGTGGCAGTAGGGCACATTTTAGACGGAATTGTAAGAGGAGATCTTGTTCTAGGCACACGTAGTGTGTGCGAATCCGGCGGGGTGGAAGTGACAGTCTTGATCTTAAGGCCACAACAGTTCAAGGGGGTTGCAGGCATCACTTCCTGTTGGCCACGTAAGGGACACCAAGTGTATAACGTTTAACTTCTCAAATTCTGAAGCAAATATTATCATGCTACCGTTTGTTCAACTGTTCAATATACCACTTGTTATGGGACGCGCTGTCTAATTCGCTCTGTACTTTTCCGTATGAGTAAAATATTTAAATTCTTAAATGTCTTGTGGACCAAAAAAAAAAAAAAAAAGTTTTCATCCAGGAGCAGAGTGACGCGGCTGTAACTGGATATATGTTCAAGGGGCAAAAGGGGACAAAAGTAAAGCTATGCTTTGTTGATGTCACAAGTGTCACTTATTCAGCGTTCTGTTGCCACAGGAAACCACGGATTTCAGGCAGGTGGCCCGTGTGCTGTTACAGCAACTGACACAGGACACGGCGAGGACACGGGAGCAGGGCCGGGAGTGTGCTTCCTCGGTGAGGGCTGACGGAGACAGAGGCTGTGCCACAGGGTGGGGGGCACAAGGGTTTTCCGGGGTCTAGGGAGGAGGGTGGGAAGGGGGGGGGGCTGTCCCGGCAAAGGTATGAACCAATGGGAAGGTGTGGAGGCGTGGTCAGGACCACAGGTAATTCTCAGGGCTCCAGGGGCAGGCTTGTGACCTTACCGCCGGGGACAGGACAGGGCTGAAGTGGAGAGGACAGATGGTACAACATTTTGGAATTTGGACTCTGTCCTCGGGAAGCCGTGGAGTCTCTGAAAGATTCTGTGCAGAGGCATGACCTTGAAGGATCCTTCGGTTCAGTTTCTTGCCTTTAGGCAGATAAATGTCTAAGGCTTTCTGGAGGGTGAGCTTTTTCTGGACGGTGGGCTTGTTTCTTATTCTGTGTCTCCAAGGACAGGGACTCTGCACATCTGTCGCCGTGCCGAGCGAACATAGCTGGGCGTGGAGAAGGTGACAGCCATGGGGAGAGAGAGATGGGAGGGGAATCAGACCCAACCCGTGGAGTCCAGCAGGCACAAAGATGCAGACAGCAGGGGAGGGGGAGGGTGGCAGTGGAAGGCTGAATCAGGCCGGCAGAACACAGTGGGCCCGGATGTGGCAGTCTGCGGCAGGAGAGGCTGATGACAATGGTGGTGGCTGCCATCATCATCACCACCATCAACAACACCGTAGCAAACACTGATACTATGCTCACCATGTGTCAGGACCTGTCCTAAGAGCTTTACATGGTTCAGCTAACCCTATGTGGCAGGTAAATCATTATCCCCATTTTATTTAAAAAAATTTTTTTAATGTTTATTTTTGAGAGACAGAGAGAGAGACAGAGACAGAGAGTGAGCAGGGGAGGGGCAGAGAGAGAGGGAGTCACAGAATCCGAAGCAGGCTCCAGGCCCTGAGCTGTCCGCACAGAGCCCGACGCGGGGCTCAAACTCACGAACTGTGAGATCATGACCTGAGCCAAAGTTGGACACTTAACCAACTGAGCCACCCAGGCGCCCCTATCCCCATTTTAAAGATGAGGAGAAGGAAGCAGAGAGAAGGAGAGGGAGTCTGACTGTGGTCCCACAGGTCTTAAGGAGCAGATCTGGAAATGACCGGCAGCCTCGGTTCCTAACCTTCCACTATGGCTGCCTCTCCACAAGGAATCCTGGGAGTATCCTGCCAAGCAGAGAAGGCATCCCCAGATCACGGTCCATGCGGAAAGCATCTCTAGATATGAAGCAGGCTCTGGCTGTGAGAGAACGGGGTCCAGACACGGACAGACTCTGAGTCAGGAGAGCAGAAGCTGGTTGACCAGAAGTTCAACTCGATGCTTGCTATTTCTGTGTAGAGTATTTGGAACAGGAGGGCGGGGGACTAAACACACCAGGTGCCACGCACCTCAGATGTGGTATCCCATTTGACCCTTCGTGTGGATGTTCCTATTAGCTGAGGAAGCCGACGCTCTGAGTACCAGTGATGGGCTTACGTTCACACAGCACACACAGGCAGAGCCGGAGGGAAGACTACTCGCTCGGATGCCCTGTGTTTTTCCCTATTACCGCACACCGCCTCTCCGAGGACTTCCCAAGTGCCCACCAACCCGGTCTGAGTGCTGGCCCAGAGTCATTTCCTCGCTAATTTCACCGAAGAATACACACAGAAATAAATAAAAAGGAAAGACACCCAGCACCAACTGTGAAATGAAGATAAGAGAACACAGGGCAAATCTTGGAGGAATTTCCACGAAGGGCCGCGTTCCTGGGGACAGATGTAGAAAGAAACCACCACCTATACCCTCTGAGCCACCAGAGGAAAAACACAGGCCCAGAGAAGTTGGAAAACCACACTAAATTACCTCCGTGCTCTGTAACATATCCCAGGACACTGGGGCAATGTGGATTAGAAAAAAAAAAAATGTTAACACAGTACTTTTGAAAAGATAACGAAGAACAAAGGGAAAATAAGCATTACCCTGATTAAGGGGGATAAAGATCACTGGGAAAAAAACTTACTGTTCACACACACACACAAAAATGATGATACTTGAAAATATCTTAGGGCCTTCGAGACATCCAAGAGGATTTGGTCACAATGGAACAGAAATAGGGAGCCACAGGAGGAGGAAAAAGTGGAACTAAAGAAACAGAGAAGGATTTCAGGAAGAGAAAAGAGAATGTTAAGGAGCTCAAAAACGCAGAGCAAAATTAAAATGATTTCAAAGGTCATACATAGCAGGACGTCCACCCCACATACCAGGAGTCACATGCAGCAGAGCGGTGTCAGAGGTCCTCAGATTGTGGATGGAAACAGAAGAAACAGAAAAAGAAAGGTTAATGGATAAGAAGGAAGAGGCAAAACACACACACACACACACACACACACACACACACACACAAACAAACAAACAAAAAAACAGGTCCGTCTTAGGGGTTTTGTCTGTTGCACGGGAGAAAAACTAAACAGAGCAAAAGCAGTAATTAAAAGTTTAGTTTTGAGAGGGACAGCTGAGTGGGGGAGATTCAGAGAGAGAGGGACACAGAGGGTCTGAAGTGGGCTCTGTGCTGACAGCAGGGAGCCTAATGTGGGACTAGAACTCAAGAACCAGGAGATCATGACCTGAGCTGAAGTTGGACGCTTAACCTACTGAGCCACCCCGGAGCCTCAAGAGCAGTAAAAAGAGAATACCAGAAAGCTGTACCGGGTGGAAAGGCCCGAGTTGATATATCAGAAAAGCTCCCTGAGATCCAGGCAAAGTAATAAAAAAAAAAAGATCTATTCTGCCCAACATGTGATTGTACATAAATAAGAAACATTAGAGGCATCCGGCCGAACAAAACAGGTTCTCTACAAGGAACGTAAGCTGAATCAAGCTCCCCTCCAACTTCTCTACAAAGTACAAAAAGCAATGAATGCATACCTGAAAGAATTTCTTTCTTTTTCTTCCTTTCTTTCTTTCTTTCTTTCTTTCTTTCTTTCTTTCTTTCTTTCTTTCTTTCTTTCTTTCTTTCAAGTTTATTTATTTTGAGAGAGACAGAGACAGTTGTGAGCAGGGGAGGGGCAGAGAGAGAGGGAGAGAGTGAGAATCCCAAGCAGCAATCTGCTGTCAGGAAGGAGCCCGACACGGCGCTCGAACCCACGAACCGTGAGAAACCAAGAGTCGACCGAGCTACCCAGGAACCCCACCTGAAAGTTTCCGATGCTGTATTCTGGCTGCCATTTTCCTTCTATCTTCCTTTCTTAAAGAAACCTGATCTGATTTGGGATACCAATGAGTCAAGCCCCAAGGGTGGATCATAACACATCGAAGCTAGGCAAGCGACCACATCCCTCTTGCCAGTATCCATCTTCTCAAGTCCCCCTTGGAGCTGGGAGCGGACATGCCATTCTGTTTTGGCCAATGTCATTTAAAGGAAACACCTGCCGGGAGCCTTCTGAGAAAGCTTTCCCTTTACTTATAAGAAAGAGAACCATCAGGGCAAAGAAGGTCTTTGGCTGCCGAGATGATGATGGCTGCCGAGATGATGATGGCTGCCATCATTGCCTTCATCATCATCATCATCATCATCATCGCCATCACCATCAGCATTACCAGTTCTGGTGCCTGAAGGTATAGCAGCCATCCTTCAGCCGGAGGGCAACATGGACGAAGGTGAGGCTTCAGCAGGCTGAGCATCGTGGGACCGAAGACCAAGCTTCAGGATGACATCCCTGAGCCTTTGCTTCCCGTCCTGACGGCCCACTCCAGACATCCTACTAAGTTAGATCTCTGTCCTTACTATTGAATCCATGGGTAGGTTCTCTTTGACTTGTAACGGAGAGTATTGAGGATATAAATATTAATAGGCGAAGCACAGAAAGACATTCCAACATCATCACATCGTTTGAGAAACGACGGGCCACACAAAATTGAACGAGTTTGCCAAATGCAGGCTGTGTCAGAGTTTTCACGAACTAGTGTCTTTTATGGGACTCCAAGAGATGAACTGCATGAAGTAGGAGACATTCCTACGATTTATTGGACCATGGAACTTGAGGAAGCACGTGGAAGAGTAGGATTCTATGTAAAATACTATGAGAGATGATTATAGGACACCGAGGTTAGCATTTTGTGACCCAAAAACTAACCATATTTTTGTTTTGTTAGCAAAGTCGCAGAAGGATCTTTTCAAATCTGCAAAGGGCTCGAAGAACATATCTCTTACATAATCCCCTGGTCCCCAGTATGAAAAATTGCAAACACACACACACACACACACACACACACACACACACACAAACCAAGCTCTCCAGCCAACTGAGAGAACTGTAATTAACAATTCAGACATAAGAAATTTAGAGTATAAAGAAAACTTTTTAGAGATAAGGACAATGAACTGTTGTAAATGTGGATACAAAACTAAACACAAACACTGAAAATATTCTGAAAAAAGAAGACTTAATGATGGAAAAAAGAGCTGTTTAATAATGATGGACACCTAGCCCAGATAACATGGTATAGGCCCATTTCTCCCTGCTTCCTCACCAAGTACCACGATAAGCCGTGGAGATAAAGTAGGAGATAACCAAAGGAGAATTCTCGAAGGTGCTAAAAGGAGGAAGGTGAACCTGTTAGGGACCCAGCACCGGAGAACAAAATAGCAGCAGAATATCTTATATTCTCCCACCCGGTGGAAGGAGGTAACACAGATGCAATGCATCCCGTCCCTCAAACCGAGCAATAGGAAGAGGCATGGGTAGGCACTTTCCTCCCTCATACTGAATGGGAGCTCCTCAGACAACACTGGACAAACCCACGGTGGGCCATGGGGATCTACTGGGGGCCCCACTAATGATAAACAGCTAAGGGAAGTGCTCTCCTTCCCTGGAAGCCCTGAAATGTCCCTCCCCCCCCTCCCAGGAATTTAATAGGGAGGCCGCAGCAAGAGGGACCTCCACCCAAACAAATGGCCCAGCCCAAGAAGACTTGGTCCCTGTGGGCCTGAGACTCTCCACCTCTGCCCAGAGACTGGGGGCAACAGCGATATGGATCTCATCATGGCTCCAATGGATTAAGCGGATCTCAATAAGCACTTGACCTGGGAAGCATTCTTTGTTCCCCACGGTTAGGGGAGAACGCCATCACAAGATGGCCTGGCTTAGGAAAACTCTTGCCTGAGGACCCCCTCCCGCACAGAGAGACACCCATCATCCTGCCCCAAGGAAACCCTTTCCCCTCCACAAGTAGCATGAGGAGGGATGAGTGGGAGACCCGGTAGGAGCAGATAAACCGAGCAGACTAAAATATCACCACAAACGCCGTGAAATGAAACTGTCATTTGGAAGCATGGCCCACAGAAGTAAGCCGGGACCTGCATGTAATCCTACACAGGGTGACTACCTACTAAAAATAAAAGATTTAAAGAGAACCCAGCATCGACTAATATATTAGGCAAAGTGTCCAGGATACGATAGGAAATCGCCCATCATCTCAGGAACTGAGAAAATCACAACTCGAATGAGAAAAGAGATTTCGCGGACACCAATATGTATACGAATTAGACGTTGGAACCATCTGGCGAGGATTTTAAAGAAGGCATCATAAAAATCCTTCAACAATCACACGTTCTCTTCACACAAGTGAAAAACAAGAAAACCTGAATGAGGAAACAGAAGTTATGAAAAAGAACCAAATGGAAATTACAGAACTGAAAAACACAATTGCAGAAATAAACAATTCGTGAGCTGGGAGAGTAGAGATGACAGAGGTTAGAAAAGGTGAATTGGAGGGCAGATCAAGAGTTTACACAATATGAACAACAGAAAGAATATGGACATATATAAATTACACGTGTGTATGTGTGATTGTATAATAAGCTTATGTAATTTATATAGTCATATGTATATATGTACAGATATATGTAATATATTATATATATATGTCTATATATAAAAATTTATTCCCTATAAATCATGGACTGACAGGTACAATTTCAAACTATATAAGGGCACCCGGGTGGCTCAGTTGGTTGAGTGTCCGACTCTTGGTTTCGCCTCAGGTCGCGATCTCACGGTTCGTGGAACTGAGCCCTGCACCGGGCTCTGTGCTGAGAGTAGCGCTTGCTTGGGATTCTCTCTCTCCCTCCTCCCTTCCCCTGCTTGTGCTCTTTCTCTCTCTCTCAAAATAAACAAATACACATTCATTTTTTTTTAACTTTTTAAATTAACTTTTTAAAATTTTTATTAGAGAAAAAAACCAGACAATCTTTGTGATCTAGGCCGAGGCCCAGAGTTCTTAGACATGAGACCGAAAGCACAATCCGTAACGGGAAAAGCTGCTAAGTTTGGACTTCCGCAAAATTAAAATTCTTTTGTTCGCCAAAGCCCGCGCAAAGAGGAGGGAGAGATACGCTGGGTACTGGGAGAACATGCTTGCAAGCGACCTATCTCACCAAGGAGTGGCACCTAGAATATATAAAGAATTCTCAAATCTCAGCAGTAAGACGAAACCAAACAAAAACAACTATCTAATGAGAATATGGGCAAAAGACAGACACAGATACGAACGGATGACGTAGAGACGGTAAGTGGGAAGTAAACACTGGAAAGGATTAGCCATCGGGGAACTGCAAATCATGCAGTGGGCTATCACTGGACACCCACCAGAAGAGCTGAAACGGAAACGGCGACAGTATGAAAGCTGGTGAGGATGTGGAGAAAGGGGACCACTCGCACGTTGCTGGGAAGAATGTAAAACATGGCTGTCATGCTGGGAAACCGTTTAGCAGGTTGTTTGCTGTTTTGGGGGTTATTTTTTAGAGAGCGCGTGCGAGCGGGGAGAGGGGCAGAGGGGGAGAGAGAGAGAGTGAGAGAGAGAGAGAGAGAGAGAGAGAGAGAGAGAATCTTAAGCAGGCTTCATGCCCAGAGGCCGACACAGGGCTGGAGCTCATAACCCTGGGATCATGACTTGAGCCTAAATCAAGAGAAGGATGCTCAGCCGTCTGAACCACCCAGGCACCCTAGCGGTTTTTTGTAAAACCAAGCACACAATTCACAGGCAGATGGTTAAATATACTATGGTACATCCATAGCATGATCTATTATTCATTCAGCAGCGGAAAGGAGCAAACTCCTGATACACACAACTTGAGTGAATCTCGAGGATACAACGCTGAGTGAAAGAAAAGTCATTCCCAAAAGGGTAACAAAGTGTATGCTTGCGTTTACAAAAAAAGATTCTACACCGGCAACATGTTAGAAGTGAAAAGCAGATTAGTGGCTGGCAGCAGTTAGAGATAGGGCTGGGGGTGGGGGTTGCGAGGAACTGTTCACTGTATCGATTGAGGAGGCAGACGCACAAACTTACACATATGACAAAACTATACAGCAGTAAACATCTATACACACAAATACGGGTACAGGTAAAACTGGGGAGGGGCGCCTGGGTGGCTCAGCTGGTTGAGCATCTGACTCCTGATGTTGGCGCAGGTCATGATCTCACAGTCTGTGAGACTGTGTCCCGTATCAGGCTCCATGCCGAGCACGGAACCTGCTTAAGATTCTCTGACTCCCCCTCTCTCTGCCCCCTCCCCCGCTCACAAGTGCGCATGCTACGCTCTCTCTCTCTCCCCAAAAAATAAAACAAGTAAAACTGGGGAAATCTGAAGAATGCTGGTGAGTTTCATCAGCGTCAAAATCCCATTTATGATACTGTACCGGGACTTTGCAAAACGTTACCCTTTAGGGGAAAATTGGGTGGGGTGTACTTGAGATCTTTCTAAATTCTTTCTGAAAACCGCATGCGAATCTATAACCATTTCAATAAAAAATTTAAGAAGACAGAATGTATAATGCCAGATTAACATAAGTGCAAAGTGAAAGCAGAGAATAAATATAAGCCGAATTTTGTGTTAAGGAAAAGTCAAAAGTCATTTATTCTTTTGACTTAAATATTCAGACAGATATCATTTTAACTACGTATTTCATAAAAGTCAAAATCAGTACAAGGATTATAACAAAAAGAGCCACCTTTATACTGAATTTAAAAGATAAAGCATATAAAACAATCTGTATAGCAAAAGACAGAAAACAAAGGACATGGCTTAAAATCAAAAAGAATAATATAGGCCCATCGAACTGTGAACAAACACCCGTTATAAAAGGATTGCCAAGGGATTAAGGACAAATTCTATTAAATTTGTCTATTAAAAGACAAATTCTCTCTGGCCCATAAAAACCAATCTGACACCATGAGTCTTTTAAAGAGAAGGCTACCTAAAAAGAATTTTTTGAAGGAAGAGGATGGATAAGGATATACCCAGTCACAACAATAAAACGAAAATGAGATGAGTTTGGTATTAATATAGAGGGGCATTTAAGACAAAAATGGTGGATGGGCCAAGAAGGCTCTCTGTAGGTATAAATGGTGATAACGGGTCCATACTGGGATTGCCACATTTTAATTTGGTGACTAGCTTTCCCTCTAGAATAACACCTGTGCCTGTCCCCTTCTCACTACCTCAGCTGCTGCCACCCTAGTACAAGCTATCAGCCTGTCGCTTGACTCCTGAAATAATTTCCTCACTTCCCATTTCCGTTCCAGCCCCCGACAACCCTAGGCAGCGGTAGTTTGCGTGTAAACCAAATCATGCCACTGTATTGCTTAAAACACTCCGGTGAGTACTTTTCTACATAAAATTATATCCAAACTCCTTGTCTGGCTGGGACCTGAGACAAAGAGTTCTTCCCTCAGTGTCAATTCATGCTTCCTTAATAGCAACAGGCTCCTCGATTTTCAAATCGGGGAACATGGCTGTCCAGAGGAAAGACTACATTTCCCGACATCCCTTGCTGCTGGGCGTGGCAACACGGCCGTCTCCCGGCCAACCACGTGACTAACTTCCCACCTATTGGTAGAAGGGATGTGGGCAACTTCTTGAAAGACTTGGGCACCCCTTTGCCTTCCGTTGCTTTCCGTTTGCATTTCCGTTTGCCTTTCCGTTTGCCTTTCCGTTGCTTTCGGGTGGCCGAAATGCAGATGGGGACAGAAGCCATGTGGGTAGGGCGACACCCTGGCGCTTCGGGGCAATGAACCAGCTGGAGGCTGAGCAGTACCGCACCAGGCCCGAGCGCTGTGCGGAACAGGAGCACGTGGCCACAGACTTACGTCCGAGTGTCTGCGCCGCTGTGAGGTCATCTCGGTCATCTTCCTCTGAACCTATGTCCCCACACAGGGCCTGTGATGTCCCACAAGAGCTGGTCTCCGCCACATCTTCAACCTCATCTCCTACCATCCTCCCCTTGCCTGCCAAACTCGAGTCAAGCTTGTCCCACCTCAGGGCCCTAGCAATGGCCGTCGCCTCCCCCTGGCGAGCACTGTGCCCAGAGCTTGACCAGCGAGAGCTTTCTCTCGATGTAGGGCTCAGCCCAAATGCCACGTCCTCCCCACCTTCTCTTCACACGCTGTTGAAAGTTGTAGAGTAGGCACCCTGACTGCCCCCTACGGTAGTATCCTGTTGTATGTATGTCACAGAACTGAATATTAGGAGATGAGTATCTGTTATTGAGTGTCTATCTCTCCCTGCCCCTTACACTAGAATATCAGTTCCACGAGAGCAAGACACTCATCTACTGTCCACGGCTATATCCGTGCTGGCCCAACAATTAGCCTCTCAGTTAGCATTTGTTGAACGGGTCAACCGACCAAAGAATGAACGGCGATATCAAACACACACCACACCACACACCCCACAGAGAAAATGAAACAGCACTGAGATCCTCAACGCCATCAGTCTAAGACAGACTGAGTAGATACAAAATAGACCAGGCCATTCAAGATTTTCACGTGAGAGTATATAGTTCCATTGCCTACAAACTGAGGGTAGTCTCTGCAATTACCAAATCGCATTTACGCAAAGTGAACACATACTGAGCCACATTAAATGGGCACAATGAATAGTATAAGAAGAGATTACATAAGCAGTATTCTATGGCTGCCATGTAATAATAAAATGAGAAACTAATAACAAATTATTAAATGAAGTATCCACTAATATTCTTTGAACAACTGTTGAGTGACGAAAGGCATTAACTACGATTACAGACCATATAGTAAATGATAAGACTATCTCAGCATGGTGATAAAGCTATACTAATAGAAAAATTCATATCCAAGTTCTTTCATTCATAAAGAAAAACTAAACAAAATAATCCTTGAACACAGATCTGATAAATAATAACAGTAAGGAGGGAAAGCAGAGAGGAAATGAAGATAAAAGTTATAAAGACCTGAATAGAAAACAGGAAAACGATCCTATTAATTAAATAAAAGCGTTTCTTAAAAAAAAAAAAAAATCAATGAAATAGATAACTTTATGACATACATTAATTAAAAGTAAGAAAAGTAAAAATTACAATTAAGAGAAGCTACAACAGGGGCGCCTGGGTGGCTCAGTTGGTTAGCGTCTAACTTCGGTTCAGGTCATGATCTCGTGGACAGGGAGTTCGAGCCCTGTGTCGGGCTCTGTGCTGACAGCTCAGAGCCTGAGGCCTGCTTTAGATTCTGTGTCTCCCTCTCTCTCTGCCCCTCCACCGCTCGCACTCTGTCTCTCTCTCTCAAAGATAAACACACATTAAAAAATTTCTTTAATAAATAAAATAACATTTAAAAAAAACCAAACAGAAGCTATAACACTACACTTGTGGTGAGCACGGCCTACCGTATAGAAATGTCAAATCACTTTGTTGTAGGCCTGAAACTAATGTAACATTGTGTGTCAACTCTGGTCAGATAAAGAATTGTTGTTTTAATTTTTAAAAAGAGGTACAAATTTCCATTTATAAAATAAATAAGTACTAGGGATATAATGTATAACATAATACCTATAGTTAACTCTGCTGTATGGCGTATTTGAAAGTTATTAAGAGAGTAGATTCTGAGCATTCTCATCACGTGGAAAAATATTTTTCTTTTTTTGTATGGCAGATGTCAAACTTATTTTGGTAATTAATTCACGACATACGTAAGCCAAATCATTGTGATGTATGTCTTTAATTGATACAGTGCTCTACGGCAATTATTTCTCAATAAAACTGGTCAATAAGAGAAAAAGAGAGAAGCTATAATAATGGTAAGAAGGTGCTTTTGAAGAAAGTTTTAGGGCACCTGGGTGGCTCAGTCAGTTAAGTGTCCGACTTCGGCTCAGGTCATGATCTCGCGGTTCGTGGATTCGAGCCCCATGTCAGGCTCTGTGCTGACAGCTCAGAGCCTGAAGCCTGTGTCAGATTCTGTGTCTCCCTTTCTCTCTGCTCCTCCCCGACTCGGGCTCTGTCTCTCTCTCTCAAAAATAAAATAAACATTAAACAATTAAAAAAAGAGAAAGTTTTAAACAATTGTGTGTACAAGCCTATGCTCATAAGTTAAGTCATTTTGAGGACCTGGAAACTTCCTTAAGACAACATAAATTTTCAAAATAGACTAAGGAACAATCAAATGTTATAATCAAAGAAATATCTCAAAAAAAAAAAAAGAAAGAAAAAAACAAAAACCCAAGCAGTTTTATGGACTAGCCTGCTCAGATTTAAGATCTTAAATAAATCTATACCATATGGAACTTATTGCCAAAAACAACAACAACAACAAAATGACTGAAACTGGACAAATTGATTTTATCATGCTAGAACAATTGTTTCAAAACCTAATAAAGACACTTACAGTTCTGTATAAACGACAGGCTGCTCTTATTGATAAATATGGATGAATAAATCACAATTGGTGTCAACTCAAATTTTAAAATTTCATTACAAAGTCAAATTACATTAAGAAAATGACCTACCATGACAGCAAATGTTAATCTTAGGAGTGTAAACATTGTTTAATGTTGGGAACTTATTAATCGTTATATCATATCAATAAGCTAAACACGGATACTCACGTGCTCCTATAATGAGAGATTCGAAGGACATTTGCTAAAAGCTATCATATATTCATATTAAATAAACCGTTGGTAAGTAAGACACATCAACATCGAATCTCACCCTCCTCATGTATAACTAATCGTCAGGTTTCAGTCAATATATGTGGGACTAAAATAGTGTCAGATGGGGGAAACAGAATTGCGCCAATGTGGAGACAGAGTCACATACAGAACGGAAGAAAATCAACTGAAAAGCACATGACCACTAACGAGAGAATCCGGTAAGGAAGCCAGATAAAAGTCAAAATTCCAAACCCACAATACCGGCAGAAAGTGGTGAGAGACATACAATGACCACATCAAACGCTTATTCAGAATAGCAAAAGTAGAAAAAAAAAAAGAATACACGGTTGTACCTCAACAAGAACATGTGGGGACTACGACCCAGAGCCCCAAGGGGCGGGAGCTCGGTGAGAAGGGCCCACGCACCAGTCGGCAGGTGGCTGAGATCTCTTCTTTCCACCTCCCTGACCAAGCGACCCTCAGAAACTCTGTCTTATGGCAACAAGATCTCTGGAACTGTGGTCAGAAAGTGTCTCCAGCGAACACCGGATGATCCCACTTATATGAGAAATGCAAGAGTCAGACTCATAGAAACAATAGAACGTGGTTGCCAAGGGCTACTTAGCAAGGGTTTGAAAAATTATTTTCAATTTTTTTTTTCCTGAGCGTAAAAACGTGCTGGGGTGGGCAACAGTCAGCCTTGAGTTTTGGGTAGGGGGGCCACCATGGAGAGGCTTCCATGAGTTTTTCCTCCCAGGGGCTGGTGGCTGAAATTCTGATGATATGCCTTCATACTCTTGTATCAATTTTTGTGCCTTGTTCACCATGACAATGGGCACATATGTTAGAAACTCCAATCATCTTTTGCCATTGAGAACACTTGTTTTATAATACGATTTTGTTAACTTGAGGTCTTGGTAATTTCACCGACAAATAACAGAACAGATCATACAGCCTAATGTAGAAACTTCAGGAAACAGAAACAAAGATAAAGAAAAAATTACATTCACCTTGATTCCAATCCATAATAACTAATATCGTCGGGAAGATTGCGTTTTCTCCAGTGTTTGTCCATGAATATAAATGGATGGCTCACAGATGTAGAAACGCAATGTAATTATCCTGCATATGCAATCTCTACGGACTGTAACATGGAAATATTATTTCAAATAATTGTATAACGCTCCGTCTTTGTAAGCGCCTCTTCTACCTCTCCGACTAATTTCAGACGACAGAGTCTTAGACATAGAATTATTTTTAATTATAGGGTTTCGCGTTTGAAGAGTTGTAGCTAAGTATCACCAGAGAGTTTTCGGGCAAGTTGTACAATTTACATTTCCACCAGCAGCATACGAGCGTGTCCATTTCATCCAACTCTTGACTGCACTGGGTATTATCCTAGTTTGATTCTTTTCCAATCTGATAGGTGAAAGCTGTCGCCCAATTACTATTTTACACTTCTTAGATTTCTAGTGAGGGTGAACTGCTTTGACCTGTATATTGAAAATACTGACCAATTACTGCTCCTTATTCCATTGCTCTACCGTCAAGAGGTTTTCACATTGCTGTCGCAATGTTCTTCACATATGCTTTATTCTGTCAGTTACCATATTTTTTCCTTTTTTCGTTTTTAAATATTCTTTCAAATTTAATTTTTAAATATTTTTAAATTTTTAAATATTCAATTTAATATTTAATATTAAATTTAAAAATTTAAATTTTTCAATATTCTTTCAAATTTAATAGCTTAATACTTTTATTTACGATTCTTCCATTGGTTTAATGCTTAGAAAGGCATGTCCTGGAGGCACCTGGGTGGTTCAATCGGTTAAACGTCCGACTTCGGCTCAGGTCGTGATCTTGCAATTCATGAGTTCGAGCCCCACGTCGGGCTCTGTGCTGACAGCTCCGAGCCTGGAGCCTGCTTCGGATTCTGTGTAATCCTGCCTCTCTGCCCCTCCCCTGCTCACACTCTGTCTGTCTGTCTCTCAAAAATAAACATTAAAAAAATTTAAAAAAAAAAGGCATGTCCTACTAGAAAACTAGTTACTATTGACATGTAATTTACCACCTTTTAAAACAGCTGAAACTTACAGACTAACAACCAATTACATTTATAAATATGGATAAATAAAAGAAAACCCGGGGCGCCTGGGTGGCTCAGTTGGTTGAGCGTCCGACTTCAGCTCAGGTCACGATCTCGCGGTCCGCGAGTTCGAGCCCCGCGTCGGGCTCTGTGCTGATGGCTCAGAGCCTGGAGCCTGCTTCGGATTCTGTGTCTCCCTCTCTCCCTGCCCCTCCCCTGTTCATGCTCTGTCTCTCTCTGTCTCAAAAATAAATAAACGTTAAAAAAAAATTTTTTTTAAATAAATAAATAAATAAAAGAAAACCCCAAACTACCAAGGTCTGACTCAGACCAGTAAGCTGGACCAGATGCCTGTCCCACACACCCGGCTCCCCAAAATCTCAGTGGCTCAATGTTTTTCAAATCTGAGCGAGCATCAGGGTCACCTGAAGGGTTTACTGAAACCCAGGCTGCTGGACGCCCTCCCCCTGCCCCCCTGCCCCCCTGCCCCCGCACCCCGCGTTTCTGATTCAGTGTTTCTGGGGTGGGGCCCAGGCATTCGAATTTCTAACAAGCCCCAGGTGATGCCTGTGTTGCCGGTTCGGGAACCACACTTCAAGACCCACTGCTGATGCTAATGTTTTCCATACTCCACACTTCACAAGTCAAATCACTTTGGGGATTCAGGCACTTGCTGTCAATCTAACAGGCCTCGTGATGGGCACCGCTCCTGAAAGCTGTTGTGGTTCTGTTCAATGATGAAGATCTGGGGAGCAGCAGTTTTGGATCTGATAGAGTGGCAAGTTGACAAAATATTGGGGAAAGAAGGAGACTGTTGGTGCCAGATTTGACGCGGGGAAAGACTCCGCTTGCTGGAACGCAATTTATCCTTAACGTTAAAAAAGGAAAGATCTTGGCGTTTTCTAGGTCGTGGCCCCATGTAACAAATGCCTCACGGGATCAGCTATGATTTCTCCTGTTTTTCCATTTGCTTGCCCTGCAAGTTTGACCAACGGTCCCCCTCACGGGACTGATAATCTCCAGTGTTACGGATGAAAACGATGTAGATATTGAACAGATTCTTGACTAGCTAGGAACCGCATTTTCTTTCCTTTGTTTTCCTTTTTCTGACTGCACAATTAATGCAGGCCCACTGTTGAGATTTTTGGAAAGCACAGAAAGATGGGATCACTCATCATCCTACCACACATGACAAACCGCTGTGAATGTTCTGATGTATTTCTTTCCCGTACTTTTATGCACAACAGATCTGGATCATAATGTAGCTGTACATAGTGCTTTCTTCATAGGTCGTGAGCATAGAACATCAAGTGCTCTCAACTGCCTGTGAGTCAAGAATTTTAAGCACAGCTCCTTGCTCGTCTTAGCCACGGCCCTGGGGCCAGCACATAAATGTCCCCAGCAAAAGCCTGGGACCTGGGCTGGAGAGGACTGGCCTCTGCATCAGAGCATAGGTCAGCGACCAGGACTCCGGGGCCATAGCGGAAACGGAGAGCCAGGGAAGACAGGAGACCGGAGAAAGGATTTGGAATGGAGGGACAGAGGCCAAGCCTGGAGAGATTCCTGGGGAGCAGCTGCAGGTACTTTACTACATCTGTTGTGTATTATTCTACCAGATGGGGAGGAGTGGACAGCTAGAAAGGAAGCCGCACAGGCCTCAGGTTGGAGAAGTTGGCGTGGCAGCCGCTGATCTGGACCATATCTGGGAATGGGTGCCCCATGCACTCTTATGTTAGGGTAACTTACAGTGTCCTGAACATTGCACACAGCTGTGAGATAAACCAGCTATGATAACGACCGGCTTGCATATGCATGAGTAAGGCTCAGGATGTTCAGGCAAGATTCTCGGGCCATGCATAAAAACCAGGGCCCCCTATGAGTTTCCTGTTTCTTGACCTCCAGCCTCGGACGCGTTCCCACATACCCAGAGGCATCCAAGGAACAGATTCATTTGCTTAAATATTTATGTGTTTTATTTCTTAAAACAGAGAGTCTAAACCAGTGAAGTCTTGATGAATCCAGTCTGGTTGGGACACAATAAAAAACTGATAGTGAAGGAGCCTTAGGTGTTTTACCTGCACCTTCCGGTAAGACCCACAAATGGCTCAGCTCTCCCAGACAATGCGGGACTCATTTCTCTCTTTCTTCAGAGGGAGAAGAGTTTAACAGAAGTGGTGGCTGGACCCTGGGGCCGGGAGAGCTAGTTGATTTCCTAGGATCCTTGCCATGATCCTCGCCATTGTATGCTTTCTGCAAACTCACTGCAGAACAGTTCTGCACAGCACCGGTGGTCAAGGGGGAGAAAAAGATAAAGGGCTGCCCTTAGTGACTCAGGAGTGGGGCTCTGTCCCCTGCCACCAGGGGCCATCTCCTGTATTGAAGACTCCTCTTCTCGGGTACAAGTGGAGTCATGTTTGAGGACCCCACTTCCCGGCAGGTGCCATCCACCCGAAACACTGAGCAATGAAAACCATCCCCGGTCCCGAGTCCCATCACCTTTCAGCCCCACCCCTCCCTCCTCTCCACTGTCAACACCCACCAAGTCCTAACGCTGACTTCAAACACCATTTCGCATTTCCTCCCCAAGTAAATCACTGCGGGAACAGCAAACACACAGAAACCTGATGAATGAAGGGTAAGAACACAATAAAAATTTCCATCAGTTTTTATCTACTTAAGAGAGAGGCTCTGAACTGGCTGCCAAGAAACCTGTGAGCCTCATACCCAGAAGGCTGAGGACCCTGGAAAGGCAGAGATGCTGGGGTATGGCTCTCAGACCGTCCTCCTTGGGAAGGAGGCTGTGTTAGTAGCCAATTACATCCCCCTTCACGGATACCAATTTCCTGCAAGGAGCCAGGGGCTCATAACTTTTGGGATGAGTACCAATGGATAAATAGCTGTTGCTGCAGAATCCCGGTTGATTTTATGTTACTCTTGGCACTGTGGGCCGGGACGGTGAGAAAGGAGCCCAGGAGGACGGATTTAATTAGCAAGATGAGCCGAGCCTAGTGCCTGCTACGATCGCTTCTCAGAACGCAGAGCCATGGTCACGGTTTTCCTCTGGGGTAGGAAGAAACCAAAGCCTGGGGAAAATGAAAGGCCATGGTGGCAATGTCGGATCAGAAGATAAGCCAATTACAGAATCTTTACCCTTGGTGGTAGCCAGTCTCCAAGATGCCCCCCCCCCCCCCCCCCGCCGCCGCCGGTGACCATGGCCTCTGGGTATTCGCCAAGTGTTCCACTCCCACAGTGACTAGGGATGCGCTGTGTAACCAAGATATCGGTTCTGGACATCCCAGAAACGATGGAGTTTGACTTCCGGGAGTAGGTCATAAATGACACCGTTGCCTCTGCCTTATACTCTCTTGGGTCCTTTGTTTGGAGGGAAGCCAGCTGCCGTATCACGAAGACACTCAGGCAGCACTCTGGACAGGTCCAGGCCTCCTCCCGACAGCCACCGTCACCTTGCCACCCACATGGCTGAGCCACCTTGAAGCACTTCCGCCAGCCCCGGTCAAGCCTTCGAATGATCACAGCGCCAGCCGGCCTGTTGACCGCAACCGCGGGAGACGCTGAGCTGGAACCACTCTTGCCGATTCCCGACCCTCAGAAACCACGTGAGATTGTATACGTGCACTGTTGTTTTGTGTCACAATCTCTGGTGTCACCATCTATATTTTGTAGCAAATAGATCACTCATACGCCCCCGCCAAGTGTACTATCCTATCTGTTTCCACAAGAAGCTGACTTGGTCCCTGGTGGGAAGCCGTGTCAGAGTGTCTTTTTTTTTTTTTTTTTAATTTTTTTTTTTAACGTTTATTTTTGAGACAGAGAGAGACAGAGCATGAACGGGGGAGGGTCAGAGAGAGGGAGACACAGAATCCGAAACAGGCTCCAGGCCCCGAGCTGTCAGCACAGAGCCTGACGCGGGGCTCGAACTCACAGACCGCGAGATCGTGACCTGAGCTGAAGTTGGCTGCTTAACCGACTGAGCCACCCAGGCGCCCCCAGAGTGTCTTAAGTGAACGAACTTCTCTGTGCTAGAGTGTCTGCACCTCCTGATATCAATATCCCCTGCCAGAGGCGGAAAGCTGCCGTTCCGGTACTCTTCGACATCCGCCTCAAACACTGTAGCAAAGTAAACACATGCTTATACACACGCATATGCAAACGTTCACACGCACAGAGCTTTCTTTTAAGCCTGAAAAAACCACTCGAGCACTGGGAAAATGAACGTTTTTCCAGGAAGGACCGGATGCTCTAGATGTTTTAAGTGCCATTTATTCATGCTGTCTCTGCATAGACAGATGGAGGGGGGCAGTGTGGGAGGGTACAGCTGACTACTGAGAATTGATAGATGTCTCTGTTCTCCTTTGCTAGTCACAAAATTCTGAGCTGTGTGAGGACCAGCAGGTGAGGAAAGCCACTGTCACTGAGCCCGTGCATTCCTGCATTCATTTAAATATTTCAGAATGGAATTTCTCCCCCTTTACACACTTTTCCCCACCCTGTTTATCTCCCTGGGTGAGGAGGAGGGTCTTTAAGAAGACAAACACACAGAGACTTTGTGAGCATAATGGCATGTCCGGATTATGGTAGAGGCAGTCAGGATACAGAGGGAAATATTGCCTTGCTGTGTAGACGCTCTACTATGAAGAACCTGGGAGACACGAGGCCTCTACTCAAGGTACAGATTAAGAACCTGGAGCTCCTTGCCCTCCAGAATGGAGGCTCAGAGCCTAGAAGGCTACCGGGGGCCACGAAGGCAGAGGCAAAGGGTAGAGAGAGCACTCAGAGTGGGGAACAAAGCAGAGCAGAGAAGAAGGGAAATCAGGCAGAGAAGGAGAACGTTCATCCAGAGCGAATCTGCAGGGGCTGAAACACGGCCTGCCGGCAAACCATGTTCCCCCACCTTCGTAACTAGGTATTCATTTTTTATTTCTGTCAAGGGCCTCTACCTGTCTGTCCTTCCAAGTGTTGAGTCATATCTGAAAGCTTACATCAGCGGTGAAATATTCTCACCACATGGCAAGTAGAACCATGGAGGTCCTTCTCTAGGGAGAGTCAGCACTGATCATAACCACAGGCTGGGGAGTCAATGTGGGGATGCGGTTCTCGTGCCTCACTCCCCTGGATGTCCTCCAGAACCAGGTCCTGTCTCTGTGCTCATCTTCATTTGTGCAACCTCTCTTGGTGAGCTCATCCTTGCCTATGATTTCACCCACCAGCTCTGATGAATAACAAATCTGGCTCCTCGTCTGCCATCCATCCCCGACCGTAGCTCCGTGTGGACCTGCCCCCCTCTCTTGGTTGTCTGACCCTCCTTGCACTCAACAGGTCCAGCTGAGAATTCAGTTCCACACAAAGACTTCTTTTCTCCATGACCTTATCCCTGACCTTGGGACCATCTCAAGACTTCTTGGTGCTCGGGTCCCAAAGCCATTCTGCCGGCGGGGCCTGAGGTCTTTCCCTTCAAACTACACCTTCGTTATGGACAATGACTATCCTAGGCTCACTGCCTCCACTCTAACCAAACACATCGTGACCAGCCTGGAATGCTCTTTTTACTTCTTTGTCTCTTACGTCCTGCCACATTTCAAAGTTTTCATTTCCTAAAGCCTTATCTGACCCCTCAAGACCACATTTGTCTCCTTTCTAGAACTTCTATTCATCCTATTCAAAAATTGGTTATTGAAGGTCTATGATATACAATGTGTGAGGTGCTGAGGGCACGAAGAGTGAAGTACCAGGCTTCAAGGAGATTAGACTAGTAACCGTCACACCAAACATCTCTCCTTTGTTTTCTCTCTCTTAATTGTGTTTTCCCAGCCAAATTCTTAAAGATCCAGGACTATGTCTTAAATGTCTTTTGTGAACCCCACGGTGACAGACTATAGGGCATAACATATTCATATCAAGTGCTTGTTCATTATATGCAAGATGGGTGGCAGAAAAAGACAAGAGATACATGTCGACTGCCGTGTTTTCCTAGATTAGAGAATTATCTCTGGTTAAGACAAAAAAAGCACATCAAGAAATTAAAGAAACCAGACTGTATTGGAGTAGTGTTTTACAAGTCTAACCAACAATTCAATGTCATTTGACAAATTATTTGATTCAGAGCTTAGTAGTAGTTGATAACCCCTTCCCAAATTCCATAATCATGAACTGATCGTCACATATTATGATTAAAGAACTAATACGAAAATGATTTGTAGCATTTTAATAATTTAAAGGCAGATGTTTGAAATGTCCGAAGAGATTTTACAAGATAGAAGTAAGAGCAAATTGAGAAGCAGCGAACACAAGTTCTCAGATAAAATCATTCTGTGCTAGCAAGGACAAGGGAACTGATAGGATCTAAACACATGAGGCAATCCTGCCATCCACTCTGCAAGGTCCCTTGGAACCAGGGACAACACAGGGCTCAGGCAATACCAATGATGTCTTTTCTATGTGTCCCCAGGAAACAACTTTTTGTGAATCACAAGTGGAGGAATATCATTTCCCCCAAATGTCAAACCGTTTCTAAGAAAAAAAATTGGGAGATATTTCACTCGTCTAAATTTTAAGTGAGTATAGTTTTGATTCTTTGAGGACTGGTATGGACCTCTACTTATAGACATCCAGTCCAAGGAACACGTGTCACTCCATCCCAGAAGAGATCTTCACATGCTGAACAGAAGCTCAAGAATTCAGATTCAAAAGTTAGTCCCCGGCACATGTTTACTGTCAAATTTCATCTTTAAAAAAAAATGCGTACTCACCTGCCAGAATATGCTGTCTATTGTGTTTCCGAGAAAACCATCGCGACCTTCGGAAGACACGAGTTTGGGGCCAAGAATTGTCATGAATTCGTCAAAGTCCACCTGGCCATCCCCTGGAAGGAGAAAATAGAAATATGAGTTGAAAAGTAGTTGAAACTGACCCACTGTCCCCAATGAAATAAACATCACCACGGTTTTCTTCTTGGCATGACCTCAGTCAGTGAAGAGTTGAGAGCATTACTGAAAACTGTCCAGCTGTACATGATAGAAATTTCAGCTTTATCCTCGTCACCCACATATAAATTTAGAGATCAAGTCTTTCCCTTCTTCCATACCTGTGCCTGCTCGATCTTCCTTGTCCATTCAATCGCCAGTCCCCTTCTGAAGACTGTGGTAGGAAAACGTTTCCAAGAATTAACGTTCCCCGTTATAATTATGTTACTATTGAGATGGCTGTCTGCCCTCACACTCTTACCTCCACACCGTCTCCCATACAGTTTACACCCCCTCAAAGCATAAATGATCATGCTTTTTAAACATCAGTGGCATCTTTTTTTTAACATTTATTTATTTTTGAGAGAGAGAGAAAGAAAGACAGAATGTGAGGGAGGGAGGGGCACAGAAAGAGCGAGACACAGAATCTGAAGCCGACTCCAGGCTCTGAGCTGTCAGCACAGAGCCCGACGTGGGGCTCGAACTCACAAACCATGAGATCATGACCCGAGCTGAAGTTGGATGTTTAACCGACTGAGCCACCCAGGCACCCCAGCATCAGTGGTCTCCTTATCTTTGGCAAAGAACACAGTATGGCATTCAGGTCCCACTATCCCTTTCGCTGCCTTTTGTTCCCCACCCCTACACAAAATGCCATGCTCTCTCAGAACTTCATGCCCCTGTACATGCTGTTCCCTCTACCCAGGATGCCGTCTCCCCACTGGTCTACCCGATGAATGTCAACTCATTCTCTAAGACGGAGCTTAAATATCAGGTTCTCTTTTTGTTTTTCTTTCTGACCCTCATCTCACTGGACAGAGTTGGCCAAACTCGATCTATCATAGGCCCTATCAGTCCATGTCCTAGTCACTGGTTTGCATACCTATTTCCCACCTGCATCGTGAGCCCTGCAAGGTCACGGACCCAGTCTGAAACTTCTTTGCGTATTCCACAAGATGGCGGGTACTCAGTATGTACTTACAGAGTGAATGAATATCTCTTACTCGTTTTTTTCTTTGCTCAGTTCAGCATCTTTCATGCGAGATCTGACACTGTCCACCAAAGGGGGGACTTGAGCCAACTTAGACAAAAGCAGACCTTCGAGGTATTGTCTGAGCCCCAGCGACTCATCAGTGTGGCATTCTGTGCCCTTAGAACTGCTCAAGGGGGCGTCTCCACCAAGAGCTCTCCACATGTTAGCCCAGCTGGTGCAGACGGCCCAGGTGTCTGCACACAAGTTTGGCAAAGTGCAGACGCATCAATCCATTCCCAGAGTGCAATCACCTTCAAAGAGTCCTCGTTCAAAACCTATTTCAAAGAGCTGAGCAGATGTCATCGTCAAGATGCCAATAATTCCGAAAAAGAAGTCCAGAAACAGATCGCGGTGTAGATAAAACACCCTAGGGGGTAAGGGAGGCGTGGAGAGTCAGTGGGAAAGGAAAGATTTAGTACCAAATGGGTAGGACAGTCACTGGGCTACTGGAGGAAACTGATTTCCTTCTCACGGTGCAACACGACAGAGGCAGCTAAAATTCCGCCCTTACTGGTCATCGTGAGAAGGCTAATTCAAGCAACGATGAGTTACCATCTTACCTTTCAAATTAGCAAAGGCTTCTAGAAAGCTGGCAGAGATACAGAGAAGAGATGGGCTGTCTTATGCCTTCCTGGTACACTCATCCTGGGTACTGGATACTGACTGACAGTATTTCAGATGCTGTAACATGCTGATTCCTTTTGATCTAATAACTTCACTTTTTAAAGAGAAATACAAGGCAAGGAAACTATCTTAAATGCAGACCAGTATATTTGCCCCCAGATAGTCCTCCAGTATTTGTGAAAGTGGGAAATTGGAAGCGTAGGAAAAGAAGGGCCCAGTCTTCCCGGCAATCACACTGAGCTAGCTCCACGTGGCTCCAAGTCTCAGACAGAGGCACACTCGTTATCCACCTGCGTTGACCCTCTGCTCACCCTGAGTCACCCTTGCTTGTCTGGTGCCAGATGGCCAAAAAATCTCAGACTAGAATATGCATTCTCTATAGGTATGGTATCACCCTTGATGAGGTGAAAATTGATTCCTAGGAGAGAATCTTAGATATTACAATGGTTTGTGACCCTCTTAGGGTCTTAGGACATAAGCAGATATACAAATCATCTGTGCTATTAATATCCCATGGGGTAAGGCACTAGGGGAACAAATGTCCTAAAAGTCTCCTTGTAGTGGGGTGGCTCTGAAGAAGGAGGAGAAAGAGATGGAGAAGGAAGAGCAAAAGAAAGGTCCAGAAACACTGGACAAGAAGATGCCCCAAGTACTACGGTTCCCCTTCCCCAGCCCTCCTTCTGGACTATTGTTCTGTTAGCAGTGGGCATCATCCCAACTGTCTGTCACCTGAGGCAACATCTAACGGTTCACAAAGGCTTAGAAGCTCAAGGGCATGGATCATTTTTTACAAAGCCCTATGACCTTAACTAAAATGCGTTCACCAAGCCGGGTCACTCAAGCCCCTGGCCATAGGGTAGTGAGAGCTGCTTTCTCTCACTTGGAAGCCTAATGGGGGGGGGGGGGGTAGCCCATAGGATGTGGCGGGGCACCTGATTCTCAGAGCCAGGAGAATCAGGGCTGTCTTTGAACAGTCCGCTTTCCAGGTAGGAGGACAGAGACCATTCACCTCTCTGAAACCTCCCCTCCCCCATAGGGTGATGGGAGTGGGGCAGTGCAGCACTGGTATATGTCAAGGGTCCACACGGAATTGTGGCCAAAGTCCTCAGGGAGTGTTCACAGATGGTGCCCTTGGCTGAGAACACCAAGCCCGAAACTGACCAGCAGAAATGGCCTCCGCGGCAGGAGCAGCCCATCCACCACTCAAATCCTTGACCAGAGAGAAAGTTCTGGGGAAGGGGTGGGTACAGTCCTATGGGCAGTGCTAACAGCCAACCAGTAGTACAAAGTTTTATTACGATTGAGACTGAGGAAAAGCTCTCTTCAGCAGATCCCAGTTTCCTGGACAAACAGAACTGGGAACACCCCACAAGCTATCAACGCTGCTCCCAGAAGTGTGGCCCCACATCGCCAACCCCCCCACTCCATCCATCCCAGGAAAACTGAGACAAATAGAATCTCAGAAGGAAGTCTTTCATTAAGTCCCTTATGCGAAAACCATTCCCAGGCAGAAGCAAGGTCCGGAAGGTCTGATGACAATCAAAATATCTCCCTTGTACTGAGCACCCACTACGTGGTGGGCATTGCTTACAGAAATTTCCATACCCTAGTTCACTGAAGTCTTCCAGCAGCCCATTTCCACAGAGGGGGAAACGGAGGCACGGAGAGGTTCCGTGTCTTGCAGAAACTCACACAGGGAGCAGATCTGGGATTCCACTCTGGGAGTAGACTGACGTATCCACACTTTGACAAATTGTGTGCAGACACCTGGGCCTCCTCTGGGGAAGCAGGGTTGTGGTTGGACTCCGTCTGGAACATTCCTTTCCCTGACCCCGGCACTGCCCGGCAGGGGATGGCTACGGCTGCCTGGTACATAGAGGCGAAACGATATCAAAATTGCTCCCTCTGGTCTAGCTAATGGGCTTCAGCTCAACGACTAAGAGATCTTTCTTAATCGTTGAAAGGAGTCACAATAAGTAAGAGGAAGCATTTATTTAACACGTGCTCTATGCCCGATGCTGAGCTCAGGGCTTTGTGTTTATCATCTTGTCTGCTTCAACCCCAGCGCGATGAACAGATTCTCCTCTTCCACGTTTTACCCATGAGAAGACGTAGGCGAGAAGGGGTTAAAAGGAGATTGCGGCCCCACGGCTCGTGTGTGGCCGCAGAGGGGCTCCGCCGGGGCTCCGTGATATCAGCCTCCACTTTGTCCAGCTGCCTGCGCATCAGAGACCCCGGGACAAGTCCCAGTACAGGCTCGCGTCTGCACGCTTTGAGAACGTAAAAGGTCTTCCTAGCTGGCCACTTAGGAAGGAATGTAGTGGGAAATTGGGTGAGATGGCCTTCAGTGACCTTAATACAAACGAGCATCGCCTAAAAGCCATTCCTTCCCCAAATTGCCACTCGGCCTGCAGCTGGGGGTCTCGGTGATTCTCCTTGGATGGTCAACTCCCAGCGGACCCAGGCCTCTCGCAGACGACCCTCCAGGCATCCGAAACCTCTTCCGCGGAAAAGAACTGCTCTAATAAACGAGGCCTGTCCGGGCCTGGCCCGGTGACATCGGATTGCCATTCTGGAGTCACCTGCCCCCAGAGACAAAGGTGGGCGGCTTCCCAGACCCGCCACATGTCATGGAATGTGACAGACTGAACAAGCGTTCTCCCTTTGGTGAAATTATTCCACGCATCTCGAGCGAGAGAGCACCTTCAGGATGAGAAGATAGCATTCGCCCCTGGCCTCATCTTCCTTTCTCAGGCTTCCAGATATCACGATGCATTTAGTAAAAAGGGCAGGAAGAGAACCCTGCTAAGGACTGAGTCCTGTTTCGTCCCCCCGCCATGGATGTCAAAGCAATGCACTTGAAACTGGGGCAGGAAGCCTCAGGAGGGTCAGGACCACACATCGTTCGTTAAGACCAACGAGCTGAAAGATTCACAATGAGGTGAAATTATAGTAAAACTCATGGCCAAATACAAGGAAGGAAAGGAGTACACACGAAAAGGGGGTGGGCTCCAAACAGGGACACGGGTTAGGAGGAAGACACAAATGTCTGACTCCACTGACATCAAGTAACCACAGGGGCGCCTGGGTGGCTCAGTCGGTCGAGCGGCCAACTGCAGCTCAGGTCACGATCTCACGGTCCGTGGGTTCGAGGTCCGCATCGGGCTCTGAGCTGACAGTCAGGTGAGAGCCTAAAAGCTAAGAACGTGGATCTACAAGACTTCAGGATCTATGGACGGATCACTAAGACCTTGAAGGCAGACTCTCAAGGGAAAAGAGCAGGTGTGGGACTATTATCATGATATGCTACCATCTGGATTAACAAGGGGGTCAAGGAGGAGATATACTCCTATTTGCTTAAATATTTATCCCCTCTCCTGCTCCCCCGCAAAAAAAAAAAAAAAATACTAATAATAGTTACTGGTTTCTTCACGTGTGAGTCTGGGCAGACAGGCAAGGCACAGGAAAGGGACAGCATCTCACTATATATTTTCTCATACCTTTTTGATCTTTGAACCGTGTCATGTGTTACCTGCTCAAAGAATAACGAAACCATGAAGTCGGTCTTCAGTATCCTTCGGGATGGATTCATCAAGAGCAGAGGGGGAGGGAAAGAAGGGGGCAAAGGAAGACCAAGAAGGGCCTCGGGAGAGCCCACGCAGCTGGGGTCTTGGATGCCCTGCCTCCACGGGAGGCAAGCAGGAACCACTTTACTTTCTCCCAATTCCCTGTCCAAGCTCCCCTGTCTTACAGCTCTCTCCTGGCTCTGGGGGAAGCCCTGGGCTGGTCCTGTAGATTTGTTATTGACTCGCAGGAATCAGAAGTCCAGTCCAGGCTACCGACCGTGTTGACTCCAGACCTGCCTTAGTAGAAAAAGCATCTTCCCCCCTCCTTGGACTGGGACCTGACCCAGCCTAGTGGTCTGCAACAGACAAGAGGAATAGGTACATTTCCTCGGTCCTTCCTAGGTCCACCTCCCTCCCCACCATCCAGCTATGGTTTCTGGCCTCACCTGGGTTGGAAACGGCCAAGGTGGAGGGGGAAGGGAAAGAGGCATCTCAAGCTATAGTTCCTCCAAGTGGGCTATGCCTCTCTCCCCTTTGGCGGGTTATAAGCCCCCTGGCCTTCCGGTGGTCTCCCCCTCCATCGGGATGCTATCTATCAGTCCCACAGATGGTCCTCAAGGCAACCCTAAACCGACTGCTCCTTTGCCGCTGCGTTAGGCAGCTCTTCCCAAGGCGGCCCGGCTGTCTCTGCCCGGCTGCCCGGATCAGGGAGCAGCTCCAGCCCAGGTCTGTAGGTGTTTCACGTGTGTGTGTGTGTGTTGGGGGGGGGGGGGGTGCGTTTCCAGATATTCTCATGGAACGCAAACTGGTGCAGCCACTTTCCATACTGTGGAAAACAGTGTGGAGGTGCCTCAAAAAGTTAAAAATAGGGCTGCCTTATGATCCAGCAATTGTATTACTAGGTATTTACCCAAAGAATCCGGAAATACTAATTCAAAGGGATACACACACCCCGATATTTGCAGCAGCACTATCCACAACAGCCAAACCATGGAAACAGCCCAAGTATCCATCAACTGATGAATGGATAAGGAAGATGTGGCACACACACACACACACACACACACACACACACACAGTGGAGTATTACGCGGCCATAAAAAAGAATGCAATCTTGCCATTTGCAACAACAAGTTGGAGCTAGAGCGTATTATGCTAAGTGAGATACGTCAGTCAGAGAAATACAAATACTATGCGGTTTAACTCCTATGTAGAATTTAATAAATGAAACAAATGAGCAGAGGAGAAAGGGAGAGAGAGAGACACACACACACCAAGAAGCAGATGCTTCACTATAGAGAACTAACTGAGGGTTACCAGAGGGGAAGGTGGTAGGGGGGGATGGGCGAACTAGGCGGTGGGGATTAAGGAATGCACCTATAACGAGCACTGGGGAATGTTTGGAAATGTTGAATCACTCTATTGTACACCTGAAACTAATACCAAACTGTATGTGAACTAACTGGAATTCGAAGAAACACAAAACAATTGGAAACACTAGGTTCGCAAAACAAGTTTAAAAATGTATTAGTTGTAGTTACACAAAGTATCCCATAATGTTTGTTTCTTTTATATTTGTTGCTATATATCTTTTCCCAGTTGTGATTTTATTTGCACTCTTCTAGACTTGATATGCCAGTCATTTATGTTTCATAGTTTTTCCCAAGAAATTTGGTCTTTTTTTATACACTGGTTACGATATGTATACAGGTGTGTATTTTCCAATTAATTAATTCTGCCCTCACTCCAATTTTACTGTATCTTACCCCATTATTTTTATGGCTAACTTTTTTTCTAAATTTTTCTTTGAATGTTTTCTTTCGTTTTTTCCACGATCTTGTAAAATAATGAAATTATTTTT
Source organism: Panthera pardus (assembly GCF_024362965.1). Taxonomy (NCBI): domain Eukaryota; kingdom Metazoa; phylum Chordata; class Mammalia; order Carnivora; family Felidae; genus Panthera; species Panthera pardus. The sequence continues at coordinate 1,707,727 of NW_026526969.1, read as the reverse complement.
TAATGCTTTGAGTTTACCTCTGGGGAAAGCTTTGATCAATACCTACATATTTGAGATATGTAACATTCTTGTCATTTTCTTTAAAATTTATCTTGAATTTGCATTTTTTTTCTAATTTGTATTCTTTATTGATCAGGAGAGTGTTTTCCAACTGCATAGAGGTTTAGGGACTTCTGTTTAAATGATGATTACTATTTTTTTTTAATTTTTTTTTAATGTTTATTTATTTTTGAGACAGAGAGAGACAGAGCATGAACGGGGGAGGGTCAGAGAGAGAGGGAGACACAGAATCTGAAACAGGCTCCAGGCTCTGAGCCGTCAGCACAGAGCCCGACACGGGGCTCGAACCCACGGACCGTGAGATCATGACCTGAGCCGAAGTCGGACGCTTAACCGACCGAGCCACTCAGGCGCCCCTAAATGTTGATTACTATTAAATCCTGGTTTCTTTGGGTTTGAATAGGAGAATGTGGCCTGCTAATATCCGTTCTAGAGAGTTCGGTGATGCTCTTTCTGTAATTTTGCATATAATCCTGTATTTATAAATGTTTCACAAATATTTTGAGAGGTACGACGTTTGTTAGCTGCAGCAGTCAGTATACGGCCGATGACTTACTTATTGTGATTGTATTGCTTAGATTATCATTTGGGAAGCCAACACCGCCTAACTCAAAGAGCAAATGTTATGGAGTCAAGATCAACCAGGGTTCAAGCCTGGGTTTCGTCTCACTCGATGGTGCGGTCAGTTATGGGTGACGTTGTCTGGACCTCCTTCATGCCTTCATGAAATGGACACACTCATCTGTACCTTTCAGTGTTGTTGACAGAGATAAATGAGGCCCCTTAAGTCAAATCCCTTAGCAATGCTCCTGGCCTGCAGTTGGTCACAATAAGTGGCAACTCTTACTGAGTTTTGTCTACTTGATCTGCTCTTAACTGATAGAATATCAGACAGTCTTATCTCTTTCAGCTCAGGAAAATGTCTTCTTATGATTCTTTTGAGTATTCCCATGCTATTCTTTCTTGTGAAATTCAAGTCTCCAATTTCTGTTTTTCAACTCTATCATTTTCTCTTTCATCATTTTATGTTTCTCTTATTTCCCTCTGTCTTTACTTAGAGTAAGTTAGGGCTGTAGGTTGTTCATAGAGCTGTCTCTGCAATTGCTTCCCCACCCCCAACATAATAGGTTTTCCAAATAGCATTGATGTTCACCTACATAAAATGAATACACTAATGTATTACTTCTTACGTAACACATAGAGGCGTGTACTAAGTACAACTGCATTAAGCAGAACACTGTTAGTGTTCTCATGTATTCTTCTCACTGAAGCTGGGTCTCTCTTTCTTCCATTTGTGCCTCAAGATCTTATCTTCTCACCTTATCCTCCAGTGTCCTTGTTTATGGAGGGCTGTTTTCACCTACCAGGTTGGGAATACAAAGCAGGTATTCCTTAAACTTTTTTCTTTCTCTACAGTGAACAATTTTTGGAAGGAGATTTTTTTTTTGTTTGGGTATTCAGAATAACGTTCCTCTCCTTTTTGTACCAATCCTTGTATTTTCTTCGCTTTCAATTCCATGGGTCCCAATGTTGGCCAACCATCAGCATGTATGGATGTCACTGACCACCTTCGAATACTCCAGTTGTGAGGTCAAAGTTTGCAATGCCTAGTGCGGTTTCTGGTGTCTAGTAAGTATTCAGTAAAAGAATACTGAACAGAGTTTGTTCTCCTGCCTCCATTCACCGATGCTCTAAATCTGGTGAGAAGTTATGGTTGAAGAATTATGATCAAGAAGCAGTATATTAAAAAATGACAACCACTCCCAAGACTTGTTACACTCTGGGTTTCTACTGTCTCCAGCCTGCTTAGGGCACTACATAGGAGACTGGAGCTTGCAGCCCCCACACCCACCATAGTGCTGCCTGTGGCTGGAGCTTTTGTCCATGTGATATTCTGGGGTCGTGCCTACAAATGGAGGACAAAAGGAGGTACCATGGAGGAAGGGACAAGGGAAAATAAGAGATGGGAACAAGATAGCATGCTTTTTTTTTTAATGTTTATTTTTTAGAGAGAGAGAGCAGAGGAGGTGCAGGGACAGAGGGGGCGGGGGACAGAGGATCCAAAGTGGGTTCTGTGCTGACAGCAAACAGCCCATGCGGGGCTTGAACTCACAGGTGACGTGAGGGAACTATAAGCAGGTTATTATAAGCCTAGGGAAATTGAAGAGAAACTGAGTAGGTGTCTCTTATGGTCTGGGTATGCATGGGATTCCTATAAAAATTCTCCCTGAAATTTCTGGATTTGCACTATGTGGGGGTCCCTGTTTTTTTCCCACTTCTGTCTTGTTTCTGTGGATATAACTTTTAGATCAAATAATAATAGTAACTTCAGACATTTTTCTTGTTTCTGTTTGTTTTCATTGTTTTTTGTTGTTGTTGTTAAGGTTTATTTTTGAGAGAGAGAGAGACAGACAGACAGATGAAGTGTGAGCGGGGGAGGGGCAGAGAGACAGGGAGACACAGAATCCAAAGCAGGCTCCAGGCTCTGAGCTGTCAGCATAGAGCCCGACACAGGGCTTGAACTCACTGTCCACGAGATCATGACCTGAACATGATCTTCATTTCCCTGATGATCGTGATATCAGGCATCTTTTCATGTGTCTGTTGGCCATCTGTATGTCTTCTTTGGAAAAATGTCTATTCATGTCTTCTGCCCATTTTTAATTGGATTATTTATTTTGGGGGTATTGAGTTTTATAAGTTCTTTATATATTTTGGATACCAACCCTTTATCAGATGTGTCATTTGCAAATATGTTCTCCCATTCTATAGGCTGCCTTTTAGTTTTGTTGATTGCTTTCTTTGCTGTGCAGAAGCTTTTTATTTTGATGAGGTCCCAATAGTTTATTTTTGCTTTTGTTTCCCTTCCCTGGGGAGATATATCTAGAAAGAAGTTGCTAAGGCTGATGTCAAAGAAGTTACTGCCTGTGTTCTCTTCTAGGATTCTTATGGTTTCCTTTTTCACATTTAGGTCTTTAATCCATTTTGAAGTTATTTTTGTGTATGGTGTAAGAAAGTGGTCCAGTTTCATTCTTCTGCATGTCGCTGTCCAGTTTTCTCAACACCATTTGTTGAAGAGGCTTTTTCCCCCATTGGATATTCTTTCCTGCTTTGTTGAAGATTCATTGACCATATAGTTGTGGGTTAATTTCTGTGTTTTCTTTTCTATTTCATTGATCTAGGTGTCTATTTTTGTGCCAGAACCATATGGTTTGATAACTTGAAGCCTGGAATTGTGGTGCCTTCAGCTTTGCTTTGCTTTTTCAAAATTGCTTTGATTATTTGGGGTCTTTTGTGGTTCCATACAAATTTTAAGAAAGTTTGTTCTAGCTCTGTGAAAAATGCTGTTGGTAGTTTGATAGGGATTGCATTACATGTGTAGATAGCTCTTGGTAGTATAGACATTTTAACAATATTTCTTCTTCCAATCCATGAACATGGAATGTCTTTCCCTTTCTTTGGTTCATCTTCAATTTCTTTCATCAGTGCTCTCTAGTTCTCAGAGTACAGGCCTTTCACCTCTTGGTTAGGTTTATTCCTGGCTATCTTAAAGCTTCTTGTTTCTGGTGCAACTGTAAATGAGATTGATTCCTTCATTTCTCTTTCGGCTGCTTCACTATTGTTTTATAGAAATGCAACATATTTCTGTACATTGATTTTGCATCCTGCGACTTTACTGATTTTGTGTATTCGTTCTAGAAGTTTTCTGGTGGAGTCTTTCAGGTGTGAAACTAGTGCTTTTATTGAAAAGGGGCAGTTTGTCAGTAGTGATTTAAGAAAAGACTGAAAAGCAATGGAATACGATTTAAGAATTTATAAAGCAATTCTAATAAAATACCTGAAAAGCTTCTCAAATGGGAACAATCGCACCTTGAGTTTTTTCATATTGTTGAGAAATAATATTCTTCTTGTCATATAAACTGTTCCAGGATAAAGCAAAAGAGGAAAAGCAAATGTAACTCTGATACCAAAATACACAAGAGGAAAACTACTGACAAACCTCACTTATGGATACAGGTAAAAGTCCTGAAGCCTGAACTTGAAAATCTAATTTGAAATATACTAAAAGCACAGCTTACCACAGCTGCATACAGATTATTCCAAGACTTGAGTACAATTTAATATTAGGGAAATCAATTAATACGATAAATCACATCAATAGATGCAATTCCTTAAAATGCTGGTGTCTATGGATCTGATTAAAATATAATATCCATTCAGGACTTTTTACACTGGGCAAAGAATAAGACTTCCTAAAAAAAAAAAAAAAAAAGGTAAGAGTGATGGATCTCAAGACAACAGCGGACATCCGCATATGTGGAAAGAATCTGCATTCCAATACGCAAGGAACCAGGATGCTTGTTACCGTTTTTATTCTGATCATTCCCAATAGGCTGACCAACAATATGGCAGGACACAGAAGTAAAACATACGACCACAGGAGTGGAGAAACCAAGATGATCACTATTCTGAGGACAGTATGATTGTCTGTCTAGAAAAAAACAAAAGACCCAACTGTGATTCTGGGGAATGTAGTAACGGTGGCTAGGTACAGACAAACATTTAGAAAATCAATGGTTTTCTTGTGTGGCAGCAAAAACCATTTAGATCTTTTTTACAGGAAAGAAGAGCCAAGGGACTTCTGGAGAAGGCAGAAGCAGGGGCTCCTAAATCATCTCCCTCCAGCCTCCTGGCAGGTCCCCTCTGTGGTGGGCGCAGGTCTGGGCAGAGAGGGCGCCTGGAGGGAAGGTGAAGGAAGGCAGAGGGAGGGTGTGGAGGGTCGGGCTGCCTCACCGGTGAGGCCCCTGGGGAAAGAGCGCCACCCATTCACTCCGGCAGGCTGCTGGGTGGTTCCTGACCCCACTGACTCCCAAAACACTTGGAGAAAGGCTGTTCTGTAGGTTGAGGTCTCCCCCCCAGAGAGGGGCTTCCTCCTCAAGCCTCACTGGAAGAGGGACACCTGTTCTCTTCAGACACAAGATGGGCATCATGGGGCCCCCCTCTACCCGTGCGTTTCCCAATGCCCAAGAACCCGCGCCTTGGCAGAGAAGGAGGGCAGAAAACTATAGGCAGACAAAGAAATAGCAGCTCCCTTCAGGGAGGTGGGGTGAAAAGAGGGAGGGGACCCGACCGCTTTTGGTGCACTTGGCTCCCCCTGCACCGCGATGGGAGGAGGAAGAATGTACCAAGAGAAAGAAAACAAAAAGGAAGGAAATCTGAGCTCTCAGGGAGTGAAATCAGAGGACACAAAGGCTCCCAGGAACTAAAAAGTTTGATTTCCAAAGATGCAAATTCACAGGCACACTGGAATACTGGGTGGTAAGCATTAGAGGTGAGAAGGGGCCTGGACAGGAGGTCCTTAACCTGAGAAGGACAGGGACGCCAAAGAAAGAACAGCAGAACAGATGAGTGCTTGGAATGACCTGAATTAACGCGTTCGACTGTTGATGCGCACGGACGAGGTGGGTCTTAGTTCATGACCTAAAATCAGCAAGCAGAAACCAGCAGAGGTTAGGTCCCATGTGCACTGGCCAGGCCTGGGCCAGCTGGGGTCTGAAGGCCGGCAGTGTGACTCCAGCGTCCTCGATGTTAGCCACAAAGCCAGCAAAGATGAATCAGCACTGATTAAATACATGTTAGAGAAAACGACCATCATCCAAAAAGAAAAATCTCTATGAACACACAGAAAGGACAAAATAACCAGGAATAAACTCGAAAGTGATATTTAGGACTCAGATGAGGAAACCTATACAACTTTAGTGAGATATTTTAAAAAACCTTTCAGAGCACCCAGTTGGCTCAATTGGAAAAGCTTACCACTCTTGATCTCAGGGTCGTGGGTTCGAGCCCCACGTTGGCTGTGAAGATTGCTTAAATAAATACAAAAAACAAACAAGCAAATAAACTTTAAAAGAAAAGCCTTTAAAGAAAACGGCAAATGATACTATGCTTCGTGATGGAAAGGTTACTGCAAAGATGTTCATTTAGATGTTTAATTTCAATAAAAATCCCTATGGAATTTTTTTGGCAAGCTTTCCCAATGACTCGGAAGGTCATTTGGAAGAATGAGCAGGCCAAGAAAATCTTTAAAGATAATTAAGAACAGTAATGCCATCTCTATTAATAAAATGTATTACAGAACTACAATAATGGGGAAAAAAAAGTACTGATGTAAGAATGGACAGGAGATAAAACGGGACTGTCCAGAACTAAGTCCTTGTAAATATGGGCAATAAATAGAAATAATTGAGTAGAGAAAAGGCTTCCTTGTCAAATGGTGTTAGGAAGAGAAGAATTACAACGGAAAAACCAATTTGCTCTTCCTATTTTACTATAAAACACTAAAGACATAAATTAGAATACACAGGTAAAATAAGAAAAACATTTCTAAGCTGCAAATCAATAAAAGAAAAGCAGAAAAGTAAAGACTCACAGAGTTGCCAACCTCCTCTGTATGTTAAAGATGTCAGAGACTAGATTAAATATTTAGCAATAAACTAGGAAAACTGTATGCAATGAGTACGGGAACAGGATAATACTCTTCAAATACAAAGGAACTCATGAAGGCGTAAATGCTAGAGGATGTGAACAGGTAACTCACAAAGGAAAAATACAAAAGTTAAACATGTGGAAAATGTTCAACTTTCAATAGTATGAAAATAAATGCAAATTAAAAGCAATAATGAGATAGCATTTCCCACATCCCCAGGATGCAAAGATTGCATTTTTTTAAATGTTTATTTATTTTTGAGAGAGAGAGAGAGACAGAGCGTGAGCAGGGAAGAGGCAGAGAGAGGGGGAGACACAGAATCTGAAGCAGGCTCCAGGCTCTGAGCTGTCAGCACAAAGCCCAACATGGGGCTCGAACTCACCAACTGTGAGATCATGACCTGAGCCGAAGTCAGAGGCTTAACCGACTGAGCCACCCAGGTGCCCCAAGACTGCATTTTTAAGTCTGATTTTAAGATCGAGTCCGCAGTTCGCCACGACTTCGCATTCACATTGATGGGAACAGGTCTTGGCACAGCCTTTCTCGACACTAATTTGGCAATACCCCTGAGATTAAAAGCCCCTTTTTAATACTATTTTCCTTTGATTCAGTAATTCCTTTTCTGGACTCCATCCTAAAGACTTCCATCAGAAATTTGGAGAAAGATCCCCGCACTATGTTGCCTATCGTGGCATTATTTGTAACAGTGAAAAATGGAAACGAATGAAGAATGTAAATATTAAATTAAAAATCAACCCACCCCCCAGAGATAACATTACCATATTTTCTCCTCGGCGAATAAAGAAAACTATGGAAGTAATACTTTCCTGTCCTTTCTCCTTGAGGTTCTATGGTGAACATCTCCCGTGAGATTAAAAATCTTTAAAACATAATGAGCCCCATAACACTCTACAGAGAGCTAGAGGTTTCTCAATCAGTCCCCGATTTTTGGAAGGTCCAATTGTTTCCAGAAGAGCACATCATAGGGTTATAATACAACAGTAAGTTATTTCTCTTTTTTTAATGAGTTACGTGTCCATCTGAAATAGTTCTTCAGGGGTAACGGCTCTGCAGGACCAAGAGTATAGCTGAATCCTGAGGACGTCCTCCGCGGAACGTGTACTACAGCTTTCCGAATTGTACCGAAGTAAGAGTTTGCTCGGCACCGACCCGTCTTATACAGAATGTTAGACAATCACCACCCATATCATTTCACATGAAATTAGAATCGTGTAGAAAACTGCTCTTCTGAGGCCCTGTCGCCATAACACATATTAAGAAAAAAAATCACAACACAGTAAACATCTACGTCTCGTCCCCATGAGTCCCTGGATGATGATGAGTCTAATTATTCTACCTCCAGTAATCATTAGCTTGCTTGAGTGCAAAGTAGGAGTAAATATTGCGTGCTGCCTGCCGGGGCTGTTGAAAGCTGAAACTACCCAAAATCTTTAGAGCACCCCCACCAGTGTGTCTGTCATACGGGGTCCCCACGCTGGGCAGAAGGCAAAGGGTTTGGGACTTTGAAAGATGACTTCTGAACCGAAATAGTTGAGGACAATAACTTCACCAAATCCCCTATGAAAAAAAAAAACATGTGCTGTCCCGTGAAGATCACAGGCACCAGGCACCCTGAGAAACAATGCAACACAAAAGGACAGTGATGTACAAAAGCTAGGACGCTGCCTTAAACAAACGGAAGTTGACAACAACCTCTGGAATTGTCTGCCTTTAAAACCTGGCTGTCACCAGGGGGAGACAGAATCATCTTTACCTGTTTCCATTTCACTGAAGATTCAAGGTTTTAAATGTGGACTTAGACCCAAATGGGATGCTTCCTGGATTGTGAATACCCAATTTCATTTATACTTTTAAATGGAAATTCTAGAAGTGTATGAAACAGCTTTAAAACTTCTAGGATATACAAGACATGTGGAATTTCTTTCTTTTCAACGGTCTCCTAAAACAATCTTTATCAAGGAAAATGAAGGAACCACGCGTAGAAATGAACGTCCAATCTATGGTGTGCAGGGTCATTCTCCGTTTCTTTCTTCCCAAGAACTAGAGCCCCAAACCTCGGTCAGGAGGGACAACTTCCTTCTGACACTAACCCCGTCTCTTCTTAGCAATGCAAGGATGATGTGTAAGAGCAATGCTCAAGCGACAGTGTCAGGGACACTTGCCAAGGGGCGCCTGGGTGCCCCCATCGGTTAAGCATCTGCCTTGTGATTTCGGCTCAGGTCATGATCTCATGGTTCGTGAGCTCGAGCCCCATGTTGGGCTCTGCACTGAGTGTGGGGCCTGCTTGGGATTCTCTCTCTCCCTCTTTCTCTGCCCTGCCCCCACTCCACCCACACTTGCATGCTCTCTCTCTCTCTCGCTCTCTCTCAAGATAAAAAAATAAAAATTTAAAAAATAACATCTGCCAAGTAAATATGTACAGACTGAACCAAAAATCCTGACATTATCAGTACTTAGTACTCCTGCACTGTCAGAAGCTTCCTGAAGGGAAAATTCAGTAAAATCAGGACTCTAAGCTAAATTTATTTTTAAAAAAATTTTTAACATTTATTTATTTTTGAGAGACAGAGAGACACAGAGCATGAGCAGGGGCGGGGGAGAGAGAGAGAGAGAGAGAGAGAGGGAGACGCAGAATCCGAAGCAGGCTCCAGGTTCTGAGCTGTTTGTCAGCACAGAGCCCGATGCGGGGCTCGAACTCACGAACTGCGAGACCACAACCTGAGCTGAAGTCGGACGCTCAACCGACTGAGCCACCCAGGCACCCCGGACTCTAAATTTAAAGGAAACTATTTGGGAATTCGTTTACTCTGAAATCTTGTTGTAAGCACAACATTCTAGAAAACAAACCGAATTCTAATAGATTTCAGAGCTTGGCTCTCAAGATGGAGATGGCTGTCAATCACGGACCCAGGCATTCATAGTATACCAACAGTGGAAGACTCATAGCAGCCTATATCCCTATTTCTTGGAGAGTCCTGCAGCATTCCCTCAGTATTTTATTTTATTTTAACATTTATTCATTTTTGAGAGACAGAGTGTGAGTGGGGGAGGGGCGGGGGGTGCGGGGGACACAGAATCCGAAGCAGCTACGTGAAGAGTCTGAGAGGTAAACATTAGCAGGAGAATTGGGGAAGAAGACCCGAATGTGACGCACAACAAGCCAGCCAAGAGTTTACTGTATCTCCCTTCCGGCACGCCCAAGCTAGGAGCCGGCCTGAGAATGGGCCCTGGAGTGGACAGCAGGAGCTCCAGGAAACCCTCTAATTCTGACTTCACGGTGCAAAGGGGGTCTGTCAATGCTCAGAGAGAGTGAGGGAAATACTTAATATTTTTTTTCATGTCTCCAGTCCCTCGGGCCCCAACCTGTAGGCACCGAGAAGGTCTGAGGGAGAAGAACCTTCCCCTTGGATCAGAGGAGCCATCGTCTTCGGACAGGGGAAACCCCTGATGCTTTTTTTTCTCTTTCTCTTCTCTTGTCATTTGGATCAAGAAGCTGGCACGGCCACGGAAACTGTGTAGCAGAATGGGACAATTATAAAGCCCCATATTTCTGGCTGTACGAATAAAAAGGACCAGAACTGGAAAGGATCAGGAAGATCTGGGACAGCGAAGGGCTTGGCAAAGCTACCCCATCATATCGTTTATGAAATCCTGGGCTCACCCACAAGCTGTTCACTCAGCTGACCCTGAAGAGTAGCCCATAGACTTTGAGCAGAAAAACAGGACTGACTTCTACTCAGGTCCCAGGATAGCAGACTCGATCTGAATCGCAGCGCAGAGGCCCTGAAAACTGACCGGGCACTAGACTCGCAACCCAAAGAAAGCTGGTCGGAATTTGTGGCTTACACCCAACCAAATCAACTCCTGCTTAAACAAGAATATCAACATTCTCCGCGGGATTTCGAAAGGCCGAGAGTCTCCTAACAAAACCTTCAAAATGTCCAAGGTGTGATAAAAAATTGGTCAGCCTATGAAGAACCAGGGAAGTCTCAACCTGCATAAGAAAACACAATCTAGAAAGGCCAACGACACGTGTTGGAATTATCTGGAAAAAAAAAGAAAAAAAGCTTAACCACAATAGAGATACTGCAATGAGTCAGGGCAAATGCTCTTGAGAGGAATGTAAAGATAGAACGTTTCACCAAAGAAATAGATGATGTAAATAAGAATCTAACAGGTACTTTAAAACTGAAGAAAAAAGCCACTCTCAACAACATCTCTGTAGAGAGGGTCAACTACAAAATAGGAGTGATAGAAGAGTTAATGAACTTGCATAGACATCAATAAAAATTATGGGTTATTCCCCTCTCCTCTTCTGTGATTAATGTCCATTCTATAGGAGTCCCAAAAGGAAATGAGAAAGGCTGTAAAGAAAAAAATATGTGAGGGAATAAATGACTGAAAACTTTCCAAGTTCGTTGACAGAAATAAACAGTCAGGTTCAAGAAATTCAGTGAACCCCAAATAGAATAAATCTTAAAAAAAATGCTCATGCTCATATAGACCATAATCAAATTTCTGATAAATAAAGATGAAGAAAATAATCCAGAAAGCAGCCAGAGAAAAAGGAAGCATTATCAGTAGGGAAACAATGATTTGGATGACTACAGATTTCTCATCATAAAATACGAAGGTCGAGTAGAAGTGAGACAACGGACTTAATGTGCTACGAGAAAAGCATAGTCAACCCAATTCTAGATCTGGTGAAAATATGCTTCAGGAATGGAGGTGAAATGAAGAAATTTCCAGATGAAGAAAAGCAGAGAAAATCATTGTCGGCAGGCCTACTCAAACATAATTTTTTTTTTTAACGTTTATTTATTTTTGAGAGAGACAGAGACAGAGTGTGAGCAGGGGAGGGGCAGAGAGAGAGAGGGAGACACAGAATCTGAAACAGGCTCCAGGCTCTGAGCGGTCAGCACAGAGCCTGATGCGGGGCTTGAACTCACGGACCGTGAGATCATGACCTGAGCCGAAGTCGGACGCTCAACCGACCAAGCCACCCAGGCGCCCCTACTCAAACATAATTTTTAAAGGAACTTCCTCAGAGAGAAAATGAAACTCAGGACCTCAGGAATGAAGGACTGGGTAACTGCAATAGCCTGTTCTTACCCCATTTTGTTCTTTAAAACCGCTTGACGGCTGAGGACAAAAATTGTAACATGTCTGATGGAGCTGTCAATGTAGGTAGAGCGATATCAACTCTGAGCAAGGATGACAAAGGAAATGTACTGATTCCTCAAACAACCCAAAACTCGCCAACGATGAAAGACATGATGACATAAGCTGAATAGTCCTACTGAAGAAATTAGATTCATAATTGAAAATTTTCCGAAAAAGAAATCTTGAGGCCCAGGTGGCTTCACTGGCAAATTCTACCAAACATTTGAAGAAGAAATAATATCAATTCTACACAATCTCTCCCAGAAAACAAGAGAGGAAGGAACACGTCTCGACTTATCTTATGAGGCTAACGTTACCCTGATACCAAAGACAGTCAAAGGCATAAGAAACAAACAAAACAGAACAAAAAAAAACTAGAGCCCAATATCTGTCATGAATTTAGACACGTGAGGAGATATTTTGGCGTGATCAAGCTGTTCTGTATGGATCAGTGGTTACATGAACCCACACAGGTTAAGATTCATAGACCTGTATGTTACTTCAAAAATTCTACTGTATGTTAATTAAAAATTTAAAAAATAACTCTTCTAGGCTGATAGCTCTCAGCTTGCATGAATCGGCAGGCTTGAACATCTGCAAAACCATGTAATAATCTTTCAAAATGGTGTGGCGCCTGATGTCCTATAAAGGAAGAGAGTTGGGGGTTGCTTGGGAAAAGCTGCCCTCTCTTTAAAAGGGGGACACACTTGCTTTGGATGTTGTCCTGTGAAGATGAGATACATAGCAGACGTCTTGTATCCACGAGGAGAAGCCGAGAGAACCGCAGAGTTCTAACTTCAGATTCCGACATCCCGAGTGGCTGAGTTAACCAGCCAGGAACTCATCCTACCTCTAGATTTAATGGGAGAGTCAATCAAGCTATGACATTTCATATAGTGGCGGCCGAAAAAGTCTGCCTTGGATGGTATACCCGAGTGTATATTTGAATTACTGTGCCCAGCTTTTATAGAATGGGATACATGCCTTCTTAAGAGCAAATAAGAAAAGAAAAAAAAAAAAAGTTTTACTCTATGAAGATTCTATGAACCGTCAAGGTGCAATTGAACTTTTTACTGAGAAAACTATTCAGAGCCAGTTAAGGTAAGATAAAACTAATTGCTTTTGGCAGGCACTTTTGTTTGCCAGATGGGCAATTCTAAACAACTCTATCGGATTGGGTAACTCAGCCAGGGAGGTGGGGAAGGCTTTTGTGGCCAGCTCGTCCCGACACACTACGGCGATGTAATCCCACTGAAAACTGTCTATTTTGAAATAACTATATTATTGTAACATAGGAAGAGGTGCTTGCAGGCGCCCGGGTGGCTCAGTAGATTAGGCATCTGACTCTTGATTTGGGCTCAGGTCGTGAGCTCAGGGTCATGAGATCAAGCCCCACATTGGGATCTGTGCTGAGCATGGAGACTGCTTGGGATTCTCTCCCCTTCTCTTTTCTGCCTCCCCCGTACTCTTGCTCTGTCTCTCTCTCTCTCTCTCTCTCAAAATAAATAAATAAACATTTTTTTAAAAAAAGGAAAAGAAAAGGGGTGTTTGCAAGCCCCGGCATCAAACCTTCAAACTCAAGGTCATTTCCTTCATGTTCTGTGAGGCAGGACCCCTGGCTGTCTCATCAGTACTTGGTCAGGCATTTAGCTGATCCCAACTCATCTGGGGCGGGGGGCGGAAATCCTGGCCCCCGCTTTTATGTGGTTCTGGGGTTACTACATTTAGGCACAAACAAACACCAGGGTATTACATTTAAATAATCTTTGTCACTGGGGCACCTGGGTGGCTCAGTCGGTTGGGCGTCCGACTTCAGCTCAGGTCACGATCTCACCGCTCGTGAGTTTGAGCCCCACGTCGGGCTCTGTGCTGACGGCTCGGAGCCCGGAGCCTGCCTCGGATTCTGTGTCTCCCTCTCTCTCTGCCCCTAACCCCCTTGCATTCTGCCTCTGTCCCTCTCAAAAATAAATAAGCATTAAAAATTTTAAAAATATAAATAATCTTTGTCACTTATACATTTGATTTTTTAAAAAGAACGAACCGCCTTTAAATCAACAACACGATATACCCTTAAATCTTGACTATTAATCTCAACTCTTAACTACTAGTTCTAAGGCGCCCGCCCACGCAGCCCAGTCACCTGTAGCCTGCTGGACATGTTGCCGTTATGGTATTCCTTATTTCCCCTCAAACTCTGCCTCCACAGCATCGGCTTCCACCCACTGGGCCTTGTTCTGGTCCTGAGGCCACTCAGAACGTCTGATTCCTCTTCAGCATGACCGCCCTTCAAATATGCAGTGACACCCTAAAGTGCTTGAAGACAATTATCACGTCTTCACAGAATCTTCTCCATAGAGCAAACATTCCCAACCCCGCGTGTGATTCATCAGAGAACGTGACCTGGAGTCAGGCTGGGACCCTGGTTCTCTCCGTCACAGGTCCTCTATGGGATCTTAAGGTCAAGAGGCCAGACCTGAGCCCCATACTTCATCTGTGGTCTAAGCGGCAAGGACAGAGGGGAAGAATTACTTCCCTTGTCGCACAATACCGTACTCATAACAGCACGGTCTAGAAGTAAAACTCTGTTGTTGACAGTCCCGTCGTCCCGTGGATCCACGTCGAACCTCGTGCCAAGCACTGGAACCCTGTGCTGAAAGTTGTCTTCCTCTTGCCATGCTTTCCGTCTCCTAATCTCGTAGGGCTGGTTGTCTGGGTCCAAGGGCGAGACCGTACGACTGTTTCTGAGAAATCGCAGCTTGTTGGACTCAGCCTAATTGTTCCGGCCTGTCAAGACCTTTTTGGATCCTGATTCCATCATGCACTTGCTTCAGCAAATCACTGCTCAAATGCCAAAGCAAAAGGAAGCTGGAGACAAAGGCCTGTGGCAGGTTACAGGGAGCCTTTCCTGGAGCACAGTTACTCGCCTAGTTATAAATCCACCTAATTTAGTAGCATCTAGCCTCTTTTTGTCCATCTTGGCTTCAGTACTTTTATATATCAAAAGTAAATTGGTCAAATGCCTTGGTGAAAACCAGATACCCTCCGTCTAGGGTAGCCATTTTCCCCACTTTTCTGTGTGTGTGTGTGTGTGTGTGTGTGTGTGTGTGTGTGTGTGTATGTGCGCACCTGTGTATTACAATAAAAGCAAAGGTTTTCAGGGACCAAAGGTTTTCAACGGCCTTTTCCGCTTATAACTAAATATAACCATACATGAGCTGATCTGCCTTTGGTAACAATCACTCTATGAATTTTGACAGTGATTTGAATCTTCCATAGAAACAATACTACAATTATAATGGAATTCTGAGATTTGACTTCCGCAGAGGCCAAGGAGTGCCAGAAATCAGGAAGGACCAAGCTTTGAGAAGCCCCTTATACCGAGGGCACTAGTTTGTCCTGGGGAGCTGATGACACATGGTAAGATTTAAAAAATTTTTTTAATGTTTATTTATTTTTGAAAGAGACAGAGTGTGAGCAGGGGAGGGCAACACAGAATCTGAAGCAGGCTCCAGGTGCTGAGCTGTCATCACAGAGCCCGATGCAGGGCTCGAACTCATGGACTGTGAGATCATGACCTGAGCTGAAGTCAGACGCTTAACCGACTGAGCCACCCAGGTGCCCCGACACATAGAAACTGTTTAAGGGACCTCAAGAGTCATTACGGACATCACAGTTGTGGGAAGGGGTGGGAGGTCTCAGTGTCCGAGGAGCTCAGGTTCAGAGGACTCTGGGAGCCTATTTCAAAGGGCTCCCACCTGACATTAAGGGTTAGACCCATGTCAGTATTAGATTTACCCCTTTCTTGGTCACTTTGATAACACCAGTAAGAATATAAGCTCATACCTTTTGACCACTTATGTGACAGGCATTGTTCTAAGAAATTTAAACATCCAATTCACTTAGGCATCATAACAGCCTTATGAAGTAGGTACTATTTTTTTTCATATGAAATTTATTGTCAAATTGGTTTCCATACAACACCCAGAGCTCATCCCAACTGGTGCCCTCCTCAATGCCCATCACCCACCCTCCCCTCCCTCCCATCCCCCATCGACCCTCAGTTTATTCTCGGTTTTTAAGAGTCTCTTACGGTTTGGCTCTCTCCCTCTCTAACCTTTTTTTTTTCCTTCCTCCCCCCCATGGTCTTCTGTTAAGTTTCTCAGGATCCACATAAGAGTGAAACCATATGGTATCTGTCTTTCTCTGTATGACTTATTTCACTTAGCAACACACTCTCCAGTTCCATCCACATTGCTACAAAAGGCCATATTTCATTCTTTCTCATTGCCAAGTAGTATTCCATTGTGTATATAAACCACAATTTCTTTATCCATTCATCAGTGGATGGACATTTAGGCTCTTTCCATCATTTGGCTATTGTTGAAAGTGCTGCTATAAACACTGGGGTACAAGTGCCCCTCTGCATCAACACTCTTGTATCCCCTGTAAAATCCTAGCAGTGCTATTGCTGGGTCATGGGGTAGATCTATTTTTAATTTTTTGAGGAACCTCCACACTATCTTGGAAGAATAAATATTGTTAAAATGTCAATACTACCCAAAGCTATCTACACATTCAATGCAATCCCAATCAAAATTGCACCCACATTCTTCTCAAAGCTAGAACAAGCAATCCTAAAATGTGTATGGAACCACAAAAGACCCTGAATAGCCAAAGTAATATTGAAGAAGACCAAAGCGGGAGGCATCACAATCCCAGACTTTAGCCTCTACTACAAAGCTGTCATCATCAAGACAGCATGGTATTGGCACAAAAACAGACACATAGACCAATGGAATAGAATAGAGACTCCAGAACTGGACCCACAAAAGTATGGCCGATTAATCTTTGACAAAGCAGGAAAGAATATCCAATGGAAAAAAGACAGTCTCTTTAATGAATGGTGCTGGGAGAACTGGACAGCAACATACAGAAGGTTGAAACTAGACCACTTTCTCACACCATTCACAAAAATAAACTCAAAATGGATAAAGGACCTGAATGTGAGACAGGAAACCATCAAAACCCTAGGGGAGAAAGCAGGAAAAAACTTCTCTGACCTCGGCCGTAGCAATTTCTTACTTGACACATCTCCAAAGGCAAGGGAATTAAAAGCAAAAAAGTGAACTATTGGGTCCTCATTAAGATAAAAACTTCTGTGCTGCAAAGGAAACAATCAACAAAACTAAAAGGCAGCCGACGGAATGGGAAAAGATATTTGCAAATGACATATCGGACAAAGGGCTAGTATCCAAAATCTATAAAGAGCTCACCAAACTCCACACCCGAAAAACAAATAATCCAGTGAAGAGATGGGCAGAAGACATGAACAGACACTTCTCTAAAGAAGACATCCAAATGGCCAACAGGCACATGAAAAGATGTTCAACGTCGCTCCTCATCAGGGAAATACAAATCAAAATCACACTCAGATATCACCTCACGCCAGTCAGAGTGGCCAAAATGAACAAATCAGGAGACTATAGATGCTGGCGAGGATGTGGAGAAACGGGAACCCTCTCGCACTGTTGGTGGGAATGCAAACGGATGCAGCCGCTCTGGAAAACAGTAGGTACTTTTTATCCCCTTTTGTTACAGGTAAGAAAATGAGGCACAGAGAAGTTAGAGGCGCTGAAGAGGGAACTACTTAAGTTACTTACGCCTCCAGGTAGGGCTGGTCTGAAGTGGAAGGAGAAACTACTTCTGTGTTTTAGTCCGGCGATGGGGACAGGAAAACAGAGGCAGAAACTTGACCTGAGCCTGACATCTACAGAGACAAAATGGATCCCCGCCCCCCACCTCACTCCCTTGTCTGTGGCTCTCCTGAGCCTCCAGAACACTCTAGAGAGCAATATTTTGTAGAGAAAAATTTAAAAAAAATAAAAAAATAAACAGTATGAGGTATCTCTCCCCTCCAAAGAGGTACAGGCGAATTGGTGAATAAATTGCTTTGCTAAGATAGAGTCAGCATGGAATGCCCAGCAAGCTAGTGAATGGCCTGCCTCTGCTGCGTGTCCTTGATAGCATGCTATCTTCACGGGCCCTGGTCCAGCAGGAGGGACCCCAGGCCACCTTCTGCTGCCTCCCTAATCTGCATCAAGTGGCAGATACAAACCATGGATCAAGGGCAAGGAAGAGCAGCTGATTCTATCCCATCTCACACAAACCGTGGAGTAATCTTAATTTTTCAAAAGTTAATCCCTCCCCCCCCTCCCGCCCCCCGCTCCTACGCGCACGGTATGTGAGTCACTGTTTACATATCTGGTCCCCTCCTAGACGATGAGTTAAACCAGACTAATTTAGTAATCTCATTATCACCAGCCAATTTGTGTCCACGTGTTCATGCAAAAATATCATTCTGAATCAAATCTCTCATCATCAGTTTTGGCTAAAAAGGACAATGGTGGGGGAGAACAGCAAATCTCTCTACTTTCTTAAAAGCATACACTGCTATCAGTAAAAGATTTTAAAACATACATGACATTCATTTATTCATAAGTTATATGCACATACTGTTTACTTCTAAAATATTAGCAAAACTCAGCTTTATTCTTAATTTTACATACAAAAAAAATTTTTTTAAGGTTTATTTGTTTTTGACAGAGAGAGAAAGCGAGCGTGAGCTAGGGAGGGGCAGAGAGAGAGGGAGACACAGACTCCGAAGCAGGCTCCAGGCTCCGAGCTGTCAGCACAGAGCCTGACGCGGGGCTCGAACTCAGGAACCGTGAGATCACGCCCTGGGCCGAACTCGGGCGCTTAACCGACTGAGCCACCCAGGCGCCCCCTTAATTTGACATTTAAAAAGATATGAGGAAGTTCTGGTATTTTCTTCCCACGCCTCAGTGCATTTTTTCCATAGCCCTTACAGTGTCCCACGTTGGATACCTGTGATATAGACCATGATAAAATTAAAGGAATACTGGGGCACCTGAGTGGCTCAGTCGGTTGAGCGTCCGACTTCGGCTCAGGTCACGATCTCGCGGTCCGTGAGTTCGAGCCCCGCGTCGGGCTCTGTGCTGACAGCTCAGAGCCTGGAGCCTGTTTCAGATTCTGTGTCTCCCTCCCCCATTCATGCTCTGTCTCTCTCTGTCTCAAAAATCAATAAACGTTAAAAAAAAAATAAAAAAAAAAAAATAAAGGAACACTGAATTACAATCATGGCTTTGACATTAATTACATAATGATCTGGGGCCAAATTATTCTTCCCTTTTGTGTCTCATTGTCCGTATTTTTCTGTTGGGCTAATAATACTCACTTAGCTGCCTTGCACAGATGGTAATAAAACCCCCAAAAAGGTTAAACCGTATGTCGACACAAAACAGTGCTATTTTTACGATTTTGACTATTGTATTGATGATTGTGGAAAAGCACTGCAAACTCACAGAAGTAGACTGATTCTAAGTTCCAGTAGGGCTCAGCACCATCGCTGAGCACAGTGAAAATCACATCCCTATCAAGGATGATTGGGCTAGTCAACCAGAGTATTAGAAGTCAAAGCACATGGGGAGGGGAAAGGACTCTGACGAGTGGCTGAGGGCATAGGTATTGAATTACAGATCTCCTGAGAACCATCAGAACTCTTAGGTCATGGGATGGGCTGCCACAGAAAGTACTAGATACAGGAGGGAGTCGGGCAGGCACACATCCACCACGGACCACTGTAGGGGGACGTTTGCCTGGACGGGTGGCTGTACCATGACACCCTGTATCTGCTTCTTGTGGCTGCTATCACAAATTGTCACGCCCTGGGTGGCTTAAAGTAAGAAAACTCTTCTCCCGCCGTTTTGGAGGCTAGAAGCCTGAAATCGGTACCACTGGGTCAAAATCAAGAGTACTCCCTCTGGGGGCACCCGGGTGGCTCCTTCGGTTAGGCATCTGGCTCTTGATTTTGGCTCACAGGTCGTGATCTCGCGGTCATGGCCTTGAGCCCCGCATCGGGCTCTACGCTGGGTGTGAAGCCTGCTTGAGACTCTCTCTCTCCCTCTGCCCCTCTGTCACTTGCTCTCTTAAAAAAAAAAAAAAAAGTACTCCCTCTGGATGCTCTGAGGGGAGAATTCATCCCTTGCTTCTTTCAGTTTCCGGCGTTTGCTGCGTTCCTTAGTTGGTGGCCACATCGCTCCAATCTCTGCTTCCGTCTGCACGTGGCCTTCTCTGGGTGTGCCAAATAGCCCTCTGCTTCCGCGTCATTGCATTTAGGGCTCACCCTGATAATACACGATAACTGCCCCAGCTCAAGATCTTTAACTTAGTCCCATTTGCACACTCTTTTTTCCAAATAAGCGGACACCAGTTCCAAGGGTCAGAACCTGATATCTTTGGGAGGCCCCTTTTCAGCCTACCACACTCCTCTCTGGTTTCCCTGTACCCTGAGATCCTAGGACCCCATAGTGAGGGCACAGGCAGCAGCACAAATAAAATAAGGTATTGTAGGGGCGCCTGGGTGGCTCGGTCGGTTAAGCGTCCGACTTCGGCTCAGGTCACGATCTCACTGTCCGTGGGTTCGAGCCCCGCGTCGGGCTCTGTGCTGACTGCTCAGAGCCTGGAGCCTGTTTCGGATTCTGTGTCTCCCTCTCTCTCTCTGACCCTCCCCCGTTCATGCTCTGTCTCTCTCTGTCTCAAAAATAAATAAATGTGAAAAAAAAATTTAAAAAAAATAAGGTATTGTATAAATGGCATGAGTGTGAAAGCAGCGGGCGATGGAAGGAGGGCCCAACCACGGCCTCTTGGGGGATGTACAGAGGCCCCTAGAGCATCAGACCCAGAAGCACATGGAACAGAGAGGAAAATCCCAGTGCCTGACAGTCTCCAGGCAAGTCCCCCGGCCCTGGCCCGTCCTAGTTTCTTCTCCCTTCCACCTGATATTTTCTAATTGCTTTAGGAAAAACTCTTGTCACTACGAAGCAAACAACCTCTCTGTCAAGACCGGTTTGGTCAGTCAAGCACAACAGCACATATGAAGGCAGAGGGCAGATGAAGGTGAAGGGCTGTCGGGGATGCAGAGCACTTCCCACTCTCCTCTTTTCCTTTCCAGAATGTCAGAAGACTTGCACCAGGCCATCATTTCTACATGGCCTCCTGGGGAGGCCGGGCCAGAACAGGGAAGGCGTGTTCTGGGACAGAGACTCCGCCCGGCTGCCTCGGGCCCTCGAGGCTCTTCCAGGCCCAGCGCTCTGCTGCTCACGGAGGCCTCGGGACTCAGCCGGGTTCTCCTCCCTGATGGCAACCTCAGACATTAAACGCATCCCGCCTGCTCTGCACAGCTCTTTGCGATCTGTGAGTCTGCCTGCGTCCCTTTGGAATCTCTTCATAGCCCCTGCTTCTGTCCCCTTCAAAGGCGTAAGAGATCCCTGAGCTTATTATGGGCCTATAGAGTAGGACTTACTTTTCCGTATCCCAAACTTCTCGCTCGAAATAAAAAAGATCTCGAAGGATCAATTTCAAAATGTCATGTACAATCCTGGGTTAGCTCTCTACAATTATAATATTACAGACCTTAACCTCGTCCCCCTTAGCGTTTGCGTCTTCATTTGCAGGGGACCAAACTTTGTCGTATGTTCCCGGAAGGCCTCCCCCACCCGCCATGGCTCAGTGTTTTAAGTCCTCTTAGAAGTTTGGCTCCTAAAGCCTTGCTGTGACATAAAGCAGAAGCAATTGCAGTCCTCAGGCCTGACTGAGCTCACCCAGAAGGCTAAAACACAACCAGGTGGAGAGACTCCAATGGGTCCTGCTTGTTTTTATGGTTCCCTGTGGTTTAAGAAGCTACAATTCCAGATACGTGTGGCTGCTGAACCTTAACGAGGGGAGACGAGGGTATCCTAACAGTGTTTCCCTAGGATCGTAAGAGGTGGGATTCGGGCTGCATTTAGTCCCTCCTTTAAAAAATATTTGTTGAACACCCACCAGGTGCAAGGGGTCAGTTAAGAAGGAAGGGAATCAAATCTCAATATGACAGATCCCTGCCCTTAAGAAGCTAACTGTGCTGGGGCACCTGGGTGGCTCAGTGGTTTATGCGTCTGACTCTTGGTTTCGCCTTAGGTCATGATCTCCTGGTTCGTGAGTTCAAGCCCTGCATCGGGCTCTCTGCTGTCGGTGCAGAACCTGCTTCAGACGTTCTGTCTCCCTCTTTCTCTGCCCCTCCTCTACTCACACTCTCTCCCTCTCTCAAAAATAGTTTATTAAAAAAAAAGAAGTGGGGTGCCCAGGGGGTTCAGTCAGTTAAGCATCTGACTTCAGCTCAGGTTAGGATCTAACTGTTCATGAGTTCGAGCCCAACCTTGGACTCTGTGCTGACAGCCTAGAGCCTGGAGCCTGCTTCAGATTCTGTGTCTCCCTCTATCTCTGCCTCTCCCCCACTCACACTGTGTCTCTCAAAAATGAATAAACATAATTAAGAAAAGAAGCTAACCATTCTGAATGGATAAACAAAATGTGTACGTATATGTGCACGCACGCACACACACACACGCACACACACACACTCAGAGTAGGATATTATTCAGCCATAAAAAAGAAGGAAATTTTGCCATTTGCAACAACATGAAGGGCATTATGCCAAGTGAAATAAGTCAGGGAAAGACAAAACCTGTATGATCTCACTTACATAGGAATCTCTGGGAAAAACAACAACAACAACATGGGGAACAGATTGAAGACTGCCAAAGGCAAGGGACATTGGGGAGTGGGGATAAAGGTGGTCAAAAGGTACAAACTTCCAGTTACAAGATAAATTAAGTCCTGGGGATGTCACATACAGCACGGTGACTACAGTTAAGTATATCGCATCGTATATTTGAAAGTTGCCTGAGGAGTAGATCTTAAAAGTTCTCATTACAAGAAAAGAGAAAAAAATTAACTACGCGTCATGGTGGATGTAAAACAGACATTGTAGTAATCGTTTCACAATGCATACATATATACATTATTATGTTGTATACCTAAAACTAATATAATGTTATATGTCATTTATATCTCAAGTATATGCAGATATACACATATAGATAAAGAAGCTGACCATCCCACAGGGAGCATAAACCGTGAATACAGCTACCAGCCACATCAGCCTTTCAGGATGAGATGTCAAATCCAGCCTTTGGCTGGCCGAGAAAATGAATCAGAAAGCAGATACCAAAAATCATGTTATGGGCTCAGAAAAGAAAACGATCACATTTGGAAGCCTAACCAAAATTGAAGAAACAGTCCAAGCTGGATCTCAGAGACCCCTAGTCAGAGGGGTAGGACCCCTCAGGGTCCACATCTTTGAGTCTGTGTGGCCTGTTCCCCTTCACCCCCCAAATAGATTGGCATGGCTGCCCATTTTATGGGAAATGTGGCATCGGATTTGGTTCCCTGACAACCTGCTGACCAAGTCCATGGACATTCATCAATCCCATTAATCGACAAATATTTATAGAACGTCTATCACCTGGAGAGCACTGTGCTAGGAGCCAGGGGGAGCCAAATGTAAATTGGAGTAGATCATACCTGGAAGAAGTTTCTAGTCTCATGAGATAAAAGTCTATAAAGAAACAGATGTGGAAGAGTCATCAGTTAAATGTTATGAAAACTGAAGGAAGAAGATATTACTTCTAGCCAAGCAGGAAAGATTTACAGAGAAGAAAAGGCATCTGAAGATCAGAGATGGATACAACCAAAAATGTCCTATAACCTGTTTCTCAGAAGAGGAGGTAAGACCTTGAATGATGTTTAGTCTTCTTGATATCCAATACGACAAATACTACAAAAGATTTTGATATTTGATATACAAATACTACAAAAGAAAATTAAAGACTATGATATAAAAATCAATAAATCTTATGTTACATGATAAGGGAATATGGAAACAAAGGTATTTATATATATATATTTTTTAATAACAAATATATTCATAACAAAACGAGGAGGGAACACTCATAACAACTACAGTTCTCCTTTCTGTAACTGGTCACGTAGTCAGAACAGGTAACCTTCTTCTAATGCCAATTCTGTTCCCCCTTTGCCTTCAGCAAGCATCTCCGCCAGCTGTGATTCTCTCCATAGTGGGGTGACCCAAATCTTCATTCCCGAAGGGTTAAGGCCAATAGTAAGTAGTCCTGCCTGGATGGTGCTGTTATGGCTTTCCATGGACTTTAATCACAGGGCACGGTAACACCAAGAGAGCCCTCGAGGATCTCCCGCATCCAGACATACTCTTCCTTACCTCCACCGTGGAACAGCAGTCCAATAATTTTCCCACGGTAGTCAGGATCAAACACCCCAGCCAGCACAATCAATCCCTTCTTTGCCTTGTTGGTCAAGAAGCATGAGGAGGCCAAAGTGGCCAACGGCCATCTTAACTTTCAGTTCAATGGAACCATTGTCCTGTCTCCGGATAAAAGCATTCCTCCATTTGTAACTAAGGCCTCCAGACCAGCAGAGGACAAGACCACAGGGACAGGATGCAACAGTTTTGCCAGCGAGTCCCTAGGAGTAAAAATGGAGTGGACTACTCCTATTTTGAACCCATGAATCCTGGCTATAAGAGAGACGGAGCCGCACACTGTATACCTACCGATTCAAGTATATATTGCCTTCTAGACAACCCTGCCCTGGCCCTGAAAGGTGTTGCCACCTAGCCGGCCCTGTAACAGAGTCTTCAAAAGCTCTTTCCACTGTCCCACTAAAGCCAGCTGCTTCAGAACGGTGGGAAGCACGGTAAGACGGGTGAATTCCCGGGGTGTCTGGGTGGCTCGGTCGGTTAAGCACCTGACTTCGGGTCAGGTCATGATCTTGCGTTTGTGGGTTCAAACCCTGCGTCAGGCTCTCTGCTGACAGCTCAGAGTCTGCTTCAGATTCTGTGCCTCCCCCTCTCTCTGCCCCTCCCCCACTCACACTCTGTCTGTCTCTCTCTCTCAAAAATAAATAAATGAACATTAAAAAAAAAAAAGAATATCAGTGAATTCCTTGAGCACGGGTCCACTGCCATACTTCATTTGCTGTGAAGGGAGTTCCTTGATGAGAAACAGTGCCGTGTGGAGCGCCGTGAGGGTAGGTAAGGCATTCTGTAGGTCCACAGATGGTAGTTTGGGCATAAAGGGAAGGCAAATCTGTACCCAGTGTCTACTGAAGTTAAGGACAAACCCTGCCCCTTCCATGATGGAAACAGCACAGTATAATCAACCTGACTCAGCGCTGGTCTCTGTGGCTGGCAGACTGGGCACTCGGCCGTGCCTGCAGCCCAGTCAGCCTTGGTGAGTGGAGGTTCAGGTCTCTGAGCCCACGTATGACCTTCATTCCTGCCACCGTGCCCACTTTTTTCACGAACTCATCGGGCAATGCCGGGGGTGGCTGGGGAAAAAGGCGGACTGGTATACACAGAACAGGCCGTCTTATCCACTTGATTAGCAAATCCCTCCTCTGCTTGAGGTCACTCTGTGATGAGCATGCACTTGAGACACACATATTTTCATGTTGTTTACCCACTCACATATCTCTCCCCCAAGTTTCCCTGTCACCAGTCTTCCCATCACGTTCCTTTCAAGGCCCTGACCATCTAGCCAAACCACTGGCCACGGCCCGTGAACTGGTGTATAATCATATGTCTGGTCCTTTCTCTTCCCAAGCAAAGTGAAAAGCCAGGTGCACTGCTTGAAGTTCTGCCCAGTGGGAGGTTTTCCATTCACCATGGTCCTTCAGGGACACCCCAGAGAGGGGCTATAGAGCTGCAACTGTCCATTTTCAGGTGGCCTGTGCCTACTGCGTAGAGCCATCTGGAAACCAAGTCTTTTCCTTCTCTGCTAACCAATCATAGGGAGCTCCCCATGGGGCCACAGGTGCAGGCTGCAAGAGAGAAGTCAGTGTAGCAGAAGTGGGGACCATGGGCATTTGGGCCACTTCATATAACTTACTTGTATCTTCAGGGAGTGTTTGGGCCCGGTCACATATGTACCACTTCCATTTGACGATGGGATGCTACTGTGCGCACCCAACTTTATGCCTTGGTGGGGCAGATAACACTCAGCTCATGATGGGCAGCCGAGGTTGTACAGTAACATGGTGGCCCATGGTCAAGGATTCAGTCTCTACAAAGGCCTAGTATTAGGCCAAGTGCTGTCCACACCACTGGACCCCTAGAAATTTCACTGAGGTAGAAGACCCCTGAAAGTCTCACATTCATTTCCCATATTCCCACTCTGGCATGCAGACATCTAACCAGGAAGTCCAGACCAGTTGCTACTTCTCGCTCACAAGGTCTCACTGGCATAGTGTCATTGACATAACGGACCATTGTGATATCGTGTGGAAGCCAAAGACGAGCAAGGTTCTGTAGACTAAATTGTGAGGAGCTGAGGAGTTGATACACCCTGAGCTGGGACAGTGAAGGTATATTGACGGTGTTGCCAGCGGAAAGCAAACCGCTTCGGGTGGTCCTGCTCGACAGGAATGGGGAAAAAGGCACTTTCCAGATCACTAGCTAAATACCAGGGAGCAGGGGATGTGCTGATTTGCTCAAATAATGAAACCACATTTGGTCCAGTGGCTGAAATTGTTGCCACCACCTGGTTACGTTTAGGAAAATCCACTGTCATTCTCCAAGATCTATTTGTCTTCTTCATAAGCCAAATAAGCGAGTTGAATGGGCATGTGGTGAGTGGGAATCATCACCCTTCTATCTTTCAAGACGCTGATGGTGGCACTAAGCTCTGCCATCCTTCCAGGAATCTGGTATCGCTTTTGGTTCACTATTTTCCTCGGTAGAGGCAGTTCTAGTGGCTTCCACCTGGTTCCTTTCACCATAATAACCCGCATTCAACAGTCAGGGAACAATAGTGGGGATTTGGCCACCATCTAAATACATCTATTCCAATTATTCATTCCAAAACTGGGGAAAATAATCGCAGGAGAGGTTCAGAGATCCATTGAGCCACTGTGAAACAGACCGGACCCCCATAAGTCCCCACTCTCACTGGTGGACCACATACCATTTGGGTTCTTGTGGAATCAGTGTCAGTGCCCACTGTCTCTAAAGGATTGGTTATCTCCTTTCCCCCACTGCATGGTGGCCCTGGTAGAAAGCTCTGCGTCCCCCTGGATTAAGGATTAACAAGTATAAAGTTGGTCAGTGTACTGAGGCCTTCCTTCAAGAGGACCTGACCTCTCCTTCATTTAAGGGGTCTAGGTCTGTAGATTGGCTCAAGTCTGGGGATTGATAGAGGGACCATAACTCTGTTTTTATGATTCAGGTTAGACTTTTGTTTACTTGATCTAGAACTTTTCTGATTACACAGATCAAGTGAGAATTTAGTAGGCTGCCCATCTTTTTCACTTTTATGATCAACTAGCTGTGAGAGTCAGACCATACTGATTGCTTCTTTGACTTTACTGTCTATCACAGCAACCATGTCCCCCTTGCCTTGGTAGGTGAGTACCACCACTTTGCCCTGCCACCCTAGGTTTCCCAATTCAGTGACTATAGTTGCCACTGTAAGGTTTGGCCCACAGAGAAGAGGTACCACAGAGATCTTCAAGGATGACAGGGATCCCCTCATGAATGTATTCTTCACAGTGTAGGTGAAAGGTATATCTTCTGGACCCCCACCCCGTGCTGGTGAGTAGGTCTTAAATGACAAATCCACTGTAGCATTCCAATATCCCTGTCTTTAAGTCCCTTCCTCTACATTAAATCAACGGAGGTCCAGCATTTCCATCTCACTCACTGTGGGCCACCTTCTGGTCCATATTCCAGCCAACAAACCAAATTGTTAGAGTCCTTTCTAACTCCCAAGCTGCAACACTAAATGCAGAATCTCTGCTTGGTGAGCCTAATCCAACTTTCTGTTCCTCCCACCATTTTTCTGCACCCTTAATTTCCATCCCCTTACGTGTTCCCAGATTTCTGTCCATAAATTAGAAAACTCAAGTAGTTCTTTCGGATTGTAGCACACCTCCTCATGGGTCACACTGCGTGCATTGTCTTTAGGGTGCTGTTAGGACTCAAGTCTAGTTAGCAAAGAGGGATGGGGGAGATGGTTCCTGAGGAGATTCAGCATCGTCTTGCATGACAACTCCCTCAAGGGAAGGCATTACAGTTTCCTCAGAAAATTCAGGGTTCATCCCCTAGATGGAAATACTGCTCCACAGGGGATCGGGTAACTTCTTCCACTGGCAAAGAAGATTCATCAGAATTTGGGGGCTCAAAGTCTCCAGCTTCATCAGGATGTTCCCATATATCCCCATTCCACTTTGATGACCCCATTCCTTCCAGTCGATGCCTTTCAATAGTAGGCATTCTATGAGGATGGAAATTCAACTTGCATTAACTCAGCCAGTTGGAGGATGAGATTCTGGGTTTGATTTTCAGTAATCTCAGCCCTTCAGCAACAAGAGATAAGGTTCTCCTTCAGGGTGCGCATGGAAACTTTCAGATCATTTATGTGGCACTTGAACTGAGAATCTGAATTCCTGAGCGCATCCTTCGTTTCCTTGTTCTGTCCGGCAACATGAGGAACAAAGAGTCAATCTCATTATATTCGTTAGTTGACCAAAAAGGTTTGAAGGTTTCATATATACAATCAGCCAGATCCGTGCCTCTTATAAGTGGATGATTAGAAGGATCCAGTGGTGATTATTTTCCATATCTCCCATTGCCAGATCACCCCGCACACCATCAGTGCTCTGTTCATCACTGGAAATAGTCATTAGCATCTTTACATCTAATCAGATTAGAGAGCCAATTTAAACTCCAGAACCAATTCAGAAAGCTTATCCTTAAAATTCTATTCCTCTAGAACCATCTTTGGTATCTGTGCAGTTAGGGTTCTCCAGAGAAACGGAAGCAATGGGATGCTTACATAGAATATATATACATCATGAGAGAGATTTATTATATTTATATGTACAAGGAGATTTATATCTCTCTCTATAGACAGACATATAAAAAGACTTATTATAAGGAATTGGCTCATGCCATTACGGAGGCTCGAGAAGTATCAAGATCTGCATTTAATCAACTGGAGTCCCAGAGGGACTGATGTTATAGTTCCTATCCAAGTCCACAGGCCTGAGAACCAGAAGAACCAATGATGTAGTTCTTGACCAAAAGCCAGCAGGCTCAAGACCCAAAAAGAGCTGATATTCCAGCTCGAGCCTGGAGGTAGACACATACTGCTGTTTCAATTCCAGCAGCAAGCTGGAGGAGGTCTCCCTTCCTGATGAGAGGGTCAGCCTTTTTGAGCTCTTCAGGTCTTTAACTGACTGAATAAGGCCCACCCACATTAGGGAGGGCAGTACGCTTTACTCAGTCTACTGATTCAAATATAATCTCATCCAAAGACACCCTCAACAGACACCCCCCCCCCAAAATATCTGGTCGCCCTGTGGCCCAGACAAGTTGACACATGCAATCAGCCATGATAAGTAGGAACAAAGACAAGCAGGTTGGAAGGTGAACAACTCGCACCGGAAACATCCCACACTTTAGTTCGGCCGGAGCGGTTCCTCATCTTTAGAATAACTTGGAGCTCTACTATTTTATTATGGTCTTTTGTCTTCTTGTTGACCCTGTGCCGTAACAGTCCACAGCCCACCTTGAAGGGGAATGGCTACAGAGAAAGTACTGAGTAAACACCGGGTGGGGAATTAGTGCTACCCCTCCTCCCCACCTGACAGCATTGTCCCTGCCTCTCCTGGGTAACCTCGCCCTGGTCCATCCCCAGCCCCTGACCAGCTCTGTCTCTGCATCAATTCATTCAGACACCCTGGGACACTGGCAGGGTCTCACTATGGAGTATATTCCTCCGTCGGACAGTTTGATCGAGTTCTCTCGGGTCTTTCCTGCCCTACATCCCTGGCTCCCCTGCCACGTCCCTAAAGGCCCCGGAGCCGTCACTGAGGCCTCAAGCCATCAGAGATGAGATCTCGACAGAGAAATCTGAAAGCGGAGGAGGGGAAGCTAAACTTAGCAGAGAGAACAAACCGAGGACGTAAAAGGTAGAGGAAGTACTCACGGATCTTTCCAGGGCACAGGGCAGACGCGCTTACGGCCAAAAGAGAGGAGCACGCCCAGGTGCGGTGTCAGGAGGAGAGGAAAGAAATGCCCACCGTCCATAAAGCCAATTCAGCCATTCCATGAATACCTCCTGGGCACCTACAAACAGAGCCAGGCTCCGCTCCAGGCTAGTACGTGATCAAGCTCAGTGGAAGTCCTCAGGGATGGAAAGCTTAAGGTGGCTGACAACCTCCCTGTGAAGCACAAACCTGGAGAAGCCTTGGTGTCCGACTAAGGCAGAAATGGTTCTGAGCTAGGTCTCTCCAGCTGTCACTCCTTTCTCCAGGACGACAAGGAAGACGGCATCAGGCAGCTGCCCCTGGAAAGCTGTTTGCTATGCCTTGGAAAGTTCTTATTTGCAGAGCCAGGCCATTTCCAGGTGGGGTGAAGGACGCTTCAAGGTCCCTGCCGTGGGCCAGGATCCTGGGCCGGCCGGAGGTGGAGAAAAGTTTAGGACACACCTTCAAAGTCTCCAGCTCCTCCCTCACTTTCTCCCTACTCCCAGACCTCTTTCCTGCCACCCCCCCCCCCCCGCCCCCGCAAAGAAGTCTTGTCCTCCCTGGAAAAATCTCTAGGGGGGGTGTGTGTGTTTGTGCACGTGTGCGCGCGTGCGTGCACGCGCGTGTGTGTGTGTGTGCCAGATCTCACACAGATAGGAAAAACGACACCAATGAAATAAGAGAGTACCCACTGTGTTTGCATCGGACTACCTTGCACCCAGGGACAGGCACAGGCAGGGAACCAAAGCCAGGGTTCTGCCGACTGTCTTCCAGAAACATGCTGTCCTCCCTATGCCCACTTACAGACTATCGGTAATGATCACTTACAGACCCCTGGAAACCTCTAGGCTCTTGCTCCCCCAAAACTCTCTCCACCCGTCAAGTGCTGGGAGAGTAGGAGTCTTCCAGACTGTTTCCCAAATGAAGCGGTGCTGGGCCCACAGGTCTGTGTCTGGAAGGCACGGTTGCCATGGCAACCCTAGCTAATGAATAGGTATGTAAATGAGGGAAGAATTCTATTCATTATTAGCTGGAGGTGCGAAGTGCCTGCCCTTTCCGAGGCTTGGGGGGAGTGAGGCGCAGGCAGGCTGTTAGAGAAGCATTTGTTAAAGCAAAATTTTGGTGAAGCGTTTGTTTGCAGAGCTCACCTTAAGAAATGATTCTTTTTGGGGGGCCCCCCGCTGGTTAAGCGGCCCACTTCAGCTCTGGTCATGACCTCAGGGGTTTGTGAATTCGAGCCCCGCGTGGGGCTCTGGGCTGACAGCTCGGAGCCTGGAGCCGGCTTCGGATTCTGGGTCTCCCTCTCTTCCTGCCCCTTCCCCTCTCATGCTCTGTCTCTCTCTCAAAAATAAATAAACATTAAAAAAAATGTTTACAAAAAAAAGAAATGCTTCTTTTCGGTGGTAGCCTCATGAAGTGATTTTTATCTGCGGCTCTCCCCCCCCCCGCCCCCGCCGAGAAGGAAACCGGGGTTCCACAAAAACACACAGAATAGGCCACCTGCATTTGTGCGCCTCAGGAAAAACCACAGCACACATTCGTATCGCAAGCAGAGAGCCCCAGTTTTGGTCCACATCGGTAGTTTGTGTCTTAAGTAAGGCTTAAAAGACTCCCAAGCTGTCCCAGAGCAGCCCAGCAGTGTCGGCTTAATCCTCCCCTGATTCCCCATTAAAATGCCCTGAAAATCCATAAACAGACCAGAACTGGCAACAGCGATTCACCCTGAGGACCAGAGGAAACAAACCAGAGCCCAGATCCGAGGACCTTCAGGCAAGAGGTGGACCCTCTGGGGGAGAACACGCCAGGGGCCATGATAGCTGGAAGGAGACAGCCCCTCTCCAACGCAAAGAATTCTGTTCTGGCCTTTTGGGGAGACCTGGGGCAATTTACTTAATTTCTCGGTGCTTCCATTTTCTCATCTGGAAAATGAGAGCAGTAAAAGACCTACCTCATAAGGCTGTTGTGCGGATTAAACGAATTAAAGTAGGTAAAAAGAGTACTTTCCCACTAGGAGGCAAACTCCACACAGGCAGGGAGTGTGTGTGTGTGTGTGTGTGTGTGTGTGTCCCAGATCTGTGCCAAGTGCCTAGAACAGGACAGGGCGCGTGGAGGGTGCTCAACCAACAGCTGGCAGTGGAATGAATGAAATGGCTGTTAACTGAGAATGTGGAGTGTGGAGGGGGTGAGGGGGGTAACAGGCAGCCTCCCCGGGGCATCTGGCCTGGAGGAGAGATGTTAGCAGAAGGGTGAGAAAAGGCCTGCTGGGGGTCTCCCGGGCAGGCAGGCGTCATGCACATTGTTTGCTCTGATTTGGACCGAAAACAGGGCAGGGGTACAAGGAACTGGAAAGATGCTCACTCAGACCAGCACTGGATGCGTTCTGACTTGCCTGGGGACAAGAGGAGAGCCTTGCTCAGTAGATCCGAGACACGATTAGCATGGGCTAAGGGCAATCCACGTAGCCTCTCATTTGGCAAATGGTCACTCGTTTCTCACTCGAGGACCAATATATGGCGGTGGTCCTGTTCTATCCGTAGGATGTAAGAGAGGGGTTTCCACTGAACACATAATCTGCAGGAACAGCATACTCTGGAAATGAATTTTATGTCGGAAACCACAAGAAATGTTGAGAAAGAATCTACTTCATTTTCTCAGAAACTCCTAGAAAATATCAGCTCTCAAAGACAAATGAAAAGAAACTAGGAGATTGCCCTTTGGGCTGGGATGCAGAACGTCACAAGAGACCATCCTCCTCGCCAAATAACGAGAACAGCGGAGATAAGTCACAAATCTTCCTTCCTCCCTCTCATCAGAGAGCTAAGGAATCAAAGACATCTACATGAACTGAACTGCAGAAAGTGAGGAGCCCTTCTGGGAGCGAAGAGAATCACAGCTCCTTTCACTCATGGCAGATGCGGGATGAAGGAGGAATCAGCCTAACTTCTCACACCCTTGTCACCGCTGTGACAGTGCGGCAGAGCGCTCTGTCCCCATCACGACTCCATCGCATGGACCGTCCCTGAGTGAAGGCAGCGAGCAGGGCGAAGGCCGGGGGTAGGGCCGGAGGGCTGAGCGAAACCCCTCGGGGGCCCGCCAGGCTTCACGGAGTGTCCGCACCTGCTCTCCAGTGACCAGGACAGGTGGCAGAATGGGGAGCTCCTAAAAACTCGGAAAAAATCCAGGGTGGAACCGGAGTGCGGAGACAAGTCCCCATTGAACAAAAAGCTGGCTGCCTCCGGAAAGCTTGGCGGCTCAGCTATGAAGCCTAAAGACATCTGCAGGGTCTTGTCAGCGCTCAGATCGCGAGCCCCGGTGAACAGAAAGTCCTGACACCTCCCTCAAAATCTTTCAAGTCACCGTGAACTAAATCTAACTCAAGCTGTACCGAAGCCCCCGACGGGCTCAACCGCGGGTTACATTGGCTAAGACCCCGACACAAAGGCCTGGCTAAGAAGAGTCCTGCCAACTTCTCTGGGGGTAAATTTTCTTTATTTCAGTCTTCTAGGTTCTTTTACACACAATATCTAGCATTCGATAAAAATCATGAGAAGGGGCGCCTGGGTGGCTCCGTGGGTCAACATCTGACTCTCGATCTTGGCTCAGGTCATGGTCCCAGGGTCGCAGGACTGAGTCCCACGCTGGGTTCTGCGCGGAGCGTGAAGCCTGCTTGATTTTCTCTCCCTCTGCTGCATTCCCGCTCATGCATGCGCACTCTCTCTCTCAAAATAAATAAATAAATAAACAAGTTAATTAATTAGTTAATTAATTAAAAATGAATAAAATAAAAATTATGAGAAAAAACAAGAAGGTATGACTGATAGTGCAGAGAGGAAAATTCAAGATGCACACCTAAGAGACGGCCCAGGTGTACTCATGGTCTGACTTTAAAATAACTATATAAATATGTTAAAAGATCTAGTGGTAAAGAGAGAAAATATGTGAACAAGTGGGGAATTTCCATAGAGACATGGGAACTACAAAGAAGACACAAATGAAAACGCTAAAAATAAAAAAAGAATAGACATGAAAAACTCATTGGACAGGGCACCTGGGTGGCTCAGTTGGTTGAGCGTCTGACTTTGGCTCGTCGTGATCTCACGGTTCGTGGGTTCCCGGGTCTGTGGGTTCACGGTTCTGTGCTGACAGCTCAGGGCCTAGAGCCTGCTTTGGATTCTGTGTCTCGCTCTTCTCTCTCTGCCCCTCCCCCACTCATGCCCCGTCTCTCTCTGTCTCTCAAAAATGAATAAATGTAAAAAAGAAAAAAAAAAAAAAAAACTTCATTGGATGGGCTTAAAAGCAGACGGGACCAGGCAAATAAAAGGATCTGTCCATAAAAAGTATCTGCTGAAACAGGCACACACAAAGGGGAGTGGAAAAAAATCGAAGCACAGCACTGACGATTTGACAAACAGTATCAAATGGGATAACAAGCGCATCACTGGGCGTGCCAGAAGAAAAGATAGGGAATAAAAAAGAAGAAATAGTCCAAGTGATAATGACCATGGGTGTACCAGAATCGATGAAAATATCAACCCACAGTCCAAGCAGCTTGACGCACATCAGTGACATCGAATGCAAAGAAAATCATGCCCAGGCACAGCATCAACTGCCGAAAACTTGCAAAAAAATCTTCAAAACAGCCAAAGGAGAAGACACAGCAGCTGACAAAAGGTAACCACGGTAGAAATAACTGTGGATGTCTCATCAGGAACAATGGAGGCCAGAAGATAATAAAATGATATGTTCCAAATACCAAAGAGGCCCCCAAACTTTAATCTGGAATTGTCTATTTTTTACATATCATCTAAATGTGACGATAAGATAAAGGCATTTTCTTCAAGCAGATGGTGATCACCAATGTTCATTCCAGCATATTCACAAAAGCCAAAAAGTAGAAATAACCCAAACGTCCACCAACAGATAAATGGATGAACAGAATGTGCCACAGACATACGATGGAATATTATTCAGCCATCAAAAGGAATGAAGTTCTGATTCCTCCTACAATGCATGAAACTTGAAAACGTTAAGCTAACTCAAATAGGCCAACCACCAAAGGGCAAATATTGTATGATTCCACATATATCTAGAATAGGCAAATTCATTGAGACAGCAAATTATAAGTTACCAGAGGTTGGGGTAATATGAAAGTATTGCTTAATAGTTATAGAGTTTCTGTTTAGGATGATGGAAAAGTTTTGGAAATAGACAGCGGTGACAGTTGCTGACATCATGAATGTACCTAATGCCACTGCATTCTCCCCTGAAAAGTGCTTAAAGTGGTGAATTTTACAGTATATGTATTTTATCACCATAAAAGAGACAAAAATGGGGGGAAAAAAGGCATTTTGTCAGCGAAATGCTGAGAGTATTCTTCTCTGGTAAAAATGCAGTGGAAGAAATGCTAAAAGGACGTCTTTAGGCTGAAAGGAAATTAAGCCAGAAGAAAGCTCAGGTATGCAAGAAGGAAGAAGCAGCAGAAAAGGTAAAATGATAATAAATACAATAAAGTATATGGGGAAGCAAATACATGGCAATGTCCATTTATATGTTGTAAGATTCTTACATTGCTCATGAAGTAGCATAAGATTATTCGAAGAAATAATGTAAGTTATTGCATATTGTAATCTCTAGAGTGACCACTAACTACACATATACAAAGCAAAATAATAAAACGGTAAGAGAGACCAAATAGAATGACTGAAGCCCCCTCTTTTCAACTGAGAGAAGGCAGGAAAGGAAAAAGAGAACACAGAATACATGGTTCTAACAGAAAACATGTATCAATATGGCTGACTTACACCGAATCTTACCAACAACTACATAGATCGTAGATAGACGCTAAGAAGATCGGTTGGCTAGATAAAAAAGAGACCGGTTATTTGCAGCTTATAATAAATACAAAGACCGTAACAAGTGGAAAGTAAGACAGTTGAAGAAGTAAGCCATATATATGCTTAGCAATGTCACCAAAGACTTCAAGACAGAGAGTGTTATCCAACATTTCATTACAGTAAAGGCTTACAGAGAAATGTATAAAGAAAACACTTTATGAAGAAAGTATCACAATTTTTAATGTGCGTGCGTCTCGTAAGACAGCATCAAAATACACGCACCAAAGTTGTGGAGCTAAAGGGAGAAATCACCAAGCCCGCCTAGTTGGGAGACCTATGGACGGAACTGACATTTATAGACCACTACACCCATAACACAAAATACACATTCTTTTCGAGCGCACAGAGAACCAAATGCTGGGCCATAAAACAAGACCTGGCAAATGTCAAAGGACCAAATTCATTCAAGATACGCCTTCTGATGGCAATGGTAATGAAACGGTAACCGCAACATACCTCGCTGATATTTGATAATGACAGTAAGATTTCTATACAATCTCTATTATTTAGAAACTAAGCACGGTGTTTCTAACCAGCCTAGGAGTCAAAGTCAAGAAAAACGCACAAGGGCATTAGAAAATAGTACACACTGACCAGGAGGAAAGCAACGCACTGTGACCTGTGGAGTGAGAAGCACCTTGAA
This sequence comes from Panthera pardus, assembly GCF_024362965.1. Classification (NCBI taxonomy): domain Eukaryota; kingdom Metazoa; phylum Chordata; class Mammalia; order Carnivora; family Felidae; genus Panthera; species Panthera pardus. The sequence goes on along the minus strand of NW_026526969.1, from coordinate 1,671,435 downwards.
TGCCTGGAGAAGACAATGCAGCGTTCTTTATGCAGCCCTGGAAAAGCAGGCGTGGCCTCCCGTCTCCCTGTTCCTCTTTTCTCCCAAGACGCATCCCGACCATGCAGCCCCACACCCACGCATACTGGTCGTTACAAGAATGCTGGGAAAACAGAGGAGAGAAAGGAGGTGAGGACGCTTTCCAAACTTTAAAATACTCTGCAGAAGTAAATAGCGCAGGTATTTAATGTGCTGTTGCCACTCATATTATTACAACACCAGGATTTATCTTGTCCGGGTGGCAGCAGCAGGGAGTGGGGGCCGAAAAGGCTGGAAGTGGAATCCCAGCCCCATTATCTACCAGCTGTGTGGCTTCTTGGGCGACAGAAACTCATCTGGCTCTTGGCTTTCTCATCTGTAAAATGGGTACATGCTGCCTTCCTTACCACGTGAAAGAGGTTAGCCATCAATGTTAGTCTCCCTCACTTCTTCTGTCCTATTCAAACCAGGCCCAATTCCCTGACATGTAATAATGTTTACTATATATTTTTTAAAGGATTTATAGAACGTGGCTGAAGGCTTTAAACACACTTGTATTAAAAAAGAGGTTTAAAATCAACGATCTGAACTTTCACTCTAACAAGTTAGGCAAAGAAGAACAAATTAAATAGGGGTAACTTGAAAAAAATAATAAAAAATTAAGGCAGAAATCAGTGAAATAAAAACCAGCAATAGCATTATCAAAGTCGAAGTTAGTTGTAAAATTTATTAAGAAAATTGATGGCTGATGAAGGGAAAATGGAGTGAAAGCAATTAACAATATTAGGAATCAAAGATCCTACGGACATTAAAGGGATAATCTCGAAATATTAAGAAACACTTGGGTCAAAACACTGATAATTTACTAAAATGCACAAATTTCTTAAAATACAAAAGTGACCAAAAATAATGCAAAAAAGAAATAGGAAATCGAGGGGCACCTGGGTGGCTCCGTCAGTTAAATGTCTGACTCTGGATTTCCGCTCAAGTCACGCTCTCACCGATTGTGAGATCCAGCCCCGGGGTTGGGCTCTGTGCTGACAGCAGGAAGCGTGCTTGGGATTCTCTCTCACTCCGCCCCTCCCACACTCGCTCTCTCGCTCTCTCTCTCTCAAAATAAATAAATAAACATTAAAAAAAAAATAGAAAATCAAAATAGCTCTATGATTTCAAAGAAAGAATTTTATAATCAAAAGGTTTCCCATAGAGAAAGATGAATAGGTATATGATAAAGCATTCAGCATTAATATAGGTGTTGACTTCGTTCAACTTTTTTGCATGACTGAAAATTTTTATGATATAACATTAGAGAAAAAAATCCTTCTAACAAAGAAAATTTCAGGTCCAGGTGGCTTCAAATAAACATTTAAGGAAGAAAAATGCCAATCCTACAGAATTCTTTCAGAATATAGATGAGGGGTAAAAAACACTAACCAATTCATTTTAGGAAGCCAGCATAAACCTGATACGAAACCTTGACAAGGACATGTTATAAGAAAATCACAGATCAATATACCTCATGAACACAGATGCAATAATCCTTAACTAAATAATGAGCAAATCAAATCTAGCAGTACCTGAAAAGGAAAATACAAACTGACAAAGTATGGTGTAATTGTAGGAATATGAGGTTTGTGCAACGTGTGAAAATATATCAATGTAATTTACCACACTGGCAGAACATGAGGAAAAAATGATCGTTTTAACAGATGCAGAAACAGTATTTGAAAGAATTCAATACCAATTCAAGACGAAAACTTACAGCCATCGCAAGTAGAGAGAACGTATTTAATCTGTTGAAAGCATCTTCGAAAAGCCTACAGCTAACTACTTGCTACGTGGTGGAAGATTTAACCTGGGATCAAGAAAGAAATAAAAGCGTCTCCTCGTATCACTTCAATTAATCCTAGCTGGTGCAATAAGGCAAGAAAAGAAATATAAAAGGCATAAAACTTTGAAGGAAAGAATTGAAACTGTCAGAGACAACATCTTTGAGTCTGTAGAAAATCCTGTAGAAGCTATTAAAAACTCGTAGAACTGGCAAGATAAAAGACTGTAAAATCAACTGAAAAAGCAACAATTGTTCTCTACATAATAGTAGCAGATAATCTAAAAGTGAGATTTAAAAACAATGCAATTTACAATGGCATCAAAAATCACCCAGAACCTAGGAATAAACCAAGTCATCCACAATGAAACATACAAAAACACGATGAGAGCCAAAGAAGGAATGAAGAAACGTACCCTTTGTAGATCACAAGTCAACTGTTGTTAGTATGTCTGTTCTGTTAAAAGGTGTCTATAGTTTTAACACAATTGGAATACAAACCCCAGATAGTTTTGTTGATAAAATTGACAAGCTGACTTTTATTTTTTATTTTTTTAAATGTTTATTTATTTTGAGTGGGGGGGGGAGAGAAAGTGAGTACGTACAAATGGGAGAGGGGCTGAGAGAGAGAGAGAGAGAGAGAGAGAGAGAGAGAATCCCAAGCAGGTGCTGCACTGTGAGCACAGAGCTCCACTTGGGGCTTGATCTCATGAACCATGAGATCATGATCTAAGCTGAAATCCAAAGTTGGAGGCTTAACCGACTGAGCCACCCAGGCACCCTGACGAGCTGATGTTTTTAACTCTGTGTGGAACCATAAAGGATCCAGAATAACCATAACAATTTGGGAAAAATGAACAGTTTCAGGACCTATACTTCCTGATTTCGAGAGAGCATAATACTATAGGAATCAGCACAATATGATGTTACTGTACCCAAAGGAGGAAATCGATCAAAAGAACAGAGAATCCGGAAACTGTCACAATCCAGAAACAATCAATATCCAACCAAGGTTTCAGGTCAATTCAAAGAAGAAACAAAAGTCTTTCACAAACTGTGCTTAGAATAGCCAAAAACTAATGCAAACAGAATCTCAACTTGTACCTTCCTCCATCCAGTAAAACTAATTTCATGTGGATCACAGACCTCAATGTGAAAGCCAGAACCATCGATCTTCTAGAAGAAAACATAATCAAGTATTTCTATAATACTGATACAGGCAGGGGCCCCTGGATGACTCATTCAGTTGAACGTTTGACTCTTGATTTGGGCTCAGGTCATGATCTCACAGTCGTGGGATCGAGCCCCACATCGGGCTCTGCACTGACAGCACAAAGCCTGCTTGGGATTCTCTCTCTCCCTCTCTCTCTCTCTCTCTGCCCCTCCCCTGCTCATGGCCCCTCTCTCTCTCAAATAAAGAAATAAACTTAAAAAAAAAGAAACGAAACATTGATGCAGGCTAATTTTTTTTTTAGATGGGAATCAAAAAGCACTGAACTCCAAAGGAAAAAAAAAGTGATAAATTGGCTTTAATCAAACTTAAGATGTCTGCTAATCAAAAGACACTATTAAGAAACGAATACATAAGCCACAGAAGTAGGAACAAATACTTATCAAGGAATTATTTTGTTCAAATCTTACACTGGGGTATGAGTTACACTGCTGTATGTAACTGTCAAAACTCATCAAACTGATCACTCAAGAACTGTGTATTCTATAGTATTTGAATTGTGAATCAATTAAAAAATAGAGATCTGTTGAGAACAGGCTGCAATGAAAAGGAAGCTGGGGAAATGATTAAAAAAAATACTACAAAACTAGAAAACACTACAAGAAAAAAAATACAAATAAAATAAAAACTCCTAGCAGAATTAGAATCTACAATGTAAACCCCTGGTCTCAAAATTGAACTAATCTCACTGCTAATCAAGACAGTGATAACAATTCTTGGAGGAAAAAATACATATTTGCAAGGAAGATCATCTGGAAATCATATTAAGATAAAAGAAATCAAACAAGCATATGTGCATTTATCACAAAGATGATATATTTACAGAATTAAAAGACAATAAAATATGAAGAATGACAAGCAGACATTACATTAACACATTTGAAATCCAAAAGAAACGGGTAATTTCTGGGAACAAAATCAAATTTACTAAAGAAAAGGATCATTTGAATAGGTTCATAAATACGATATAAACTAAATACTGGTAAAGAACCATTCAAGATGGTTTTATGCTTACATGACTTTGTAGGAATGCGTTCAAATATTCAAAACTGATTATTTTATAATCTCTTCCAGCGCATAAAAAGATGGAAAACTCCCAAATACCTTTATAAAACCAGCAAAACTCTGATACAAAACCCTGCCAAATGGAAAGGAAGGGCAACACATCAATTATTTTTTATGGATGTAGATGCAAAAACCTAAATAAAAAATAAAACACAGCTAGTCAAACACAATAGGATATTGAGAGAGAAACTCATTTTAATGAAGAAGGAATCTTCCTGAACTGCAGGCGTTTTTTTAATTTTAGTAAATCCAATTAAATAATATATATCATCAACAGGCAAAATAATAAAAACTATGGATTATCTCAGTAGATGCCAAAAAGATACTGAGTAGCTACTACTAAAGAAAAAAAGGTAAGCCAAAAATAGGATGTTGCCCTACCATTATAACTAATATCCATCCCAAACAGCAATCAAGGCCATTTGCAAGTTTCAGTTCAACTCTGGGGACATTTCCATTAAAACCAGAAACTAGAGGGGCACCTGGGTGGCTCAGTTGGTCAGCATCTGACTTCGGTTCAGGTCATGATCTCGTAGACAGTGAGTTCAAGCCCTGTGTCGGGCTCTATGCTGACAGCTCAGAGCCTGGAGCCTGCTTTGGATTCTGGGTCTCCCTGTCTCTCTGCCCCTCCCCCGCTCACACTTCATCTGTCTGTCTGTCTGTCTCTCTCTCTCTCAAAGATAAACCTTAACAACAACAACAACAAAGAACAATGAAAACAAACAGAAACAAGAAAAATGTCTGAAGTTACTATTATTATTTGATCTAAAAGTTATACCCACAGAAACAAGACAGAAATGGGAAAAAAACAGGGACCCCCACATAGTGCAAATCCAGAAATTTCAGGGAGAATTTTTATAGGGATCCCATGCATACCCAGACCATAAGAGACACCTACTCAGTTTCTCTTCAATTTCCCTAGGCTTATAATAACCTGCTTATAGTTCCCTCACGTCACCCCATTCTCTGCCTGGTGCTGGAAGGGGATCTGACTGCTGCCCGCACCCATCTCTGCTGGAACCTAGTCCAGCTTGACCCTGAGTCAGCCTTGGCAAGATAGATCTGCCTCTACTCTGAAAACTCAAGAGACCTGTGTGCGAATTTCGTGGTTCGAAAGTCACCAGCAACCGTCTCAGAACTCGGCAACTGCCTCACTGCCAAACGGATTTACCAAAGAATGTTTGGGAAGTATCCGATTTATTTCCTCAACCGCACTGAGAGGATGCCACCTCATCCAAATTAGAAAAGTGACAGGAAAGATGACACAGACCTGAGAAAGTATGGTTACAGGAATAAAACCCAGTGATGAGTACACGGTTCACAGGAAAGCCTCAAAGTAGTGAAGAAGTCAAGATAGGTGTATGATATAAATGTATATATGAGAAATCCAGAAGACGGAAGAATGACAGAATGGACATCTGTGAGGGGAAAATATGGAGACCACAGCCCAGGATCTAACCCGCACAGAAGGCTAGGAGACTAACATCTGATGAAGCAAAAACAGAAAACAAAAGGGGCAAAAAAAAAAAAAAAAAAAAAAGTTTCCTAGGGAAAAACAAAAAACAAAAAACCTCAGTCTAAACATCCAGAGTGTGAATCACATCATAAGCCCTAAGAACAGCAGGAACCAACTTACTAACCAGCATGAACAGTGACAAGCCAGAGAAGCAGAGAAGGTGAGAAATTCACACTTCACCAGTAATAGGATGCACCCCGCCCCCACCACAATTAGGTTGATTGCAAGAAATACACAGCAGGATTGCAGTGAGCTTCTTGATGTCAAAAACCCAAAATAATGGAGTAGAAATCACTGAACTTTAAAAGAGGCCAAAACCCAAGAATCTTGTACCTAAATTGAATTGTGTGTGTCAACAGAAACATTCTCAGGCAGAAATAGTCGCAGGTAGGTATAGGGTTGAGGTAAACCTCCTGAAAAAAAAAAGAAAAGAAAAGACAGAAATTTTGGAAAGTTTATGCCGAACAGATGTATATTAATTTTTAAAAAAAGAAACAGAAATCGTGGTAAATGTGGCTGCGTGTCAGCACTGAAATTAGTTAAATGTACAGGCAAAATAATTGTTTCAAAAATAGCTATAAAATTGATAATATTCTTTAAGCCCGAAAATTATTTTTAGAAAGGGAAGGGAAGCACATTTATAATAACCATATGTTGAAATTAACAAAGAATAGAAAAGAGAAAGGAAGGAAACATTTCATTTCTCATCTTCCATAAAAAAGACTGTTACTAATTTGTAACTGGTGTTAGAGATCAGTTCACCAAACCTTTATGGACATTACTAGAAAAAGTGAAATCAAGAAATCTACCTTCCAAACAACCGCAAGAATACTTAGAGAAACAAGCAAACAAACATCCTTTGTGCACAGCAAAGGAAACAAACCATGGATAAAATGAAAAGGCAACCTACAAAATGGGAAAAAATATTTGCAAATTATGTATCTGATAAGGGGTTAATATCCAAAATATAAATAGAACTTATACGACTTAATAGCAAAAAAAAACCAAAAAAACAAAAAACAACACAAAAAACAACCAAACAATCGATTAAAAAATGGGCAGAGCATCTCAATTGACATTCTTTCAGAGAAGACCTACAGATGGCCGGCAAGTACATGAAAGGGTACTCAACATCACTAATCATCAGGGAAACGCAAATCAAAACCACAGTGAGACAGAACCTCACACCTGCTAGAATGGCTGTTACCAACAAAACCACAAGCATTGGCCAGGAAGTGGAGCAAAGGGAACCCTCACTCTCTGTTGATGGGCTTGCAAATGGTGCAGCCACTATGGAAAACAGTATGGAGGTGCCTCGAAAATTTTAAAATAGAGCTACCAGATGATTCAGCCATCCCACTTCTGGGTATTTATCCAACGAAAGCAAAAACACTAACTTGAAAACATACATGCACCCCCGTGCTCACTGCCGCATTATGTACAAGAGCCAAGACATGAAAACAACCCAAATGTCCACCAATGGACGAATGGATACAGAAAATGTGGTGTGTGTGGATAGATGGATGGATGGATGGGCAGGTAGGTAGATGGATCAATTGATCAATTAATCCAGGGAACAGATTGGTGGTTGCCAGAGGTGGGGGCTGGGGGGGGGGGGCTGGGTGAAATGGGTGAAGGGAGTTAAAGATACACAGTTCCAGTTATAAAATAAATAAGTCATGGGGACATAATGTACATCATGATGACTGTAGCTAGTAGTACTGTATTACATAATTTAAAGCTTCTAAGAGAATAGATTTTATTTTATTTTTTTTAAATTTTTTTTAATGTTTTATTTATTTTTGACAGAGAGAGAGAGAGACAGAGCATGAGCGGGGGAGGGTCAGAGAGAGAGGGAGACACAGAATCCGAAGCAGGCTCCAGGCTCTGAGCCACCAGCACAGAGCCCGATGCGGGGCTCGAACCCACGGACCGCGAGATCATGACCTGAGCCGAAGTCGGATGCTCAACCGACTGAGCCACCCAGGCGCCCCAAGAGAGTAGATTTTAAAAGTTCTCATCACAAGAAAAAAAATTCTGTAACTATGCGTGGTAACAGATGTTTACTAAACTTACTGTGATCATTGTATCATGATATTGAAATATCGAATCATCACGTTGTGCACCTGAAACTAACATAATGTGGCATTACATGTCAGTTATACTTCAATTTTAAAAAACACACTGCAGTTTAAAAAGACAAAGAAAACAGTACACATGGAACCAGCCTAATGCAAAATGAAGAATTAAGACCCAATGTAAAAGTTCTGAAATAAAGGATAGGTTAAGGTTGCCCATAAAAAGGCTCTCAGGATAATTAAAAATGAAAACATCCTTGGCACAAGAGCAGACACTCAGATCTGTGGAACAGAATAGAGAACCCAGAAATGGACCCACAAACATATGGCCAACTAATCTTTGACAAAGCAGGAAAGAATATCCAGTGGGAGAAAGACAGTCTCTTCAGCAAGTGGTGCTGGGAAAACTGGACAGCGACATGCGTAAAAATGAACCTGGACCACTTTCTTACACCATACACAAAAATAAACTCAAAATGGATGAAAGACCTAAATGTAAGACAGGAAGCCATCAAAATCCTCAAGGAGAAAGCAGGCAAAAACCTTTTTGATCTTGGCCACAGCAACTTCTTACTCAACACGTCTCCAGAGGCAAGGGAAACAAAAGCAAAAATGAACTACTGGGACCTCATCAAAATAAAAAGCTCTGCACAGAGAAGGGAACAATCAGCAAAACTAAAAGACAACCGATAGAATGGGAGACGATATTTGTAAACGACATATCAAAGGGTTAGTATCCAAAATCTATAAAGAACTTATCAAACTCAACACCCAAAAAAACAAATAATCCAGTGAAGAAATGGGCAAAAGACATGAATAGACACTTCTCCAAAGAAGACATCCAGATGGCCAACCGACACATGAAAAAATGCTCCACATCACTCATCATCAGGGAAACACAAATCAAAACCACAATGAGACACCACCTCACACCTGTCAGAATGGCTAACATTAACAACACAGGTAACAACAGATGTTGGCGAGGATGCGGAGAAAGAGGATCTCTTTGGCATTGTTGGTGGGGATGCAAGCTGGTGCAGCCACTCTGGAAAACAGTATGGAGGTTCCTCAAAAAACTAAAAATAGAACTACCCTACGACCCAGCAATTGCACTACTAGGTATTTATTCAGGGGATACAGATGTGCTGTTTCGAAGGGACACATGCACCCCCATGTTTATAGCAGCACTATCAACAATAGCCAAAGTATGGACACAGCCCAAATGTCCATCGATGGATAAATGGATAAAGAAGATGTGGTATATATGTACAATGGAGTATTACTCAGCAATCAAAAAGAATGAAATCTTGCCATTTGCAACTACGTGGATGGAACTAGAAGGTATTATGCTAAGTGAAATTAGTCAGTCAGAGAAAGACAAATATCATATGGCTTCACTCATATGAGGACTTTAACAGACAAAACAGATGAACACAAGGGAAGGGAAACAAAAATAATATAAAAACAGGGAGAGGGACAAAACAGAAGAGACTCATAAATATGGAGAACAAACTGAGGGTTACTGGAGGGGGTGTGGGAGGGGGGATGGGCTAAATGGGGAAGGAGCACTAAGGAATCTACTCCTGAAATCATTGTTGCACTATATGCTAACTAATTTGGATGCAAATTTTAAAAATAAAATTTAAAAAAAAAGCCCTTCAGATACTAAAAGAAAAAAAGAAAAAAGAAAAAAGAAAACATCCGGGCATATATTGTGTAGACGTTTCACACAGAGAGGGCAGGAGTGCACCAGGCTGTGTTCCCTGGAAGAAGCTGAATAATGGTGAATGTTCCCCAATGACCACACTTTAACAATGAATGTTATGCAAACACGGGCAAAAAGGTTATGCAGCAAAAATCAACATAAGGCAAAAGCATAATTAAAAGTGTTTAAAGAACTCTGATGTTGATAAAAGATAAAATCTACTATGAGGGCAGACAGAGAATTGAAAATCGTAATGAAAATTCCTTGGAAGTAAACCAAGGAAACAAGGTAACAGCAGTGGGAGAGTTCAACACATCAAAGTTACTTATCTCAGATGAAATAACGAGAAATACAGGTGGAGGAAATACAGGTAATACGAAGGTAACTTCTATGCACGTACGAAAGCCTCGTACCACAGAGGCGATACCTTCATAAAAGCTCATATTCTTGGTTACAAAGAAAATCGTCCCAAATAGGTCATATTTACTTTCCACAATGCAATAAAACTAGAAAATTTAAATGTAAACTAGAAACTCAAAATTCCAGTGACTTGGAAATCATAAAACGCTTTCCTAAAGAATCTGTAGAGTGGCAGAGGGAATGAAAACACACGATAAAATATTGTGAAGCCAACAGGGAAACAATAAAACTATCAAAACGTGGGAGACATTACTAAAGCTCTTCTCAGTGGCAAATTTCCTGCCTTAGTTGCCTTAGTTAGTAAATAATAAAAAAAAATTAAAATAAGTCAGCTACGGAAGTTACTAGAAATGACAACAAATAAGCAACACGGGAACACACACAGAAAGACGAAACAAACACAAAAACATTATAGAATTAAAACTAAGGGAAAGGAAGAAGGAATTGCCATAGCAGTGGAAGATCCCCTCACCATTCAGGTCCACCAAATTTTTGTAGCGAAGGAATTTGGTCCAGTCTTGTTAAATTCTCCAAGGTTTTAAGAGGAGAGAGAAGTGCATATTTTTTAAGTTTTTTATTTGTATTTATTTTGAGAGAGAGAGAGAGAGAGAGAGAGAGAATCCCCAGCAGGGTCCGTACTGTCAGTGCAAAGCCTGACGCAGGACTTGATCCCAGGAACCGTGAGATCATGACTTCAGCTGAAATCAAGAGTCGGACACTGACCCAACTGAGCCACCAAGGCGCCCCAGAGAAGTGCATATTTTTAACATGAGGTTTTCTGCTTTATAAAATGACGTGTGAGCCCAATAAAACAGGGCTATAAGCTGTATTTGGCTGGTAAGCCTGCAAGTAGGCAATAGGCAAGTTCCTGGTTGGACTACTTACTTGGGCTTGACTTCATTTCAAGAATTTATATTTTCCAGAAAAATCTCCACTTCGTGTAGATGTTCAAATGTATTTTCACAAAACTGTATCAAGTATTCTTCTTTAAACTTCCCACATTTTTTCATTCCAGTTTTAGTGGCAACTCTATTTAATTCTTAATTAAATATGCTATATTTTTCAATGTATTGCATTTTTTTCTAAGAGTCAACTCATGAAATTATTCATTAAGTTGGAAGGGTTTTTGGTTTTTAATTTTTAGATTCCAAATGGGTAGGATCCTTAGTCAAACTTTTATTAATTTCTGGGTTTTTTTTTTAATTTTTTTAATGTTTATTTATTTTTGACAGAGAGAGAGGGAGAGAGAGAAAGAGAGAGAGAGAGAGAGAGAGAGAGAGAGAGAGACAGCATAAGTGGGGGAGGGGCAGCGAGAGAGGGAGACACAGAATCCGAAGCAGGCTCCAGGCTCTGAGCTGTCAGCACAGAGCCCGACGCGGGGCTCGAACTCACAGACCTCGAGATCGTGACCTGGGCCGAAGCCGGATGTTCAACCGACTGAGCCACCCAGGTGCTCCAGGAATGACTTATTAAATAACGCTCAATACCGGTCGGGGTGTTCTGAGATGGCCCTCTCACGTATTCCTTTCGGTACACCTTGCCTGACAGAAATGTTATTTACATATGAAGGACTGTAGCAAGTTCTTGTCTTCCGCGTAATACTCTTGCCTCTAGGAATCCAACACGGTTTCTGTGTTCATGATGTAGTGTGTATACCAGGAAGAAACAACCTTCCCAAATGGGATTCTGAGCCTGGTTTGCTCACCTCTATTATTAAATGAAGCGCTGACCTTCCTGCCAGTGAAAAACAGGATACGGGTATCCTTGACAGAAGTGGGATCATAATTAATTAAATGTCATCTGTGGTTTCTTGGGATAAAATAATTATTGAAAGCAAGACTTTCGAAGACCCATGTAGTTCCTGTGTTTGACCTTTACGGCAGCAATGATGACTACAAGGAATGTGGAGGGCGGGCTGCTTGTGAACGCCCTTGAGAGAGAAAACAAGCTCAGACCTTGAAACTCTCAGCTCTGGTCACAGTCAGAGGACAAGAGTGATTCCAAGGTGGCCCCAAAAGAATCACGTGCTTCAGGCAACTGCAGGCAGGACCCCAAGGTTCACTGCGTGGTCTGTAGAGTTGTTAAGTTGCGATCATGGACTCCCCAGATCTCTGATGTAAAATAAATTTAGGGCACTGATCGGAAGGAAAGGAGTGCGACCTAAGTCTTGGAATGGGGATCTCTGGGTGGATTCAGAATACAGAATGCCCGAGTCTCCCTCGTGTCCTCTCTGAGATCTCCCTAAGATCAGACAAGACCAGCTTGAAGATCTGGAAGAAACACAGCTGCAGTGGCTGCCTTGAAGGGGGATGCCTATTTTCAAGATCTACTCCCACCGAATTTTGCTGCCTTTACACCCATGCTTACGATCAGATCGGACACGTCCCAGGAGAAGTTTCAAGTCCGGTAGGAGAGAACACAGAGAGGTGAGATGCTGGTAATTTCTATCAGTGTTAACATTGGATTCCAGGGCGCTAAAACAAGGGAAAGGGAATATAATATCCGCTGAGGACGCTCTTACTGAAATGGGTACTCATTACCAGAAATTGTTTTTATTACCTTGGTTTGGGTAGTTAGAAGTGGCTCAGACAGTCTGATCTTTGGCTGAAGGTTGGATTCAATATGGCCAACTATCAATACGTTTAAGATGATAGACTTTCCCTGGCATAACACAGAAGAAGGAATTGCTCCCAGAGTCAGGAAGGTTGGAGTTGATTTCTCATGAACATCTACCCCAACTATATATCCCCAGAGGACCTAAAAAGGATTCCCCTCATTAAAGCAACGAGCAACCATCCTTCAATTCATAGACTCTGTTCTAGGGTCAGGCTTGACTCCTACCAGCATAACCTCAGAAGTGGCTGGAGCTTGTCATCCATCCAAAGGTGACAGCAGGAGACTATCTGGAACAGTAATTGGTAACCAACACATTCACCTATAGGTCTGAAATACCTAGGTGACGTCATGACCCTGGAGTACGTGTGTATGTGTGTGTCCTGTTTAGTCACCGCTTCAATGCCCTGCTGTCACCCTAAGTGACCTATACCTACCAAAATCACACACACACACACACACACACACACACACACACACACACACAATAATGTATCTACAAGATATGTGGTTAAGACCTTAAATTCATATGGTCTGACCAGCAACGTGAACCAGGCAAGTTACTTACTTCATTTTTGTCATCTACAAAAATGAGAATCCTACTACTTAGTACCTATGATATGAGAACAAAGAAGTTAATAAAGTTAAAAAGTTAATGAAGCCTATAACAGTGTGTGGCCAAGGTAAAGACTGCACCTGTGTTATTCTGCTGTTACTGGGGACATGGTGAGCTTACATAAGCGTTGGTCATCGTTATCCTCACCCAGCTAAGACTTAACCATGGCAAGATCCAAGTACATTCAGCAATAATGCACTGACAAGGAGTGACATATATAATAGTTTGATGCTATTTGTGAGTATTCACAAAGGCAAATATTTGGATATATTCCTGTAACTGACCTCCGCCAGGACTTTGGCTTTGTGAATTACTTCCAGTTTGTAAGTCGCGAATCCCTGGGCGGCGAGTTTCTGGCAGGAGACTGGGGAGGGGCCTCACTCCACGGAGATAACCTCAAACAAGGAAACACCTTCTCAAAGTTGTGCCTTAGACTAGCACTTCTCAAACTTTCCTGCATATATGTATAACCTGGGACTGTGGTTAAAATTCAGGCTCTTGGGGCACCTGGGTGGCTCAGTCCAACTTACACGTCTGACTCCTGATTTCAGCTCAGGTCATGATCTCACTGTTAGTGACTACGAGCCCCCACATGAGTACAGAGCCTGCTTGGGATTCTCTCTGTCTCTCTCTCTCTCTCTCTCTCCCTCTCTCTGTCCCTCCCCCATGTGAGCTCGCTCGCTCTCTCTCTCAAAATAAGTAAATAACTTTAAAAAATGCAGGCTCTGAATCAGCAGATCTGGGGTGGACCCGAGCTTTGGCATTTTAAGCAAGCTCCCAGGTGATGCCTAGTCTGCAGGTCCCTGGCCCACGGACGGAGGAGGGAGAAAGCTGGGGCATCCGGAGGAGTGAGGTCTGTCTGGGAGGGACTCCTGCCTTCAGGCAGGGCTGGCCGACCACAGACTGTCCTCGTCCTTCGTCAAATTCCCAAAGGAAAAATCTCCTCTGCCTTACAGGCATTTACCTCTAAGTCAGACCTTCTTGCTCAGACAAGTGCTCACAGCTTTAGATTTTTCCTTGGGCCCAAAGTCCCCTGGTTATGTCAGTGGACAGACACACTGCTGTCTGTAACTTGATGAGATTGTTAAAGAAAGTTGCAGGCTTCTGGGCCCCGCTGTGAGTCTGGCTCTACTGGTCTGTTTTTTAACACGCCCCCCAGGTGTTTTCTGATGTGCATCAGGTTCAGGACCTTCTGTTTTCGGCTACAAAGCCCCAAGTGTCCCTCCGCCCACTATACGCCTTCTGCTTCACTCATGCAGACTGTGGGCAAGCATCCTCCCTCACACACAGGAAACAAGCGTGCGTTCTAGCTCACAACAGTCCCAGAGCATCCAAACCAGTACCAGACTTGCATGAATGTGAGGCAGACGTGAGCGCTCCTCCGAATTAGGCTTCCACTTTCGTCTTCTAGGAGATCGCAAATGGTCACAGGAGAGGTCATGATCGTGACTAATCGGCAAAGGACGTACCTGTAAGGAACAGGCAGCCGAGGTGGGGAAGACGTGCATGTGAAGGCGTGGGCACAACAGGCCCATTGCTAATGGTGCCACGTGACTCCGGCCACGGTTTTGTTCTTTGCAGTTCAGTGACTTGTCTCAAAATGAACCAAAGTGAACCTGGCCAACCACAGAAATGAGCAAGTTCACACACAGCGGCCGCCTGATAAATCTTTTCAAGGTCGAGCTAAACGGGGTCAAATTCACTCTCCAGACAGAGGTGGGCCTAAAAGCAAACTACGAACCCGTTAAGAGATAGGAAGTCATTTCAAAAGCCCACATTTGCTGGAATTTCCTGACATTCTGCACCTTCGAGAGGCAGAAAGGAAATCGAGGAGAAAGAAGGCAAGGCCTACCTTGGTTTCAAAAGAGGGCCTTCTGTTCTGTAAGGGCAGGAGCCCCCAAGGGAAGCTTGCAGGGGGAGAGGTCGGCATCAGCACCCGCGAGTGGGGCCCTTGCAGAGGCCCCAAGTGGCCGAAAATGTCTTTTGGTTTGACTGTTTTTGGGAAACTGTGTGCAAAGCTAGCTGAATTCGTTCCAGATGGCCACATGGGTGTGGCTGGTGAAACTATTAAAATCTGGAGAGCAGTCAAAACTAGCCCTTGGGACTTGAAGACACCAGGGCCTTATTCCCCTGTGAAGGAGGCTGCAGGCTCGGAGGGGCCCCCGGAGCCACCGTGGGAAACGCAGAGGTGTGAGGAACAGACGGGTCGTGGCAGAAAACCCGAGTCCTTTTCAAGCAGCCTTTCTCAACCCGCTTCTATGAAAGTGGTAAGCTTTGCAGATACTGTTTTTGGGTGCAGATACTTTTTGGGGTGACTAATTTGTCAATTCTTCCAAAGGCAGCACACGACCAGTAGCAAGAGGCAATGGAGAGAAGTTGCTTCCCCCACATGCGAGGCAGGTCTTAGGGCGCTGGGCTTAATTAAATGCCTCCAGGGGCTGCATTGCGAGATCTGCAGGCTTGCAGTTTCTGGGCTGAAGGGGAGATCCTGGCCAAAAGCATCCAGGAAAGGGGGATTCTGGTTCCCAGCTGGCATTCGGGCAAAAGTCCCCTCGGCTGCAGAGGCTGATAAAACGGAAGAAGAACCGCGAGCACCAGGGGGTGTGGAATGGAGTCAAAGTGACGAGAAAGAGCCTTTGCAGTCAAGGGCCAAAGAGGAAGCAATGGGCATCAGGCGCAAATTCTGGTTTTCTGTTTATTTAACTCTGAGCACATCTGCCCTCACGGCGCACACACGCGTGTGCACGCACACACACGCAGGGGCAGCACTGAATGCAAATTGGCCACAGGCCCAGACAGCAATCCCAGACCCTGCAGCCTGCCTTCCATGGTGTCCTCTGGAAAACCAGCTCCACACACACAGGCTGCAGCTGTCTGGCTGCGGGCTCTGTGTCCAGGAAATCCCGCCGAGCTGCCTAATCCAGGGAGCTTGCTATTACACGCTTAGGCGGCAAGGCACCCCACTCCCGAGGAACCACCTAATGAAAGCCTCATGTGTCAAATTGGGTTGCACAGACACACTTAGGCTACTCCAGCCGGGCCTTGTGCCGAAGGTATGACCTCACCGTCGGGCAGACCGGCAGGGACCCCAGAAAGAGAAGAGCGGTGTGTGGGCCAGACCCGCTCCTAATCACGGCCAGCTTGGATGGACGGAGGCACTGCCCCCTCTCCCGCTGCCCCGGGACACCGGGGTCTGCGGGCCCGGAGGCACCATCATCTTACAAGCTAAGCATGGAGCTTAGGCTGCAGCCCAGACACCCCGTGTTTTTGGCATTATCCCCATAAAAATTTCTGCCACGCCAGGAGTTTCATGCCAGAGAATAACTTAATTCAGTAAGGCTGAATCTCCGTGGAGAACTCCCAGTTACAGAAGCTAGAAAGGAAGGATATAATTAGGACCTATTTTTTTGTTTGTTTGTTTTAACAGAAGCTCAAAAGGCCCATTTCAGAGAAAGACACTGAAAAACAGTCCATCCGTATCCAGAATGCAGTACCCCAGAAATGTCACTTACCAGCGTCATTTGCAGAACTCTTAAAGACACGGTTCAGTCAGACTGGGCATCTATCACTTAGTTCTTTTCACGCTTAGGCAATTAATAAACTGGGTAGAAAGTTCCTTCTCTGTGCACGGCTGCCCTGTCTTCATACTTTCTGTATTAAAGCTTGTGTGGGCAACAAAACAGGACCTCGAAGAAGCTGAGCTTCAAATGTAAAGAAATGTGGGGCGCCTGGGTGGCTCAGGTCATGATCTCAAGGTTCATGAGTTTGAGCCCCAAGTCGGGCTCTCTGCTGTCGGCACAGAGCCTGCTTCAGATTCTCTGTCCTCCCCTCTCTCTCTCTGCCCTTGCACTCTCTCTCTCTCTCTCTCAAAAAAAAATAAATATTAAAAAAAAGTAAAAGTCTTTACCTGATGGAGTGACTGCAAAGCAGCTGACGGCCTCAGCTTTTGTTAAAGGAACTAACAGAAATTCTCTGCAAGAGAACTGTGAAGTTCTTTTAACTTCTGGGAAGTTCTTCCTTTGGCATTCCTTTGAGTAAGATGAGCGGTAAGTAAATTGGTGACACTTGAAAGCTCTTAAACCGAAAGGAAATTTGCCACGGGCGCACAAGATCCCTCGGGACTCCAAGACCTCGTGGAATCAGGGAAGATTTGCAACAATGTAAAAACTCCTTGTGAGCTGAGATCTGATGACTGAATACACAAAGAACCGGAAAGAACTTTGAGGCAGACCCCACGATTTCATCGGAGTAACTCACCCACAATAGCCCTGGCTCATTTTTTTTTTTTTTTTTTTTTATTAAATGTAACTAATTCCATTTGCTTCTAGTCCATTCCACTTAGGTTTTGTTCTACGAGTTGTGGGCAGAGACTCAAAAGCGCAAAATCTTCGTTCCACGAACAGAGGTATAAATTAAGATTTCTATTATTTTAAGAAGGAAACTTTTTCTGGAAATGTATCTCCGAAATGATGATGGGGGTCAACGGAAAACAGACTTTGCTATACGATATGTGCTTCGCTCCGGCTTTTCAGAAATATCTAAAGCAAGCAGCTAAATATAAAGCAAGGTCAAAATCAGGCCTGCAAAGACATGGTGAATCACAATCAATCAGAGCCGTTAAGGACAAGGCTGGGACTGCTCATACCGCTGAACACCCCTGATGAAACATCTCTTTCCTGAACCAGAAAATAAATGGTCACAGCTGCGCTTCGTGGTTGGCGCTGGGGTTCATTCGCCATATGGCCACCCTTATTATCATCCTTCCGGCAACTCCAGCAAAGTAACAGGAGCGAGCGGTTTCTTCCAATCAGGAAGATTGGAAGTTTGCAAGTTGCAAGTTGCAAGCTGGCCTGTATGTTTGCAGGCCAAGCAAACATCTCCCTCCCATGGTCCTTTCCTTCAAAGGACTTCCCGACCCCATCATCCCCTGCTTCCTTTTTTTTACTTACACACTTCATGCTCTACCTGAGAGTCCCAATGCCCACCACGCTGGACCCCGGAGGCCCGGGATCAAGCTGCTTTTCAGAGGGGGGGGAGGGTGTTGAAAAAAAAAAAAAAGAAGAAGGCTTTTTCTTGGACCTTCAGTCAAGGCAGAATCTGAACGTCGGGGGGGGGGTCACAACAGGTTTGGGGTAGCCTCCGGGTTTTAGACGAGGAAAGAACCTCAGAGATGTCAGGTGTTGTTTTTTTAGAACTTTTTGAAAGTACAGTGAAACCTCACTCCCCGACCCGCCCCCGCCCCCGTGAGGTTGTATATAGAAACCCAGTAAGTAAAACAGATAGGAAAGAGCTGTTCTACCCAGACAACGGCACATGATTTGGCCGTAAAAAAGAAAAAAAAATGTACTAATACACGCTACAATATGGAGAAACCTTACGAACATTATGCTAAGTAAGAGCGGCCAGTCACAAAGGATCCCTACGTTGTGGGATTCCATTGATATGACATGTCCAGAGAGGCACATCCACAGAGACCAGTAGATTAGTGGTTGCCTAGGGCTTGGGTGATAGAGGGATTGAGAGGTGGCAGCTAAAAGGCAGAGCTTCTTTTCGGAGTGGTGAAAATGTCCTAAAATTGATTATGGCATTGGTTACCCAAATCTGTGAATACACTAAAAGCCACTGATTCACAAAATTTCAGTGGGTGAATGTTATGGCATGTGAGTTCTGGCTCAGTAACGCTATTTAAAAGAGAGGGAGGGGAGGTGGAAAGAATTATGGTGGCTGTTCCACTCGCCCAGCCTCCTTCTTCACCCTGCCCTGCCCGTGGCCCCAGAACCACCTCTGCAGGGCCCTGGGACTCCACGGAATATTGTTTGAAAAACCCTAATCTAGCCCTCAAATGTAAACTGAGACATGAGCCCAAGCCTTCTGACCCCAAGTGCAAGGCCCTTGAACACCAAGGTCTCGCTGGGGCGCCCGGGTGGCTCAGCCAGTTAAGGGTCCAACTCTTGATTTCGCCTCCGGTCACGATCTCACAATTCATGAGTTCAAGCCCCGGGTGGGGCTCTGCGCTGACAGTTCGGAGCCTGCTTGGGATTCTCCTTCTCTCCCCCTCTCTCTGCCCCTCCCCTGCTCACACTCTCTGTGTCTCAAAACAAATGAATAAGCTTGGGGGCGGGGGGGAGTCTCGCTGACAAGCTGGGGCTCATCTCGGGGGCCGTGCCGCGTGCCGGGGTCTCACCGTCCATGTCCAGGCGCTGCATGATGATGGCCAGTTCCACCTCACTCGGCATGTACCCCAAAGAGCGCATGGCCATTCCTAGCTCCTGCTTGGAGATGAAGCCGTTCCCATCTCGGTCCAGAACCCGAAAGGCCTCTCGGATCTCTACAAGGGGAAAGCAAAGAAGGTCCAACGGTCACACGTCTTGGTCTCTTGCGCTGAAATGATTGGTGATACTCTGCTGAACACTCCTAACTGCTTTACGAATAGCAATAGGTCAGAACCGTTTAATCAGATGAAAAAAAGCAGCCAAAAGAGGGACAAAAGAAAAGAGAGGAAGAAAAGAAAAAGCAAACAGAAAGGAAGAGAAAAGGAAATGAGAACTAAGGAAGGGAAGGGAAAAAAGAAAACCAGCTTTGGAAGGCCCGGACCATCCTTAAACCCCGTGGTCGGCGCACAGTTGGACTGTGGTCCCAGTTGATGCTCGTGTTAACCGAGGACACTTCCTGAGCAGGAACGAGCAGTTGGGTTTCAGCTGTGAGGAGAGAGCTGCCTCTTAACCTGGGCCATTCGTTTGCAGGAAAGAAGAGAATCCCCTTTGCCCACCGGTGTCTCAGCTCCCTACCGCTGTGGGAGAGGTACAGAGAGCTCTTTCAACCTCAAAGGAAGACAGGAGTTAAGTATCCTCCTGTTTTTATCTCATGCCTCTAATTTACAGCTGTTTTATGGCTATAAACAACCTTGGATCAATAAGAGTGTCATAAAGGCCCAAAAGGCATCTTTAATCACATCCTCTCCGGGCCGGCGGAGAATTGGACTCTGCTATCAATAAGGCCACTCCACTCGGCAGGTGATCGCCTGTCCTCTGACCCCAACCTGAGCTGTTCTGCGTTCCACCCAGAGCCCCTCCCTCCAGAGCCCCGGCAGCCCGTCAGTCCTGGGTGGGCTGGGTGCGTCCCACCACATCCTACCACCGCGAGGCAGGGCACAGGGAATTCACTCGAGACCGTGGTCTCAAGATGACAGGTTCATCAATGGGATCTGAACAGCAGACTTGGCCGGCTTTGACCGCTCATCAATAAAGCCGGTGCAAGCCCAGGTATGGCAGCTGCCAACATCCATCATGCTGTTCAACAAGTATCGGCTGTCTGTACCCAGGGAGCACGGAATTAAGTGCCGCAGAGAACGAACAACAATCTGTTGGGTGCCGTGGTTCTCCTCCAGAGCCCTACGCTCCAGCCGGGAGGGAAAGATCCATGCAGAAGCTTGCAGGACTTCCTCCAACTAACACGAGACACTGGGCCTAACCCCTTTACCTACTAAATACCTCCCTAAATATCTGGCCGTGCTCCCGGCAAATACCCTGAACCACACCCTCACCCAAACAAGCTTCGTCCCTTCCCGTTGGTACCAATTTCCCTCGGCTGCTGTCACAAATCACCACAAATGTGGCAGCTTACCACAACAGAAATTTATTCTCGAAGCATCTGGAAGCCAGAAGCACGAAATCAGTACCCCTGGACCAAAATCAAGGTGCGGACGGGGTTGTGGTCTCTTAGGGCAGAATCTGTCCCTTGCCTCTTCCGGCTCTTGGTGGCTGCCTCTCGTTCCTCGGCTTGTGGCCAGGTCGCTCCAATCTCTCTGCCTCCATGGCCCCATCACCTTTTCCTCTGCTGTCTCCCATCTTCCCCTGCCTCTCACTTATCAGGACACTCGTGACGGCATCTAGGGCCCTCCCAGGTAACCCAGGATAAGCTCCTCACCGCAGGGTCCTCAACTTAGCATCTGCAAAAGCCTTTTTTTCCCCAGGAAATATTTACAGGCTCTAGGGATGAGGGCCTGGTACCTCCAGGGCCCCGTTTTCCGACCGCTGCACTGTCCCAGCCGGTATTTCCACCTGAGATGCCCTGTCTTCCTCTTTACCTGCCCAAAGCGTGTCAGGCCTCCCACAAAAACATCTTTGCTCACCATGGCCAATGTTCTCTCCCTGTCTGCTACTGGTCGGGCGGTTGGCCGGGGGCGGGGGGGGGGTCATCCGTCTTCGGACTCCCACCCACACCCTGAAGGGGGCGCTACCCAGACAGGTGTCCAATGGTGGATCCTCCCTGCACAAGTAAGGATCCCATGTAAGTAGCAGATTCACCGTGGGTACGAATTCTGCCTGCTGAATGCTTTCTGAGAATAGGTGTGGGCTCCAGCAGACAGAAGACCAGCCTGTGCGCCGGGACCCTAGGCTCCTGGCCAGGCGCATTAGCTAATTAGGTCCACAGCCAAACCCGGAGGCCTCAGATTTCTCATGTGTAAAATGAGCTGGGTTGGCCACGAGGATCCCTAAGGTCCTTCCAGACCTTTTCTGGGGATCTGTGGACATTGTTAAAGTGTTTAAGAGAAGAACAGGAAGCCTGTGTTCTCCTTCATACCCTATTAATCTGCTGTTCAAACGCCCCTCTTTTTTTCCATTGAGGATAAAGAAAAAATTTCAGTCTGGTCCAAATTCTGAATCAAGGGGTTTGTCTGCGCTTTTAGGCTTTTCTCACCAATGAAACATGCCCAAGATTCCCTAAGGCAGCCATATGTTTTCCTACCAAGTCCCAGGTGGCCCGGAAAGAGCTCAGAGCCACTGCTCAGCTTGAGGTCATGGCACTCAGCACTCGAGGACAGCGGGGCGGAGACCACGGCCTCATATGGCCTGAGCCCAGATGCCAAGGGCAGGAGGATGCAGACGCAGGGGCTCCCAAGGTGGGAGTCAGCTCACCAGGAAGTCAGCCTGACCCTGCCCTGCAGCGGGGGCGGGCTTCTCCCTCAGCCTCAATCCCCCCTTCTGAAAAATGGGTTGGGTGCTAGCCTCTACATCAGGCCTCTACTTCCAGAACTGGCACAAAGCATGCGGCAATAGAAAATGTCAGATGATGACAGGGGCCCAGGCTGGAGTCAAAGAAGAGGCCAGGGTCCTAGGCGGGCCATCTGGATGGCCGGCTTCCGGCTGACCTCTGCCCCCTGTTCTCCTTTCCCGAGTCACATCTCCACTTCTCCTCCGTCTGACTCAGTCGTGAGCTCCCTGGCTATTACAGGGCTTGGCCTCTTTCCGGGGATCCCCTGTATGTCCTGGATCTTACAAACGAACTGGCCTGTATCCCTACACGGGTCACCCCGGAGAGGCCGGACCAGGGATGTTTGTGAACTCGGCCTGGAAATGAGGGCCTTGAAGGGTATGCCTCCTGATCCCCACCGCACTGCCCGGGCTGCTCTACAGTTGCCTCCCCCTTGGGCTGCTGGAGTCGGACAGCGTCCATCCTGGAACTGCCCTGGGAAGGGACACGCTTCCCCGAGTCCTCGAACCCCCACGGTTTGCTGTTCTGCCGTGAGTAACCAGGCCAGCCCTGCTCCAGCCCTGCTCCAGCACCGCTCAGGTACACATCAGCTCAGAGTTCTGTTTTCTGTGGCCCCCAGTAAGTGGGACAAAGCTGTAATTCTGTTTGCCCAGAATATCTGCTCCTGGCTCCTGGGTAGAGAGAGAGAGAGAGAGAGAGAGAGAAAGAGAGAGAGAGTGTGTGTCTGCAAAGGCAGACAAAGCTCACTAACTTCATTTTCTTTCAAAATAACAGGGACAAAAAAAAAAAAAAAAAAGTACAAAACTAGAAATCCATCATAGGAGCCTCTGGAGATTTAATCTTTCCAGGGTAGGGAAAGCCCAGGCAAACGAGAAGCTTATTAGAAGGAAATGGGTCTTGCAGCCGGAGACATGTGATGTGTGCCTCATTTTATTTTTATTTTTAATAGCAGAACAGGGTGTGAGAAATATGCCCGTAAAACCAGCGGAGACACGGAAGCAGGCCGGATCCCCCTGCCTGTGGCTACAGGGCAGGCTGCTGGCAACACGAAGGGGCTCTGGCCACTGGCCACATCCTTGGGAAGTGGGGACCACAGATCAAGTTGCAGGAACAACCCAGTAATGCGGAGCACTTTTCCCTGGAATTTATCCCCTCTCTGGGCTAAAGTCCCTGGTGCTTCGGGGTTACATAAGCGTGCTGTGCTTTTGGTCTTTAAGTACATTTCATGCTCACACAATACGTGCACATCAGGCAACGGTATGTGATTCTTCCGCCTCCAAGATGCCTTTGCAGGCCACAGTAGAGGGGACAGTGGCGGTGACGAGAGCCTGTCCCACTGCCAGTTTGTGGTGTATGAAAGTGGCCGTGGTTAAGTGCCTCTCTACCCTGATGTCCTGGGGCCGAGCAAGGTCTTGACTAGAAAGCACGCTGCTCTAGAGCCCAAAAGATTTACTTCTCATTACACCAGCAAGTGTATTTTCTTAAAAATATCAGAGCCACCACTGGGACGACCTGTAACCCTAAGAACCAGGCTTTGGGTCCATGACGCTCTCTAGGGACATAGCCAGTTCGGGCAAAAACAATGGCAGAGGCTGGACTATCATACAGAACGGATTCATCAGTCAGGTCACTCCAATAAAGTGTGCATGAGATGACATCCAACCAGAGTCAACAGTCGTCGGCTAGCGTTCTGGCCTTGAAGAAGCAGCTGAAATTCACAGCGCTAATTTGCAAACTCAACTCGGTAATGAAGAACAATACTTTTTCCTATCTCAATCCCTGCTAGATGCGAAATCTGCTCAGTCTCCACAGACATGTGTCTCTAGGAAGAATATGGGCTTCAGCCACAAGAAGCGATCACTCTGTTAACGAACAAGATGTGTTCCGTTGACAGACGTCACTGAGAAATGGCGGAACCAGAGACATGCAGTTCAGCATGGCAATTATTAAATACCCACAGAAGTGTACCAGAAAATACACGATCGGAGCCTCGTGGTCTTTATTCAGGAAAATTAATAGGGCAGGGACTGGGGCAATGAGAAAAGAGATTTAGAAGGATTTGCACCTTCTCTGAGAAGGACGAATGAATACTTAGAGGTGATTAATACAGCCATTCATTCGATGAAGAGTTGCTGTTTACTTATTACAGGCCATATGCTGTGCTGGAACAGTTGGGTAGCAAAAGAAACTTGCCAAGCTATGAGAAGATTATAGTCTAGTTGGTCTAGTCTAGTCTAGACCAAGAGGTAACGGGATCTTCATACCAGAGAATGACAAGAGCAGGAATCGGAGTCCACACAAAACCCCATGGACGTCCTTCCATATGAGAGAGATGACCCTATGGAAGGGTCACACCGGAATCCTTTGGCATTAAGAGATGAGGGGAGGGGGCGCCTGGGTGGCTCAGTCAGTTGAGCATCCGACTTCGGCTCAGGTCACGATCTCACAGTCCGTGAATTCGAGCCCCGCGTCGGGCTCCGTGCTGATTGCTCGGAGCCTGGAGCCTGCTTCGGATTCTGTCTCCCTCTCTCTGACCCTCCCTCGTTCATGCTCTGTCTCTCTCTGTCTCAAAAATAAATAAACATTAAAAAAAGAGAGAGAGATGAGGGGAGGAAGTGCACGAGGACGAGATGGCAAAGGGCCTTGGGAGCCATGTGACCTTCACCCTACAAACCGGGGGTTGGCAAAGGGTGGCCTGTGGCCAAATGTGGCCCCCCACCTCTTTGGTAAATAAGGTGGGGTTTTTTCGGAATGTATCCATGCTTGCTCATTTACACACTGTCTGGGTCTGTCATCTACAGTCCTACTGCTTCCGCACTACACCTGTAAAATTGAGAAGTCGTGACAGCGACGGTTTGGCCCATGACGCCTGAAATACTCACACTTTGGCCTTTTATGGTTAAAATTTGTCAAGCCCTGCTGTAGGCCACAGGGAGTCCTCAGTGGTTATAAATCCAATCAACCAATCAATCAATCAATAAAAGAAAGGATCAGATTGATTTTTTTAATGTTTATTTTTGAGAGAGAGAGAGAGAGAGAGAGAGAGTGTGTGTGTGTGTGTGTGTGTGTGTGTGTGTGAGCGGGGGAGGGGCAGAGAGAGTGGGGACGGGATGGGGACAGAGGATACGAAGCGGGCTCTGTGCTGCCAGCCCACGGGACTCCAGCTCACGAACCGTGAGATCATGACCTGAGCCAAAGTTGGACACTTAACCGACTGAGCCACCCTGGCGCCCTGGGATCAGACTGTTTTTTTTTTTAATTTTTTTTAACATTTATTTATTTTTGAGACAGAGAGAGAGCATGAACAGGGGAGGGTCAGAGAAAGAGGGAGACACAGAATCTGAAACAGGCTCCAGGCTCTGAGCTGTCAGCACAGAGCCCGACGCGGGGCTCGAACCCACGGACCGCGAGATCATGACCTGAGCTGAAGTCGGCCGCTTAACCGACTGAGCCACCCAGGCGCCCCTAGACTGGTTTTTAAACCAAGGGTTCCGGCATCGGAGTGGCTGGGAGGTGAGAAGCGGGGGTCTTACTGGGAGGACTCACCACAGTCTGCGGGAAGGTGAGGAAGCCGGGCTCACCCCCACAGCGCTGCTAACAGGGTCTGAGGCTTTTCCGCGTGGCCAGGCGGGAGGGCTCGGGAGTCCAGCGTCTAGGAGAGGGAGCGTTGAGGATGATGCTGGGGTTTCTGGTTGGCCTGATGGGGTGAGGACCGATCACATTAACCGAGAGAGAATTCAGGAGGAGGCACATACTTGCAGAGAGGGAAGGGAAGGGGCGTTTTGGTCACACGGCGTACAGGACCGTGAGACGTACCAGGCGGCCAGATCTGGTGAGCATTTGGCCATACGGGACCAGCTACTGCTGACAGTAATACTGGGTACCCAACCAGAACGGAAAGTGGGAACAGAATGACCGTAATTGCCCATAAAACGCTGGTTCGATCCCAGTGCGGGTTTTAGCGTGAATGAGTTCCAATTCAATTCTGTTCAATCAGTCCACAAATACAACTAATTGGTTTCAATAAGCAGGGAACACAGAGGTGAGGCCTCCGACAGCCAGGGGGGCGGGGTCCTCAAGGAGGACCCATGTGCCAGGAGGAAGTGGGGTCAGAAGTGTTCCCGCATTTCATAATAGTGAGGGGACAGGCCACAGAGACGGGGGGCAGGATGGGGCTCCGTGCTGCTTTGTATAATGCCCTTTGTTAAGCTGGATTTTTTTTCGTGGTACTCTCTCCAAAGGGCTAAAGGATCCTCACTCCTAGGTTATTTGCTGTTTGAGGTGCGACTCCATCCATTTCGACAAAGCGATCATTCATTCTGTGCTACTTGCACAGACGTAGATGGTAAGGAACACTACTAAGAGGGGTCCCAACCCTGGAGGCATTTCTCTATTTCTCTGTCCTTTATCTAAGTGGAGTCCTGTTTCACAAAGGAGGCTGAAAGAATGCAAGGTGTACCCGAGGGAAAAGAGAGCGCCCGGGAGATAGGAGAGAGAAGTTGAAACAGAAAACACCTGGAAGGGGCGCCTGGGTGGCTCCGTGGGTCAAGCGTCCGACTTCGGCTCAGGTCACGATCCCACGTGAGTTCAAGCCCCGCGTCGGGCTCTGTGTCTCCCTATCTCTCTGCTCCTCCCCTGTTCATGTTCTCTCTCTCTCTCTCTCTCTCTCTCTCTCTCTCTCTCTCAAAAATAAACATTAAAACAAATTTTTTTTAAAGAAAACACCTGGCAATTACATGGGGGAGGAGGTGTGCTGCCTACTGATGCGTTATGATCGCAAATCCATGTGTCGAAAGCTTATTTGTGGTTTGAATTTGTTCTGAATAACGTGTTTTGGTGACATTGTGCTGAAGGTGGATTTGAGGACCTTCTTATCCAACTCTCGCACCTGAAGTAGAGGGGACCATTGTGTCCTTGACACCACTGTGACGGCACCGGTGCCCATCACGTGATGGGCTTTTCCATTTTAAAAACCAGCAGGTGCACCCAGCGACGTGAGAGCATCTGGTCTGGGCAAGGCCACTCTTCGCCGATCTAAATGGCTCTCCGAAGACCCTGCCACACACTTGCTCTTGCTGTGCCAGGCTCATCTTGGTTGGCGGTGGTGCTTAAACTGTGCGGCAATCTCAGGAAGAGACGGAACGTCTCCCCATAGTCAGCGGTACAAGCCACGTAACTGTCCCTGGAGTAAAACCATCTTCAGAGCCAACAAAACCTTGCCAAGAGACAACCTTGCAGCCAACACAGGTACCGTCACCTCCGACCTCCCTGCCCCAGCAGTGAGCGACCTAAGCCGGCAGCTGGTACCCAACTTTTAGTAGGAAGGACGGACTCTACCGAGAACCAACTCATAGAAAGGCACACCTCCAACTTTGGGCTTTCTTTCCTTCCTCTCCCCTTGGCCTGAACAATAACGTCAATAATCTCTCCCTAGCCTGAAGTAGGCTATTCCTTTATTGGCTACTTAGGAGGCATTCTCCTGTATGCTACTGGTTTATGATATATTACTATTATAAATGATAATTCCCACAATGAACCTGATTAAATAAATTATCAGCAAAGGCAATCTCAGGATCTAAGCATAATCTGTCTCGAACCAAACAAGGTGAGCCTTAGGAGAGCCCGGAAGGAGGCTGAGGATTGTAGTCAGTGCAACAAAGAGGGCTTTCCGGTAGGGGCACAGCGTGGGCGAGGGGGCAGAAGGGATGTACTCTCCCAAGAGGGTGGCAGGCAAGGGCCCCTGTTGGGAGGCACCTGCAAAAAGATATGGCTGGCCATAGTGACCATCCCTCCCGGATGGCATAATTGCCTCCGTGATCTAAGGTTAGAATATAGAGTTGAGCAGGGCTCCTGTAAGCCCACCAGCCCCAGACTCCCCATGAGTCACTGGTAACCCTGGGCACAGACAAGAGCCTGTGTTGAAAAACTTCAAGGGCCTTCAAAGCACTCAAGACTGGTGGGCCAGCGAGGCACTGCTCATCCTGGGTATCTCAATCACCCCCATGCGTCTGGCCTTTTTCTTTACCTCATGGTCAAAATGGCACCTTGCATTAAAAAACAAAGCCAACTCCTCCCCTAGCTGGCGTTCAGAAAGAGAAGCATCTCAGTAACTCAGTAGGGGGTGAAACTAGACAGAGACTCCATATCCCCAGGTCATGAAAAATAATCATTTCTTTCCTAAAATTGGGTGGCACAAGGCAGTCAAAAAGTTAGGGCCATTTGTAAGGGCTTAGGAGCTGGCACAGAGTTTATCTGTCCCCAAAATTATACCTCCATAGATAAAGCAGAAAATTCTGCTTTTAGCATGCCAGGTTGCTTCAGCTGATGGAAAATTCCCCAACAGTAAAAGAGCAAAGCAAATTAGAATAGACACTAACAATGAAACCCCATCCCAGCCAGGGGCACCCTGTGTTGGACAGAATGTTCCAGGCAGGGCTGAAAGGAAAAATCATTAAATTAGATGTGAATATGTATGAGGGTGAGAATGGCCGGAGGGTCTTTATACAAAACAACAAGCTGATGAGTGAGGAGAGAAGAAGGGCAGTTTCCGTTCTTGGGGGGTTCTGGACTTGACCTCTGGGGTCAAAAGACCAGAGCTAGACCCGCACAGGGATGCAACATTTCACAGGTTACACATTGATGTATGCTCCTCAGGAAAACGCCCCCTAAATGTATAAAGAAAAAAAATAATCATCTACTTCACCGGCCAGCAATAACCACCGCTAATAATACATTATGGCATTTTATTCCAAACTTTTTACATACACATATTCTTAATTACATTTGGATCATGCACTCTCTATAGCTTTGCACGTTTTTTTCCATTTAACACACAACCATCTCGATCTTCCATACAGTTTATTCGTCTTTAGAGCATCACTTCTGATGGCCACGTGGCGTTCCGTAATATGCCTACAGCACAACTGGGCTCACCACGCTCCGAGTGTGGCACGTTGAGATCGTTTCTGCTCTTAAATAATGCTGCCTTGGAAATTCGTGTATGGAAATTTTCACGTGTGTTGATGCTCATTTCCTTAAGATGATATCCCAGGAATGGAACTGCCGGGTCAAAGGGCAGGAACATTTTTAAGGCGCTTAATACATATTGCCAAGTTGCCCTCTAGGATCCATTTCTGCTCGCAACACCTGACACCAGCTGGGGGGGGGGGTTCCCCACCCCTACTAATTCTCCAACTCTCTGGATGTCCATCCGGCGTCCGGTGATTCCGTCCAACTCTGACATTAACTACTGCGCACAGGTAGTGTAGACCTCACAGGTCAAGCCCCACAAAACTGGCCTCGCTTCAGACGTCGGCCGCAAGTCTAGGCTACCTGTACTTCTGAATGTCCAGCTATAACGTCGGGGGTTCCCGGGGCACCTGGGCGGCCCCGTCGGTTAAGCATCTGACTTCGGCTCAGGTCGTGATCTCGCGGTCTAGTTTGTGAAGTCATGCCCCACGTCAGGCTCTCTGCTGACAGCTCAGAGCCTAGAGCCTGCTTCGGATTCTGTGTCTCCCTCTCTCTCTCCAAACTCCCCTGCTGGAGTGTGTCCTCTCTCTCTCTCTCTCTCTCAAAAATAAACATTAAAAAAGAGTAATAATAATAAAGTCTGGGGTTCCCACGATCCCGCCTTGGGCTTGATCATCACTAGAACGGCTCACAGAGCTCTGGAAAGCTCCTTACTTAACATTTACTGGTTTATTATAAGGGATACAACTCAGGAACAGCCAAATGAAGAGATGTCGAAAACAAGATCCGGAACGGGGCTGAGGGGGTGTGGAGCTTCCTGGGCACACAACCCTCCCAGCACCTCAATGTGCTCACCAAGCCGGGAGCTCTCTAAACCCTGTCATTTAGGGCTCGGCAGGTTCTGTCACGTAAACATGGCTCATGAAGTCACTGGCCACCGGGAATCGAATTCGATCCGCAACCCTCTCCCCTCCCTGGAGGCCGGGGCATGGGGCTAAAGGCTCCGACCCTCTCATCCTACCTCGGTCTTCCCGGCAACCAGCCCCCACCCTGAAACCATCCAAGGACCCCAGCCACCCATCATCACATTAGCAGACAACTGACACTCTTTCACCACACCAGCTCACAGGGAAGGAGGGCTCCCTGACGAGGCAAGAAGGGTGAGTGGAGGAGAGCTATGCTCCTGACCCCAGACTAGATCTGCTTCGGGGGCAGGATGTGGGGCCGTTTGCCCCAGGAGGAGACAGCCCAGCTCCCACGGCCCAGCAGACCGAACAGCTTCATGGGGACTAGCCTGGTGCCTCTGCACCAAAGGAGCCACGTCTCACACAACAACCAGCACCTTCTCCGAGAAAATGAGGCAAGCAGCCCGGGACAGAAACTTAGGCGCTGGACCATTTGGCATCTACAGCAATATCGCAAGCAGCACATCGAGTGGAATTTATCTGTGAACAAGACGGTAACAATCAATACAATTAATTTTTCATTAAGTCACACTGTTCCTGTGCTACAAACGTTAATATCCTGAGATCGGAGAATCATTAACATCCGAGAAAACAAAATCATTTTGTGGATTTAGCACCCACGTGGAGGCCAAAAGAACAAGATCCAAGTTCCAGAAATAAACCAGAAGCAAGCTGAGTGGAGAGCGGGAGACATCCTCTCCGGAGTGGCTCACACCCGATTCTCTTGAGAAGCTAAATTTCTCTTCAGATCACTCAACTCCATTCAAGCCAACAAATATGCCTTGGGCACCTCCCGTGCGTCGGCAGCACTCTAGGCACTGGGGGCCTCGTCCCAGGAGACGGAAACCGAATAGCGAAAAGGACAGCCGACGGGGAGAGGGGGACCCACTCTGAGCCCACAGTGGGAAGGGAATGTGGAGGACAGCTTAGTGGTTGGAAGTCAGATTCTTTCTCTGGCCCTCCCGGAGGATCATTCTAGACACCAGATCTTTCCCCCGACCTCTGTGATCTCTCCTGCGCTGGAAACAGGAAACAAGTTTACAACAGAAGGGCCAAGAACCAAGCCCAAGGAAACACGAGGGGCTATTACTGTTTTTGTTTTGTAACGAGGAAACGATTCGTTTTTTTAAGTTTATTTCTTTTGAGAGAGACAGAGAGAGCGCGCCAGCAGGGGAGGGGCAGAGAGAGAAGGGTACAAAGGATCCGAAGCAGGCTGTGTGCTGACAGCAGAGAGCCTGATGTGGGGCTCGAACTCCCGAACGGTGAGATGGTGACCTGAGCCGAAGTCGGACGCTTAACCGACTGAGCCACCCAGGCGGCCCCAAGGAAAAGATTCATTTTAAAGGAGGTACAGCTTTGTTTTGATTCTGTCACTTCGTGGCAAGGGAGAAGGCTCTGCGCAGCCCAGCACACGGGGTTCGAGAACACCCAGGAAGAGGGTCTGGGGTTGAGCAGGAGGGGGGCTCAGGCCTTCTGTGTGACCACTGCTGAGTAAGGGGGGCCCTTAGGAAGCCCGCACATCCATCCATCCTTAAAGGACAACGGATGGAAGAGCGACAGACAAAGCCAAAGAGCACATCATGGG
Organism: Panthera pardus; assembly: GCF_024362965.1. Lineage (NCBI taxonomy): Eukaryota > Metazoa > Chordata > Mammalia > Carnivora > Felidae > Panthera > Panthera pardus. The sequence goes on along the minus strand of NW_026526969.1, from coordinate 1,639,832 downwards.
CACCTTCAGAGCAAAGGGCCTATGAAAGTATCACATTTGGTTATTAAAACCTTTGCCTCATCTCCACATCCTGCCAGGGGAGGCCAGCGTAGCACACGGCCTTTTCCTTCCGCCCCACGGTAAGAAACGCATTGCACATCACGACAGACGCATAACGTAGCTATAATACACAGAAGGTGTGCGTATGTGCGTGCATTAGGTCGAACCATACAAAATTGCTTTTGTACAGCTAAAAAATGGTCAAATATCAGCAGTTTCTTCTGGTTCCAACTACTATGTGATAGATAGCTCACGTCGATTATGTGCTCGGTCTGTACCAGGTACTGCTCTGAGCATTCTTGGTGTATTAGCTCATTTTTTTTTTTTTTTTTTTTTTGAGACAGAGAGAGGGCACAAGTGAGCGAGGGGCAGAGAGGGGGAGAGACAGAGCGAGAGAAGTGGGGCTCACCCGAAGGGGGGCTCGAGCTCACGGGGGGTGCAGCTCCAACTCACGAACCGCAAAATCATGACCTGAGCCGAAGTCAGGTGCTGAACCGACTGGGAACCGGCCAGGCACCCCGGCATATTAGCTCATTCATGCCTCACAACTCATGAGGTAGGTTCTGTCATTAGCCCTCGCCCAAGGCCATGTGGTTGCGTCAGGACAGTGATCTGAACCCTGGTCTTCTGGCCCCCCCCCCCCCCCCACCCCGGGGTTTGTCCTCCTAAGCTTCATTTTCGACCTCTTCAAACACATACCTCCTGAAACAGTACACACCCTTTCTGCCAGTGACACTGATATTTCCTATTCTTTTTCTTTCTTCTTTTCGAAGCACGCCCCGGTTCACTAAATCGTGCTCACTCTGCCCAAGTAGTTCAGGACCCACACTTGGAGGAGGGCTGGCCTGTCCCCTGTCTTGGCTTCCCCGGGGTAGCCTCTATCTCACGATCACTCTCTGGCCCTCGCCCTTCTCGTCACATCAGGCTCTCCCCCAGCAGCCTCCTGAGCTTGCCCCAAGATCTCCCCGTCGCCCCTGAACCAGTGTCTTCCCCCATCACTGCCCCGGTAGTGGGATCATCCCGTTTCCCATGTCTCCACTGAGCAATTAGCTCTCGCTCACTGCCAAGGAAGCGGCACAGGCTACCCACCTCCGTACCAACGTCGACTTAACAACCACCTTTCTGGAGTCCCCGAGGGATGTGACATTCTGGAAGATCAGAGAAAAGTCTTTGTTTTTGTAGCCCCCACAGGCCTACCAATCCTTTTTTTAAGTTTATTTATTTATTTTGAGAGAGGGAGAGAGAGAGAGGGAGAGCACACATGAGCGGGGAGAGGGGCAAGAGAGAGAGAATCTCAAATGAGCTCTGCATTCTGACAGTGGGGCTGGATCCCACGAACCGAGAGATCATGACCCAGGCCTAAATCGAGAGTCAGATGCTCAACTGACAGAGCCCCCCAGGTGCCCCCCCAGGTCCCCCCAGTCTTAACACATAACACAGGCTGAATGACAGATTTCGTCCTTCAGGTCTGAAACCTCCCAGCTGCATCTCCAGCCCTGGCCTCTGCCCCGCCCGGAACAGACTCGGTCACAGATCAGGAAGGGAGGCGGAAGCAGGCAGGCCCTCCTGGCCATAGGCATCTACCAGTTTTAGAGGCTAACCCGGCAGCACGAGAGGACAGCGACGGTCACACCTATTTCCCTTGACTTCTCGGCACCAAATTCACCCATCCTGCGGTCTCTTCGATCGAGGCGGGGCTGGGGCCTAAAAGAGGGTCCAAGAGACTCGAACGCTGCCTGGGCAGTTCAGCCCACAAAACAAGATTTCTCGTAACGTCACCTTCCACGTAATTCATGGCACTGAGACTCGGGGCAAAATGACAAACGGTGGGAGTTGGAGACATTGGCTCCATTCCAGAAAACGATTCCCCTCCTGTTGTGTAATTTGTCAATTTTGACTCATCAAACCAGGCCTTCCTTTTCTCACGTGCAAGGACACTCATAAGCACGGCCCGGGTCTCGTCCCTACTGGCCTCACAAATAGAGTCAGCCCCAGAGTTGCGGCCTAAAGAATGGTAGCCAGATGAAATTTAAAACAGCGTGAGCCCGAGCCCCCCTGGTAAAGCGTGAGAAGGAAAAGGCACAGGAGGTTTGGGCTGACACAGGGCCGCTCGGCCCCTCGGAAGGCCACGGGATGGCTCCCTCCCCCAGCTCCCCAAATTCCCACATGCCAGCCTTCCCATCAGCTCCGGCCACACCACTTGCCCCTCCATTCTGCCTTCCGGATCACCGATAAATATCGGGCCTGGATACGAAAGAAATTGTTCTCCACCGCAGGCTGCATAAATATCCCATTATCAATAGGAAGCAATTTATTTGCTTAAAATTGCCAACTCTCTCACTTTGTTTTAACACGCTGGTTCTCTATCAAAATGAGTCTGCACCTTTGAAAAGACTATTTTCAAAGCCTCGCACTGGCTCGAGCATGAGAAATAAAACTGAAATCAGCTGAGGCAGACTGGCCTCGACCCAGCCCTCCAGTGTTAAAAGGGCAGCTCAGATAAGGGGGGGAAATTGCTTTAGGAATTCTACCCAGACACTTAATCCTAAGTGAGTCACAGGAGAGTGAGCCAACTCTTCCAGAAGACACGAGTACGTGCAGTTAGGCACACGCGTGCACACACACTCACACACATCATTCCTGATTTCTCCTAAAGCGCAGGTGACCCAGCTGGGAGGAAGCTACCGGGCCACACACGTCCACGCAGACTTCCAAATCATGGAAGCAAACGGCATGATGAGGCGACAATGAAACCATGGAGAAAAGGATGCGTCGCCTAATATCCAGGGCTGAAATAATCAGTTGAGAACTTGGAAAATATTAAGTTACAACTGTCCATCACACATCTACCCAAATCTGCTTTTGAAAACTTAACAAAGGGAATTAAAGCAATGAATTGGACAGCAAAAAAAGAACATCTTTCTAAAGAACTGAAAGCAGGTTCCTACATTTAAAAAACTGATGAAGGCAAAAAAAACCTGGGAAAAGGAAACCAAAATAAATTGACATATGGCAGACAAAGGGATAGTCGGATATGCAAAAGATTTTACTAGGATGCCCCAACAGAAAAATGGAAAAAGGCACAGATTTCCCCCCAAAAGGAAAAATACAGACAGCCAAAAACCATATCAAAGAGAATTACATCCATTAGTTTTTTTCACTTGTGCTATTTTTTTTACTATTAATTTTCTAGCGCAAATAGGGTCTGTCTGTCAAATTCATCGTTGGTCAATAAATATTTGCTGGTGTGTACCAGGTACGACACACTTTTGGGAGCTAGGATATGACTCCCACCTCACTCAAAGTAAAACCCACAGCGCTGACAGTGGCCTACAGGGCCCGACGCAATCTGCCTTCCCACCCTTATCTCCCCGATATTACCGCCTACTTCTCTCCCCACTCGCTCACTCCACCCCACCCCGGTCCCCTGGCTTCCTTGCGGTTCCTCTAGCATACCCAGCTCCTGTGCACCTAGGAATTAGCAGTGACTGTTCCCCCTACCCTTCCCGCCTCTGGCAACCACCAATCTATTCCCTGTCTCTGTGAGTTCCGGTCTTGTGTGTTTGTTTTTGAATTTCAATCCGCATCGTGAGCACAGCAGAGAGTCCCGACGCCGTGTGCTCGTGGGCCCAGAGGGAAGACAGACAGTAAACAGTAGGCCCTTGGTAAAGTTAAGTAACGCGGGGCGTAGAGGCGTGGCAGGAGCTACAGAAAAGACAAGACCGAGGAGGGGAGTAGATAGCACTGCAGAATCGTGGGGGGACGGGGGTTGGGTAGCAGTGTAAGTCCAGAGGTTAGGGCAACGGAGCTGCGATGAGAAGACATTTGAGCAGCTGAAAAGAGTGGTCCACGGGTTACCTATGGAAGAGTGTTCCAGACCTCGGGAACGGTCACTGCGACTCCCTAGGGGCACATGAGCCCGGTACACTAGAAGAGCGGCAAGGAAGCCAGGGGACCGGGGTGGGGTGGAGTGAGTGAGCGGGGAGAGAAGTAGGTGGTAATATCGGGGAGACAGAGGTGGGAAGGCAGATCACGTAGGGCCCTGTAGGCCACTGTCAGCACTATGGGTTTTACTTTGAGTGAGGTGGGAGCCATAGAAGGTTGCTGAGCATCAGAGTGACTTGCTCTTATTTGCGTGTTAAAACGATGAAGATCTACAGGATGGCCGATATGTACACACAGAGGTGCTTAACGTCACCAGTCATGAGGGAAATGCAAACCACAGTCACAATGAGATATCACGGTGCACCTGTCAGAATGGCTATTATCATCAAGACAAGAAATGACCTGTATTGACCAGGCTGCGGGGGAAAAGGGAGCCCCGGCGTACCGCAGGTAGGCAGGAGTATAAATTGGTGCAGCCACTGTGGAAAATAGCACGAAGCTTCCTCAAAAAATTAAAAATAGAACTACCATATGATGCAGCAATTCCACTTCTGGGTATTTATCCAAAGAAAATGAAAACACGGACTCGGAAAGATATATGCCCCTAATGTCTGCTGCAGCATTACGTACAACAGCCAAGATAAAGAAGCAACCTAAGCGTCCATGTACGAATGAATGAATGAATGAATGAATGAATGCAGATGCGCTCTAGGTACACGATGGAATACCACTCAGCCGTAAAAAAAGAATGAAATCTTGCCCCTCACAACGACGCGGATGGACCTTGAGGATACCATTATGTAAAGCGAAGTGGGTCACACATTGAAAGACAAATACCGCGTAATCTCGCTTTGTTTTGGAATTCAAAAACAAACACACAAAACCGTGAGACAGAGAACAGACCGGCGGTTGCCAGAGGCGGGCAGGGTAGGGGGGAGGATGAAATAAGTGAAGGGGGTCGAAAGGCACAAACTTGCAGTTATAAAATAAATGTCACGGGGATGTGACATACAGCGTGACCGTGGTTGATAATACCGTACGGCACGTGTGAAAGCGGCTAGAGAGTAGATCTTAAAAGTGTTCAACACAAACAAACAAATTTTGTAACCAAGTGTGGTGACGGATATTAACTAGACTTACTGTGATCATTTCCCAATATATACAAATCTGGAACCATTGTGTTGTGCACCTGAAATTAATATCATGTCGTATGCCAATTACACCTCCGTTTCACAAAAGGGCGCTCTGGCTGCTGTGTTAACACACTTTGGGGAGAACTCAGGAGCAGAGAGGCTGCTGCAATGGTCCAGGCGAGAGACCATGACTCACGCAGGAGGGAGGGGCGATCAGGTTCTGGATGCGTTTCTTTTTTTTTTTTTTTTAATTTTTTTTTTTAACGTTTATTTATTTTTTGAGATAGAGAGAGACAGAGCATGAACGGGGGAGGGGCAGAGAGAGAGGGAGACACAGAATCGGAAGCAGGCTCCAGGCTCTGAGCCATCAGCCCAGAGCCCGACGCGGGGCTCGAACTCACGGACCGCGAGATCATGACCTGAGCTGAAGTCGGACGCTCAGCCGACTGCGCCACCCAGGCGCCCCTATGGATGCGTTTCAAGGTAAAGCCGGCAGAATACCCTGAAAGGTGAGGTGTGGGATGTGAGAGGAGGAAGGGAGGCAGGAGGGCCCCGTGGTTTCTGGCTACAGCCCCTGGAAGGTCAGCAAGGCTTGTCGGAGGATGTGCCCAGAACTGTCGAAGACACGGGGTAAAAGCAACTCTTCGCGTATGCTGGCAGAGGGGCACACGGGTGCACTGTCTGCGGGCCAATCAGAGCAATAATTACAAAAGCCTTAAAAAAAATCTGGACCTTGTTTGAATCCTGATGAGGGCAAATCTGAAACGGACACTTTTGAGAGAACCGTAAGAAAGAAACAAGCTAATTTAAGTTAGAGAGATATACAGATCCGATTATGGATGATGATACAGAGTCTGGGCTTTGCTTTAAAATACTCCAGGGGGGGCGGGGGGGGGGGGCTTGCGTGGCTCAGTTGGCTGAGCATCCGACTCTTGATTTCAGCTCAGGTCATGATCCCAAGGTTGTGGGATGGAGCCCTGCATCAGGCTCTGCACAGAGTGTAGAGCCCGCTTCAGGTTCCCTCTCTCTCTCTCCCTCTGCCTCTCTCCACTGCTCATGCACGTGCTCTCTTAAAATAAAAAAGTAATTAATTAAAAATAACACTTCAGGAGAAAATGCCTGGGGGCAGAAGCGAGAGATGAAATACGATAAATAAAATGTCGACACTCATTGAAGCTCCATGATGGCTACTCAAGGGCTTACACTATTCTCTCTGCTTTTTGGTATGTTTGACAATATCTATAATAAAGACATCTCAAGGTGTCTTTAGACGCGGCAATTCCGTTTGCAGGCATTTATCGTAAAAGAGGTGCGTACAAAGATTCATCCGCAAAGACGTACCACAGCCGTATTTTTAATAATAAAAAATGGGAAACTACAAACAGTAAGTAATGAGCTAAATATATGATAAGAGGCCACTCTTTTAAAAAAAGTAGGAATATCAAATCTATCTCGATTAATACAGAAACTGAGTATATGAGAAGAGTGCATTTCAAATAATGTAAAAGGGTGGCTTCAACAAATGATGTCAGGACAACTAAGTAGATGGCTGAATAAAAAACATAAGAATAAAACCACAGTCCACACTTTCCACCAAAATAAATTGTGGAAGAATCAAAGGTTCCTGCCAAAAATAAATTCCAGAAGAATCGAAGGTTCAATACACAAAATGAAGTCCTAATTATATTAGAAAAAAGCCACGAGGAAATTTTTGTAAAATCCCAGAGTGGATAAAAGGCTTGTACAGGCTGTACTAAGCAGGGAACAAATACCAAAAGCTGTAAAATAAAAGATCGATAATTCTACACAATTTTTAAAAGCTTTTTTAAAAAGCCTTTTCATGGCAAAAAAAAAACCCCCAAAAACCAAAAAACAAAAAACAACCCTACAGTACCTTACGTCAAAGATCAGAAACAAAATGGAAACATCTGCAGTGTATATTACAAAGGAGGCGCTCATTTCCCTTATATTGAAAAAGCTCTCGTGTACATCAATGAGAAAAAGGCCACCAAACCCAAAGCAGAGCGTTCGGAGAATATGAGCAGCTAGTTTCCAAGAAAGGAATTACGAAGCACGCATAAAACAATGTTCGCCCCAACCCAGGATAAGAGAAATGCAAAGGAAAGCGACATGTGTATAACATATTTCAGCCGGGAGGCAGGTAAGCGCATGAAGTTTGACAACACGCTGTGTAGGTAAAGCCGCGGGAAACGGACCCTCTACACATTGGGTGGTAGGGCTGAAAACTGGTAGAATCTCTTTGAAGTGCGCTAAGGTGAGCTCTGTTCTATGAAAACCAGGGCACACGTGGGGCGCCTGGGTGGCTCAGTCTGTTAAGCGTCCAACTTCGGTTCAGGTCATGATCTCACGGTTTGTGGGATTGAGCCCCGCGTCAGCACAGAGCCGGCTTGGGATTCTCACTCTCCCTCTCTCTCTGCTCCTCTCCACGCCCCCCTCCCAAAATAAATAAATAAACTTAAACACACACACACACACACACACACACACACACACAGGGTCCCAAGTTAAAGCTGGGTGATGGGCCCCCATGGGTGTACTTTACCCTTGAATTGTCCATAACAAAACATTGCAAATTACAGAGATCTGAATCAATGCAAACACCCATGAACAGAAAATTGGTTAAATCAAGTATACTACACCCAAACAATAAAAGACTAGGCAGCTGTAAAGAGTAAGAATTTTCTTTACATCCTGATGTGGAATGACCTGCAAGAACTATTGTGAAATGAAAAATCCAAAAAGGTGTTGGTCAAATACTACTATTGGTGTAAAAAGAATTAAAAAAAAAAAAAAAAAAAACGGGCACCTGGGTGGCTCAGACGGTTAAGCGTCCGACTTCAGCTCAGGTCATGATCTCACAGTTCATGGTAGGAGCCCAGCATCGGGCTCTGTGATGATGGCTCAGAGCCTGCTTCAGATTCTACGTCTCCCTCTCTCTCTGACTCTCCCCTACTCCCACTCTGTCTCCCTCTGTCTCTCAAAAATAAATAAATGTTAAAAAAAATTAAAAAAAAAAAACCCACGACACAAACTTGCTTGGGAAAGTACAGGCTGTCCTGGTTACAGGAATCCAGTAACCGAGGCTCTCCTGCAGAAGGGAACTGGATGAGGGGAGGAAGGATAGGAATAGGGGGACACTTTCACGACAGCCACTTTTCTGCCTTTTGAAAGGTGTGCCATCAATGTGCTAGCTATTCAAATTAATAAATAAGATTTAGGACTGTAAAAATCTACGCTAAGTCATTAATAGTGGCTGTCGCTGGGGGTCAGGGTTATGGGTCATTATCACTGTTTTCCAAATATTCTACAAGGAACTTGTATCTTGAGGGGAGAGAGAAGGTTATGTCTGAAAGGGCAGAAACGAGGAGGCGACTTAATCAAAGAGCTTCTCTCAACCATCGAAGAGAAAGTGATCCGTGGCTCCTGGTGGCCTGATGCTGCTACAGCCCTCTCCTTGCCAGCAGCACCGCGTTGCAATGTTCTGAGCTCCCACGGGGCGTCAGGGACCAGGCTGGGTGAGGACCCGATGCAAGGTGAGATCTGGTCCTGCCCTGCCAGCACGCACGATGGGGCAGGTGGGGAGGGAGGCAGAAACGCGGACAGGCATGACAGCACCGTGTGATGAACACTCCAACACCCACAGCTTAAGAAAGCTGGGGGTGGGGTGGGGCGGTGGGGGCGGTGGGCAGGGGTCATGGGAGGAACGGAATTTCGCAGTAGGAAAATGCACGAGACCTTTACAGACGGATGGCAATTGGCTTCCAGATTATATGGTGATGATTCAGTTTAGTGTCAACGATAGAATAGCTGACCCCGTTTGTCAACTGGCATCCCTTGGTGACTCAACCTTGGAACAGTTCCTCACCATTCACATTGGTCCTCCAGTGCCGGGCCCAGCTAAATTCGCTAACCATTCCTCTTCACGCCTTTACGCTTCTGCCGCGTCTCAGCTCAACAGTCTTGCTCCGTGCCCAGCCTCCTGCTGCTGTTCTAAGTGACCTCGAGATCCTGAACCGCTGCTTCCCTCCTATCTTTTACCCCCTCTCCGCTCAAGAAACCTCACCCACGGCCCCATCCCGATCCTCGCCCCTACCCAACCTGCCTGCCACTCTGAACCTTAAGCTCTACGATTTCACTCTCGTACCACGAGCTCCTATTTTTCCAAGGGTCACTCCCATCCAGCTTCTCTTCGGTCTTCTGAGACCTTCAGCCCTCCTGGTTCTTCTTTGCCCGTTCAACGCAATTAGGAGTTGCATCCCACAGAGCCTCCCCACGTCTGTGGCCAGAGACAATCTTTTTCCCACGCCTCTAGGCAAGACCTTCATGATTCTTCCCGAACTCCAAGTCCCGCTTTCCAAATCCTTCCCCCAAACCTCAGTGAACACTGTTGTCCTCCAAATGCTCTTCAGAAAAGAGGTCAGCCCAGAGCAGTTTTAATTCCTCACCCCTCCTCCCACGTAAGCTTACCTCCCATACCCTTGGTCTCTTGGTTTGCGGTAGCCATTGCCAGTGCGGGGGGGCTCAAATCAGACTCCCTTAGGGCCGGGTGGCCCCAAGGCCTGAGGTCACTGCCAGGGTCTCTCGCTCACACATAGTTCCTAACTATGCACCACACTCGTGTGTGCGATCTTGCCTCCCCAGGGGTGGTCGAAAGGGCTAAAGGACACACTCCAGAAGTTCGTGAGTATTAACTTGCTGCAAATTCACTTTTGGCCAGAGAAGAAAGCAAAGAGCTAGGAAATAAATCCCCTCTCCATTCCTCTCTCCAGTGGACGGTCCCCAAACAGTGTTTGTATATAGCCTATCCGGACACATCCCGCACAGCTAAGACCTCACAAAACAGTGGCTAACGTGGCAACGGATCACTTGCTGTTTGCTTCTCATCCTTCCCCCTCTCGCTTCTCTATCCCCTCATTCTGTTGCCCTGGGTTTGCACCTCCCCAAAGACTTTAGCACTTAAGCCTTGCCTCAGGCTCTGCTTTCCAGAGCTAACATGCCATGCGTGCTCTAAATTCCATTACTTCCTTCCTGTCCAGAGAGTTAGAGCCTTATTCTCTCACTTCTATAGCATGTTTTTTTTAATATATAAATGCAGAAAAGCCAAGAGAATGTTGTAAGTGAACCCCTGTAAACCCACAACGACGTCAAATCTTAACGTTTTGCGATTTTGATTAATTTTTTTTAGAAAAACAAAAAGAAGTCGGACATCACAAATACAAGCGATGCTCCCTGATCCCATATCTGTCACTCCACAGATAAAATCACCATCTTGAATTTAGTACCGATCATTTCCGTTCAGGTTTTAAAAATTCTTCCTACCGTAAAATATTTCAAACGTAAGACTCCATCAGAGAAAAGAACATTATAGTCAACGTGTGTTTACCTAACCCAGCCCCTTATGAAGCCTATACATTACACCATATTTACTTCAGATGTCTATTTTTTTAATGGCTTCATGGAAATATAATTTACATATACCAGTTTGAAGCCCCTTATAGATCATTTCTCTGTTTCCTCTCCCTCCATCCAATTGTAACCAGTATCGTGTAGGTGGGTATTGGGCATGCATATATAATGGATACAAACACACATATACAAACATAAACATCTATACATTGATGTATACAACTTGAGATTGTTTAAACTACTATGTAATAGTCTATCTCCAGCCGATTGGTACATAGGCTGCTGGAATTTTTTTTTTTTTTTTTTGAGAGAGAGAGAGAGAGAGAGAAAGAGGGAGCACAGGGGAGGGGCACAGAGAGAGGGAGGGAGAGAGAATCCCAAGCAGTCTCTGCACTATTAATGCAGAGCCTGATGCAGAGCTCGCACTCACAAACTATGAGATCATGACCTGAGCCGACTCAGGTCGGCTAGAAATTTTTTTGATCATTTTTAAACGTTTATTATTTATTCTTGAGAGCCACAGAGAGAGGAGCCAGAGTGTAAGCAGGGGAGGGGCAGAGAGAGGGGGGGACACAAATCCAAAGCAGCCTCCAGGCTCTGAGTTGTCAGCACAGAGCCCAACATGGGGCTAGAACCTATGAACCGTGAGATCACGACCCGAGCTGAAGTCAGACGCTTAACCGACTGAGCCACCCAGGCGCCCCTGCCTCTGGGAATTTTTTAGATGAAAGGTAGCCCCAACAATGAATCCGCATCCTGGGTAGACAGTGCCTCTCCAGCAGCTACACAATCAGTTACAAGCTGGAGGCCAAGGAATCATTACACCCGAATATGCTGGACTCACTCCCGCTCTCTGTGCTAACTCTGTTTCTGAAAACACTGCGTGTCCCCCGTCTAATGAAACGAGGGTCCTTGCATGTGAGAGGGGTTTCTTCTCAGAGCTTCCCCCGCCCCAGAAGAGCTGGAGCATTGAGTACATTGGATGGACACCGTGCACTGTCTAAAAATAACACTGTTAAGTCTTAGTAACATGGAAAAGGCTCGTTATTTATTGTCAAGTAGAAAACAAATTTCTAACTATTAATGTGTTGTGTGACCATCGTTTTCAATGACGAGATTATACTGGAAAGATCCAGGAACCAGCCCGAAAGGGGCCCATGGTAACATGAAAATAAACAACAACCGGAAGAGATAATGATCTATTGAATAAAATGGGAATTGATGAGCCAATACCGATATCAATGAATGAATGGATGTGGATAATAAGAGGCTCCTGCTTACCGCATCATACCAATAAATGCAGAAGGAACGCTAGGCGCTGAAAACCCATCATTTGGTAACTACCATTGTCACAATTGATTCAGGCAAGAATCTCTAATGGCTACTACAACTAGGGAGTGAAAGTTTGATGAGGAAGAGGTATTTATAAATTTCAAAGTATTTCCCCACTGCATACTTATTAATTATGAAGGGGAAAGAGTCCCTTTACGTTGAGAAGCCTGGCACACTGAAGGCAGCCATCAAAATTAGCATCACGAGTCAGGGGGCAGATCATCACCGTGCATCACCTGATCCAATGCTGTGAGGGGGGCACGTCGTCATCCCTCTGTCCTATTTCTGTAAAAGCTGCCAAGCTCAAATCTAAACCATAAGGGACAAACCCAACCTCAGGGACATGTTACAAAATGATTGGCCTATAACATCACAGATGTCCTCATAGTAAAAACAACAAAACAAAACACAAAACCCGAGGCACCTTTTGAAATGGGGGGGAGGGGAAGACATCACAGATAAATGATGAATATGATCTTGGATTGGATGAATCTGCCAGAAAGAGCAGTACCGGGAGATCTGGGGAAATCTGATGAGTGGCTGTGGATTACACGGTGGTACTACCCATGACTAGTCTCCCGATTCTGATGATGATATCATGATTGGCCAGGAAACTGTCTTTGTGCAAAAGGGGCACAGAGTATTCAACAATGGTGGGACACCATTATCTGTTGCTTACCCTACAAAGGTTTTGAAAAAGTAATCAGACATATTTGGGAGAGAGAAAGAAGGGGAAGGCACATAGAACCAAACGTCAACAATCAGAGACTATGGGCGAGGGATATTCGGGAGATCATTGCACTATTCTTGAATCTTCCCTCTAGGAATAATTGAAATTATTGAAAATAAAATGGTAAAAACCAAAAAACTATGTGATGTCGATTTAATTACATCCACGTGGTCAAGTAGGACGCACAAGCAAAAATCCCATTTCTAAATGACGGGAGAAAACCTACTGTTTTAAGTATCAGGATAAAAATTATATAAGCAATATGATTTGCACTGTAGAAACACGTGCCTCGGGAAAGAAACACAGGAAGTAAATCCAACAAAATACAGAGATGAATTATCATCGAACGGTGACATTCCAGATGACTGCCAGCAGCTGGTGGTGGTCAATACACTATTCTTTATTTACAAATGCATCCACCTGTCTGATTTTACAGGAACCGAATGTTATTTAAAAAAAAAACAAAACCAAAGCAATGAATGAACTGAAGACTTTCCTAGAACTGCCCTCTCCCTTCCGGGGTCCATTTTTCTGAGCTGCTCCAAAGTCTCAGAGCGGAAATCTATTTTGCCAAAACTCCAGGCATCTGTTCTTATACCGGATTCTTTTGAAAACTCTTTTTTTTCCTCCAGCTCGTATTAGTCAATCCTCTGTGAGGAGCAAACCGGTCACAGACTCTGCCCTTAGAAGGGTTTACAAGATACGTATTTTAGCACAGGCTAAGAACTGAGTTAGCTAATCTTCAAAGAAGGCGCCTGCCATCCCATTCAACCCCATAAAAAGTAATTTGTTCGGGGGGAGAAAAGCCATTTCAACACGAAAATTGGTTCACGACGATACGCCTGATAAAAACAGCACATACAGGAGCTGCTGGCAGACCCGTCTCCCCACCTCTGCCCCCCTCCCTCACTTATTACTCTTCTCTCTGTGTGTCACTCGAATGGAAAATGAGGCACTCTCAATGGGAAAATAAGTTGGGACACTTTTTTTTTCTTAATTCTGGAGCAGTAAACCAGGACTATTCACACATTGTACGAAGAAGCAAAATAATAATAATAATAATAAAAACTGAAATTAAAAATAACAAACATTTACTCCTTCTGCTCTTTCTACCTGAACTTTTTCCAGAGGATTCTCATCGTATCTAGCTCAAACTCAAACATTCACCCCGGACCCGTCCCCTGCTTGGTGACTGGACCACCGCCCCCCCCCCCCCCCCGGCATTCAGAGCTGTGGGTTTAAAACAGCACATCTAGGGGCGCCTGGGTGGCTCAGCCAGTTAAGCGTGTCACTCTTGATTTCGACTCAGGTTGCGATCCCACGGTTCGTGAGTTCAAACTCCACGTTGGGCTCCATGCTGATAGCATGGAGCCCGCCTTGGGATTCTCTCTCGTCCTCTCTTTCTCTCTGCCCCTCTGCCCCCCTCAGGATAAATAAATAAACCTAAAACAAAACAACAGCATATCTAATTACAGATCACTTCAGCATCAAAGTCCTCATTGGCTCCTACCCACTCACTAATTCGGCATTTATGGGGCTGGTATTTAAGGCTGGGCTGGAGCCCACTGTGATGGCGCAAGGTCAGACCCCCTCTTCCAATGGGCCGGGCTCTTCCCAAACTGGGCCACACGGTCCTCAAACCTCTTGACACCCCCTCCTCCCCTCCAAGCTACACACTGGACACGAGCTCTTTGCTCAATTAAGAGCAGACCTTCTCTTTGAAGTCAACGGGCTATTCTGCTACTCAGAATACCCTCTTCCCTATTTCTTTCTTTTAAGATGTACAGCCAAAGCCAGGTTGCTTACTAAGCTCTTCTTGGGAAGGAAGGGAGGAAGTCACTCTCTCCTCTGGAATCAGTGGGCAAGAGCGGCCAGGAAGGTGTGCTCAGAAGCGCCCAGGCCAAAGCCCCCCTTGACCTCTGGACCTCCTGTCCGAACTGCACAAATGCTTCTGGCACAGGAACCAATACTGGGAGGTCCCTCAGAGGAAATCTTGGGGAGGGCCTTTCCCCCTCCCCATTTGTTAAAGGAGGGGGGACAAAGGAAGAAGGCCCTTTTGGGGGCTGACACCCCAGCCCCGGAGGCAGGATGTGGTCCGTCTGGGGCTGAGGGCATCAAATGCCAGCCACCTGCCAGATGGTCCTTCAGTCCACGACACGTCCCAGTGAAATACTGTCTCTAACAACCAAATAACTGCTCCTGTAGCTACTGGCCCACCACCCGTCTCCCCCACACAGTGGTGCTCGATCAACGTCTGCTGAATGCACCCAGGCAGCCCTGGTAAGATCTTAAGATGTGTGGGCACAAATGGTGGGGTGGCCTTAGCAAGGCCCCAGAGACAGCGTGGGGTATACTGGGCGGCAGCCTGTTGGGGCTCATCAGCTTACAGGACAGGCTAGAATGTGGCTTCGCCCCTCTACACACACAGCCCCGAGCACCCCAGGGCTGTGCGTGGCTGCCCGTCCCAGGCACTGGAGCCTTGCCCTGTGCCCTACAACAGACCCCCTCTTCCAATGGGCCAGGCTCTTCCCAAACTGGGCCACACGGTCCTCAACCGCCGAGTATAGCAGCCTCAAGGCCGAGCCCGACCTGCTGCTATGTTGGTTGACTGACCCAAGGCCACGGTCACTGGCCCCAGATTCCTTGCCTCCTGGGAAGGATGACAACAACCATCCAATGACAAAGCCAACTTCCTCGTGTCTGCCTTCCTCTTACAGACCCCTTGGCAGGTGAGGGAGCAGGAGGTGGGGCGGGGGGGGGGGGAGGAGGCCCAGCGTGAAAGCTTCCTCCAGCCCCCAGGCACTGCAAAAGGATTAGAAGGACAGACAGGACAGATGGAAGCTGCCTTCTGTTGAGTAGATGACCTTCCCAAATCTGTTGCATGAGCATCATGGAGCCCAAGCTCCGATTAGGTTGAAAAGGCCCACATTATTTGAATAATTAAGGGAACTGAGTTACTGAACACTTTCTCTGCTAGAGGAACTGATCTAGTTTCTGGGATAGAGGACTGAAGAAGCCAGCTAAGGTCCTTGTCCTCATAAAACTTACGTTCCGGTGGATTAAGACAGATGACTCATGACGGAGCAAGAAGGAAATTTCAGACAGTGGCAAGGGCTGGTGAGAAAAAAAATCATAATAAAACATGCGGTGGGCAGAGATGACCGGGAGAACAAGGGGTTCTCCCTGCAGACAAAGCATTGTGCTGAGACAGACAGAAAAAGGAGCTGGCCAGGCAGAAACCTAGTGGGAAAGCAACCTAGGTGGGGAGCAGCCAACACAAAGATCCTGAGAGGGTGAGCCTGACATTGAAGAAACAGACCCAACGTATGCGAACTGGAGAACCGTGAGCAGGGCTGGGAGTGGCTGCGTTCGGGCCTCTCCACCTGTCGGCCGAATGCTCTTGGGCAATCTACTTCCTTCGCAGTTTCTTAGTTTGCAAAACGAGAATCATACCCACATTGACCTCGTAGGTTGTCAGACCTCAAGGATACAGGACATGTAAAACATAGAGGTGCCTGGCTGGCTCGGTCGGTAGAGCACGTGACTCTTGATATCAATGAGGTGGTGAGTTCAAGCCCCACATTGGGCGTAGATATGATTTAAAAAAAAAAAAAAACATATATAGCATCTATGTCAGGCACATAGTAGATACTCAAGAAAGATTAGTTGTGATGACGATGACGATGGTGACGACGACGATGATGTCGTCGTCACGGGCCTGCACTTGGAGGTAATTCCCAATAATGGAAACACCAGGCGCCACCCATTGACTAGCCCCTGCTGTCACCCGTGAGCACGCTGCCTTCCGGTCCTTGGCATCTTCCTCGTTGGGACTCACAAGCTCGTCACTACCTGCAAGGCCCTGTGTCCTTCTGGTGGGGGTGCGGTGACAAAGCACCACAGATTTGGTGGTTTCAGCAACAGCATGTTACCGTCTCACGGTCCTGGAGGCTGGAAGTGTGAGATCGAGGCGTTGGTAGGGTTGATTCTGTCTTGATTCTTGAGGGAGAATCTGTCCCCTGCCTCTCCTCCAGCTTCCCGGGGGAGTCCTGGTAATCTTTGGTGTTCCTTGGCTTGTAGATGTCTGCCTGCACCTTCACATGGTGTTCTTCTGTGTATCTTTGTCCAAATTTCCCCTTTTCAAAAGGACGCCAGTCATATTGGATTGGAGTCCACCCTAAACACCTCATGTCAAGTTGATCACCTCTGTTACGACCCTATCTTCAAATGAGGTCACATTCCGTGGTACTGGGGGGGGAGGACACCAACATATCTTTGGGTGGGGAACCAATCTGACCCGTAACAGACCCACACCTCACAGCTGGGATTCTGCCATCGGCGTGGCCTCACGCTTGCGGGTCCCTTGCCCAGTGCTCTCCCCGCTTCTACATTCCCAGACACGTGTTTCAGACCAGCCAGAGAACATCCTGAGCGTGAGTGGAGGTCCGCCCGAACACCTGGGCCCGTGTTCCTGCCCAGTAGAGACACTTTCCTTCTAAACCCAAAGGTGTGAGGGGGAGTCACCAGGCTCACTGCCTCCCCTCTGAAAAGCCCAGCATTCCCCATGCAGAGAAACACGATACTCTGTTTATGCCCGAGGGAGACACCGTCCTAACCGCCGCCCGTGTCTGTGGGTGTTCGGTTTCCTATGGGAGCCCCATTGAGACACTGTCGTTATGAAGCTGGACCTTTCATGGCCCAAGAGGGTAACCAATAGAAGACAACCTTCCAAGGGCCCTTCAATCCATCCAGTGCCCCACCAGCTTCCAGTGGCTAAGGACAGGTTTGGCACAACCTACCTCTCTCGGGCCACGGCCAAGTGCCCCTAGGCTGTGCATAAGCGGACTCGGGTTTTTCCAAGCTACAGAAGGTGATCTGAGGTCGCCCCGTGCAAGAGAGGTATAGAAAGAATAAACAACTCCAAATAAGGCACGGTTTGTCCCCAGACTGTCCCCGGCCACTTGGACAAATAAACTCAAATGCACAGCTGTTTTCTCAGTGCCTGAAGCGGCATCCCTTCCGGGCTGAGTAGAGCAGGATAAAAACTCCGTGCTTACACCGGGTGACGCAGGCTAGCAAAACGCAGCCCCTTTCCTTATAAATCAGTCTGAAATGGTGAATGTTACGGCTGACACTTTCAGCTGGCAGGTCCAAATTGTGTTCCGAGAAGTATATTTAAGGACCTGCCTCTAACACCTCTGGGCTGCAGTGGTCCCACCTGCCAACGTGACATCACGGTAGGTCCGTCACACCTGTGTGGGCTCCTCCAACGGGAAATCTGGTCACTGTGCTGACAGGAGAAGTCCCGTCTGCCGTCTGTCCTTTGGGAACCTCTGAGGTGGGGGTGAGGGGGGGCTGGATCTTGTTCAGGAATTGTCCGTGCCTGCTGCCGGTGCTGGGTTTCCAGAAAGTTGTCAGACGAGAGGCTCACTCGCAGGACGGAGGTCGCCGCAGTTTCCTGGGCCTGTGGCTCCCATCGCGGGATATCAGCTCGGAAGATTCTGCGGCCTCAGAGCACTTCTGCCCCATGTCAGTCTGGAGCCGGCCCTGGCTAACCCAGGCTTGGTGTCCAGAAGCCACATTCAAGGTGCCTGGCTCTCCTGAGATGAGGCTTTCATGTTTCCAAGGTAGCCCTGAACCATGAACCACTAACAGTTCACATCCCAGCACAGGGGAGTGAACTTTGGCCAGAAGTACCTTTCTCGCAAATTAGGCACTAGCTTGGGGTCCCATGAAGAAGTGTCCCTGGAATGGTGTCGAAGCGGGCTTTCAGCAGTACAGCATCAGACTGGATCAGAAAAGACTGGGGTTAGGAACATATAAAATGGTTTTAACTCCTAGAAAGATGAAGTCATAGCTAGGGACCAGACAGACTGCTTCCTTTACTAAGGAGGGCAGTGAGGGAGGGGAAAAGGGGGAGAGAGAGAGAGAGAGAGAGAGAGAGAGAGAGGAGAGAGAGACATACTATCAGATCACTGCCACCCTGTTCAGCATCATGACGAATGCCTTATGGAATGACGAACGCCTTAGCCAAATAGAGCTTTACCCAAGAACTGTGTATCCTAACTCCTGATGTTCTCAGGAGACATTTCTTTTTTTTTTTTTTTAACTTTATTTATTCTTGAGAGATAGAGAAAGACAGAGCATGAGCAGGGGACGGGGAGAGAGAGGGGGAGACACAGAATCCGAAGCAGGCTCCAGGCTCCGAGCTGTCAGCACAGAGCCCGCTGCGGGGCTCGAACTCACGGATCGTGAGATCGTGACCTGAGCCGAAATTGGACGCTTGACCGACTGAGCCACCCAGGCTCCCCTCAGGATACATTTCCGATGACTGGCCCAAAGGCGTTACTCTTGCCATCAGGGAAGGACTGCCCAAACGAGCTCAGTAAAAACTCCTCAAATACCCCAATTTAGTCTGTGAAGCCCTGAACGACAGAAGCACAAGGTAAGCTCACCCGGGGATCAGTTTAGGGACCGCATGACGCTGGCTCCCAGACCACACACTGTTCTTATCTGCAAAGAGCACAGAGCTCCTGGGATGAAAATGGCCCGCGGGAGGGACCTTTGCCCCTTCTGCACACATGGGACTGTGTTACAGACTGAACGGCACTCTCCCTGCCAAATGCGTGTTGAAACCCTAACCCCCAACGTGGCTGGGTGTGGAGACAGCCTTCAAGGGGGTAATGACGGTTAAACGAGGTCACATGGTGGGGCCCTCATCTGGTAAGACTGGCGTCCTTACAAGAGGAAGAGACACCAGTGCCTCAAGTGCACACGCAGACAGAAGACCATGTGAGGACGCGGCGAGAAGGCGGCCACCTGTAAGCTATCTGTAAGCTCGCACCAGAAATTTACCCCGCTGGCACCTTGATCTTGGGCTTCCAGCCTCCAGAACCGTGAGAAAATTAGTTTCTGTTGGTTAAGCCGCCCAGTCTGTGGTCCTGTGTCACAGCGGCCGTGACTGCTCCCATGTGACCAGCATGAGCCTTTTGTACAAGGAACAGCTGCAACCAAGGTAGGGGCCATACTTTGGTTTTCCCACTCCTGCTGTCACAAGTTACGATAAACCTCGTGGCTTAAAGCAACAAGGATTTATTCTCTTGTAGTTTCTGGAGCCCAGGAGTTTGAAACAGGTTTCATGGGGCTAAAGTCATGGTGTTGGCAGGGATGGGTCCTTCTGGAGGCTCCAGGGGAGAATCCTTGACTTTTCTACCTTCTAGAGGCTACTTAAGGCCCCTTCCTCCACCTTCAAGGCCTGTGTGGCTGTGTGAAATCTTCTCTCTGAGCAAATGCCTCCCTCTTATAAGGGCCCTGAGATTACACCGGGCCCACGCAGGTAATCCAGAAGAATCTCTTAACCACATCTGCAAAGTATAAGGTAACATATTCACCATTTCCAGGGTTAGGAGGTGAACATGTTGTGGGGGGGGGGGGGGAGGGGGAGTTATTCAGCCTACTACAGGCAATAGCTGATCTACAAGCACTTTCTAGGATTCTCCAGAAGAGGCCGAGGTCCAGGGGAGCAGAGTCCTGTGAAGTCATCAGAGGCCCGCAGTGGGCCTCTGTGTTCATGTGCAGGGCACGGCCTGGGTTTCCCAGGCAGTGGCAGACCACATCCCGGGGAAACAAGAGCCGGGGCACCGTAGGCCAATTAGAGTGGGTCGAACAGGTCCAGCTGCTCAGAGGGGACCCCTATGCGCAGGACCCTGGGGAGAGCCTTGTGTCCTCAGGCCACACTGTAGGAGGCACCCTTCAGCAGCATCATGGGCAGTTGGGCCCACGGCACCAGGACCCGGGCCACAAAGCTTGGCTAACGCCCCACACTGATAACCCTGGAGCCGCCGACTCTTTAACTGGAGGCCAGCGGAGAGCGGCCTATAGGAAGAGGCCCAGCTGGTTTCCTCCTTACCTTCCTCCTGGGTTTGGGGCGGCCAGGTACCCCGACACATCGAGATATGCCACCCCCATACAGATATAGGCGCCCTCCCCAAGCAGGATGTTCTCTCTGTGGCATGACTGCCTCACTCGGAGGGACAGACCATCCGTGGTGGGAGTCCCCCGGGTGGCAGGGATTCAAAACCCACCAATTCCAACATGCCTCGGGATGCTAGAGTGAAGCATCACAACCCGACCGACATATACTGGCCCTGTCCCGGACACCCAGGGCCTCCGAGATGCCAAGGCATAGACTTTTAAATCACAAGCATTTGATGAAGCCCTAAGTCTGTATAAAGGGCTGGGCAGGGCCTTGCGAGAACACCAGGATTACCAAGAGACAGCTAACCACAGAGAGGGGTGATTGTCCTGGGCGAGAGGGATATTTACAAAATGCTGGTGGAAAGTATAAAATCATGTACTGGCTTGTTAATAAACATGGGCAGAATGAAACAAACAAACGACCTGAGCCCACCGTGTCCCCGTGGGAGAGCTTGACTGATGACAAGGGAATGAGTGCTGTTAGCTGATTCATTCATTCATTCGTTCATTCACCCATTCTGCAAACATTTGTCGAGTGCTTGGTGTGCCAAATACTCAACCAAGATATGCAAAGATCAGGCATGGCTCTGATCCTCAAGAAACTCCTGATCTAGGAAGACAAACAAGTACATTAAACAAAAACAAAACAGCAGTCAATACGTGTAAGAATGTAGCAGATAGCCAGGAAGGGGAGCGATTGGCTTTGCAAGTGTCTAAATTTTCAATTTTTCAATCAACTAGTCATTCAACGAATATTTCTTGAGGGCCAACCACAAGCCAAGCTCTCTGCTAAGCACCAGGAATCCAGTGGGAACAGACCAACACAATCACTGACCATGTGGAAGTTAGGTTCCAGTCTATGAAGTGTCCACAACCAGCACGTCCACGGCGACGGAAAGGAGAAGAGAAGTTGCCCCAAGCCAAGGGGATTGGAAGGGATTGAGGAGTGGCTGCTAATGGCTATTTGGGGGAGGAATGGAATGAGATGGGAATACTCTAAAATTGACTTTGGGTAGTGGTCGCACAACTCTGTGACTATATCAGAAACAATTAAATTGTACACTCTAAATCGATCTATGTATGGAATTTGTATTATATCTCAGTAACACTGATTTCTAAAAACCGTGGTGGTAGAGAAACACAATCAAGCAGTCACAATAGCATGTGACAGCTTCTAAGATGAAGAAGTCCAGGGCACTCTGGGAAGTTCTCAGGGGCTTCCAGCAACACCTCTTGAGAGAAACTTCTGGAAGGTTTCCCAGAACAGGTGACGTTTAAACTGAAATTCACTTCTCGAGAAGGACTTAGACAAAGTGAGAAGCCAAAGCGGTTCTAGGCAGTTGGAGGAAAGCATGCGGAGAGAAAAAAACACAAGGTGTATTTGAAAAGCTGAAGAAAGTTCTGGAAAGCTGGAGACGAGTGGAGGAGTGGGGGAAAGCAGGGAGAGGTGGAAACGTAGGCACAGACCTTTTTGTGAAAGATGTGACAATTTCCAGAAGATGTAACTTCAGCTGAGAGGCAAAGGGAAACCATTTGAAGGCTTTAAGGGGGATTGACAGAATCAGATGTGTATTCCATTCATTCAGCCAGCCAACAGATACGTAAATATCACATCAATACCTTTGATGTGCGAGGCCACATTCCAGGGGGCAAAGCCATGAACAGAACAGACAAGATTTCTTCCCTCATGCAGCTTCCATAATTATGAGCAGTAGTGACAAAAAACAAATAAGCAGATGAGCTAACTACACACTTTGGAAAGACTCTTCTGGCAGCAGGAGTTCGGGGAGAAAGGCTTGATGGGAAAGACTAGAAAGTCCAGGCGGGAGATGAGTGTGTCTGCAGCAGGTCCTAGGGAATGCCTCCCCCAAATAACAGCCCCATTCCAACCTTTCTTCTGACCAGCAGAAACTGCCTTCCACCACCGAACATGCCAGAAACTTGCTTTTCCAGCCTTCTTCAGTTAGAGCATGGACAGTGACCCAATCGTGACCCTTGGGAGTAAGGCTGCAGAGGGACATCTTAGGAAGATGCTCCTCTTTCACAGAAAGTGACACAAGCAAGACAGGTCCCTCTTCTCTGATGTGGCTGTGCTTGTAAGCGACGCCAAGAACTGTCACAGCCATCTTAACCCCACGGGGGCAACATCACTGTCACATTAAGGGTAGTGGAGTGGGAAATTTAAAAGCACCTGAGTCTTGGTGACATTTTGAACGCACTGAATTAGCCCTGGAACGGTCCTAGCTCTTACTTCTTACCATGTAAGAAACAAACAAAGAGCCTCTTCTGGATTAAGCTGCTTTCTTAAGTTGGGTATTCTATTTGCACCCAAAAACACCACCAGGGACTTGAGGTGCAATGCAGGCTGCTGGCAGTGGAGATTTACAGGAAGGAGGCACAGAAAAATATTTAGGAGGAAGGAGAGACAGGGCTTGGTGATTAATTGTCACTGCAGGTGAGAGAAACAGATGTTCCTGAAGATTTCAACAGCCTGACAGGGAGACTGTCATTCCCTGGGCCAGGGAACACAGGAAGAGGAGATGTGGATGATTTGGAGGTTCCTTTGAGATGTCCGATGAAAGACGGACAAGAAGGAACACAAAGGCACAGGCTGGGCTGGGCAACCAACCCAAACAAGTCCAACTGGCATTTCCTCACCCTGTCAGTCTGTGCTAGAAATCACACAAGGGCAACACAGCAGATCAGTAGAATGTGGTTCTTCCACTGAAGTGTTAGCTAGAGATGAGCCACCCTAAAACTATCAGCTCCCCTCTGCGCTCTCATGAAGGACACAGGCAAGAGGGGACATCGGTCCAAATCTTCAACATTAAAGAATACTTTCTTTTTCTGCAATGCTATCGCTAGCCTCTGCTGCTTAGTGGTGACTCAATATGGACATCGTTGATCCGTCCCAACCCTGATAAATAATTCATGGATCCAAAGCACCGTGATAGCAAGGGGATATTTCTCACTTCCCTACAGCCTGAGATTCTGAGAGGCGGGGCGGGGGCATGACGCAGACAAAGGAAGCCGTGTCACTGTGGGGGCATCGCCACGGCTACACTGTCTCCACACTCATTCCCACACCCTCCTTCCATACCCATTCACCACAGAGCCACAAGAAGCAGGACGTGCGCCTTCCCGGCCTCCTTTCCAAGTAGGGGGAACCACGGAACCCAGTCATGGACAATGCAACTGAAGCAGAAACTGGCAAGGAGCTTCTGGGACAGCTTTTGCTTTGCTGATGAAAAGGACAGGCGAGTGGTCACTCTGAATCTCCCTCCTCCCTGCACTCCTCAGTCGGGTCACCACGCCTGCAGATTCAACGGCTCCTATTGAGACCGCGAAGAGACCAGCAGAAAGACAAAGAAAAAAGAAAGGATGACGTAAAGGGGTGGTGGAGATGGAAGGAGAAGAGGCCTGCATGGTGTCGTGGATTCTTGGAACCCAAGTTGGTGACTTCTGCCTCCAGACTTCCCATGTAAGAAAAAATGCATCCTATTTGTTTAAGGCACTGGTTTTTGGTTACTTACAGCTAAACTGACAGCTAGCTTCAAGTGTCTAGAATCTGAGACTTGAAAGACTGGCTGCAGGTAACAGACTCTAAAATGTGGAACTGGCAGAAGGAAGAGGTAGTCTGCCAGGCAGAGTAGAATTAATTACTCTGGGTTAAAAAGGCAGTGATTCTTGTAATGTGGCGGAGACAAGTCTAGTTGACATTGTTTTGATGATATTATCGGGGGAGGCAGGCTTAGCTCCAAGATCTGTCTGTATGTATATACACAGAAGTATGGTATATGATATAGGTACTATAGATAGTATATGACATGTATTATATGGTACATATTGTATATAACATATAGCACAAGGTATCAGGTAGTATTTGTAATATATATACACCGCTGGGGAGAAATGAAAGAATTTTCGAGCCAGAATTCTATATCCTCCTGAAACCATCTTTCAAAAACTAAGGCAAAAAGAAGACATTTTCAGATACAATAAAGCTAGAGGAATTTGTCTCCTACGGCCCTAAATGCAAATGACACTCGGTGGAAACTCCATCTATAGGAACAAAGGAAGAGCACCGGAAATGCAAAATAATCGGGCAAATAAAAACGTTTACTTTTTTCTTCCCTTAATTAAAAAATTGCTGGCTAATGAAATGTTTACAAAGTAGAATATTGATGAATCCATAATATAAGTAGATGTCAAGTGCATGACAACATTAGCAAACAGAACAGAGAGAATACAATGTTATACACATGTACTCACGGATGGGTAACATACCGTACAGATGCAATATTCTGTTTATATATATAATTAGAATATCACAGATTTCTAACATTTTACGTGAAATGGAATATTAAATCTAAGTAAACTGTGATAAGGGATGTATATTGTAATCCCTAGAGCATCCACACGCATGCATGCATGTGCACGCGCGTGCGCACACACACACACACACACACACACACAATCAAAGCAGTATGGCTAAGTATGTGATGGAGGAATTAAAATTAAATACCAAAACATATATCCAATTAACCTAAAAGAAGGCAGGAGAGGAGAAACAGAGAGAAAAGAGCACATATGGATCAAATTGAAGACAAATAACAAAAAGGTAGAAAGCAGCCCAATTATACAATAATTACATTTTGTGTAAGTCAATTAAACATTCCAATTAAAAACTAGATTTCCTGACAAGATAAAATGTCAAGACTCAGCCGTATGCCACATACAAGATACGCGCTTTAAATTAAAAACACAGGTAGGAGGGCAGTAAAAGAAAGAGGAAGGTTTGTATGGCCACGTTAACATCAGCAAAAGCTGCCTTTAAAGCCAAACGTATGAACAGAGAGAGAAAGAGACACTTCATAATGCTAACTGAATCGATTCGCCGAGAAGTTACAACAATCCTCAGATAAATGCATATGCACATAATAACAGGGTTTCCAAACACACGAAGCAAGAATAAACAGAATTAAAGGAAGGACAAGAAAAACCCACATCCCTCATTCAGGAATTGATAGCAGAGGTAGGAAGGAAGAAAGGAAGGGGGGAGGAGAGGGAGGAGAGGAGGAAGGGGGAGAAGGAAAGAGAGGGAGAAAACAAAGAAAGAACAAGAGAGAAAATCCACTCAAGGTCAGTAACCATCACAGTGATTGATGTAAGTTACAATCACAATGGGATATTGGTGTCCGTGCACTGGATTGGCTACCATGACCGACAACACCAAATGCTGATGAGGGTGCAAAACAGCTGGATCCCTCACAACAGGTGGTGAGCGTGTAAAATGGTGTAACACCTTTGCACAACGGTTTGACAGTGGCTTATAAAATCGACCATATACCTACCCAGCAATTCTACCTCAGAGTATTTACTCAGGATAAACAAGAACACACACACACATACACACACACACACACACACACACACAAAGTGTACAAAAAGTCTTAAAGCCACTTTCTTCATAACATCCCCAAGTGAAAACAACTCGTCCGATATCGAGAGTGGGTAATCGAATTGCAGTACGCACACAATAGAATACTATTCATCAATTAAAAAAAAAAAAAAAAGATGCACCCAAGATCAGAGCACCTATATACATGAAGCAAGTACTACCAGACTGGAAGGGAGAAAATTGATAACAATGCAATAACAGTACAGGACTTCAATACCCACTTTCAACAATGGATAGATCATCCAGACGGAAAATCAATAAGGAAACACTGCACTTGAACTACACGTGAGACCAAATAAACCTAACGGACATATACAGAGCATTACACCCACAGCAGCAGAATACACATTCTTCTCAAGCACACACAGGACATTTTCCAGAATAGATCATATGTTAAGCCACAGAACAAGTTTTAACAAATTTAAGAAGACTGAAATCATATCAAACATCTTCTCTTTTTTTTTTAATTTTTTTATTTTTTTAACGTTAACTTATATTTGAGAGAGAGACTGTGTGTGTGCACGC
Source organism: Panthera pardus (assembly GCF_024362965.1). Lineage (NCBI taxonomy): Eukaryota > Metazoa > Chordata > Mammalia > Carnivora > Felidae > Panthera > Panthera pardus. Next base: position 1,613,323 of record NW_026526969.1, on the reverse strand, counting down.
AAGAAGGGGAAAGGCAGAGAGAGAGAGGGACAGACAGAATCCGAAGCAGCCTCCAGGCTCTGAGCTGTCAGCATAGAGCCCAACACAGAGTTCAAACTCACAAGTCAGGAGATCATGACCTAAGCCAAAGTCAGATGCTTAACCAACTGAGCCACCCAGGTGCCCCTCAAGCATCTTTTCTGATAACATGGTCACAAATATGTGGAAATTATACAACGCCTTCCTGAAGAACCAATGTGTCAAGGAAGACATTGAAATGGAAAAAAAAATCTTGGGACAAACAAAAATGGAAACCTAATATACCAAAACCTATAAGATGTGTGCGTCAAAAGCAGTACTAAAATAAGGTTTATAGCAATAAATACCTATGTTGAAAGAAAGAAAGAAAGAAAGAAAGAAAGAAAGAAGAGAGAGAGAGAGAGAGAGAGAGAGAGAAAGAAAGAAAGAAAGAAAGAAAGAAAGAAAGAAAGAAAGAAAGAAAGAAAGAAAGAAGTATCGATCTTGGGCATCTGGGTGGCTCAGTCAGTTACACTTCCGACTCTTGGTTTCAGCTCAGGTTGTGATCTCAGGGTTTGTTAGCTGAAGCCCCACAGTGCTTCTCTGTGCTGACAGTGCAGAGCCTGCTTGGGGTTCTCTCTCTGTCTCTCTCCCTCTCTCTCTGCCCCTCCTGCTCTCTTTCTCTCAAAATAAATGAATAAGCTGAAAAAAAGAAAAGAAAGATCTCAAATAAACAATCTAACTTTACATATCAAAAAACTAAAAAAAGAAGTGAAAGGTATAAAAGAGTTAACAAAGCCCAATATTAGTACAAAGAGGGAAATAAAGATCAGGGCAGAGGTAAACAAAGTAGAAATTGGAAAGACAATAGAAAAAATCAATGAAATTAGGAGTTCTTTTGAAAAGAGAAACAATATTGACAAACCTTTAGCTATACTAAGAAAAACAGAAAGAAGGACTCAAATAAATAAAATAAAAAATCAAAGGACAGACCTTACAATCAGCAAAGGATCATAAGAGACTACAATGAACAATTTTCCACCTGCTGATTGGATAACCTAGAAGAGATGGATAAATTCCTAGAAATGATACAACCTATGAAGACTGAATCATGAAGAAATACAATTTATGATGAGACTAATAATGTGTATGGAGATTGAAAACTTCCCAATAAAGAAAAGTCCAGAAACAAATACCTCTATGGTGAATTCCACCAAACATTTAAAGAAGAATTAATCGCAATGCTTCTCAAACTCTTGGAAAAAATTGAAGAGGAAGGAACACTTCCAAACCCATTCTTTTGAGCCTAGTGCTAGCCAGACACGGACACTACAAGAATAGAAAATTACAGACCAATATCCTGATGAACACATATGTAAAAATCTCTAAGAAAATATTAGCAAACCTCATTCAATAGCACATTGAAAGGATCATACCCCATGACGAAGTGGGATTTATCTTGGAGACATAAAGCTGGTTCAACATACACGAATCAATAAATGTGATACCCCACATTAATGATTATCAGAAAGGAAGAAATCAAATTGTCTCTGCAGATGACATGATCTTATATATAGACAACCAGAAAGACTCCACCAAAACACTTTTAGAATAAATGAATTGGTAAAGTTGCAGAACACAAAATCAACATACAAAAATCAGTTGCATTTCGATGTGCTAACGATGAACTATTCAGAAAAGCAATGAAAAGAGTCCCACTTATATTAGCTTCAAAAAGAGTAAAATACTTAGGAATGAACATAACCAAGGAGGTGAAAGATCTATACACTTCAAACTATAAAACAAGTGGGACTACATCAGACTAAAACGAGCCTGCCCAGAAAACAAAATGGTCAACGAAATGAGAAGACGACCCACCAAATGGGAGAAAATATTTGCAAACCCTACACCTGATAAGGGATGAATCTCCAAAATATATAAAGAGCTCATACAACTCAACAGCAAAAAAATCAAACAAGCTCATTTAGAAATGGGCAGAGGATTGGAGAGGGCATTTTTCCAAGGAAGACGTACAGGTGGCCAACGGGTACATGACAAGGTGCTCAACCTCACTGATCATCAGGGAAAGGCAAACTGAAACCACAATGAGACATCACCTCACGCCTCTTAGAATGACTATTATCAAAAAAGATAAAAAAGTGTCGGCGGGGATGTGGAGAAAAGACAACCAATGTGGACTATTGGTAATAGTGTTTAACTGGTGCAGTCACTATGGAAAACACTGTTCAGCTTTCTCAAAAAATTTAAAATCGAACTACCATATGATCCAGCAACTCTTACTTCTGGGTATTTATCTGAAAAAAAAAAAAAAAGAAAACGCTAGTTTGTAAAGATATATATAACCCCCATGTTCACTGCAGTATGACTTATAATAGCAAAGATATGGGGGAAAAACCCAAATTGTCACTGATGGTTGATTTGATAAAAGTATGTGGCATATATGCACCATGGAATATTATTCAGCCACAAGAAAGAAGGAAATCTGCCATTTGTGACAATGTGGATGGAACTCGAGGGCATTATGTTAAGTGAAGTAAGTCAAGAGGGAAAGACAAATACCATAGGATCTCACTTATATGTGGAATCTAAAAACAAACAAAAACAAGCTCATAGATACAGAGAACAGATTGGTGGCTGGCAGCAGAGGGAGTGAGATGGGGGAAGGGAGTCAACAGATACAAATTCATAGTTATCAAATAAATAAGTTATGGGGATGTAATGCACAACATGGTGACTACAGTTCAAAATACTGGCTTGAGGGGCGCCTGGGTGGCTCCGTCGGTTGAGCGTCCGACCTCAGCTCAGGTCATGATCTCACAGTGTGTGGGTTCGAGCCCCGCGTCGGGCTCTGTGCTGACAGCTCAGAGCCTGGAGCCTGCTTTGGATTCTGTGTCTCCTTCTCTCTCTGCCCCTCCCCTGCTCATGCTCTGTCTCTCAAAAATAAATAAATGTTTAAAAAAAATTTTTTTAAATACTGGCTTGAATATTTGAACATTGCTAAGGGACTAGACCTTAAAAGTTCTCATCATCAGAAAAAAATCCTGGGACTATGTATGGTGACAGATGTTAACTAGACTTATTACAGTGATCATTTTGCAATATAGACAAATATTGAATCATTATGTTGTACACCTGAGACTAATATGTTATACACCAATGTTTAAAAATCCCATGGAATTTTTCAGAGAAATAGATAAACACTCCTAAAATTCACATGGAACCAGAAAAGACATCAAATAGCCAAAGCAATCTCAAGTAAGAAGAGCAAAGTTGGAAGCAGAAAACTTGCTGATTTCAAACTATACAACAAAGCTTCAGGGATCAAAACAAGTAAGGTATTGGTAACACACACACACACACACACACACACACACACACACACACACAGGTCAATGAAACAGAATAGACTATCCAGAAATAAATGCATGCACGTATAGTCAGCTGATTTTTTTACAAAAGCACCAAAAATAAAGAATGGGAAAAGGATAGTCTCTTCAATACACGGTGCTGGGAATACTGGGTATCCACAAGCAAAAGAATGAAATTGGACCTTATGCTATACGTGAAAATCAACTCAAATCTGATGAAAGAGTTAAATATAAGACCTAAAATCATAAAACTCCTAGAAGAAAACAGGCGAAAAGCTTCTTGACATTGGTCTTGGCAATGATTTTTTGGATAGGACACCAAAAACGCAGGCAACAAAAGCAAAAATAAATAAGTAGAACTATATTAAACTAAATTAAACTATATTAAAGTAAATTAAAAGTGTCTACACAGAAAAGAAAACTGTCAACAAAATGGAAAGGCAATCTACCAAATGGGAGAAAATATTTGCAAACCATATATGTGATAAGAGGTTAGCATCCAGAATATGTAAGGAACTCTTACAACTCAATAGTAAAAAAAAAAAAAAGTAAATAAATAAAAAATAAAGCAAATAGCCCATTAAAAATGGGCAATGCCATTTTTCTGAATAAGATACACAAACAGCCAACAATTATATGAGTAGATGCTCAACACTACTCATCAGGGAAAGGCAAATCTAAACCACAATGAGGTATTACTGCACACCTGTTATAATGTCTATTAGCAAAAGAAAAAGGTAACAAATGTTGGCGAGGATATAGAGAGAAGGCGACCCTTGTGCACTGTGGGTGGCAATGCAAATCGGTGCAGCCACTATGGAAAACAGCATGAAGAGTCCTCAAAAATTTAAAAATAGATCTATCATATAATCCAGCAATCCTACTTTTGAGTGTGTATCTGAAGGCAATGGAATCACTCTTTCAAAGAGATATCTGCACTCCTACATTCATTGTATCATTGTTCACAACAGTCAAAATATGGGAACAACCCATATTGAAGTATCCATCAGTGGATAAAGAAGTATATATCTACATATATCTTTATATATAACTGTATATAACCATATATAATGTATATAACCATAATATGTTATTCAGCCACAAAAGGCATATTATTCAGCCACAAAAAGGAGGAAATCCTGATATTTGTAATAATGTGGACGGACCTTCAGGGCATTATGCTAAGTGAAATAAACCAGACAGAGAAACACTAGTATTGTATGGTATCATTTACACGTGGAATCTAAAAGCAAAGTCAAACACGGGGAAACAGAGAATGAAAGTACTTGCCAGGGGCTGTGGGACGGGCGAAATGACAACATGTTGGTCACAGAATGCAAACTTTCAGTTAGAAGATGAATAAGTTCTAAGGACCCAACGTATATATAGCATGGTGCCTATAGCCAACAAGGCTGTATTACATATTTGAAATTTGCTAAGAGAATAGATCTTTTTTCAATATTTATGTTGAGATGAAGGGAGAGAGAGAGAGAATGTGTGCATGCACAAGAGTGGGGGAGGGGCAGACAGAGACGGAGACAGAGCATCTCAAGCAGGCTCGGCGCTAACAGATCGATGCAGGGCTTGATCGCAGGAACTGTGGGATCATGACCTGCGCTGAAATCAAGAGTCAGAGACTTAACCTACTGAGCCACCCCGACACCCGTCAGAGAGTAGATCTTAAGAGTTCTCACACGCACACACACGCAAAGGCAACTGTGGGAGGTGATGAACATGTTTGTTAACCTGATTGCGGCAATCCTTCCACAGGTGTATATCATCATGCTGCACACCCGAAATACACTACAACTTTGTCAGTTACAGCTCAATAGAGCTGGAAAAACAAAAGAATCCTGACATACGTAACAATACGGCTGGATCTCACAGACATTAAGAAGACAGACACAAAAAGCACATACTGTGTGATTCCATTCATATATGAAGTCCAAAGACAGGCAAAATACGAATCTGCCGTGACAGAATGCTGCACAGTGTTTGCCGATGGGAGGAGAGGACTGAACAGGAAGGCGGGGCTGATGGAACTCTCTAGGGTGATAGAAATGTTTTAATGCAAGTGCCAACAAACAGCAGCCCCCAGGGCCAAATCCAGCCTAGCTCTTATTTTTGTAAATAAAATTTTATTATAACACAACCATGCTCACTTGTTTACATATTGTCAGTGGCTGCTTCTGTACTACAAAGACAAACGTGAGTAGTCGCAATAGAGAATATGGTACCCAGGGGTGCCTGGGTGGCTCAGTCGGCTAAGCATCTGACTACAGCTCAGGTCATGATCTCGCGGTTCACGAGTTCGAGCCCCGCGTCGGGCTCTGTGCTGACAGCTCGGAGCCTGGAACCTGCTTGGGGTTCTGTGTCTCCCTCTCTCTCGACCCCTCGTCTGCTCATGCTCTGTCTCTCTCTCAAAAAATAAATGAACGTTAAAAAAAAAAAAAAAAGAATATGGCGCACAAATCCTAACATATTTACTGTCAGGTCCTTTACAGAAAAATGTTTGTTGACCCCTATCCCCTGTGTAACATACAGAGTAACATAATATAGCAAAATGGGTTGAATTACGTGCCTCCAAAAGATACACTGAAGTCTAACTCCCAGACCTCAGAATGTGACCTTTTTTGGAAACACGGACACGACAGATGTAATTAGTTAAGATGAGACGCTGGGTGTCATTGTAAGAAGATGGCCATGTGCCGGCAGAGACATACGGGGAGAAGGCCACGTGATGATGAATACAGAGACTGTAATTATGCAGCTGCAAACCAAAGAATTCCAAAGACTGCTGGAAACCACTAGAAACTAAAAGGAGGCAAGGAAGGATTCTCCCTTATACATTTCAGAGGGAGCACAGCCCTGCTAACACCTTGATCTCAGACCTCCAGCTTCCAGAACTGGGAGACAATAAATTTCTGTCGTTTAAGCCCTCTCCTCCCACCCCCACCCCCCACCCCCGGTTTGTGGTCCTTTGTTACAGCGGCTCTAGGAAATGAATACACATGGTTACAGGTGTGTGTGTGTGTGTGTGTGTGTGTGTGTGTGTGTGTTTAAAAACAGTGAATCTATATATATATGTATATATATATATATATATATATATATATATATATGTATGTATATATATATATATTCACTAAATATAGTGCTGGTGCTGTCTCGCTCTCTCAAAAATAAAAATAAAAACATTTTTTAAAAGAAGCTTTTTTTTTTTTTTTAATTTTTATTTTTTAATGTTTATTTATTTTTGAGACAGAGAGAGACAGAGCATGAACGGGGGAGGGGCAGAGAGAGAGGGAGACACAGAACCAGAAGCAGGCTCCAGGCTCTGAGCCATCAGCCCAGAGCCCGACGCAGGGCTTGAACTCACGGACCGCGAGATCGTGACCTGAGCTGAAGTCAGACGCTTAACCGACTGAGCCACCCAGGCGCCCCAAAAGAAGCTTTAAAAGAGTATAAGCAAGTAAGAGAAGCCTTACCAAGATAGGAGATTAAAGACCCAGACAGCAAAACACAGATTCAGCATGACATCAACCCACCAGAACCTATCGTTTCAAATTTCTTCGAGGCAACCGCCCATAAATTTAGGTCTAAGAACGATGGCAGAACCCAGAAAGTTACAGAAACAGATAAGAGTCATCAGATGTTTAAAAATGTTTGTATTTATTTTTGAGAGAGAGAGAGAGGGGGAGGGAGGGAGAGACTGAGTTGGGGGTGAGGGGGCAGAGAGAGAGGGAGGTCCAGAATCCAAAGCAGGCTCCAGGCTCCGAGCTGTCAGCACAGAGCCCGACGCAGGGCTCGAACCCACAGACTGTGAGATCATGACCTGAGCCAAAGTCGGATGCTTAACCGACTGAGCCACCCAGGCGCCCCAAGAATCATCTGATTTTTTAAGCGATGTCTAAACAAGATCTTTAGCTGTAGTGCTCACACTTAAAGCTGTCTGGAAATAAGCAGAACTCCAGCAACGAGGCTGTCTCCCAGTAACAGGTGGAATGCACACCAGATACCATGAAGGAAGGGCACGCAGCATGTCGGGCAGTCACCACTGTGGTCCAGGACGGATCCTTCTAGCTGGTTGACCTAGCAGCCGCTCCTAACCTCCCTTCTCCTTTACCATCCTTTACTCAGTGAAAAGCTAAACATTCCCTTTTCCAGCCTCACTGGCAGTTCGGGCTGTCTGTCCATGTCTTACCGCTCTGACCAGTAAACACTCGAGAAAGCTTCTGTTCTCAAACAGAGAGTCACAGGAGGCGAAGCTGTTGTGCCCTTGTCTTTTCCTTGACGCTGCAGATGTCCGTGTGATGCTAGTAGATAGCCATCTTGAGACCACGTAACACCAAACATGAGGACAAAAAGCCAACAGCTACTTGTGAGAGGGGAGAAAGCTGAAAAAAGCCTGAAGACTTATGGGCATCACTGTGTTGCTTCATCTGCTATAACCTGTCCGTTTTCAGATTTCTTATCAAATGACCAATGATTATCTTTGTGATTTAAGCCACTGTTCATCAACAGTTCTGTTACTTGCCGTCAGATGATTCTTAACTGATAAAAACTAACGATTTTATTCCTTCTAACTAAGAGTTCCAGCAGGCAAGAGAGAAAAACGGACCATGGAGGAAGCAGCGAATGAATTGTAAATAGACCGAGTGTTCTTCAAAGGCTATGAGTAGATTTAAGTCTACGTGTGGGCAACCTCTAGCATGAAAATATCAAAATAAAAGTAAAGCAGTTGGTAATAAAAGGAGGAAGAGGAGAAGAAAAACATAAGAATTGTTAACATTTATTGATGACTTTTACTAGGCTCTAGATGGGAACTATTGTACCATAACGATTTCAAGAACGACACCCTTGTATTCATTGCAGCATTATTTACAACAGCCAAGATATGAAAGCAGCCCAAGGGTCCACGATTAGATGAATGAATGAAGAAGATGAGGGGCGCCTGGGGGGCTCAGTCAGTTAAGCATCCAACTCTTGGTTTTGGCTCAGGTCATGATCTCACAGTTTGTGGGATCCAGCCCTGCATAGGTCTCTGAGCCAAGAGCACAAAGCCTGCTTGGGATTCTCTCTCTCCTTCTCTTTATGCCCCTCCCCTACTCATGCTCTCTCTCTCTCTCTCTCTCTCTCTCTCTCTCTCTCAAAATAAATAAGTAAACTAAAAAAAAGAGAGAGAGAGAGAGATGCATTATAATGGAATATTACTCGGCAATTAAAAAAAAAAAAAAAGAATGAAGTCTTGCCATTTCAGAAAAAATGAATGGAACTAGAGGGTATAATGCTAAGTGAAATAAGCCAGACAGAGAAGGACAAATGCCATATGATTCTACTTATACGTGGAATCTACAAAAAACAGAACAGAGGAAACAAAACAACACAGAAACAGACTCTTAAATGCAGAAAATAATCCAGTGGTTGCTGGAGGGGCGGTGGGTAGGAGGATGGGTGAAGTGAAGGGGATGAAAAGGTACAACCTGCAGCTATAAAATAAATAAGTCACCAGGATGTAATGTACAACATTTGGAATATAGTCAATAGTATTATAACAACTTCGTATGGTGACATCATAACTAGATGTACTTTGATCACTTACAAATATTGAACCGCTATGTTGCACACCTAAAAGTAATATCATATTGTATGTCAATTACACTTTAAGGAAGGAAGAAAAGAAGGAAGTTAGGAAGGAAGTTAGGGAGGAAGGAAGGAAGGAAGGAAGGAAGGAAGGAAGGAAGGAAGTTAGGAAGGAAGGAAGGAAGGAAGGAAGGAAGGAAGGAAGGAAGGAAGGAAAGAAGTGAGGAAGGAAGGAAGGAAGGAAGGAAGGAAGGAAGGAAGGAAGGAAGGAAGGAAGAAAGGAAGGAAGTTAGGAAGGAAGGAAGGAAGGGAGGGAGGGAGGAAAAAAGGAAGAGAGGGAGAAAGGAAAGAAAAGAGTACCAACAAGCATGTTAGAATCAACCAAGTATCTAAGGCTGCTGCCAAAATTATTTAATAAAGAAAATACTAGACTAAAAATAAGTAGACAAACATTCTAGTTTTGACACTACTACTCATGTGCTCTGTGAATTTGGAGAAGTGCTTAATTTCTCTGGGATGGTTTTTCTTCCCTTAAAGGCAAATGTTGGAGAAAATAATCCACAGGGTCCACTTGCGAGCTAACATCCTAATTTCCAAACTATCTGGTCTGACTCAAGCCATTTGGCTACATTTTTAAGAGTTCAGGAAATATCTATGAAACATCACGGTCATGTCAAGGGAGCTATAGGAATTGATTACCCCAGGCTCCAAACACTTGGCACAAATGGTCAGGGCAGGATAAAGAGGCTAGGATTGTGCCAGTAAGAAGAGTAAGTTCCTAAGTGCTCTCAACATGCTAAGACACTAACTTGAGGGGAGAATTACCGTCCAGGTAAGAGGGGTCTGTTGCCACATCTATCTAACCCGTGTTAATGACCAGAAACCATTTGTATTTGATTTGGGGATATCATGAGGGTTTTGTGTTGTTTTGTTTTGTTCTTAGCAAATTTCTCCCCTGAGTTAACATTAAAATTAGTTGACATCTTCTCAACACACCCTTTTTATTTAAAAAAAAAACAAAACAAACAAAAAAGACAAAAGACAAAGAGTGACTGGGGTTACGAACTGGGATGAGGTCCTGAGATGAAATATTCACACAGACAATCCACAAACTCAATAATCTTTCGGGCGGGGAAGCAAAAGTTGATTATTTGTGAAGCGGACTGTGAATAAATTGGAAAAAACGAGCTATTCGAGCTGTAGACAATTACATGGATATGTATTTATGTTTAGCATCAGTAGTAAAATTACATTTTCTAGTGAATCTACAGCTCAGAGCTTTAAAATATAGATCTTTTAAAATGCACCAAACAAAATTCCAAGGGTTACGAGAAATGTTTTATTTATAATGTTTGCATGAATCTAGACACGGTGCCCATCTGTCTCTTCCAATATATTTTCAAAACCAGATTTACGGATTTTAACTAGAAAAGTAAAAGGGATGGTGTTCTGACTCCACGCCAGCTTAATTCAGTCTATTATCATATTTTTCTTCATTATAACCTGGCTGATACAATTACCATAGTACCCTTCACTTGCTGGCTTCGTGCTGTGTCCCATTATGATGCATTCTTCCAAGGATGCACCCGGTAATATCTACGTCTCTCTCACCCCTTCCTCTACATTTCTACATACTTGGTGTGGTGAGAGAAAAGGGCATAATCAGTGAATGAAGGACCAGAACTCTCATTACATGGCACCTCCTTCTTTGGAAAAAGACTCGAAGGAGAAAAATGCTCCTCAAAAAAGTGAAATTTCCCATTCACCCTCTATGGCTCCCCCTTGCCTATTGTTTATGCCCCTTCCCTCCCTCTAACTTCTCTTTTGCTGCTAGTTAGTTCCACCCTCTCATATGTGTCTCCCTTTATGGCTTTAATGACTCTGAACCTAGTTAAGAAAGAATCTCGTGTTCTTCCAGCAACCATCTTTGATGACGGGGTCCACTCTAAGCCAACGAGATGAACAGCAGCTACAACCACTCGCAAAACAACCTTTCAAAGGATTTTAAAAGTTCGTGATCATGGGTTTTTTAAAAAAAAATAGATTGGAATCACTTTTTAAAAAAATGTCTAATTACTTATTTTGAAGGGAAGGTGTTAGGGGCAGAGAGAGAATCCCAATCAGGCTCCACACTCAGCACGGTGCCCAACACAGGGCTCGATCCCTTGACCCTGGGATCACGACCTGAGCCGAAATCAAGAGTCGGACACTTAACCGATGGAGTCACTCAGGTGCCCCATGATCTTGTGTAAGTAGAGGCCCAGAGATCAGAAAACATCGGGCATGAGGAAGAACCCCAGAGTCTCAGCTCCGGGCGGAGTGGGGGGTGATTCTTAGCTGAAATTTAGGCATCTGTAACTGCCATGTCTTTACCAAAGATTCAAAACAACTGAGAAATCTATGTATATCCGGATTCTTTGATCTACTCAGAGAAAAACAAAGAGCCATTTATTATATTTTATCATAGATTGGAGATGAACTGAATAATTGAGCTGAAAATAAATACTGGGAACTCATACCTGTGGGAACTTAGGGTATAATGATAAACCCTGCATAGGACTTCACATAGTCAAGATTAAGTATTGGCTGATTTAAACTTGTCACCCCAGCTCCCAAAAGACTAGTATGCTTCAGAGTCATTAGCTAGAGCTGTAGACCTCCAAATAATGAAAAGTGTCACAAAATATGGGGCACCTGGATGACTCAGTCAGCTGAGCATCTGACTCTTGATTTTGGCTCAAGTCATGATCCCAGGGTCATGGGATTGAGCCCCGTATCAGGCTCCATGTTGAGTGTGGAGCCTGCTTAAGATTCTGTCTCCCTCTGCTCCTCTCCCTGGCTCGCATGCATGCTCTCTCTCTCTCTCAAAACAAATTTTTTTAAGTGTCATAAAATTCATTTCTAAAATGCGTGGTGAATGAGATAGGATCTGTAATAAATGGCTGGATAAGTAAATGGACGAATTAAGGAATAAAAAATACCTGTAAAACCCGTAAATACCTAGAAAGCAGGTATTAGTTATCCTGCTATGTTCTTAGTACAAATTTGTTGACCTGCAGGACAAAATGCCCACAATGAGGCCTAAAAAGCAGGAACAGAATGGAGAGAAAGAATTTTTTGAGGATTTACTACGTACTGGGTGCTAATCTCTTCATCTTAGTTCCGAAACAACACTGGGGTCATTCTCATTTGTACACATTTTATATTTACTTCACACATGAGTAAACTAAAGTTCAGAGAGTTTAAATATTAAAGTACCATTTATGTACACAGACCTTCTCTCTCTCTCTCTCTCTCTCTCTCTCTCTCTCTCTCACACACACACACACACACACACACACATTATCTTTGATTCTTACAATCTGATCAGGAATGTATCATTATTCTATTTGAAAGACAAAGAAACTGGGGTCCAGAAAGATCAAGAAATTTGTCACAGGTCACACAGCTGTGAAGCAGCACAGCCAGGGTCAGAATGAGAGCAGGAGACGGCCCAGCAGTGTCCCTGGCTTCTGGCCCTTGTTTATTACCACCATTCTCCAACACGGTCACAGACTCACCAGCGAAAGGGCGATCTACAGAGAGCAGACCCACAGATTGCAGGCTGACTGTGACCAGGCAGAGGACAAGAAACCCGTGGAAAGGCCAAATCAAACAGTGTGCATTTTTACAGCCACTGTTCAAAGCCTTGCTGCGTATCTCTTAGCTTTCCAAGACTCTCCTGAGTAAAAACAGGGTCGTCCTTGCCTACAAAGGATGCCATGAGGATATGTGAGATGTCTACCAAGAAAGTGCTTCAATATCTTGTCAGTTGCATGCAGACCGACCATTTGTCACTTCTTCCAACAGCAACCATTGACGAGAACACTCAGAGACAGAAGGCGTCTCTGCACCGGCAACACGCACAGCCCTGGTGCTCTGTGTCCAAGCAAGCACTGGAGCAAAAGGAGACAGTGCAGTTACAGGAAAAGCAAACTACAGTTAAAAAAAAAATGCTAACAAACAAAGATACAAACTAACTAAGTAGGGCTTATCCCAGGAATGTAAGGCTTGTTGAACATCCAAACATCAAAAATAAAGGTAATTGACCATTTCAACAGAATAAAGCAGAAGACCGCTCTATCATTCCAGTTAGATGCAGGAAAAGCACCGGACAAAATGAAAAACCTATTCATGACAAAACCTCACAGCAAACCAGGAATAATGGGTATTTTCCTCCATATGATAAAGCCCACAGCTAACACCCCACTTGAGGCTTAAATACTGAAGGCTTCTGCTCCCCCCCCCCCCCCACTTAAAATTGGGAACAAGTCAACAATGCCCGTTCTCACCACTTGAATTCGCCTTGGGACTATGGGTCTTTGTCACTGTGATAAAGGCAAGAAAAAAGAGATCTGAAAAGAAGAAGTAAAACTGTCTCTTTTTGCAGATGATATGACTGTTTATATAGGAAATGACAAAGCATCTACAAAACAACTTTAGAACTAACCGATGCATTTAACAAAGTCACAGAATACGAGGTTCACATGAAAATTCAACTGTATTTCTATATGGCAGCGGGAGAAGATGGAAAATGAAATTATAGAAACCAATTCCATTTTGGTAGTGAGAAAGAAAGAAAGAAAGAAAGAAAGAAAGAAAGAAGAAAAGAAACATAAGGTCCATCTAACCAAAAGATACGCAAGACCTCTAAATTGAAAACTTCAATTTAAGATTATTTAGGTTCTGAAAAAAATCTAGATAAATAGGGACAGATCTTTATGGACTGAAATACTACTCAGTGTTGTTAAAAGTTTAATTCTTCCCAAACTGACCTACAGATCTAATGCAGTTCCTATCAAAATTTCATCAGGCTCTTACACTGATACTAATAATTTGGATTCCATATAAATATGAAAATGCTAAATATCTACAAAAAGCCAAAGCAATTTTGTGTAATATTTATTTATTTATTTTGACGGGGGGAGAGGGGGAGAGAGCACAAACAGGGGAAGGGCAGAGAGAGACAGAGAGACAGAGAGAGGGAATCCCAAGCAGGCTTCATGCTGTCAAGAACAGAGCTCAATGAGGGGCTCAATCTCATGAACCAGGAGATCATGACCAGAGACGAAATCAAGAGTCAGGCGCTTAACCAACCGAGGCACCCAGGTGCCCTGAAGCAATTTTTGAAAAAAAGAACAAACTTATCTCAGCTGAGTTGAGGATTTATTTTAAAACCACAGTAATCAACAAAGAAAAAAAAAGACAAACAAGAAACCAGACTCTTAAATACAGAGAACAAATTGGTGGTTGCCAGGGGGGCAATGGATGGGGGGATGGGTGAAACAGATAAAGGGAATTAAGAGTCACTTTTCCTGACGGACATTGAGCAATGTATAAAATTGTAAAATCATTACATTGTACACCTGAAACTAATGTAACACTGTATGTGAATAATACTTCAACTAAAAAATAAAATAAAGTAAATAAATAATGGATGGAGAACCTGAAAAAATATATACAAGAATTATAGATCACTGGAATAGAATTAAGAGACGAGGAATAGAACTATACACATATGTAATCATTTGATATTCTACAAAGGTCCTAACATAATTCAGTAACAAAAGATTGGTCTTTGTTGGTTAGTTTAATAAATGATGCTATAAGAATGCACTACTAGGTATTTACCCAAAGAATAAGAAATACTGATTTGAAGGGATACATGCACCCCAATGTTTATAGCAGCACTATCAACAATCGCCAAATTATGGAAAGAGCCCAAATGTCCATCGACTGATGAATGGATAAAGAAGATATGATATATATACATAACACACACACACACACACACACACACACACACACACGGATGGTTATATATACACATACATACATATAATGGAATATTACTCAGCCATAAAAACGAATGAAATCTTGCTATTTGCAATGACGTGGATGGAGCTAGAATGTATTATGCTAAGTGAAATGAGTCGGAGAAAGACAAATACCATGTGATTTCCCTCATATGTGGAATTTAAGAAACAAAACACATGAAACATAGGAAAAGGGGAGAAAAAAGAGAGAGGAAGACAAACCGTAAGAGACTCTTAATGATAGAGAACAAACTGAGAGTTGATGGAGGGAGATGGGTGGGGGATGGGCTATATGGGTGACAGGTATTAAGATGGGCATTTGTGGGGCACCCGGGTGGCTCAGTTAAGCATCCGACTTCGGCTCAGGTCATTATCTCATGGCTCATGAGTTCGAGCCCCACGTTGGGCTCTGTGTTGACAACTCAGAGCCTGGAGCCTGCTTCTGATTCTGTGTCTCCCTCACTCTCTGCCACTCCCCCGCTGATGCTGTCTCTCTCTCCTTCAAAAAAATAAACATTAAAAAAAAAAACAGAGGGGTACTTGTGATAAGCACAGGGTATTGTATGTAAGTGATGAATCACTAAATCCTACACCTGAAACTAATATTACACTGTATGTTAACTAGCTAGAATTAAAATCCAAACTTGAAAAAGGACAGAAAATCAATAAAGGACACTGGTAAAGGTGAAAACTAAAATCAAATAAATGATGCTGTAACACCTAGATATCCACATGGAAAACAAACAAACAAACACTGACCATTATTTCATATCATAAATAAAAATGAGCTCAGAACTGACTACAGACCCCAATATAAAAGCTACAAACCATGAAGTACTCGAAAAAAGTAGGAGAAATCTTTATGACTTTGGGATAGACAAAGATTTATTAAACACAAAAAGCATAAATCATACCAGAAAATAATGATACATGTGCTTTAGAAAAATAAAAGTATTAGCACTTTAAAGGTCATTGTTGAGAAAAATGAGAGGGCAAGTCATAGATTGGGAGAAAATATTTGCAACATGTACATCAGACAAAGGTTTTAGATCTGGGATATACAAAGAGCTCTTTTTTCCAAGTTTATTTATTTTTGAGAGAGAGAGAGACAGCAGGAATGGGGAAAGGGCAAAAAGAGAGAAAGAGAGAGATTCCCAACCAGGCTCCCGGCTATCATCACAGAGCCTGACACAGGGCACGAACTCATGAAACTGAGATCATGACCTGAGCTGAAACCAAGAGTCAGACGCTCAACTGACTGAGCCACTCAGGCGCCCCTAAAGAGCTCTTATACTTAAATATAAGAGAACAGGGGCGCCTGAGTGGCTCAGTCGGTTGGGCGACCGACTTCGGCTCAGGTCATAATCTTGAGGTTTGTGAGTTTGAGCCCCGCGTCGGGCTCTGTGCTGACAGCTCAGAGCCCGGAGCCTGCTTCGGATTCTGTGTCTCCCTCTCTCTCTGCCCCTCCCCTGCTCACATTCTGTCTCTCTCTGTCTCTCAATAACAAATAAACGTAAAAAAAAAAAATTTTTTTTTTTAAAAAGAGAACAAACCTAGTAAAAAACTGGTACAGACCTTCACAAATGAAGAAATACAAATAGTCAACCAGCAGACACAAGAAAAGATGCAGGTCATTAGGGAAATGAAAATAAAAACCACAATTACATGCGCACTCCACCCGCAGTAGAATGATTAAAATTAAAAAGACTGATAATTTCAGTGCTGGCAAAGATGCGGAGTAACTGGAAATCTCATACCCTGATCACAGGAACGTAAAATGCCACAACCACTTTGGAACACAGTTTGGCAACTGGCGGAAGGTTAAAAATCCACCTGCCCTACAACCACCCGCCTTAGCCCATTTGGGCTGCTGTAACAAAAATACCATAGCCTGGGCAACTTAAACAATAGAAAAGTCCTTCTCGCAACTCAGGAGTCTTGCAGTCCCGCAATGAGGTGCTGAAAGATTTGGTGTCTGGTGAGACTCCACTTCCTGGATCACAGATGCCCGTCTTCTTGTCGTGTCCTCACACGGCAGAAGAGGCAAGGAAGCTCTCTGTGCTCTCTCATAAGGGCACTAATCCCAACCAATGAAGACGCCATACTCAAAACACACTCGCCTCCCAAAGGCCTCATCTCCAAACACCTTCGCATTGGGAATTAGGTTCCAACATATGAATTTTGAGGGGACGCAAACACTGAGTCTATAATACCACCTATTTTTAGTTGTTGACTCAAAAGAAATGAAAACACAGGGGCGCCTGGGTGGCTCAGTCGGTTAAGCGTCCGACTTCAGCTCAGGTCATGATCTCGCGGTCCGTGAGTTCGAGCCCCGCGTCGGGCTCTGTGCTGACAGCTCAGAGCCTGGAGCCTGTTTCAGATTCTGTGTCTCCCTCTCTCTCTGACCCTCTCCCATTCATGCTCTGTCTCTCTCTGTCTCAAAAATAAATAAACGTTAAAAAAATTAAAAAAAAAAAAAGAAATGAAAACACATGTCTCTATAAAGACATAAACAAGAATGCTTTATTTGGCATCCGTATATGGCTAAAAAATAGCCAAGTTGTGGCATATCCATACAAGAGAATACTACTCACCAATAAAAAGAAATGAACTGTGATATGTAGCAAAATGGATGAATCTCAGAACAGTTATGCCCGAAGAGGACCGAAGCAAGAATAAATACCGCATGATTCCATTAATGTGAAATTCCGCAAAATGAAAACTAATCTGTAGTGACAGAATGCAGATCAGTTGGGAGCAGGGAGCAGGGCGTATGTTGGAAGGAATGGATTGCAGAGAGCAGATGGAAGTTTGGGGATGTGATGGAAACCTCTGATGTCTTCTTTACTGGGGTAGTTTCATAAGTATGTAATTTATCAAACCTCATCACATTGCTTTAAACCATTTGAAATATCTGCAGTATAGTGTATGGAAACTACATCTCAATATCTTTTTTAAAATAATAAGCCGGGGGGGAACGAGTGAAGATGGCGGCGTAGGAGGACGCTGGGCTCACCGCGCATCCTGCTGATCACTTAGATTCCACCTACA
This sequence comes from Panthera pardus, assembly GCF_024362965.1. Lineage (NCBI taxonomy): Eukaryota > Metazoa > Chordata > Mammalia > Carnivora > Felidae > Panthera > Panthera pardus. The sequence continues at coordinate 1,595,448 of NW_026526969.1, read as the reverse complement.
CCTGCCTAACTAACCCAGAAAACCACCAGAAACTGGCAGAACGGAGTCTCCGGAGCCAAGCGCAGACGAGAGGCCCACGGAAGAGGGTAGGAAGGGCGGCGAGGCGGTGCGCGCTCCACGGACTGGCGACAGGGAGCCGGGGCGGAGGGGCGGCTCGCCGGCCAAGCGAGCCCCCGAGTCTGGCTGGCAAAAGCGGAGGGGCCGGATGGACTGTGTTCCGACAGCAAGCGCGACTTAGCCTCTGGGAGGTCATAAGCTAACAGCTCTGCTCAGAAAGCGGGAAGGCTGGAGGACAAAGGAAGGGAGAGTTGCTGAGCCCCCGGATGACAGAGCTCAGCTTGGCGGGGAACAAAGGCGATCGCCAGCGCCATCTCCCCCGCCCATCCCCCAGCCAAAATCCCAAATAAACAGTTCCTGCCAGGGAACTTGCTCGTTCCGCGCAAACACCCAACTCTGTGCTTCTGCAGAGCCACCCCTCCGGCAGCGGGTCTGACTCCCTCCCGCTGCCACAAGGCCCCTCCTGAAGTGGATCACCTAAGGAGAAGCGAGCTAAGCCTGCCCCTCCTGCCCCCGTGCACCTTGCCTACCCACCCCAGCTCATACGCCAGATCCCCAGCACCACAAGCCTGGCAGTGTGCAAGTACCCCAGACGGGCCACGCCACCCCACAGTGAATCCTGCACCTAGGAGAGGGGAAGAGAAGGCACACACCAGTCTGACTGGGGCCCCAGTGGTGGGCTGGGGGCAGACATCAGGTCTGACTGCGGCCCCGCCCACCAACTCCAGTTAGACACCACAGCACAGGGGAAGTGCCCTGCAGGTCCGCACCACTCCAGGGACTATCCAAAATGACCAAACGGAAGAATGCCCCTCAGAAGAATCTCCAGGAAATAACAGCTAATGAACTGATCAAAAAGGATTTAAATAATATAACGGAAAGTGAATTTAGAATAATAGTCATAAAATTAATCGCTGGGCTTGAAAACAGTATAGAGGACAGCAGAGAATCTCTTGCTACAGAGATCAAGGGACTCGGGAACAGTCAGGAGGAGCTGAAAAACGCTTTAAGTGAAATGCAAAACAAAATGGAAACGACGACGGCTCGGGTTGAAGAGGCAGAGGAGAGAATAGGTGAACTAGAAGATAAAGTTATGGAAAAAGAGGAAGCTGAGAAAAAGAGAGAGAAAAAAATCCAGGAGTATGAGGGGAAAATTAGAGAACTAAGTGACACACTAAAAAGAAATAATATACGCATAATTGGTATCCCAGAGGAGGAAGAGAGAGGGAAAGGTGCTGAAGGGGTACTTGAAGAAATAATAGCTGACAACTTCCCTGAACTGGGGAAGGAAAAAGGCATTGAAATCCAAGAGGCACAGAGAACTCCCTTCAGATGTAACTTGAATCGATCTTCTGCACGACATATCATAGTCAAACTGGCAAAATACAAGGATAAAGAGAAAATTCTGAAAGCAGCAAGGGATAAACGTGCCCTAACTTATAAAGGGAGACCTATAAGACTCGTGACTGATCTCTCTTTTGAAACTTGGCAGGCCAGAAAGAATTGGCACGAGATCTTCAGTGTGCTGAACAGAAAAAATATGCAGCCGAGAATCCTTTATCCAGCAAGTCTGTCATTTAGACTAGAAGGAGAGATCAAGGTCTTCCCAAACAAACAAAAACTGAAGGAATCTGTCACCACTAAACGAGCCCTACAAGAGATCCTAAGGGGGATCCTGTGAGACAAAGTACCAGAGACATCGCTACAAGCATAAAACATACAGACATCACAATGACTCTAAACCCGTATCTTTCTATAATAACACTGAATGTAAATGGATTAAATGCGACAACCAAAAGACATAGGGTATCAGAATGGATAAAAAAACAAGACCCATCTATTTGCTGTCTACAAGAGACTCATTTTAGATCTGAGGACACCTTTAGATTGAGAGTGAGGGGATGGAGAACTATTTATCATGCTACTGGAAGCCAAAAGAAAGCTGGAGTAGCCATACTTATATCAGACAAACTAGACTTTAAATTAAAGGCTGTAACAAGAGATGAAGAAGGGCATTATATAATAATTACAGGGTCTATCCATCAGGAAGAGCTAACAATTATAAATGTCTATGCGCCGAATACCGGAGCCCCCAAATATATAAAACAATTACTCACAAACATAAACAACCTTATTGATAAGAATGTGGTAATTGCAGGGGACTTTAACACTCCACTTACAGAAATGGATAGATCGTCTAGACACACGGTCAATAAAGGAACAAGGGCCCTGAATGCTACATTGGATCAGATGGACTTGACAGATATATTTAGAACTCTGCATCCCAAAGCAACAGAATATACTTTCTTCCCGAGTGCACATGGAACATTCTCCAAGATAGATCATATACTGGGTCACAAAACAGCCCTTCATAAGTTTACAAGAATTGAAATTATACCATGCATACTTTCAGACCACAATGCCATGAAGCTTGAAATCAACCACAGGAAAAAGTCTGGAAAACCTCCAAAAACATGGAGGTTAAAGAACACCCTACTAAAGAATGAGTGGGTCAACCAGGCAATTAGAGAAGAAATTAAAAAATATATGGAAACAAACGAAAATGAAAATACAACAATCCAAACGCTTTGGGACGCAGCGAAGGCAGTCCTGAGAGGAAAATACATTGCAATCCAGGCCTATCTCAAGACACAAGAAAAATCCCAAATACAAAATCTAACAGCACACCTAAAGGAAATAGAAGCAGAATAGCAAAGGCAGCCTAAACCCAGCAGAAGAAGAGAACTAATAAAGATCAGAGCAGAAATAAACAATATAGAATCAAAAAAACTGTAGAGCAGATCAACGAAACCAAGAGTTGGTTTTTTGAAAAAATAAACAAAATTGACAAACCTCTAGCCAGGCTTCTCAAAAAGAAAAGGGAGATGACCCAAATAGATAAAATCATGAATGAAAATGGAATTATTACAACCAATCCCTCAGAGATACAAACAATTATCAGGGAATACTATGAAAAATTATATGCCAACAAATTGGACAACCTGGAAGAAATGGACAAATTCCTAAACACCCACACTCTTCCAAAACTCAATCAGGAGGAAATAGAAAGCTTGAACAGACCCATAACCAGCGAAGAAATTGAATCGGTTATCAAAAATCTCCCAACAAATAAGAGTCCAGGACCAGATGGCTTCCCAGGGGAGTTCTACCAGACGTTTAAAGCAGAGATAATACCTATCCTTCTCAAGCTATTCCAAGAAATAGAAAGGGAAGGAAAACTTCCAGACTCATTCTATGAAGCCAGTATTACTTTGATTCCTAAACCAGAGACCCAGTAAAAAAACAGAACTACAGGCCAATATCCCTGATGAATATGGATGCAAAAATTCTCAATAAGATACTAGCAAATCGAATTCAACAGCATATAAAAAGAATTATTCACCATGATCAAGTGGGATTCATTCCTGGGATGCAGGGCTGGTTCAACATTCGCAAATCAATCAACGTGATACATCACATTAATAAAAGAAAAGATAAGAACCATATGATCCTGTTAATCGATGCAGAAAAAGGCCTTTGACAAAATCCAGCACCCTTTCTTAATAAAAACCCTTGAGAAAGTCGGGATAGAAGGAACATACTTAAACATCATAAAAGCCATTTATGAAAGCCCACAGCTAACATCATCCTCAATGGGGAAACACTGAGAGCTTTTTCCCTGAGATCAGGAACACGACAGGGATGCCCACTCTCACCGCTGTTGTTTAACATAGTGTTGGAAGTTCTAGCATCAGCAATCAGACAACAAAAGGAAATCAAAGGCATCCAAATTGGCAAAGATGAAGTCAAGCTTTCGCTTTTTGCAGATGACATGATATTATACATGGAAAATCCGATAGACTCCACCAAAAGTCTGCTAGAACTGATACATGAATTCAGCAAAGTTGCAGGATACAAAATCAATGTACAAAAATCAGTTGCATCCTTATACACTAACAATGAAGCAACAGAAAGACAAATAAAGAAACTGATCCCATTCAAAATTGCACCAAGAAGCATAAAATACCTAGGAATAAATCTAACCAAAGATGTAAAAGATCTGTATGCTGAAAACTATAGAAAGCTTATGAAGGTAATTGAAGAAGATATAAAGAAATGGAAAGACATTCCCTGCTCGTGGATTGGAAGAATAAATATTGTCAAAATGTCAATACTACCCAAAGCTATCTACACATTCAATGCAATCCCAATCAAAATTGCACCAGCATTCTTCTCGAAGCTAGAACAAGCAATTCTAAAATTCATATGGAAACACAAAAGGCCCCGAATAGCCAAAGTAATTTTGAAGAAGAAGACCAAAGCAGGAAGCATCACAATCCCAGACTTTAGCTTCTACTACAAAGCTGTCATCATCAAGACAGGATGGTATTGGCACAAAAACAGACACATAGACCAATGGAATAGAATAGAAACCCCAGAACTAGACCCACAAACGTATGGCCAACTCATCTTTGACAAAGCAGGAAAGAACATCCAATGGAAAAAAGACAGTCTCTTTAACAAATGGTGCTGAGAGAACTGGACAGCAACATGCAGAAGGTTGAAACTAGACCACTTTCTCACACCATTCACAAAAATAAACTCAAAATGGATAAAGGACCTGAATGTGACACAGGAAACCATCAAAACCCTAGAGGAGAAAGCAGGAAAAGACCTCTCTGACCTCAGCCGTAGCAATCTCTTACTCGACACATCCCCAAAGGCAAGGGAATTAAAAGCAAAAATGAATTACTGGGACCTTGTGAAGATAAAAAGCTTCTGCACAGCAAAGGAAACAACCAACAAAACTAAAAGGCAACCAACGGAATGGGAAAAGATATTTGCAAATGACATATCGGACAAAGGGCTAGTATCCAAAATCTATAAAGAGCTCACCAAACTCCACACCCGAAAAACAAATAACCCAGTGAAGAAATGGGCAGAAAACATGAATAGACACTTCTCTAAAGAAGACATCCGGATGGCCAACAGGCACATGAAAAGATGCTCAATGTCGCTCCTCATCAGGGAAATACAAATCAAAACCACACTCAGATACCACCTCACGCCAGTCAGAGTGGCCAAAATGAACAAATCAGGAGACTATAGATGCTGGAGAGGATGTGGAGAAACGGGAACCCTCTCGCACTGTTGGTGGGAATGCAAACTGGTGCAGCCGCTCTGGAAAACAGTGTGGAGGTTCCTCAGAAAATTAAAAATAGACCTACCCTATGACCCAGCAATAGCACTGCTAGGAATTTATCCAAGGGATATAGGAGTACTGATGCATAAGGGCACTTGTACCCCAATGTTTATAGCAGCACTCTCAACAATAGCCAAATTGTGGAAAGAGCCTAAATGTCCATCAACTGATGAATGGATAAAGAAATTGTGGTTTATATACACAATGGAGTACTACGTGGCAATGAGAAAGAATGAAATATGGCCCTTTGTAGCAACGTGGATGGAACTGGAGAGTGTGATGCTAAGTGAAATAAGCCATACAGAGAAAGACAGATACCATATGGTTTCACTCTTATGTGGATCCTGAGAAACTTAACAGAAACCCATGGGGGAGGGGAAGAAAAAAAAAAAAAAGAGGTTAGAGTGGGAGAGAGCCAAAGCATAAGAGACTCTTAAAAACTGAGAACAAACTGAGGGTTGATGGGGGGTGGGAGGGAGAGGAGGGTGGGGGATGGGTATTGAGGAGGGCACCTTTTGGGATGAGCACTGGGTGTTGTATGGAAACCAATTTGACAATAAACTTCATATATTGAAAAAATAAATAAATAAATAAATAAATAAATAAATAAATAAATAAATATAAAATAAAATAAAATAAAATAAAATAAAATAAAATAAAATAAAATAAAATAAAATAATAAGCCAGAGCAAATTGAGAATAGGGTGAGGGAACAAGAAAGCATTCCTTCTAAGAAACAAGACTCTCGAGGAACATAATCACTGCCACCAGGTATCTGGTGGGCCATCAAATGCAAAAGTCTGATTCTGCACTGTCTCATCACAAGGTCCAGGACAAACTGGTGGAATCTGAAGGCAGCAAACTTCATCTGCAAATAAGAAACAGATTCCTAACCCAAAAGAATAATCCAAAAATAAAAGTGGCCGCCATGCTGAAGAGGGAGTTTCTTGGTACTGGAGGTATTCATGGAGAGGCAGGGCAGACTGGGGTTTTGGAGAAACATTTTGGGGAAGGTAGAGGCAACCCCTAAGACGTCTTCCAACTGGACGATTCTAGGATTCTGCAAGACTAGAAGTTCCCTGTTGTTCGATGCTGGTATACAAAAGCCCAAGGTTACACCATCTTGCTTTACACCAGGTGATTTTCCCCAAAGAAAATTAAAACATCACAATAGAATTGAGGAGGAACTTTCTATCCTCTCTATTTGGCGACTGACACCCCTGCTTTCTTTTGGCAGAGGAACACTCTCACTGAAGAGAGATGGTTTTGGATTTTGCTCCTCTCCAAAAGCGCGTATCCTCGTGAATAACATGCCTGAAGTTAGCATAAACCCTGGTGACCGAGTGGAAACACCTACTGTGATTCAGTGTGGCTGACTCTCAAAGTCCTCCTCATCGGACATCTAACTCACACCTTCGTCTCCTGCTGTGTTGGAGGGATGCATGGGTGTAATCGTTAAGCATCAGGACAGAACTACAAAAACTACAAGACCTCGTTCATGCATGCGTGCATGCATGCATTCATTCACTCGATGAACATGCCAGCATTTTGATGTATTAGGACACTCTCTTCCCTGATCTGTGTGGGCTCTTCTCATTGTTATTTCCAGGGCTTAACGTGACTTAGGGAGGAGGACATTCATAGAAGGAGACGCATTTTAGGAAGGGAAACAGAAATAAAACCTCACAGGCTGCCCCAGTAGGCCTAGCCCGACATCAGTGTTAGACTGATACATAGCTCAGGGTCTCCGTGGGCAATTTCTTATCATACGCGACAGGCTGGGGTTCAACCTATCGGGTAAACTCTATATGAAAAATGGGACACTGCCTGGAGATTTGACCCCACTGTCGCAAACGGGACTCCAGCCACCTCGGCAGCCAAGCTGTTTGCTCTTTCTCGCTCTAGCTCTCTCCCTTGGGGACAGGTCAGTCTTCATTAGCACCTTCACCGGGTGCCACGCAAGGGCAAAAGAAGGAACCTGCACCGACCCAACCACCTGTTTTCCAGCCACCTGCTCTCGCGCGGAGAGGGAAGACCTACCTCATTTGGTCAGTAGCTTGATCTGCGGGGTTTTTTTTTTGTTTGTTTTTTTGTTTGTTTTTTTATTTTTTTGGGGGGACAGAGAGAGACAGAGCATGAACGGGGGAGGGTCAGAGAGAGAGGGAGACACAGAATCGGAAACAGGCTCCAGGCTCCGAGCCATCAGCCCAGAGCCCGACGCGGGGCTCGAACTCACGGACCGTGAGATCGTGACCTGGCTGAAGTCGGACGCTTAACCGACTGCGCCACCCAGGCGCCCCGATCTGCGGGTTTTTAATTTCATCGATCGCGCTGGCCCCAATTTGAAAGCATAATAGGGAGGTGTGTTTGCATTTAGCTCTTACAAATAACATCCTGAAAGTGCAAAGGAAAAATCCGTAGGGTAGTCAGAGGGAGAATAAGGGCCCATGCGTACCAGGTGAAGGAATATTCGTGAACCCTTGAAGAGTAAGCAAGGGACAGGAAACAAAGGCAGGGTCAGGCACAAGAAGGAAGACCCCTTTCCAATAAATCAGAACAGGACCCAGTCAGCACTGAGGATTATTTAACTCTAGATTAAAGGGAAATCCTGAAAAAGAAAAGGCAGTGTGGGGTGGGGGGTGACTGGGTGGCTCAGTCAGTTGAGTGTCTGACTTTTGCTGTTGGCTCAGGTCATGATCTCACGGTTCATGAGTTCGTCGAGCCCTGCATCAGGCTCTGTGCTGACAGTGTGGAACCTGCCTGGGATTCTTTCTCTCTCTCTCTGCCCCTCCCCTGCCTTGTGCTCTCTCTCTCTCTCTCAAAATAAATAAATAAAACACTTAAAAAAAAAGGCAGTGGGAAGTGTGACAGTAAAATCTTTGTGTGAGAGATCACGTTGAATAATGTCCAACACAGGGGCGCCTGGGTGGCTCAGTCAGTTAAGCGTCCGACTTCAGCTCAGGTCACCATCTCGCGGTCCATGAGTTCGAGCCCCGCGTCGGGCTCTGGGCCGATGGCTCAGAGCCTGGAGCCTGCTTCCGATTCTGTGTCTCCCTCTCTCTCTGCCCCTCCCCCGTTCACGCTCTGTCTCTCTCTGTCTCAAAAATAAATAAAACGTTAAAAAAAAAAAAAGAATAACGTCCAACACAAATTAACTGTAATTACTAATTTGAAAATGGGTTCACTGACATATTCTCATTTTAATTTTTCACATGGTTAGTGTCTTTTAAGCATTATCATAGATGTCTATTTCAACTAGGGGTTGTAAAACTCATTTTGTCAAATTTAGAGTTCATTAAAAGATAAACCGTGAACCCTAAAACCGTGCTTTTATCTTGTATTTTATATCAAATTTGTTTGACAAATCTGAAGTCCGAGCTTTCCCATGTTTTAATATTGCTTTTGCCTTTAGGCATCATGACTTACTTTAAGAGACCCAACTTTGGGGCACCTGGGTGGCTCCGTCGGTTAAACATCCGACTCCGGCTCAGGTCATGATCTCACTGTTCACGAGTTCGAGCCCCATGCTGGGCTCTGTGCTGACAGCTCAGAGCCTGGAGCCTGCCTCAGATTCTGTGTCTCCCTCTCTCTCTCTGCCCATCCCCCACTCACGCTCTGTCTCTGTCTCTTAAAAATGAATAAACGTTAAAAAAAATTTTAAAGACCGAATTTGACATAAAATACGGTTTTCTTCACAACAAACGAGAACCTAAACGAAAATTGGTAAGTTCTTAGATTAAATTAACAAAGCCAAGATTTAGATATTTTCTCAAGTATAGGTAAGATCTTAGTTAAACTCAGGCTTCAGACAGACTACTCAGGTAGAAAGGTGATCTGGATTGGAAATCCTTTAAAATAAATTCCTCATTATGATTTTCAAGGGCACTCAATAACAAATGAAAGCAGATAAGAAAAATATTCTATTTATATGTCTAACCAGGACAGCTCTGGAGACTAAATAAATTTCATGGGTAATTAATATCATTTGCATGAAGACTAATATGCCTGAGATTAAAAGTTCTTTTTCTTTTTCTTTTGTTTAAGTTTATTTATTTTGAGAGAGAGTGTGTGTGACAGGGAAGGGTCAGAGAGAGAAAGGGAGAGAGAGAGAGAATCCCAAGCAGGCTCTATGCTGTCAGTGCAGAGCCCAATGCGGGGCTCAATCTCACAAACCATGAGATCATGACCTGAGCCAAAATCAAGAGTCGGATGCTTAACTGACTGAGCCACCCAGACACCCCCAAAAGTTCTTTTTCAAACGACATCTAATTTTCTGGAACATCCCTACCCTGACTCAGAGGGATGGCTGGCCCTGGTGAACACATTTGTCCCAGAAAACCAAACAGGTCAAGGTAAGGGCAACAATTTAAGGCAAACAATTTAAGGCAGACCCCAGTTTCCATCAACTGAAACTGGCAAGTTTTCTAACAGAGTCTTGTCTCATTGGACACTTGAGGATAATTGAACTTATTGCCATGGAAATTAAAACTTAAGTGGAAAATGAATACCCTCTACATATACGCATATGTGCGTGTGCACACACACATTGTGTATGTAGATGTAGTTTCCAAACATGCTCAAAATTACACAGATGATAAAATGAATCCCCCCATAGTCGTAATCCGGATCCAATCATTTTTAAGATTTGGCCACATTTACTTCATCTGTCCTTTTAACCTCTTTTTTGCGGAAACGCTGCAAAGCACACGTCAGGTATCGTGTCATTTCACCCCTACCTACATACTTCAGTGCACATCTATTAAAAAAACAAACTTCTTCTTACATAACCGTATACTGTTATCACCCTAGCAAAATAAACAAGAATTCCTCAGTATCAGCTAATTCCCATGCATAATTCCATCTCCCTGATTGTCTCACGGGCATTAGGTTATACGATCACGTCGGGGTACAAACGAAACAAACCTGTCTCCTCCTAGAACCAACCACCCTCTTCCCTGCTGCCCCCTCTTTTAGAGGCGTTTTAATTTGTTACAGAAATTAGGTCAACTGTCCTGTAGTCCCACTGCAAAATAATAAGAAATATACATATTGGTCTGTGACCCCAGTTCCTGCTAAGATTGATCTTTGACCCTGTTCCTGACATAGACCTCGTAAATCCCACGGCACTTCCGGAGTGACAGGAGGATCTTTTGTTCTAACGAGGCGATTCGGGGTGAGCTCCTGGATGGGGGCTGGCCCCCAGAAAGGCCAAGCCATGATTACATGTTTGGAACTTACAGACCCACCCCTCATTCTCTGAGGAGGGGAGAGGAGCTGGAAATCGATCGTGCCTATGTGATGAAGCCTCCATAAAAATCCCCAAACTACAGGGCTCGGGAAGCTTCCATTAGTGAACATACACACATGCCAGGAAGGGGGGCGGGGGGGCGGAGGGCATACCTCAACTCCATAGGGACGAAAGCTTCTGCACTTGAGACCCTTTCTAGACTCCACTGTCTATGTCTCTTCATCTGGCTGTTCATCCATATTCTTACCATATCTTTTATCGTATAATCAGCTGGTAAATGTAAGTGTTTCCTGAGTTCTGTGAGCTGTTCTAGCAAATTACCGAACCCAAGGAGGGGATCATGGGCACCTTGATTTGCAGCTGGTCAGGCAGAAGTACAAGGGACAACGTGAGACTTGCTGGCATCTCAAGTGAGGGCAGTCTTGTGGGACTGAGCCTTTAACCTGGCATCAGACACTAACTCCACGAAGACAGTGTCAGAACCGGATCGAACTGTAGGGCACCCGGGTGGTGCCGGAGAACTGGTCAACGTAGACACATGCATCTTGTGTCAGAAGTGTCGTGGGTGTTTGGGTCCTGTAAAGGACAGCAGCAAGCTTGTCCTGGTCACCCAAGAAGACTGTGTGATGTTATTTAGCTAATCTCTCTGTCCCTCATTTTTCCTAAAAACAGAAGTTGGCTCTAGGGGCGCCTGGGTGACTCAGTCGGTTGGGCATCCAACTCGATTTGGCCTCAGGTCAGGATCTCACGGTTCGTGGGACTGAGCCCCGAGTCAGGCTGCACGTTGGCAGGGCAAAGCCTACTTGGGTTCGTCTCTCTCCCTCTCTCTCTCTGCCCCTCCCCTGCTTGTGGTCTCTCTCTCAAAAATAAAGAAACTTTAATTCTTCGGAAAATTGAAAAAAGTACAATATAAAATAAAAAAATATGCTGGTCTAGAATGAGACACGTATCACCAGATAAATATAAGAGAATGTGATGTGTTCTAATACTGCTATAAAAATACAGATGAGTGTATGATTAATCTCGGTGACAAGGTCAATATGAGTCGGGCTTTGAACAATAACTGAAACGCAGGGTTGATGTAAAGAAGGAAAATACTTTCTAGACAGGGAGACGGGCTCCTGCAAAGGCAGGGCGAGGTGACAACGGTACAGACAAGAGCTCTAGATTTTGTGTGGCCAGAAGAAAGAACGCATTTGCAAAGTAGCAGAGAAAGGTTGGGTGGGGCCGGGTGGGGAAGGCACTGAACCTCAATAGAAGGAGTCTAGACATTAGCATTGGCTGCAGGGAACCTTCAAGGTTGCTAAGCAAGAGTAATACGGTCAGAGCTATGTCTTAAGAAGAAAACTCGAGCGAAAGGGGGCGGATGAATAAACAGAGGGAGAAAGAAAAAAGATGAGTTTGAAGCCTCCTATCATCCACATGAAAAACAATGAACCCGAGCGGTATCCCTGAATTTGCCAGTTAGACAAAAGGAGGCAGAAATTAAATCCAGATGCGTTTCGAGGGTGAAACATACAGGTCTTGGTGACAGGAAATGTGAGAAGTGAGGCAGGAGGACAGAGGAGGACTCTGAGGGGTGTGGCCGTAAACAGGAAGTAGTTGAAATGCAACCGCATTTACTAACTTGCCAACTCAAGAGTGCAAATCGATTAAGAATTAATATTAAGCGTATTTGCAAATAGGCAAGTCAGAACAAACACCTCCGCAAAATAAACTCCTCAGGATTTCTATTTTGAAAATACATGCAGGGCAACTAACGCTTACAGCCTATTTTTAAATTTTAATGTTCCAGCCGTAGTAAATTATGAATGTCCAGTCTGCCAGGATGCCATCCCCAGAGTCGAAGAAGATTCCCAAATTTGAGGGATAGGTTGCCTAGCAACCAGAGTCCCCTGGAGCCGAGAAACACTGACATATTTTCCCCCAGTGAAGACTTTCACAAGATCTAAAACAGGAGCAGAGGGAAATGATCATTAAAAACTGACCTTATGACTCCGGTTCAGTTAAAGAAACCTGAATTTGCTCAACCAGCAGGGGGCAGCCCATCTTTTCTAAGGAACCTTTCTAAAATCCTCAGGGCGTGTGAGTACCCATTTCCCATCCTTGGCTAATCCCAACAGGTGATCATCTCTTCTCAGTGGTACAACCCCAGAGGCCCGGCAGTCAGTTTTTCTATGGTCTTCCCCAAACAGACAGACCTAATCTTACGCATCATGTACTCACTGAAGACACAGGTTCTGGGTACTGATTTGAATCCTGGCTCTGCCCCTTACTATCTGTATGGCCAATTGAGTAATTCTTCAATGTCTCTGTGCCTCAATTTCCTCCTCTGTAAAATGGAGAGAGTAATAGAACCCTTCCTCATAGTGTTGAGAGCATTTAAGTAAGTTAATATATTTAAAGGACTGGACACATGATTCTGGCACACAGTGAGCACTCAATAACCCTTGGGTAGGATTAGTATTGCTTATTACAGGTGTCTTCTACCATATACGGAGAGAGAAACACATTGCATTGGTTATACAAATACGGGATGATATTCTGGCTCTCTCTCCACTGCCTCCTACCCGTCCATTCCACTTTGTAGTAAAATATTCCTCCAGAGTCCCAAAGAAAACGCAGGAATTGTCTGAGAGTTCTATAGCTGGTAGGAGGAGAAGGCAGCCCGGAGGAAACACCCAAGGCATCCGTGAATGGATGTGAGAATTTGCAGCCTGTAGGTAACAAGGTCACCGGAGTCCAAGCAGAGAGCCTCCTCTCCCGCAAAATGCATACCAACACGTAAAAAGAGGGAACGTTTGCTGGAAATGCTAAAGACTGCCTTAAGAGCAAAGGAAAAGAAGAAAGGAAGATGGGTTGTGACAACTAAGCAGGTGGGGAAACAGCAGGGAATTTTCAGGATTGCTCAGGAAGTTTTCCTGGAAAGACCCCCAGATGAGCAGAGGAGGGCACAGAACTCACCCTCTCAAGACCCATAAGCCCAGTTCTGGTATACAGAACGTGCCCTCCAAGGATGCCCATGTCCTATGAATATGTCACCTGCCATGGCAAGGACTTTGCAGGTGTACTTCAGGACCTTGGGTTCTCCTGGGTTATCTGGGTGGGTCCAATGTAATCACAAGGGTCCTTCCTAAGAGGAAGGCCAGGACGGTCAGAGGAGGATTGCATGACACGGAAACAGCCAGACTGATGCAGGGCGCTGAGCCAAGGACCCCGGGGTGCTTCCAGAAGCTGGAAAAGGCAAGGAACAGATTCTCCACTAGCACCTGCAGAAGGAGCACAGCCCTGCTGACCCACCTCAGACCTCTGGCTTTTAGAACGACAAGATAATAAAAATGTGAGGTTTTAAACCACTGTACTTGTGGTCATTGTTATAGCAGCAATAGGGAAGGAATACACAGTGGAAAAGAGGAGGAGCTTAGCTGCAAAGTCCACGTGCACCCCCAGAATATGCAAGAAGGCAGAGCAGAAGCTTGCAAACAAAAGAAATTCAAGTACCATCTGCTAAAAAGTGACGGGCGGGGATGGTGTTCAGAAGCTGAAATAGAACCAACTGAAGCCTGACAGAATTTGGCAAAAGGATGTGATTGTTTTCGTCAATTAGGAATTGTAAGAGGGTATTATTATTACTTATTGTTATTATTACCACTGCTCCTACTAAAACTAGTGTTCCTGTTCTGTTTCTGTGTGGGGGGTGCGAATTGTAAGGCTCTGAAATGGACGAGAGGGATTCCCAGGTGTCTGGTCTGACACATTTTTCCAGGTTTTCAGTGTTCCGTCAACTTTGAGCTATTATACGATCTATAATTTGCAGGAAACCAATAATAAGTAATGTCACAGAACCAGGTGCCACGAGAGCCAACACTGTGCCAAAGAATGGGGTCGACGCTGGGCTCTCCCTGGGCAGAGGACTTTGTACAGTAGGTTTAACTGCTGCTTCCCAGACAATAACGGACCAAAGGCTGACTACGGGAATCGGGCTGGGGGGTAAGAAATGAGGTCCCACGGCCAAAAGCATCAATCCCCAGGATGCTTCATCTTTGTCCGCCCCCCCCCCACCCACCACACACAGACAATGCTCCCCTATCCCGGTCTAGGAGGGGCAACTAAGTATTCTTTCCACCAAGACTCTCCTTGCCTCCAGGATGGTGACGACATTTTTTAAAAAGAAAGACGAAGAAAGGAATCAGGAAGAGCAAATAACGTGATCCTCAAATCCTGTTACGTATGATCAGGACTAAAAGTAAGAAAATTTTAACTCCCCCAAATGTTCAGGTTAAAAACATAAATGAGCTGCAGAAATGGTGTGAACCTAGTCACGGATGAGCATCATCGTGGATCATCATTATAGGACACTGGCAGGCTGATTAGTGTCCCAACCTTTGGAGTCGATGTTACTATCTCTGCCGTGTGTCCAAAATTCCAAACATTCATAATATTATGGGAATAATGGACATTTTGGCTTTACTCCTACGTTATGGGTGATGATTTTCTTTCTCTGTCAGCTAAACCTTTGGTTCCTGGTTTCAAATGGGATTTTATTACATTGGAATTACAAAGCCTCAGTTGGGAATAAATATTGGACTATATTAAATCATTCCACTGTGGTTTGAGGTTCCTCTTCTTCTGTTTCTAAAACGATTAATAAGATGTCCTACGTCAATGAATTACTTTACTCTGAGTTACACTTGCATTCCTAAAAGAAGCCTTCCCCATCTTGGGATGCAAGATTTTGAATCCCAATATCCCAGAATCCCAGGTTTTGAACGCATATAGCCACGTTCTGTCCACTAATCAATTCTTTTGGACTTTTGTGCCTATATCAGTATTTTCTAAACTGTTTGGCAAGATGTTACTAAATGTGCAATGATTTCTTAGAAGCTTAGAAGGGCTTATTCTCCCAACTTGAGAAATGGTGGGTTGAAACAACATTAGCAGGTCTCCACCGCACGAATACGCAGCCGCAGAAGGGGCTGGCGCGCACCTTGAATCTCAAGGACAGGGAGAG
This sequence comes from Panthera pardus, assembly GCF_024362965.1. Classification (NCBI taxonomy): domain Eukaryota; kingdom Metazoa; phylum Chordata; class Mammalia; order Carnivora; family Felidae; genus Panthera; species Panthera pardus. Next base: position 1,579,929 of record NW_026526969.1, on the reverse strand, counting down.
AATGTGCCGCATTTCCCAAACTTATTTGACGGTGGAAATTTTTCCCAGCACATCTATTTACATTTCCCAGAACAGCACTCTGCGGAACACCAGTTTTGAAAATGCTGGTTAATTAAAGAGCAAGGCTTGTTTATTTTGTCTGTTTCTAAGATAACTTTCATTGAGGTTTGAATTCTGGATCATGATTACCTAACAGAATAAATTCGGTAAATTCGTCCATGTTTCAGAGGGCTTTTTAAATACAGGAGTCATCTATACCTTGAAAATTTGAAGGAATTCACTGTGATACTCTCAGCTATTTCATGGAAAGAGGAGCATTTTGATAAATTGCATAAACTCTTACTTGGCCCTGAGTTACCCTGCCCTAGTCAATTAAAAAAAAAAAATCGATTCCTGAATACTACCCTCTTATCAGATGTGTGATTGGCAAATGTTTTCTCCCTCCTGGGGTGTCTTAAAGAACTCCTATAACTCAACAACGAGACAGAAGCACAATTTAACAATGGCTAAAGGATTACACAGATATTTCTCTAAAACAATATACAGAGATGCCCAAAAGCACATGAAAGGATACCCAATGCCATGAGTCCAGGAAATACAAATCAAGACCACCATGAGACACATCCATTAGAATGGTCACTATAAAAACAAGCCAACAGGGGCACCTGGGTGGCTCAGTCACTTAAGCATCCGACTTCCCATCAGGTCATAATCTCATGGTCGGGTCTGTGGATTTGAGCCCCTCGTCGTGCTCATAGCTTGGAGCCTGGAGCCTGCTTCTGATTCTGTGTCTCCCTCACTTTCTGCCCCTCCCCCACTCATGCTCTGTCTCTGTCTCTCAAAAATAAATAAGTGCTAAAAAAAAATTTTAAAAACAAACAATAAAGTGTTGGTGAGACTGTAAAGAAATTGGAACTAGGTAGGATGACAAACTGTAACTAGATTTCCGGTGGTGATCATTTTGTAACGGATACAAATATTAAATCATCACGTTATACACTTGAAACTAATATAACAGTGTAGGTCAATTATACCCTTAATATAAAAATGAACACGAAAAGATGTTCAATCAAAAAGAAAAAAGTTGGGGGGGGGCGGTTAAATAAAATTGTGTTCCTTTTCTTAAAGATTAAAATCTGATTAGCATTCAGTTATATGTTCTGGTGTTTATTTATTTATTTTTTTTTTGTGCAATTTATTGTCAGATTGGTTTCCATACAACACTCAGTGCTCATCCCTATGTTCTCATGTTTAAATATGCTTCATGGCTACTGTCATATATGCATTCTAATTTCTTTTTTTTCTTTCTTCTTCTTTTTTTTTTTTTTAGAGAGACAGAGCGCACACGTGGGAGAGGGGCAGAGGGAGAAGGAGAGAGAGAATCTTTAGCAGATTCCATGCTACAGGAGCAGAACCCGACACAGGGCTCAATCTCACGACTGTGAGATCGTGACCTGAGCCAAAATCGAGATTCAGACGCTTAACCGACTGAGCCACCCAGGCATCCCTACACATTCTCATTTCGAATTTTGTTCTATCTTTTGCATTCCTTCACCGAACAAAGAATTCGAAGTGCCTGTTGCAGAGCAGAAACCGGGCATAAAAAAAAAATGGCTAAGTTATCACTTTGGGGAAACTCGTGGTCTAGTGTGAGAGACAGAAGCAGAGACAAAAAAATTGCAATCCCTCATAATAAGGGATGTAATAAAGGCATTCAAACGGGGATGGTAGAGACAATAATAATGTGATTAACAGCCTGGAGGAATTGGTGCCATCATCAAAGCCTTCGGGTCCTAAAAAACCAATAGAGAACCACATAGCAATTTAGGGGAGGCTGCAAATCACGCCAGGGAAGGGAGGAAAATGGCAAAAGGGAATAAAGAAAGAAAGGAGGGAGTCTACAGGGCAAGGGGCAGAGGACAGCAAGGGAATGAGGCTGGTTAGGTAACTTTGAGCCCCAAGCGTGAGCCTGTATGGGTTTCCTACTGCTGCTATAACAAATTAACACAAACGAAATGGCTCTAAAACATCGCAGGTTTATTGTCTGATGGTTCTGGAGGCCGAAAGACTGACAGGGGTTTCAGTGGGCTGAAATCAAGGTGCCAGCCCACGGTGCTCCCGTCAGAGGCTGTAGGGCAGAACGTTTCTTACCTTCTCCAGCTTCTAGACCCCACCTGCATCCCTTGGCTTATGGCCCCTTCGGCCACCTTCAAGGCCAACAACACCGCATCTTCTTTCCTGTCGGACCTCCAACCCTCTGCTTTCATTTCCAGATTTCCCTCTCTACCTGTGACCCTCCCGCCTCCCTCTTGACAGAAGCCTTGTGATCACATTGCGAGCAACATCTTCACAGGTCCTGGGGATTCGGATCATGGAAATCTTTGGGGGGCAGAGGGTATTAGTCTCTCAACCACCAGGCCCTCATGTGACTTGTCTTGAGTCTGGGTTTCGTACTGCAGGCAATAAGGGGCCAGGGAAACCCAATAAGGGTTTAAGCAGGAAAGTGACACAACCAGATCACGACAAAGAACTCTGGCAGCAGGGTGAAAGACGGCCTGGAGCAGGGGCAGACTGGGGGTATGAAGAGCTGTTAGGATCTAATACCAAGGCAAAGCAGAGGGGAGGAAGGCGGGGGAATGGGCAAATGGGCAAACTAAGTGAAAGAGAGAGGGAGACACGGGCTTCCAGTTACGGAACAAATAAGTCATGGGGATAAAAGGCGCAGCACGGGGAACCCAAGTCAGTGGCACAGTAATAGTGTCGTATGGGGACAGATGGCAGCGGCATGGCGGTGAGCACAGCAGGACGGACGTACAGACCCATCGAATCACTGTGTTGCACACCTGAAACTAATGTAACACTGCGTGTCGACTATATGTCAATTAAATCGATGAAGTTTGAAAGCTAAAAGGAAATAAAATACAAAAAAAAAAAAAATATATATATATATATATACTAAGGCCAAGCAGTAATGGCGGGGATAGGGAGCAGCGTCCGATTACTGAAACAAGCAGGACTTGGGGACTGATTTGATGAAGGGGGGCAAGACCAAAACTCACCCAAGCGGAACAGGTTTGGCGAAGGGGTTCTCCTAACTGGTCTCTGACCCTCTGTTCCTCCCTGCCACTGTGCTCTCCATAGCTCCCCCTCCCTTTTCTGCGGTCCCCCGTGGGTTCGGTTCACATCAACTACTCCGTCTAACACACAGGGTACTTCCTGGTCTGGCCTCCTCCCATGTCTCCAGCTGCACCGGAAAACATTAGGCCGATTGCAGGATGCCAGTTACAAAGGTCACACACTGAATGATGGCCCCTCAATCCATCCCAACCCTCAACCTCAGCAAGTCAAATCACTTGATACTTCCTGTCATGCAATGTGGCACATCATCGGGTGGCCTCGTGCATCAGTTTAGACTGCTGCCACTGCCTGGACCGTCTGTCCCAACTGTGACTGCACACACATGCTCCTCTTTGGGGGCTTCGTTTCTCTGTGCATTTCTCTGTGACTCTTCGAGGAGGAATAACCACTGCCTTCTCCATATCGGTGAACTAGGCATGGGCCTCAATTATTTAGACTTGGACACATACTTAGATCCATAATTCTCCCACTGCTGGAGAACAAGCATCCTGAAATCGAGAACAATATCTTACTCGTCATCCTATTCTTGGTGGCTAACACAGCCTCTTACATTTTACAGCCTCTAAGTAAAAGTTTGGTGTCAATGAAGAAAGACAAATAATAAAATAGAGTCATTATGAGCTGTAAGATGTCATATTTAATCCATCAACCGATGAACGGATCACCAAAATATGACATATCCATGGAATGGAATATTACCTAACCATGAAAAGGAATTAACTCTTAATACAAGCTACGATGTGGATGCATCTTGAAAACATTAGGCCGAGTGCAAGATGCCAGTTACAAAGGTCACCTACTGAACGATTCCATTCCTGTGAAATGTCCCTAATGAGCAAATCTATAGAGACAGGAAGTAGGCTAGCTGCTTAGGGCCAGGGGAAGGGGCCACAAGGAGTGTGTTGGGTGGTTAAGGCTAAAGGGTAGGGGGTTTCTTTATGGGGCAATAAAGATGTTTTCAGATTGATCATGCTGATGGATGTACAACTATGTGAATATGCTAAAAGCCATACACTGGACACTTTAAGTGGGTAATACGGTACCTGAGTGATATCTCAGTAAAACTGAGTTACCAAAAGAAAAGATGTCATTTGGAACCAACTAGGACTCACTAACGAGAAAGAAAGGATCAGAGAGACCCTGGGAAACAGGCCTAAATGGTGGTAAATAGTCATCCAGGTGGGCAGTGAGGAACAGGGAAGTGAACGAGAGTTGGCAAACATTGAACTCTTCACTCTGTGGCATTTACTATGTTAGGCACCTCACTTGCATTTCTTCCTTTATTCCTAAGAGTTAGAGATTTTTATTCCTATTTGGAGAAGACAAAACAGGGGCAAAGACAATCCCAGCCACTTGCCCAGAGGCTCACAGTGAACCGGGGATGGAGGCAAGGATTTGCACTCGAGCCGACTTTCTCCAAAATCCACACTCTTGACCACGCTGCTTTGTTTATAGGCTTGTGGGTGTGTTGGACCTCTTCGTTCTCATTTTTTGCAAGGGAGGATAATCTTTTTAAATTCCTTAGTTGGATGAATTACTTCTTTTCTTGACTAAGGAAGCCACTTAAATCTACGAAGTACCTCTGCGTGATGTTTCAGTGAACTTTGGCCACCTGTCATTTGTACCGACCTCATTTTTTTTCTTGTCGGAATCATCTGTTTTTCTCTATTTGATGTCCCTTTTGCTGGTTTTTCATTATCGAATGGGAGGCTTGCTTCTTTAGACTTCTGTTACATTATTCCCAGAGAACGTGGCCTGTACAGTTTCTGCACTGAGGGATTGAATACATTTTCTTTTTCCTCTAGTACGTTATCAAGTTTTGTAAAAACCCCAGAGACTCTAGAAAGGAAGGTTCCTTCCCTCTTTACACAGGAGGTACCTAATGCTCGCCTTGATACGGTAAATATATTTTATTGCTTCGGGACTTCCAAAAAAGAAAATTCTAATTCCTTCTTAAGTTGTTTTCAAAATAGCACTGGCCTTCTCAGCAATACATTCTTAAGGCGAGCAACATACTTGGAAATTAAAGGAGGAAGAACATGTCTGAGTAATTCAAAAGGCCAGGAAGAAGCCAGCCATTTGTAATCAGATATTTCAATATTTTCAAGGCTTTTGACTTCAGCGCGATGAATGGCCATAAAAAGATATAAACCTTCTTGTAAAAGACTTGGCTTCCTCTGCTCTTACATAATCAAGCTGACATTTGAATTTTGGCAAAGGATCGCAGGTACCTTGCTTTATTTATTACCTGAGATTAGATAAAAACATCACTGTTATCAAACCACACCAGGCTTTTTCCTAAAATAAGGTGCAATTTTTCAAGCAAGGATCACTTTGTGCTGACATCAAAGTCTACAGGACGGGATTCCCAAGCATGTCATACACGGAAACCGCTCTCCGTCCTCCCCTCCTTCCCCTCTCCTCTCTGTTCCCCGCTTGCTACACACCCCTCCCCTTAAAATAACCCACCCCCACCAATTCCTTCCTCCACCAACTGCTACATTTATAACATGGCACCAACCTAAAAAAAGAACAAGGAAGTACCAAAAAAAAAAAAATGCATCGAAGTTGTGCCAGCGAGGACCGAAGGGTCCTCGGGCACCGGATCTGTCATTCTACATCCTGTACGGTCACTACTGGGGGCAGATAGCTGTCCTGTGACCCCACGCTTGCTTCTCGTCGGGTGGGGCAGACTTTTGTCACCGGGAACAGCCCACGAGGTCCTGCAGCCAGAGAAGGGTGCCCAGGTCATCAAGCCCTCGCCAATCCCTCCGGCGATCTTTACGCTCTCAGAGGCACCCCTCTGGAAGGAAGAGTCTGTCCGGAACCGTCTGAAGAATAAGGAGTAGAGGCTTGATGCCTCCTCGCCCAGCTTCCCATGAGGGGCCACAACCCCAAAAGGCGGAAGCCCAGCTCCCCCTCAAACGCCAAGCCAGTGGCCAAACCACAGCCCAGGCGCAGATGCAACCGGCCCGCCCCTCCCCATCCCCAACTGGAAGGCTGGCTCGACGACGCCTTCAAGGCACCCCTGGCTCTGCCCATGAAGCAAAGACGGCCGGCTGGGAAGGGTGCAGCTGACCTCCACCAAACACCCTTTAGTCTTCGCAAACCAGAACGCCGGGGTGCCAAGAGGTGAGCTCCGATGCACCCCCCGCCCCCGCCCCGTCACGTCCCGTTGTGTTTCTTCCTGCGCTCAGAACGTTCGGCTTGAGCAACTCAAAGAGGGCCAAACGAGTATGACGCGCGGGGAGTGAGAGGGGGCGGCAGGGACACAGTGACACATTCCTGAGGCAGCCGGCACAAGATGCTGGAGCCGGGCGACCGGGGTGAATCGTCGCAGCACCATCGTCTACTAGGTCGCACGGCGATGAGCCAATACCCGACCCTCTCGCGGCCTCATTCTTACTCGTGGTCTGGAAACGTTACGGTGCCTACCTCTTTGCTAAAAACTTGGGAAGTACTCGGCACAGTGCCTGGCCATAGCACTCAGGAGTCAAGCACGTGACAGACAGCATCTCTTCTTATCTCATTTGCTCATCACAAATATGCCTTGAGTCCCATTGTACAGATGAACAAACGGCCGCTCGGACAAGCTGTGTAACTAGCCCAAGGTAACGCAGCTAGCGGGGCGGAGCTGGAAGTTGGTCTGACATCCAAGCAGGGGCTTGAACACCACGAGGGATGTGGTCTCCGTGGGTCAAGGACCACACACTGGGGACACGGAAAACACCACCCTGGGTAGCAATATATACGACGGTGGTCGTTTTTCAGGTGCTCTGTTGGTTTAAGATGCCGCCACGTCAAAGCAGTAGCGACAGTAGGTGAAAGGTTACTAGCATCTAAGACCTATGTTCGGAGCATCAAATATCATACTTACTCACTTGTGCAGCTTTAGAAGGACAGCTGACCCCCTGTCACCCAAGCGGACACGAAGCACAGCCTAGCACGGTCCATGTGCCCCGTCTGCTGGCAAGAACTACATCTGGATAGACCTGGCTTCGAAATAAAGAGTAAAACCTGGCAGAGAGGTCTATAAAACTATTTCAGGACTATCCCCCAGCATCCCGGGGGAAGAGCATGCCTCAAGAGAATTCAAGGACGTGAGGGCTTCACGAAATGGCAAAACTCCATAGAGCAAGAGAACAGCCTGTGAGGAAAAGAAAACAGGACGGGATGAAGAGGAATGTGAGTGACCCAAGAATTGGAAGAAATGAAAATGCTTCTAAAAACCCACACGGAGGTCAGGCAAGACAGACACTGCAGAAAAGGCAAATCAGTAATGTTAAAAATACACTGGAGGGGCGCCTGGGTGGCTCAGTCAGTTAAGCATTCGAGTCTTGATCTGGGCTCAGGCCATGACCTCACGGTTCACGGGTTCAAGCCCCGCAGCCCCGAGGCTGCTTGGGATCCTCTCCCTCCCTCTCTCTCTGCCCCTCCCCTGCTCGTGCTCTCTCTCTCTCTCAAAATAAATAAACATAAAACAAACAAACAAAGAATATACTTGGAGCTCCTGGGTGGCTCAGTCGGTGAAGCAACTGACTCCAGCTCAGGTCATGATCTCGCGTTTGTGGGTTGGAGTCCCACATCAGGCTCTCTGCTGTCAGCACGGAGCCCACTTTGGATCCTCTGTCTCCTTCTCTCTGCCCTCCTCCACGCGTGCGCTCTCTCTCTCTCTCTCTTTCTCAAAAATAAACGTTAAAAAAGGAAAAGAAAAAAGAACACACTTGGGAGGTTCTCCAAGAATGTGGAGGCAAAGGATAAAGAAATAAAAATAATGAGAATGATAGCTATCAAAAATCAATTTAAAAACTCCAATATAAAGATAATTGATTCTTTGGAAGAATAGAACAGAACAAAAAACAACAAACTAACGAAGAAAAGAAAACATTCTTTCTTGACCTTTAGGAAAATCATATGCTATGAAAAGAGGTCCTCACGTGGACTTAGGCTGGCAAAATGTGAAAACTTTGGAAAAGTTAAAACCATTCAAAGATGAGAGGAAAAAAATACTGAGAAAAGAACAAAAATGCAACTGACCCTGGCTTCTCAGCGATAAAATGTTCTAGAAAAGGCTGGAACATTGGGGCGCCTGGGTGGCTCAGTCGGTTGGGCGTCCGACTTCAGCTCAGGTCACGATCTCGCGGTCCGTGAGTTCGAGCCCCGCGTCGGGCTCTGGGCTGACGGCTCGGAGCCTGGAGCCTGCTTCCGATTCTGTGTCTCCCTCTCTCTCTGCCCCTCCCCCATTCATGCTCTGTCTCTCTCTGTCTCAAAAATATATAAAACATTAAAAAAAAATTTAAAAAGAAAAAAAAAAGAAAAGGCTGGAACACCATCTACACAGTTGAGAGGAAGGTTTAGAGAGGCTGAAGGCATGGTTCAAGATTTTGAAAACACACCGGTTTATCTGACATCTGTGAAAATAATATCCTTGGCTATTCCTGCTTTGAGAATATATACCACCAATTACCATGCTTTCAAAAAAAAAAGCTGTAAGGGGAGCCTGGGTGGCTCAGTCAGTTAAATGTCCGACTTTGGCTCAGGTCATGATCTCACAGTTCGTGGGTTCAAGCCTCGCATGGGGCTCGTCCTTCTCAATTTCTTTCATTAAGTGTTCTGCGGTTTTCACAGAATAGATCTTTTACCTCTTTGGATAGGTTTATTCCTAGGTAACTTATTGGTTTGGGTGCAAATGTAAATAGGATTGATTCCCTGAGTTCTCTTTCTGCTGCTTCGTTGTCGATGCAACAGATTTCTGTACACTGATTTTATATCCTGGGACTTGGCTGAATTCGTGTTATCAGTTCTAGCAGTCTTTGGGTGGGATCTTTTGGGTTTTCTACATAGAGCATCATGTCGTCTGAAAACAGTGAAAGCTTCACGTCTTCCCTTGCTGATTCGGACGCCTTTTATTTATTTTTGTTTGTTTGTTTGTTTGTTTGTTTGTTTTCTGAATGCTGAGGCTAGAACTTCCAGTCCTTTGTAAATAACAAAGTGGTTCCTGAATGTGGAGGCAAAGCTCTCAGTCTTTTCCCCCACTGAGGATGATATTAACAGGGAGTCTTTCGTATATGGCCTTTATGATGTTGAGGTATGATACTGAGGGTTGCTGAAGGGGTGATGGGTGGGAGACAGGCTAAATGGGTGATAGGTATTGAGGGGGGCACTGGTGTTGAGCACTGGGTGTTATACATAAGTGATAAATCACTAAATTCTACTCCTGAAACCAATATTACACCCTATATGTTAACTAATTCGAATTTAAATAAAAATTTGAAAAAAAAAAAACAAATGGTCAAAAAAAACCCCTCAATGATCAGCAATGAAATCAAGAAAACATTAGCTAAACAAATTTTAACATTAAATAATAAAAATAAATAAATTTATGTGAAAACTAAGTAGATCATGCTATAATAGAATTGTGCATTTTCCCTTAATTATTTTGCCCCCAAACTCTCGCAACCAGGTAGGGTAAGGATTTCAGGATTTTGGTGGGGGGCCCTGGGCCAGGTTATTCTGTGATACTTCCCTTCCCTAAGTGGCTTCCGTTCTCTGCTTACTTTCTGGGACCAGGATCACATCCTGAACCCTACAGGCCACATCAAGTTTTGTGGACCCTTCGAATAACAGCAGATGTTTTGTCCCACTGTAATCAGCGAAGACTAAATTATTTATACTGCTGCGTACCGTGTAAGAATTAACGCAAAGAGCTTTATTTCTGCTCCCCCAAAACAGGACTACATGAACAATTTAAAAGGTGTCTGCATCGCCAAGCAGTCTGAAGTCTGGTTCTCTGCTTCCTTATTAGTTAATAACATTTTCTGTAAATGCAGAAGCGATTCACGGGCAACGCCAAAGATACAGAAAAGTACCAAGGAGGAAATAAGCACGCATAGTCCCAACACCCAAAGAGAAACACTGCTAAATTTCATATTGTTCAATCAGCATTTCCCCTTTCCTTCTTATCAGAGTACTCAGTTTCTTATTAATGGTATTTAACTATGGGGTTTAGAACTTCCTTTATTCACAAAATATCATATAATTTTTTAAATGCTCGTATCAAAAACTATTAGTTGGAATGGGTGTACATACACCATTCCATCCCATGAATAACTGATTTATGGTTGACTTAATCCCAGATCGTTGGACATCTATTTTGGACGTAAGAATTATACTATATATTATACATTATATTATGCTAGGAAATAACTAAAAGCTTAGGTTCAGGAGCAAATTTTCCTGAGATCAAATTCCTGTTCTACCATTCATTAGTCATGGGATTTTGGCAAAGTAATTAAACAATCTGTACCTGTTTCCTCCCAAGCATAGTGGGGATTATAACAGTGTATCGATTAAACGAATTAACACATGTAAAGGCTTTAGAACGCTGCCAGCAACAGGATAAACAGTATATATTTAGGTTGTTCTTTGTCCAATACTTCTCTACAGTGTGAAATGAGCTTCTCTGTGTATTTTTTTAAATGTATATGATTATTTTTTTAAGATGAAATTCTTAGAAATGGAATTGCTGGGTCCAGAACCAATTCACATTTTTAAACTTGTGTACATATTGTCTAATCTCACACCAAAAAGTTGTACAATTTTATCCCACCAACAAAGAATGAAAACAGAATGAAACGGCTATTTTCACAAAACAGCCTTGCCAATACTGGATATCTACACTTTTTTCCCCCACAGCTTTGCTAAGATAATGGATGAAACTGACATTTTGTTGCCTTATTTTGCATTTCTATTACCAATAAAGCTGTCCGCTTTCTCTGAAGGCTTACTGGTGACTTTGACTTTTCTTCTTTTACGCAAACCTGTTCACGTTCTCTGCCCAGTTTTTGTTAGTATTTTTCTACCGATTGCCAAAAAGACTTCATGTATTAGCAATAAACATTTCTATTATGTGTTGGAAATATTGTACTTCAGTTTGTCATTCGTATCAGTTATCACAACAGACTGGTTCATAATTTTTCACATGAAAAGATGCTCCACATCACTCATCATCAGGGAATACAAATCAAAACTACAATGAGATATCACCTCACACCATTCGGAGCGGCTAAGCTTAACACAGGAAACAACAGATGCTGGCGAGGATGTGGAGAGAAAGGGGAGCCCTCTGGCACCGTTGGTGGGAATGCAGACTGGTGCAGCCACTCTGGAAAACAGTGTGGAGGTTCCTCAAAAAATTAAAATCGGAACTACCCTGCGACCCAGCAATCACACTACTGTGTACTTACACAAAGCATACAAAAATACTAATTCAAAGGCACACATGCACCCCGATGTTTACAGCAGCATTATGCACAATAGCCAAATGATGGAAAGAGCCCAAATGCCCATCGAGTGACGAATGGATGAAGTTGTGATGTACATACATATGTGTGTGTGTGTGTGTGTGTGTGTGTGTACACACACACAATGGATCATTACTCAGCGATAAAAAAAAGAATGAGATCCCGGCATTTGCCGTGACGTGGATGGAGCTAGAGAGTATGATGCTAAATGAAATAAGTCAGGCAGAGATAGACCAACACCATATGATTTCACTCATAGGTGGGATTTAAGAAATAAAACAAATGAGCAAAGAGAAAAAAGAGAGAGAGGGAGAGAGGGAGAGACCAAGAAACAGACTTTTAACTACAGGGAACAAACTGATGGTGACCAGAGAGGAGGTGGGTGGAGGGATGGGTTAAATGGGGAATGGGCATTAAGGAGGGCACCTGTTGTGACGAGCACCGGGTGTTGTATAGAAGTGACGAATCACTAAATCCTACACCTGGAACTAATATTACACTGCATGTTAACTAACTGGAATGTATATAAAATAAAAACATAGAGGGGCGCCTGGGTGGCGCAGTCGGTTAAGCGTCCGACTTCAGCCAGGTCACGATCTCGCGGTCCGTGAGTTCGAGCCCCGCGTCAGGCTCTGGGCTGACGGCTCGGAGCCTGGAGCCTGCTTCCGATTCTGTGTCTCCCTCTCTCTCTGCCCCTCCCCCGTTCATGCTCTGTCTCTCTCTGTCCCAAAAATAAATAAAAAACGTTGAAAAAAAAATTAAAAAAAAAAAATAAATAAAATAAAATAAAATAAAAACATAGAAAGAAAGGAAAAACAAACAAGAAAACGATTTTTTTTTAAAAAAAAGACTTGTTCATAGTGTTTTTACTTTTTTAAATGCTTCTCATTCACAACCTCAAACCCACCAAATTTGTCCTGCACAATTTATGACTTTGGGGTTATAACTGGAAAAGCACTCTCAAACCCATCGTTCACCTACACTGCAATCTCCGACAGCTCTTCATGATTTCATATTTTATATTTAACTCTTTAACCCAAGTGCAATTTATTTTATGCTTTAGCGTAAGTAAAGAAATGAACAACTTTCTTCCCAAACATTAACCCATTTTCCCAATCCTGTTTACTGAATCCTCTTCTCACTGACTTCAGACTCTTGCCATATAAACTCAAATACACCACCAGCTTCTCTCTTCCATTATATCACTCTGTTCTAAAATTAGCACCACTTTTGGGGCACCTGGGTGGCTCAGCCGCTTAAGCGTCCGAGTTTGGCTCAGGTCATGATCTCGCGGTCCGTGAGTTCGAGCCCCGCATCGGGCTCCGTGCTGACAGCTCAGAGCCTGGAGCCTGCTTGGGATTCTCTGTCTCCCTCTCTCTCTCTGCCCCTCCCCTGCTCATGCTCTGCCTCTCTCTCTCTCTCTCTCTCAAAAATAAAGTTAAAAAAATTTTTAATAAAAATAAAACTAGCACCGCTTTTCATTAATGTAATTTTAAAGTGAATTCTATTGAACAATTCTTCTAACGAACTTGGGAATAATTCTGTCACGTGCCCCAAAAAGTCCGGTGGGAGCATTGCTGCTGTTAGAGCCCAGTAGGTGTTATTCTGTGTGTTTTGAACTTTTTCTTCATAAATATAAGTCATCGGTGAATTGGGTCTCTGCTGTCCGCCCTCCGTGTTCACAGGCTCGCAACTTGGCTTCATGCCCTCGTGCTCTGTGTCCTCAGGTTTTTCTCAGACCCGTCTTCCTTATCACTAGATTCCCTGCAATGTTTCTGTAATAATTCTGTTCCTCACTTCTTCTAAGACGACCTACCAGCTTTGCCTCCAAATGCTCGCTTCCTTATATTCTCTTCTAAATTTTGCCAAATTCATTTTCGTCTTGGTCTGTTGCCTGATCGTAGAAGCTTATCTTTCTTATACTTTGTCTCTTGTTTTAGGGTCTCTGGTCTCTTAAGTTTCCTTCTGACTGAAACAGATGCTGACTAAAATGTGTTTTTGAACAAAAATCTGTTTTTAAATATGCCCCCCTTCTTTACTTCTTGCAGGATGTTGGTCTCCATTCATGTTGCAGATTTCTTCGTATGCCCCACATTGAAGGCTCTCTTCTCCCCGCTTCTTCGGTCTTCATGCAGAACAGACCTATCCCTTCGTGATATTTTTCTGATATTCACTCAGAAGCTTCGAATATTAAAGACGTGGCAGAAAAGAAAAGACTCTCAGGAACCACTCAAAGTGGTGGTATGATCCGAACTTTGTACCATGCCCGGCAAGGACCTGCATGATCTGGTTCGTCTCTAGTTTCTTCTCCTCCAGTCTTACCGTGCTCCAGTCACCCTGGCCTTCGGTGTCTTAGTCAAGGGCAAACGCATTCCCACCCGCGAGTTCTGAGTTGAAAGGAACGCTCTGCCCTTGGATATTCCCACGGCAGACGACCGCTTCTGTTTCAGGTCTCCCTTCACGTGTCCCTCCCCTGACTGTCCTCACCGCTCCTCCTGTGTCCGTCCCATGTTTGTCACAGCCTGTTTTATTTTCTCAGTAGCATTTGCCAGCACCTAAAAGCATCTTACTAATTTATCTGATGTCTCCCCCTGTCAAAAATGTAAGCCTGTAAGAGCAGGGGCTTTCCCCGCCTTTTGTCATCGCTGTAACTCCAGAATCTAGGATAGTTTTGTGCAAATAGCGGACACACAAGAAATGTTTGTTGAGTGGATAAAGGTTATGTAGAAGAGGCAGCATTCTGGATGATTTTTATTTTTCTCTTCTTATTTTTCTTGATTTTTCATACTTTCTAATGAATGTAGATCACTTTGCTAGTTTACAAATATATTCTGAGGGGTACCTGGGGGGCTGAGTCAGTTGAGCATCTGACTCTTGATTTCCACCCAGGTCACAATCCCAGAGTCCTGGGATCGAGCCCCACATCGGGCACTGCACTGAGCCTGGAGCCTGCTTAAGATTTTTTCTCTCTCCCTCTGCCCCTTCCTTGCATGTGCATGCGCTCTCTCTCTCTCTCTCTTTCTCAACTAAAATTTTTTAAAAAGGAGAAAATCCTTTTAAAATATGTATATATATATGTGTGTATACACACATATATATATACATACACACATACACATGTGTGTGGATTCTGAAACAGAAATATCTATGCAATTTTATACGGAAAGTTGGCTTCCCAAGTTTTAGCAGCAAATCCTTTTCACAGAATCTTCGTGGATTCTTCCAACATATAAAAGAGACAAAAGCAGTATTTGAGTATTAATCAATGTATTTTGAGGCTCAGATTATCCCACCTGCTTCTTCTAAAAATCAACAACTATGACAATGAAGCTCTTTAATGAAAACTTATTGTATTTTGTTTTTTTTTTTTTTTTTTTTGAAAACTTAAATTTTAAATTGAGAGGTGTGGATGAAATACCTTATGATATTCTTAAACAGGGATTACAGGAGAAAATTTATTCTTCAACTTTATACAATAACGAATCAACCAAGCTACGCAAATTCTCACACTCATGGTTTCTAATAAATTTGATTTATAATGCATTTGACTGTGTGTTGTTTTCGTCACAGTTCTAAGTAGACTGGAATATATTCAAATACTAAATGTGGATAAAACACTCAGACCATCACCGAAGCACATCCGTGGAAGAGATTTTGGAAACCACAGGGATTTATCTGCTACTGGCAATTTTGTAAAAGTTAACATGCAGAGCAAAAAGAGTTGGAAACAAAATGCACCAATATGTTCACAGTAACAGTGGCTCTATCTCAGCGGTGGCATACTCGGGGAATTTTTGGATGTACGTGTATTAATGCACAACGGGGAAAAATATTCTTTTTTTTTTAAATTTTTTTTTAACGTTTATTTATTTTTGAGACAGAGAGAGACAGAGCATGAATGGGGGAGGGGCAGAGAGAGAGGGAGACACAGAATCCGAAGCAGGTTCCAGGCTCTGAGCCGTCGGCCCAGAGCCCGACGCGGGGCTCGAACTCACGGACCGCGAGATCGTGACCTGAGCTGAAGTCGGACGCTTAACCGACTGAGCCACCCAGGCGCCCCGGGAAAAATATTCTTAAAGAAGCCCATGTGAATGAATCCCACAAACAGAATGTTGAACTAAAGAAGCCAGACACAATAGACCCTTTGGTTCATTTTACGCAAAATGCAAAACGAGGAGAAGCAAACAGGCAGGGTGAGAAGTGAGGGTAGTGGCCGGGAGGTGGGAGGCATCGTCAACCTGGGCTCTGAAATTGGTCCTGTTCTCCTCCTCTTTCCCTTCTCTCCCCTCCTCTCCTTCCTTTTTTCTACACGTCAGTGGTTTTCAGTATATTCCCTGATATGTGCATATCTGGGTTACCGTAACAGGCAACTTTAGGACATTTCCATTATCTCAAAAAGAAACCCCATGCCCTTCCACCATCATCCTCCACCCCCCTACCCCCACCCCCCCCGCCCACCCCCTAAACAACCACTAATCTGCACTCTGTCTTTATAGATTTCTCTGTTCTGGATACTGCACGGGAATGGAATCATTGATGTCTGGATTCTCTCCTTTGGCATAAGGTTTTCCTCACCCCCTCTTCCTTCTTCCCTTTTGGTGCCACCATCCAAACCTCCTGGCGTGCTGATAGGGGTTTTCTTAGAAGGCTCTCGGTGTGTGCTAACAGTTCCATTTTTCCTGGGCCCCCCTACCCCCACCCCGACTAGACTTCTCTTGTGTGTATTCCATCCCCTGGGAGTCTTGTACACGTGAAGAATAAATTATTTTGTGTTAAGATATGTTGAGTCGTCAGAGTAATCATTCCAAAATGAAAATTTAATTGTTACACCTCTAATTAAATCTTTCCAAAGGCTCTCCATTGCCAACAAAATTAGCTCAGGCTCCCCATAGCCAAACCCTCAAGGCTGTGTCTGACTTGTCCCTCGAGGCTGTCCCTGACTTGTCCCTCCCCACCTCTCCAGACCTCAAGTCTTTGCCTGGCTTTTCCTGCCCTGTCCATGATCCCAACACAGGAAGCTAAGTTCCCCAAACCCTTGCTCCAGACAAGGGGAGCCTGGTACAGTTCCCCAAATACGTGCGCTGTTTTCCATACCCTTGCTTTTGTGAAAATGTCCCTTCTGCCTAGAATGCCCTTCCCTCCAGTTTTCTTCCCTGCCTACCTGGTGAACAAACATCTCCTAATGTTTTTTATTTTTAAGTTTATTTATTTATTTTGAGAGGGGAGGATGGGCAGAGAGAAAGAGAGGGAGACAGAGAATCCCAAGAGGTTCCACACTCAGCACAGAGCCTAACTCAGGGCTTGATCTCACGAACCATGAGATAACGACCTGAACTGAGATCAAGGGTCGGGACGCTTGACCAACTGAGCCACCCAGGAGCCCCAACCTCTGCTAATCTTGGGGCCCGGCTGAAATACCTCCTCCTGCCTCTCTATGGCAGCGCCGGCCAGCTTGTCATCCGTGCCCTACAGAGCTCCGTTTCTCCTACCGTTTGTGAGAGACCGGGCGGAACAGTAGGTCTCCCGTCTCCTGGCTTCCGGCAAGTTGTCTAACCCCCTGAACCTCGGCACGCCCATCGGTAAAACGACGATCCAGACAGAAAGGACTCCACAGATCTTCTCGAGAATAAGACTAGATAACACAGCCAAAGCACGAGAAACAGTGCCTGGCACCTCACACATATTCAACAAATGGTAGCTATTATTTTAAAACTTAATTGGATGCACTTGTTCGTATTTCTGTCCCGTGCTTCTAAAACGGGAGCCCCCTGAACACTGCCGGCCAATGACACGATGGGCCACAAGGGGGGGGTCAGGCCTGGGTTTGAATTCATACTCTGCTGCCCCTGAGCTGGGCCAGTTTCCACATCTCTAAAATGGAAATGCAGGAGTGCGGTCAAGAAGATTAAAGAAGATGGGGCGCCTGGGTGGCTCGGTCGGTTAAGCATCTGACTTTGGCTCAGGTCATGACCTCGCAGTCCGTGAGTTCGCGCCCCGCGTCGGGCTCTGTGCTGACAGCTCGGAGCCTGGAGCCTGCTTCGGATTCTGTGTCTCCCTCTCTCTCTGCCCCTCCCCCACTCACGTGTGTCTTAAATACCACCCAGGGGCTGAACCTATCCAATTTGGAAGCTACGGGGGAAGGCCTCAGACCCAGCATTGCGGAGAGCCCCATCCCCCACCACAGCTACTCCAAAACAGTTTCTGCACCTTCGGTCATAGATGCTAAAGGCCTAGCTTAAAATAAGCATGCTTCTCAAGAGGGTAGCACGTTGACCTGTAGAGAGTTCCAGAGCAAAACACCTTAACACAAAACCATTCGTGGATCACCATTGGCACAAAGAACATCCGTGAGGCCAATTTCTGGTGCGGGAACCGAAAAACACCAAGGAAACTAAAGGAACCACCGGCCCTCCTGGCTGCCAGACCCTCATTTCCCCCCAGCATGTGATCAGATAAGGAACTTCCGATCCAAATGAAAATCAGAAAATGGGGCTATTTTGGCAGAAATCTTTCTAGCACGAAGACACGTTCTATCACGCCTCGTTATGATCATTGTCAATGCAGCGCGTGTCCTAATTAAAAATAACTAAAATCTGTCAACACATCATCCTTGTTCTCAAAACTCGTAGCAAGCTGCCCAGGATGGTCACTCTGGCTTCCAGGCCAGAGGAGGCCCAGCGACCATCCTTGGAGACCAATGAATTTTCTGGATCATTTGCTTTGCCTCTTAACCTGGGTTCCCTAAACCACAAAGCCAGAGGCAAAATCTTATGGGCCAGAAAAGGCAAATCTAAAGAAGCACAAAGCAGATTAGTGTTTTCCCAGAGCTGCAAGTAGAAAGGGAAAATGGCCACAAATGGCCCGAGGGGTGTTTTGGGGGTGACGGAAATATTCTAAAATTGATTTTGGTGACTGTCGCACGGGGCTGTAAATTCTATGGTATATACGTTATACTTCAGTAATGCTGCTTAAAAGAAAAGAAGAAAGCTTAAGGGCTAACATTTTATGGGGGAAACAGAATCCCAGAAGAGCTAGAGTGACCGGAAAGGGGACCCTGGCAGGGAAGAGGGTACAGTGGCTCTGAGGGACTGCACGGCCACGTCTCCTCACCTGACACCTTCGTGAGGGTGCTCTGCTCCAGAACGGTGTGTCCCAGGCAGGGAGGGAGAAGAATGTACCCACTGGCTCCAGCCCCGCACCCCGCACCCCGCACTATTGGGTTGCTCGTGAGCCCAGAGAGGGTTCAGCGGCGTCTTGCACCTTAGGGTGATAGCAACTGAGGTGAGGCACGAGGGGTGGCGGGTAAAGGCCCTCTTGGGACATGCGCTTGGCCAGCTGAGGGCCTGGGAGCAGCTGCCACAGGGAGCCTGTGGTCTGAAGCAGCAGGGACACACAGGTGACAGCTGTTACAACCACATGACAAGCACGGGCCTTGCCCCGGAGCCTGGCCTCAGCCAGCAAGGCCCGGGCACGTGGATCTGCGTGGTGCGGAAGCTGCATCTCGGGGCACCTGGGTGGCTCGGTTGGTTGAATGTCCAACTTCAACTCAGGTCATGATCTTACGGTCCGTGGGTTCGAGCCCCATGTCAGGCTCTGTGCTGACAGCTCAGAGCCTGGAGCCTGCTTCAGATTCTCTCTCTGCCCCTCTTGCGTGCTCTCTCTCTCTCAAAAATGAACAAATGTTTAAAAAAATAATAAAAAAAGAAGCAGCTGAATCCCGTCCACTCGGCAATGCCTACCCCGCCAGATGAGGTCACGTTCACACGAGACTGGCCAGAACGGAAAGGGCACACTGCTCAGAACCTCTCCCAAACTCTCAAGTCGGAGGGAGAAAAGGACAGTGAAGCCCCACGGTAAATCACCGTTGTCCCATAATACTTCGAAAGAGCTAAAACCAAGATACAGCTCCAAAGTAGCTACCGGCCGCTCCAGCCGTGGTTACACCTCCAAGAAAGAACCCGCGGGTGCGGCAGCACCTTCCGGACCCACCCTCCCTGGGCAGACTCAGCCCGCGGTGCTTGGGCCTGGCCATTTCTACCCAACCCGGGCCTTCTGATTTGCAGTCTTTGCTACAAAACTGCCCACCGGTCCGGCCAAGACTTTTTCGGGTCTCCATCACGGTCTGAGGCTCCCCTGGGCAGATGCTCTGTGGAGGGCTCACCTAGATGATCCACAATACTCTCCTTATCCCGAGGCCTGCTGCCCTGCAAACTTCATCCCGTCCGCAATCTTAATTCCACCCCCTCCGATGTACAATAGATTCGCAGGTTCTGGGGGTTAGGACAAGAGCATGTTTGGAGGGACCAGTATTCTGGTCCCAAGTGGAAGGTCCCTTAACCCTCCGAGGGTGGGAAACGATCAGCATGGTCCCCTAAGAAGCATGGGGTAAGTACCTGTCACGTTCACGTCACTTTCTTTCCCTCCCCTGTCTTCTTGCTCCTGAGGTCTGACATGAGCTAGAGCCGGGGATATCCTCTTTCTGGTGGGCACTGGGCACCCAGTTGGGCCAGGTGCGCTTCCGATCCCAGAATAAAGCACAGGACAGTATAGCTGAGTGTTTGCCCCCAAGCTCTTCTCCAAAGGGGCACCCTTGCCATGCTTTTTAAGCAACATGTGCATGCGGTCAAAAGTTACGGAAACCAGCGAGGACACCAGAAAGGAGTCAGAGAGTGTGGCAGTAAGTACCTTTCCGGGGGGAATGTGCTTCTCCGCGGATGAAGCTGTGGGCCAGTCCCACCTCCCAGCTCCCCCTGAGGCTGTGTTGGATGTGGCCAAACGGGAAGGGGGTTCCGGGAGATGGAGTGTGGCACAGCCAGCTTCTCAGGGTGGAAGAAAACCCCAGGGACTGACAGGACTGAGGAGCCTCCGGGAGGCAGCAAGTCTGGGGCCGGGCATCCTGCTACTCATAGTACCACTACCGCCAGCCCCAGACAGGATTACAGAAAACACCGCCATAAAGCACTTGTCCGGGCCGACGGCGCTCTCTCTCCCTGGCCCCGTCACCGCTGCTTCTATGGCAGCCAGTGCACCTTCCACAGCAAAATATGGAAAACTGAACAGAAAAGTCAATACCGAAGGCGCCGAGTTCTGCCAAATAAGTGAATTGGCCAGAGAGCCACCTAAAGGCTCAGAGGTCATGGTCCAGGAAAATGTGGGCCAAGAAAATGAGATGTGACAGGTATCTTTGGGTCCAAACCGCCATGTCTGGAAGCACCAGACAAGTGACTGGCACAGCGGGTCTGTTGTGATTGACTGGGGTCTGTTCCCTGGAGTGGGGGATTGGCTGGAAATCTCTACCCTGGCCACGCTGAAAACAGCCCGTTTGAGAAAGAACGCTCCAAAAACAAACATCATTTTGCATTAGTACACGAGGTCTAAATAGACATAATCGTCCTTCAAAGAAGCAGAAGGAGGCACCAGGAAGAATAGGATCATCATAGTAATCAAGTCCTTCTTACGGATATTAGTGATTTGACCCCACAAAACATTAGCTCTGAGGCACTGTCTTAGTCTCTTCAGGCTGCTATAACAAAAATGCCACAGACTGGGTGGCTTAACCGACAGACATACACGTCTCAAAATCCTGAAGGTTGGAAGTCCAAGATCAACATGCCAGCCGGTTCAGTTCCTGGTGAGAACCCACTTCCTGGCTGGTAGACAGCTGCCTTCTGCCTGTGTCCTCACATGGTGGAGACAGGAGGTTCTGGAGACTCTTCCAATTCTTTTAAGGGCGCTAATCCTATCGTGGGGGAACCTGCCTTCGTGACCTTATCTAAACCTAATCACATCCTGAAAGTTCCACCTCCGAACACTATCACATAGGGGGTTGGGCTTCAACATACGAATTGAAGGGGGGTGAGCCTCATTACCCATTCAGTGGTACTTTGGCTAAATTCACCTCATCTGTTCTAGTCTGCAGGGGAAAAGTCCTCGGGGATGGGGAGACAGGGATTTTGCTGTTCCAAGAACAGCTGGATGCAGATATCACCAGCCGCACACAACTCAAACCGGAAACCGCCCCATCGGGATTTCCCCATCCTGACTCTGAGTCCAATGACGCGCACTTTGCCCGAATATGCATGGCATTAAATAAGCTCTCAGACTTTCCCTTCCTTAATTACCTTCAGTCACTAAGAGCTGACCAGCAGCACAGAACATGAAAAACTCCTCTGCAGTGGCAGCCTCGAAGCCATCCGGATGTAATTGAGCCTAGTGCCCCTCACTGAAGAGTCAACTGAGTCAACATGGAAAGCAACACGTAATACCCTGACCCACATTTCCATTACAATTCATGAAGACACACACATGTGCAAACACACATGTATACCCACACACATGCATACAGACATACACACGTATGCACCTACACACCCCACACATGTATATATACACATGCATACACATATGCATACAAACACACGCATGCACACACGCATATGTACATATGCATGGACACACACGCATATACGCACCAATACACTTCCCCCCCACATGCACATACGTGCATACAAACACATACATGCACACACATACACATGCACACGTATGCATGTACACGTACATGCACAGATACCTGCATGCGTACACATGGATACACACATACATGCATACTACATACACACGGACACATATACATATATATGCATCTACACACTCCCCCACACCCACATACACATACACACCCATATGCATACATACACATGCATGCACACGTATGCCCATATACATACACACACAGGCAATAGAACAGGAAATTACATATGTATAAGAGAATGTCCTATATGAATGGGAGAAATCTCCATGGCTGAGCGGTCAATAGGGTCAGCGTGAGAAACAACATCCTGGGACAGGCAAGAGCTACCTTCTCGCCAAAACTACACATATCAAAGAATGCAGGAGAGCACTTTAACTCTGCATAGGAAAAAAGAATTCAATCTCGCTAGTAATCAAAGTAAAACAAAATACCATATTATTTCAAACTACCAAATTGGCAACTACTTTAAAACCGTGAACACAATGTTGGTGAACGTGCCATAAAACGGGAATTTGCATACACGGGGTCGGTGGCAGGAGTAATTGACAACATTCGGAGAAACAATCTGGCAACGCTAATGAGAACCCATAACGTTTACACACATTGACCCAGTGTTTTTGCTGGTACAAGTCTGGATTTAAAAAAAAACACCAAAAAACCCACCACTAATACAGGCAAAGATTTCTCCTATAGTAGCTCATCAGAGTATTACTTATGATCAGGAAGAAACGGAAATGCAGCTCAGTGCCAAATAACTGAAGGTGAAGGCATTTCTCCATTAGCTGTATTTTCCGGGGCAGCGCTCTCCATTCAGACCCTCCATTAACCTGTGCCTGCCCCACCAGGCAGAATCTGACCCGAACCCGCTTCGCGCCTCCTGCTCAGGGCTGCGGTGAGTCTAACCAAGACAAGGAGTTTATTTTCTGAATGTTAGATGAATTATGTAACCCGGAGCAAAATATCTAAGGGGAAAATGAATAGAGGACGTAACGTGAGGGCGGAGGGTACTGAACTGGCCAGTAGGTCTCACTCATTTAGGATTTCTACCCTCACATTCTTCCCAAGGACTAAAAAGCCTTGATATCCCTGTAAAACTAAACCCACAAAAAAGGGAGGACAATTAAAAACAAAAATGGGGGGCACCTGGGTGGCTCAGTTGGTTAAGCATCCGACTTCAACTCAGGTCATGATCTAGCAGTTCGGGTGTTCGAGCCCCGCACCGGGCTCGCTGCTGACAGCTCGGAGCCTGGAGCCTCCTTCAGATTCTGTGTCTCCCTCTCTCTCTCTCTCTCTCTCTCTCTCTCTCTCTCTCTCTCTGCTCTGCCCCCTGCTCATGCTCTCTCATTCTCTCTCCAAAATAAAAATAAACATTAAAAAAAATTTTTTTTAAGTAGTAGGAAAAGGATGCATTTAAAATAATAATAATAGTTGGGGCGCCTGGGTGGCGCAGTCGGTTAAGCGTCCGACTTCAGCCAGGTCACGATCTCGCGGTCTGTGAGTTCGAGCCCCGCGTCAGGCTCTGGGCTGATGGCTCGGAACCTGGAGCCTGTTTCCGATTCTGTGTCTCCCTCTCTCTCTGCCCCTCCCCTGTTTATGCTCTGTCTCTCTCTGTCCCAAAAATAAAATAAAAAACGTTGAAAAAAAAAAATTTAAAAAAAAAATAAATAAAATAAAAATAAAATAAAATAATAATAATAGTAATAATTTTTTTAATAAAATAAAAATGGAAGGGGGGAAAGGGGATAAAAGGGGCAGAGAAAGAGTTGCCACGAGATACCAGGGAGTGATCTAATCATTACAGCCAGGGACTGAATTTAGCACTGCGATTCCTGACAGCTTCAATAGAACAAGAAACACTCTGGGTAATAGAGTTCTTATTGTGCGATTAAAGAAGAAGAAGAAGAAGAAGAAGAGTGGTTCCATTGGAGAGATTCATTATTATCAAGTACTGAAATAAAACAGCGATTTTCATGCTTCCTTCGTATAGGGTTTTTTTTACAAGCGAGACGGAACCTCGGTCACGAGCATTCACACCTCTGCACCTTGTCACTGGCCCTGTGTCTCCCCTCCTAAACAGAGGAGTCCTGTTCGCCTCCCATGCCTGTGCCTTCTCAGCTATAAACTACACCTCTGTCCTAGAAGCACAGCGGAGGTGTGGATCCAGGGCATGTACTGACCTCAGTCAAGGAAAGTTGGTCCCAAGGTAAAATGGCATCCGGCCGTCACCTTCAAGACAGCGTCTCTGGACCTCCCACTGGATGCCAGTGGAGAACCAAATGAACCAAAGTCCTAACAAAGAGGAATTTCTACGACCTTCAAGTCACAAGGACACAGGCTGGAAAGCATGGCTCATGGCCCACTGGTGGCCACCATGATACACGCGGCCCCAGCTAAGGCCGCCCCCGCCAAATTGTCTCTAATGCCCCAGCCCAGCCCTGCCCAGCCCGCCACCAGAGAGGAACATCAGTGCCCACCCACCAAAAAGCCAGCGAGTCTTTCTGAACAAGTCGGCTTCACTACCAAGGGGCACAACAGAACGATCATGGCAGGATTTTTGTTTGGTTGGCTGTTTGGCTGTACAAGGCCATTATGACACTTCGCCTGACCCCTGCTTCTTCAGAGACTCTGCATAAGAATCTGGGGCACGTGGCCCGGCCCTTGTGTTAGGAACTGCTCCCCGGTTCCTGATAATGCTGGCGTGCTCTCCCTTAGGAACCTCGGCCCTACCACGTGGGAGCCTGGTTTGGGGGAGGCAGAGCGGATTTCTCACTCGTGCCGCAGGACCTTCTTTACACCCGGTGGTAAAGGTCTGCCGCCCAGGGTGAGCTCCGGGTCCCAGGAAAGCGACTGGCACTGGCACAGCGGCAGTAAAACAGAACGACGATGGCATGTATTGGCAACCGTGTATTTGGTGCGCTGCCATCAGGCGGAGGGGAGGAGAGACGATCCCATCCTCAGGGGACAGCAGAGCTGACCTTGGTCTGAAACCGTGGCTGGAGCCAGCACGCCCAAAACCTACCAGGAGAACTTCAACCCCAGCGGAGTCACTTCCAAAGCCCTGGAGGAGGTAAAACGCAAAGGAAGCATCATCTATGCACCGAAAACAGGAAACGAGCCCACGCGAAGAAACCGCTCCTTTGGCTCACGAGGAGTATGAAAGGTGATGGGTTGTTTGATAGACATTATAGGGGGAGAAAGGAAACGACTGGTTTCTCCCACTGCTGTACAGCATGCTAGAAATAAAACCCAGCGAACAGAAGGAACCCAGTTCCTCTGCTTAACAAGAGCAGGATAGTCCCAGCGCCTTCCCTGAACTTGCCCTTCATAGACTCTGGTGCCATGGGCACCGGGGTCGCGATCCAGGCCGGCAGGGCAAACCTCGGGCAGGTTGGTGCTCCCTCCCACCCGCCGCCTGTTTTCCTTCCTGCCAACTTTCCCCTACGAGCCCGTCTCCAGTCACCGGGATGGGGCTGGGAAATGACATCCCCAAAGGGCCATTACAAAGAAGTGAGTAGGGAATTTTAGCCGTGTCGATCCACCTTCCAAAGGAACAGATAGACAATGAAAGGGGTCGTTTTCAGTTTTGTGTGCCAAAGACCAGCGGCTCGACAGGAAGGTCATGCAGTGCTCAGTCTCTGAAGGCAGATAATTCAGTGTGTATTCTATTTTAAAGCCGAGCCCTTGGTGCTACCTTGATGATTTTGTAGAATTTACACTGAAAGGGCATTAAAATGTCACACCATCTTGTGCATTCCCCACTTCTATGTGCTCTTTGCAAGAAAATGAAACCCGGCCACTCTGAACTCTTAGCAAGCCCCCACAATGTCTAAGGCAGGCGATTTAAACTGCATATTTTCTGCGAGGCAAAAGGGTACGGGGAAAGAAATAGCAGTGGGAAACCGTTCCTGAAGCCGGGACTCTTTTCTGAGCCACGATTTCCTCTTCTGCAAAATAAGGAAGACCCCCACCTATCTTCCGGTGGCGACCCGGTGGCAGAAAGCACACAAGCGCCTGGAACGGAGTCTGGCACATTCTTAGCTAAGCCTTCCCTCCCCCTTTGGGTCTGTTTCCTTCCCTGCAAGGAAAGGTGGAGAAGAGAGAGCCACGCCAGGTGACCCGGCATCAACGCTCTGCATAATGAGGACTCCCCCCGCCCAGACATGTCATCAAAAGTCAAACTCCACCATCCACGTGTGTCCCAGATTCACACGGACAGGATGAAAGCGATCACGGCCGACTGCATCTTCCACGGAGAAAAGAGAGAGGGCAGGAAGTCTCCGTACCGTTACGAGGAAGAGACACAGAGGCACCAGAAACTGGGATAGCGTTTCCTACGTTACACCGTGGGTGTCAGGCTGCAGGTCTTCGGCAGGCGGGACAGGTACTCTGTCCCAGGACCCACCCGCACTCCCTCCCATAGAGGGGCTTTGCTCTCTCTGACCCCTGGTCTCATTCCCGCTGAACTCCCTCCAGTGTCGGATTGCAGGGTCACGGCAAACCAAAACAGTTCACAACAGGGTTTAGAATATTGAACCCCTGCAGTGAGTGCCTTTCGACGCAGCTCTGCCTTCCCTTGTCACAGGAACTTGGGTCAAAACACCAGCGTTGGGCCCATGTCAAGGAAGGTCTGTGGTCCCAACAGCTATTTATCTCATCTTAGTAGACTGGCCAAAGAGGCAAAGCCCTGTTTCCAGGGACTAGAAAGGTTCCGTCCCCCCACATTCTGTGTTACCCATAAGTAACTAGTCCTGAGCTTAACATCAGATAATAATTAGTTTAACTGTCTGGCTTCCCCAATGCACTAAGAGCTTCCCTAGGTATCTTTTGGGGGTGAGAGATATTTTCTAAAACTCGATTGGGTTAATGTACACCTACCTCGATTCATTTATGAAAAATCATTGAACTGAACACTTAAAACAGGCGAATTTCATCGTATATAAAGTATGTCCCAATCCAACTATTTCTTTTTAAACTCCACTATCCATTAGTGAGTGGCCTTGAGCAAACTGCCTCTCTGAGCCTCCGTTTCCTCGCCTGTAAAACGAAACAATAATTGGTATTATACAACAGGTGTGGGGTTTATTTTTTTATTTTTATTTTGTTAGTTTATTTGAGAGAGACAGAGACAGCGTGAGTGGGGGAGGGGCAGAGAGAGAGGGAGAGAGAGAGAATCCCAAGCAGGCTCCACACCACCAGAGCAGAGCCCAACATGAGGTTCGAACCCAAACTCTGAGATCATGACCCGAGCCGGGGTCGGGCACTTAACCGACTGAGCCGCCCAGGTGCCCCTAGTCGTGTGGTTTAAATGAACTTATGTGTGGAAGGCCCTTTGGCAAACACTCCACACGTGTTGGTTGCTATTTTTATTGTCTTATTTTGTTTGTCCAGCACAAAAGATACAATGGAGGGAAAAGAAAAAATAGTGGAAGAAAGCCTGGGTGCCGTGGTAAGTAGAAAAGTATCTCCCCAAGTATGTTCATGCCCTGGTCCCCAGAACCCGTGAGTATGTCACCTCCTGGAACAGAAGGCCTTTGGAGATGTGATTAAATCAGGGACCTTGAGTTGGGGGGTATTATCCTGGATTAGCCCAGTGGGCACTATGTAAACACAAGGGTTCTTAAAAGATGGAAGAGGAAGGGGCGCCTGGGTGGCTCAGTCGGTTCAGCGTCCGACTTCAGCTCAGGTCACGATCTCACGGTCCGTGAGTTCGAGCCCCGTGTCCGGCTCTGGGCTGATGGCTCAGAGCCTGGAGCCTGCTTCCCATTCTGTGTCTCCCTCTCTCTCTGCCCCTCCCCTGTTCATGTTCTGTCTCTCTCTGTCTCAAAAATAAACATTTAAAAAATTAAAAAAAAAAAAAAAAAGATGGAAGAGGAAGTTAGGAGAGTTGGAGAGAGAGAACTGTTGGAAGATACTGATATTGCCTTGGAGGATGAAGGAAGGGGCCACGAGCCCCGGAGAGCAAGCTGTCTCTAGAACTTGGAAAAGGCAAGGAAATGGACGCCCTCCCAGCATCTCCAAAACAAACATGGCCCTTTGGATACCTTGACTCTAGCCTGGTAAAACCCACTTCGAACTTCTGACCTCCAGAATTGCAGGATAACAGCTTTGGATTATTTTATGCCACGAAGTTTGTAGTAATGGGTTACAGCAGCGATAAGAAATCAATACAGGCACGGGGGCACCTGGGTGGCTCAGTCAGTCAAGCATCCAACCTCGGCTCAGGTCATGATCTCGCAGTTCACAAGTTTGAGTCCCGCGTGGGGGCTCTGTGCTGCCAGCTCAGAGCCTGGAGCCTGCTTCAGATCCTGTGTCTCCCTCTCTCTCTGCCCCTCCTCCACTTGCACTCTGCCTCTCAAAATAAATAAACATTTTTAAAAAAGAAAGAAAAAAGAAATCAGTATGGGCACCGTGTTGTGGAAAGCCTTGAATGTCAGGGTGAGAGTAGATCTAAGAGGGGGAGTCTGATATTGATATTTGGGGTGTGTAAGACGCCCTGGAGTAGCAGCAGGAAGGCAGCAGGTGGCCACGGAGGATGCTATTCCTTTTTTGAAAAAAATAATATATACAGTCTTCTATTAGTTTCAGGTGTACAATACAATGATTCAACAATTCAGTACATTTCTCAGGGCTCATCAAGATAAGTATACTCTTAATCCCCTTAATCGATTTCACCTGATAAGAGGTTAACATCCAAAATGTAAAAAGAATTTTGGGTGGCTCAGCTGGTTAAGCATCTGACTTCGGCTCAGGGCGTGATCTCACAATTCATGAGTTCGAGCCCCTCGTCGGGCTCTGCGCTGACAGTGTGGAGCCTGCTTCCGATTCTTTCTCTCCTTCTCTCTCTGCCCCTCCCCATCTTGTGCGTGTAAACTTTTTTAAAAATCCAAACTACAAAAAGCATTTTTGTAACCCAATACCAAAAACACAAGTAATCTGATTAAAAATGGGCAGAGAACCTCAAGAGAGAGTTTTCCAAAGAAGGGCACCCACCATTCACGTGGAACAGAGCGGGGAACAGGTGGGGAGGCAGGCTAGCTGGGAAGGGCGCGTGAAGGAGCTGGTGGTGTTGGGAGAGCGGGTGGATAAACCCTATGTCACTCAGCAATCGCCCGGAGGCAAGATCCAACAGAGAAGACCCAAAGAGGACAATAAGCCTGGCCGGCCCATGGGAGCACAGTGACGCCATCCACGGGGGTCATGAGAGCTGGTTGCAGCGGCGGGGGCAGGGTGCCCAGAGGGGGTGGGGACACGGAGAAGCTCAGTGAGAGCCTCGGGCAAGGCTTAAAGCTTGGGTCAAATAGGAGCGCAGGTGGCGGCAAGGATACCACTTTGGGACCCCCGAGTGCCAAGGCGAAAGCCAAAAGCACCAGCATGGTAGGGAAGAGCGTGCAGGAGACGGACAGCTTGAGTAACAGACACGTTTAGGGGTTGGAAGAAGGAGAAGAAGCAAACCAGAAGACAGACGAGCCAAAGGAGAGGAGGGTTTTGAAGAAGCCACCAGGGACTCCTCCAGGGGCTGATTCGACACCGTAGTGACAGCAAGAATCAGATTGCAAAGGGTGAGTGGAAATAAAGGAGTAGAAAAGAGCAGACCCATGTTAAGATGGAGAAGGCAAGGAGAGGAGCTACATGGTAGCTTGGTCAGAGAGCAGAGAGGAAGAAAAGGATTTCTTAGGATTGAAGGCTCCCGAACACGCTTGAACGCTTGGGGGAGCACTGGGGTAAATGGTAGATTAGGACTGGGGGGGAAGGGATGGAGAATTAAGCGATGCGAAGGACATGGTGTTAACAAAGAGAAGAGTCATTTCCTTTCAAGAGAAAGAAGTTGGGGCCTCTGGGTGGCTCAGTCGATGAAGTGTCTTCGGCTCGGGTCACAATCTCGTGGTTGGCGGAGTTCGAGCCCTGCGTCCGTCTCTGTGCTGACGGCTCAGAGCCTGGAGCCAGCTTCGGATTCTGTGTCTCCCTCTCTCTCTGCCCCTCCCCCACCTGCACCCTGTGTGTGTGTGTCTCTCTCTCTCTCAAAAATAAACATTAGAAAAATTTTTTTAAAAAGAGACAAGAGCAAGAGCACGATAATAAAAACAGACACAGGTATTCACGGGAAAAAGGTAAGGTTGACAAGAGCTTGCCTCGGGTAGCCTCAAGCTTTGACAGCAAATTGAGAGAGGCCAGCAGAGCCTTGCAGAGTCCGGGGGAAAACGGAGAGAGGTCTGCTTTGGATGTCGAGAAGGGAAACTTCCCTGAGAGCCCAGCCAAGATTAGACCCTCCCCAGAGGCCACCAGCCAGCCACGCATCCCCTGCAAGGTAACACACCCGCGGCTCATCTGCCAGGTTGACCTGTCACAAATCCTGAACTGTCGTTCCCATTGCTAAAGTCCACTTGTCTGATCCTCCCAAGTTCTTGAGGGAGGAGACCGTCTGGAGTTTAAGCCTCCGTGCGTCCCGGCTCCTGGATCACAGCACCTGCCCCAGCGGGAACCGTGTGATGGTGGAGAGGCATAGAAGGACTAGAAGAGAAGCTATATTTCAGCATGTCCCGACATACTGGCTAAAACTTGCTTTGAAGAGCCACCTGGGTGGCTCAGTTGGTTAAGCGTCCGACTTCGGCTCAGGTCATGATCTTGCGGTTTGTGAGTTCGAGCCCCGCGTCGGGCCCTGTGCTGACAGCTCAGAGCCTGGAGCCTGTTTCAGATTCTGTGTCTCCCTCTCTCTCTCTGACCCTCCCCCGTTCATGCTCTGTCTCTCTCTGTCTCAAAAATAAATAAACGTTAAAAAAAAAATGAATCAATGTTAAAAAAAATTTATTTTTATTTTTATTTATTTATTTTAAAGAAAGGCAGACTGCCACGTGCAGCGCCTCATTTGGATGTGTCTGGAGCCTTGGAAGCCTGACTACCCTACGTTCTCCTACAAATGGGCCTTGAGAGCTTGTTTGGAGGTTCTAGCAGGGGAGCGCAGCTACTCGTATACCCTTGACCGAAGAACGGTCCTCCTCTATCGGGGAAGGTCGTCCTCTTCGGCCGAGCGCGCAGCTTTGGGAGGGACGCACACGGAGAGGTGAGGGAGGAAGGGGACACCCGCCTAGCCAGCCAGATCAGCCGAATCAACCCTGGCGATCAACAGGGTGACAGATGTCGCGGCCAGATCGCCCTCGCATCCTAAAAAAAAATTTTTTTTTAACTTGCTTTAAAGAAACACAGTAAATAAAAAACATAGAACAGACAAATTAGAGTGTGACCATGCTTTATGGAACTTCTTTAAATACTGAGCTCCCTTAGTGCATTTTAAAAATAATTTGCTTCACAGAAATCCATTTTGGAGGCAACTCCTAAAGAAATATTTCCAGGGTATACAAATTATTTAACACCAGCACAGACAGGCTTGCAAATGAAAGCCGTCACGGGCCCACCAGAAGGAGCCCCACACGCTGTGCTGTGGAGCAGAGAAGGAGGCTAAGGCAGCCCTCGTTACCTAGACTATAAAAGTGCTCGGGGCCCCCTCGGGGGACCTGGCACATTTCTAAACGTGTGGGAAAGCTCTCAAGTTCTCCGGAACCCCGGACTTCACCAGGACATCCCTCATCTTGGTGTCTAAGTTTGTTACTAAACCTGCCAATCAGGGCTCTGCCTTGTCTCCCCAACTTAGCACACAATCCTGGAAGGTCAAGTTGTGACCAACTGTCCCTTTGAGCCTTGCTGACTCCCTACCCCCACACTCACACCCTTGATCTTGTACCACGGGCAGGTGAGTAACCAGCATCCAGGTAGGGCCGTGTCCTGATTAGGACCAAGCCCTGGAGTACTAAAGACCTGCTTTGGTATCCTGGCCCCACCTCCTACTAGCTGCAAAATCTCACAAAAATCACCTAACCTTTACAAAGAGATAGTCAGTTGTACCAACTTCGAAGGTGTGTTATACACACAACACCTATCACAACCTGGAAGGGCTCATTAAGTTTCAGTATTGTTATTAAGTCTTTAATGAAGTCTTTAACGAACATTTGATTGGCCTATAGGGCCGAAAGGGAATTCACAAGATGCCCATAGTCGAAACTACTCAAATAGTGTTCAGATTTACCCATCTGGCTCATCCGCCAACCAAATCGACTTGAGAAAGAAACCAACAAAATGGGGTGGTCTCTCCCCAAGGAAGTTCTACAGGGACACAGAATACAGAGGTTCAAATATTTTGTAACAAACTAGGAAAGCAGGAAGCAAAACCTGCCCATCAAGACGGTAGCAAAGAGGCAACGAGGAGGCCAACCTTGTCATTCATCTGCTTTCACTGGGAGTTCAGGGCTGCAGACTGTTCTTTTGCATAATGGTGGGTAATGCCAGCCCCTCCCCAACATCAGAGTATCCCTACCGGCAGAACCAAATACTCTGAGCTAACTGTGCTATGGAGGGGAGGGGGGGAAGAGAAGCAGGGGGAATGGGGGTGTCACTGGTTTCAACTTAAATGACAGAATGCAGGTACTAGTATCTATCACACAGAAGGGCTCGATAAACGTTAGGTATTAGTGCAACATTCGAGGTCTATATTGAAGGAGCAAGTTTATGTCCTAGGACACCTTCCAGAACCTGGTTCTACGCCATTCAGTTGATGTGCAGAGAAGATGAAGTTTGACAAGCTAGGGATCCTTGCTATGCCGATAAGAGGAAATAGAATGGACCTGAGGCATCATGCCAACGTCTGGCAAGTATCTGTCGGCCAGGAGCTGCTGTCAGTGGTCCTTATCCCGGGTAAGGAAGACAAGGGGAAGAACACAGGACCAAAGAGGCAGCCTGCGCCTGCCACTGAGAGAGCAGCAGACCAGGAGGGGCAGAGGCAGGAACTGGGATCACTGGGAGACCAGCAGGCCGACTGTGGAGATGGGACACCCAGCTGGACAAGGGCCCAGCATCACGACAGGAAGAAGGGCTGAAGAGGGTGGCTTGGCTTCACTCAAGAGCCGTAAGGCCCTTAGCTGGAGCCCGCATCTCCTAGAAGTTTCCCCGAATGCCTAACACAAAAGCAAAAAAGAGAAGGGCCCTTCTCTAGACCCTCCACAGCCAGAGTTCCTTTGGCCGCTCATGTGGAAATCTAGAAGAAAAGCAAGACTGCAGACACCAGGGAGATGACACCGAGCAATAAGGAGTGCCCAAGAAATGCTAACATGAGAAATGGAAGAGCCTGCAATGTCACGGCCCTCTCTGCCTGGCATTGTTGGCAACAAATACATAAAAGAGAAGATTTTTACCAGGATAATACATGTGCATAATTTAGCATGGTGAAGCGCTCTGAGAGCAGAGGCAGCTTCCAGAAGCTTGTGAGGGAAATGGAAGCCCTATGAAGGACAGGGGGCACTCCCCAAAGCTCCAGGTGAGGGTTAGCTGTTTGGGGTCTGTGGGTGTCAGCCTTGGGAAACATTAAAATCGCTGCTCAGGAGTAGTTATGTTGGTTATGAAGGCACATCGAAAATGAGCTTCGATATTTCAGCTTTTTTTCTTTGCCTTTTTAATTTTAACTAGAGCATGCTCTATGCAGGGAAACACATTTCATTTCTATAAGAACAAGTAACAAGAAGCCTAAGCTGCCAGCACCTGTTCCATAGGAATTCATGGTATAAGAAGTGTCATAAAAAAAACAAACAAACAGACTTTAACGACACAGGACCCATCACAGACACCCTCGTACCAAACTAGACAAGGCCATGGAGGAAAACCGAGAGGTCTCAGACCCCTGACCCACACTGACAATTAACAATCATGTGCAAGTTTACGCCAAACTATGCCTTCATCTCCTGTATTTCAAGTAACATGGCTCCACACCATTTTTTCTAAACACATCTCCTGGTGCTTCCTATTCGAATATTCTATGGTGCTCTGCTGCCCCAGCTCCTGAGCACACCTCAAGTGCAGGAATGATATTCTTTTGCTTCTGTCGTTTCCTGCATGTAGTAACCCTGCGCAGTAGGAAAATCAACACATAATAAAATTAAAAAAAAAATTTTTTTAACGTTTATTTATTTTTGGGACAGAGAGAGACAGAGCATGAACTGGGGAGGGGCAGAGAGAGGGAGACACAGAATCAGAAGCAGGCTCCAGGCTCTGAGCCATCTGCCCAGAGCCCGACGCGGGGCTCGAACTCACGGACCGTGAGATCGTGACCTGAGCTGAAGTCGGACGCTTAACCGACTGAGCCACCCAGGCGCCCCTAAAATTTTAAAGTACTACTACATTTTCTATGAAGACAGAAAAATCTTTCTAAACTCTTCAAAGATCACTTTTCTAAGGTGTTAATTTTCTAAATCCCCAAGCTAAGTGGGCTTGTAGGTCAGTTGACTCAGTTGGCCAACATGATTCTACAGAGAAGCCAAAACCGTGGTTT
The DNA here is from genome assembly GCF_024362965.1 of Panthera pardus. NCBI lineage: Eukaryota > Metazoa > Chordata > Mammalia > Carnivora > Felidae > Panthera > Panthera pardus. The sequence continues at coordinate 1,545,584 of NW_026526969.1, read as the reverse complement.
GTCAAATGATTCAGCATGCCCAGCCCTCACCAGCTAACACTAAATGTGCCTCAACATCAGCAGGGTTTGGAGCAGAGAGCACGGACTGTTTACAACAAAACAGCCCCTTTGTTAAAACCAACAGAACCACCCTCAAAACGCCTCTCCTACCAAAAGTAGGCTAGCCTTAGAAATCAGAGATCAGGAGAGGTAGGGAAAATGCAAATTCAGGACAAAGGAGACAGGACTTGGTGTCTATTCTGAATCTAAGCTCTGCCTGAGTGTCACTGTAGCACTGAAATCAAGTTTTAAGCTTAAATATGAGTGACACTCTCTTCCAACAAGCTCATTTTGTTGCATGAATAACTAGACAATGCTGGAGAGGACTCTCCCCTCAAGTTCTAACTATAATGACACGACACTGATCTTTTTTTAAATTTTTTTAATGCTTATTTATTATTGAGAGAGACAGAGCATGAGCAAGGGGAGGGGCAGAGAGAGGGGGAGACACAGAATCTGAAGCAGGCTCCAGGCTCCGAGCTGTCAGCACAGAGCCCGATACGGGGCTCGAACCCACAAACCATGAGATCATGACCTGAGCCGAAGTCGGTCGCTCAACCGACTGAGCCACCCAGGCGCCCCTCGACACTGATATTTTCAACAGACTCTCCAGTGAGCATGGGGGCCACTTAAGGAAGCCACAGAACCTACTACTGCTGTCATTGCTCCAGACGCTTGGGAGAACCTTCTTCTGAATGTCCTTCAAAGCCAGTGACAAGGAATACGCATCAACCTGGTCACTGCATAATGACACAAGTGGTCTGGCCAACTTGGTCAGTCACTGGCCCACCCGATTTGACTCTAAAACAGCCAGTAGCTGATGCTAAAACTATTCCTGCCCTCCAAAGACAGAGATTTGTCACCAGGGAGTATATTCCTGAGGCTGTCTCAAGGGGCTCAAGACCGCTCCCCCAAAAAAGAGTCCTTCCTGGAGCGAAGGCAGCTTTCTTAGAGAAAAGATGATTAATTTGCAGGTCCTTCAATCCCACTGGGCTGAACTAGATTTCAGAGTGACCTGTGTACCCGATCCTTTAAATCCCAGCTCAGTCAAGGGACCTTTCCAGGAAACAGTGCTCCCACCAGCCTCCTCAGAAAGAATTAATCCCCCTCCTCTGGCCTTGTACCTCATACTTCTGCTGCAGGGACCGTCCCTCATAATCCATTGCCACAATCGTCATCACTGTCTACAGGGGCCCCTCTCCATGCACTGAAATGGGGTTAAACTATCTTTTCACCCCTTCAACTCAGACCCAGTATGAACTACGCTCTCTGGCACCTCGGAGGTTCTCAGCTAACATTCGCTGAATTGGAATATTTTAGTTCCAGTAGGGGAATCACATTACTTTATCATCAGCCTTGCACTCTGTACAGCACCCACCCATTCAGCAGGCACGTACCTGGGACCAGACTGTGCCTGACATGAGCCAACATGAAAGTGCCAGCAATGTTTTCTGGACCCGTCCCCTGCAGATTTTGGGTGTTTTTGTTCTGTTCCGTTTGTAACCATTTGTTAAAAGTCAACAAAGGCAAGAGCACCACCCTTTCCCCCCACCCCTGCTCATGCAGAAACAAAGAAGGTTCAAATACATCCAACAAAACACACTCTCATGTCTAAAATGACTAAGAGTCTGGGCTGCCTGGGGGGCTCATTCAGTTAAGCACCAGACTCTTGATTTCAGCTCAGGTCAGGATCTCACGGTTTGCGAGTTCAAGCCCCGCACGGGGCTCTGCACTGATGGTGCGGAGTCTGCTTGAGATTCTCTCCCTCTCCTTCTCTCTCTCTCTGCCCCTCCCCCACTCACGCTGTCTCTCTCTTTCTCTCTCTCTCTCAAAATAAATAAGCTTAAGAAAATAAATAAAAAATAAAATAAAATGACCGAGACGATAATGCAGCCATACGTCTGTCTACAAAGGCAGCGCATGAGATCTGAAAAGCATAGGCCACTATGATGATGGGTTATGCAGTTAAAACCTTTTTTTCTTTTTTCTTCCCTTTAAAAAAAATTTTTTTTTAATCTTTTAATGTTTATTTATTTTTGAAAGAGAGTGAGAGAGTGGAGGAGGGGCGGAGAGAGAGGGAGGCACAGAATCGGAAGCTGGCTCCAGGCTGGGAGCTGTCGGCATAGAGCCCGACGCGGGGCTCAAACTCACGAACTGCGAGGACATGACCGGAGCCGAAGTCGGACGCTCAACCGACTGCGCCACCCAGGCGCCCCTAAAAAATTGTTTTAATGTTTCTTTATTTTTGACAGAGAGAGGCAGAGCGTGACTGGGGGAGAGGCAGAGAGAGAGGGAGACACGGAATCCGAAGCAGGCTCCAGGCTCCGAGCTGTCGGCACAGAGCCCGACGCGGGGCTCGAACTCACGAGTTGTGAGATCATGACCTGAGCTGAAGTCGGACGCCCAACCAACTGAGCCGCCCAGGCGCCCCTTTTCTTTCCTTTTTTTAAACCATTTTAACCATGTTTTTAAATTTTAATTCCAGCATAGTTAATGTACAGTGTTCTATTTAACAAGTTACAGGTGTACGATACAGGGATTCAACTATTCTGTACATTACTCTGTGCTCATCATGGTAAATATACTCTTAATCCCCTTTACCTATTTCACCCATCCCCCCACCCACCTCCCCTCTGGCAAACGTTAGTTTGGTCTCTATAGTTAAGTCTATTTTCTTGCTTTTTTTGTTGTTGTTCAACTGTTTTTGCTTCTTAAATTCCACCTAAGAGTCAAGTCATATGGTGTTTATCTTTCTGTGACCAACTTACGTCACTTAGCATTACACTCTCTAGATCCATCCATGTTGGTGCAAATGGCGAAAGTTCATTCTTTTTATGGCTGAATAATATTCCATTGTATATATATCTACATCTTCTTTAGCCATTCATCTATCGATGGATAGTCGGGCTGCTTCCGTAATTTGACTATTGTAAATAATGCTGCAATAAACATAGGGGTGCATATAACTTTTTGAACTCGTGTTTTCAAACTCTTGGGGTAAATACCCAGTAGTGGAATTACTGGATCATATGGGATTTCCAGTTTTCATTTCATTTTTAAATTTTTTTTATATTTTTGAGAGAGAGAGAGAGAGAGAGAGAGAGACAGAATGCAAGCAGGGGAGGGGCAGAGAGAGGGGGAGACCCAGAATCCGATTCAGGCTCCAGGATCTGAGCTGTCAGCACAGAGCCTGAGGGCTTGAACCCACAGACCGTGAGATCATGACCTGAGCCGAAGTCAGACGCTCAACCAACTGAGCCACCCAGGCGCCCCTCCAGTCTTCATTTTTTGAGGACCTCCATACTGTTTTCCACAGTGGCTGCCCCAGTTTGCAGTCCCACCAACAGTGAACGAGGGTTCCTTTTTCTCCACATCCTCGCCAATATTTGTTGTTTCTTGGGCTTTTTATCTTAGCCATTCTGACAGATGCGAGGTGGTATCTCATTGTGGCTTAATTTGCATTTCCCTGATGCCATTTTAAATCATGGTTAAGTGTGTAGTTCAGTGACATTAAATCCGTTCACACTGCTATGCAGCCATCACTGCCATCTACCTCGAGGACTTTTTTATGATCACAAACTGCAATTCTTTACGCATTAAACAAAAACACCCCGTCCCCCCTCCCCTCAACGCCCGGCAACCATTCTATCTTCTGTCTCTGTAAATCTGACGACTCTAAATGCCTCCTCGTATAATAAGTACAGTCATACTGTATTTGCGCTTTGGTGACTGGCTTACTTCATTGAGCATAATGTCTTCAGAGTTTACCCGTGTTGTAACAGGTGTTAGAATTTCCTTCCTTTTCAAGGCTAAACAATATTCCATTGCGTGTCTACGCCGCATTTTGTTTATCCATTCGCCTTTCGAGGGACATTTGGGTCATTGCCACCTTTTGGTTATTGTGAAAAATGGTGCCATGAACATGGCCGTACCAACATCTGTTTGAGATTTTGGGGGCATATACTCAGAAGAGCAGGCTGCATCGTACGGTAATTCTATGTGTGAGTTTCAAATCTTAAATGTATGTTTAACCTTTGAGAATAAGAGGGATACATTCACAATGTTTTATACACTATTGAGAAAATAAAATCCACCGTAGTGGAAATGTCAGGTTTCATCTATTGGTAAACAATTCAAAGAAATAAATGATCACGCATTCAGAGACTTCTAGAAATACTGGATAAACACATTTGAAATTTAAAAATCAACTGGCTCGTGATTATTATCAGAAAAAATGATATCAAGGTTAGCCAAGACATTTGAAATCCATAGATATTCCCCAAACCCAATTTTACTCAACTGTCTCAACCTTACCAGTAAAATCAGATAAAGGGAAGGAAGCAAACTTGATTTTCTCCCTGTTCCCAACTGACTAATGTCCATTTGTTTTTGAAATCGCTGTACCTTTGACACTCAGCACTGACTTAGGAGACCTCAGCTGTGCCCAGAAGGTACAGGAAAGATCAGAACATGGAGACTCAGAGGGCCAGCCAAAGTCACAGGACGGGAGAAGGAGAACATGACCCACCCCCCGCCCCAACTCACTGTCAGCACTCTGTGGTTCTCCTGGCGGGGATGAGTGACCTTGGACAAGGCCCCTGCTCCCTCTGAGCTCCTAGGACTGCCAGAAGATCTAATAAGATCTGTATACAGACAACACTGGGGGGCACAGAGCTGCGGTTCCTGACGAGTACAAGGAAAAGAGAGAATTTTGTACCAGACTAAGGCCCAGAGATGATTTCTACTTAGTGAGTTTGAGTGGAAATAGTTCTAGAATATATAACATACCTCTGTTGCTTCTCTCTAGCCTTCATCTGCTAGCCAGAGGTCACCATGAGCGTCCACTGTTCTAGCCCCCCGTACTGTACGAGGATCTTCTCGGGAAGATCCGGACGTTATGGGAACCAGAAGAGAACCCAGAGTGACTTTGCTGAAGAAATCCTGTCTGCTGGGTCATGGAGCCTTGAATTTTTCATCGGTGCATTCCCGGTGCCCAGCAGGTGGTAGGTACTCAATACAAGGACAGGGTAAATATCCCTCAAGTCGGATTATTCCGGAATTCTGGGAACTTCAATTCCTTCAAGTCACGGCATTTCCAGGAGTCCACAAATATTTACTAAGTGCCTACAATGTGCAAGGCTCTGTTCAAACACTACGAGAGATTCAAAAATAAATCTGTTCCTGCCCTTCAGGGTATATACTTCAGTGAAGGAACTAAGACCTACAGAAGTGGGGAGGGGTGCCTGGGTGGCTCAGTCGGTTAAGCGTCCGACTCTCCACTGCGTGTTACTGTGATATAAATGAGGAATGAGCCAGGTTGGAGCACAAAGAATGAGTTCCGTCCGGCTGGGGGTGGGTTTTAGAGGCTCCAGAGAAGCGGTGGCAGCTGGGGGACAGCAGGAATAGAACGCCAGCAGACAAGAAATGGGCAGAAAGGGCTGCCCAGGCAGAGAAGACATATGTATAAGCAGCCTGGAGCAGGAAAGGGGGGTTTTTCTACACTATTGATTCACAGAGAGAATGATCGCTGCTTTTCTCAACTCCCTATGCAGCCATGACTTCCGCACACACCCCAGAGGCGTCTGGGTGGGCTGTTTCCTCCACCCCCTGGGGGTGGGGGGCTCCTTCCCTGTGTCAGGCACCCCCTCCAATCGCGGAAAGAACCACCATCGCGGCCGCGGATTCCGGGGCACCAGCTACGGGCGTGCCACGCTCCACCCACGCCCCCGCGTGGTGTCCTGGACGTGACCCATTGTGAAGTTCAGGAAACCAAGATCAGAGAGCTGAAGCGACCGGCCAGACGTCACACAGTCAGCCAGCGGCAAAGCTGGGATTCTCACGGGCGACTCAAATGCGTGGTTCAAAGCCCGGGCCTCGGCCCTGCCGGAGCCTCACAAAACACAAAAGGCTCAGCTCTTCTCTCGACAGGGAAGGCGCGCTGTACTCGCTCCTTGACATTTTTTTCTTTTTCTGTTCCACCGGCAACAAAGTGCAGAGGAATGTAGCTGCCCACAGAGTCTCCCAGCCCTTGTAGGAAAGCGTATATCATTATGCCTCCTCCACAGTTTTTAATTGAGAAAATGTCACTATGAAACACCACTCCGGCGGGAGACGTTTCTAGGCTCCCCTTCTGTCTCTCCTCCCCACAGGGCCACGCTCCCCCTTCCCCGATGCCAGCTTCCCTGTTATCCGCCGAAAGTAAAGCCCTGCTTCAAGACGCCACCCTCCCTCTCTCAGACATACCTGAAGCTCCTATCGGTGACAGAGGACAAAAGCTCTCATTTCAAACCTAGGCACTGCCTGAGAGGGGTGACTGACCCCATGGAGAGGGGGCAGGCCCCCGGGGAGCCTCTCTGGATGGACTCCGAGTGCAAAGGCCCGGGCCCTGGGGTGAGGGGCGGCCTGTGGCGGGGGGGGGGGGGGGTCGGGTCATGTCCCTTAGCGAGGTGCTGCACCCACCCAACAGAACGAGGAGCTGGCCTCCGTTTCTCCCCTTGTCACTCCCCAAGCTAACATTCAATGAAATCAGCAAGCCCAAGGCCACGGAATTCCTGAATTCACACAAGGTGCACGTAACCATTATCCCATTCTTCCGAGCACGTTTTGATCAGAGAGGAATCCAAAAAAAAAAAAAAAAAAAAAAAAAGATTAAATGCTTGAAAATGACCAGAAGAAAAAAGACACGAAATAAGGAGGTGACCCTTGGGCTTCCATAGTGTTCTACGCAGGACCGTCCGATTCGTCCTCCCCACTCTCAGGCCAACTGTCCTCATTACTCATATAAATTCTGTATAATCATAGGCAGCCCAGTGCATGCCCAGGGGCCATCCCCCTCCATGCCCCCACCCCAGCGCATGGTCACATCACTTTCTGACTGTGACCCTCCTGCCTCCTTCTAATCAGGACCCTTATGATAACATCATTCCCGCCAGGATAATCCAAGCTAATCTCCTCATCTCAAAATACTTAAGATAATCACATCTGTATTGTAAATTTCCTCACGTAAGATAACATATTCACAGGTTCCAGGAGCAAGGACCTGGACGTATTTGGGTGGGGGGGGGGGGGGGGACCACGTATTTGTGGCCTACCACCGCATCCATTACATTTCAATCTCAAATTTTGTTTTTCAAAAATATAATCTCAATCCCAGTTTGAAAACCAAGATACTCTATAATGGATTATATTTCTGTTGCTGTGGGAAGCATTTTCAAGAGGATATTTTAAGTTTTAGGGTGTAAAATAGAAGACAAAGGGGGCCCTGGCTGGCTTAGTTGGTGAAGCACATGACTCTCGATCTTGGGGCTGTGAGTTCGAGCTCCACATTGGGTATAGAGATTACTGAAAAACATAAGATCTTTCAAAAAATAAAAGGGAAGAGAAAGGTAAAAATAAAACATTTTTAATCAAGAAGATGAAGGGAACAGGGCGCCTAGGTGGCTCAGTCGGTTATGGGTCAGACTCTTGATCTCAGCTCAGGTCTTGATCTCAGGGTCATGAGTTCAAGCCCCACCTTGGCTCCATGCTGGGCATCGAGCCTCCTTAAAAAAGAAAAAAAAAAAAAAGACAATAAAGGGTAAGCCGAGCAAAATAATGAAAAATCACATCAGCAGTGGTAGAGCACAGATTCCTTCCTTAAAGAAATATTGCAAAACCACATGGCTTATGCTAACAAACAGGTAGAGATCCTACAGTTCCAAATGATCTGGTTACATATGGACATCCAGATTCATCGTTCTGCCCCATGCCTCTTCTTGAGTGGGGACAGGCTCAGGCCACCACTGCCTGGCTCCAGGTTCACTGCTGCTGAAACTCCAACGGTCTCGCCAGCCCCGTGACGCCTGCTGTGAGCCACAGAGGCGCCACCTTTCTGAGCAAAGCACCAGACGCTTGCCCTCGCCCGTCCCCTGCAACCATCATCCGAACACTGCAGACGAGCCACCCAAGCTCTTCCACGTCCTTTGTCAAGGTCAGGAAGTCGAGAGCCTGGCCCGAGGTCACATGCTTCATCACGAGAAGGGGCAGAACCGGCCCAGAGCGAACGCTTTCCACCCCGTAGCCACTGACCCCATCGACAGTGGCTCAGTCTGTTGAGCATCCGACTTCGGCCCAGGTCAGGATCTCATGGTTCCCGAGTCTGAGCCCCGAGTCGGGCTCTGTGCTGAGTGGCCAGAGCTCAGAGCCTGGAGCCTGCTTCAGATTCTGTGTCTCTGGATCTCTCTGGCCCTCTCCCACTTTCACTCTGTCTCAGTCTCTCCCTCTCTCAAAAAAAAAACATTAAAAAAAATGTTTTAGTAAAAAATAAAAATGAGCCTATCCAAAAAACAAAAAAAAAAACTGAATGAATAAAAGGGAGCCTATCATCTGAATAAGATGAGCCCGAGAGGCTGAGCCACTGGAGGTTAAATCTGAGGTCCTGGGCGTCAGACAGCCCGGTCTTTGACCTGGCTTCTCCTCGCCCAGCTGTGTGACCTTGAGGCAGTGACTAAACCTCTCTGTGCCTCAGTGTCCCCACGTGGAAATGCGAATGAAAACAGCAAGGACCTGGCTGAGCAGTGGTGGAGACAGAATAAGAGGGGAGCAGGGTGCACGCAGTGGGTCTCCTGAGCCTACACCCTTAGGCACTCACCGTGTCAAATGAGGCGTCCCTTTCCTTCCCTTCGACCACAAGGGCCTGGCTTCCCTTTAGCCTGGGGTGTCGGGTGGACTCTCCTCTCCGGCCTCCCGTGAGGTTCTCGGCGGCAGCACCCGCAGACATCGGGGCTGAACTAAACTCCGCAGAGAGTTGGCTGTACCTCTTTCAAGCACAACCCTTCCTGCCTGCCCACTGCAGCCCCACCCGGACCTCACCAACCTTTCGACCCTGCTTCGCGACGGGCCCACCTCCACACCCGCCACCCGGAACAGGCCAAAGAGCCTCGAAGGCCCAGCACGCACCACACTTCCACCCCCCGGGGGCCACCCTCCCGTCGCAGATCCCACGGCCTTTCCCGTCCGTCAAGGCCCCACGTAAGTGCCTCCCTCTTCTGGAAGCTTTCTCTGACGAATCACGCCATCCCCACCCCAGGACATTATTGCTCCTTCCTCTGAACTCCTATCGTTTATCTTCTGTAGTGCTTGAGGGCATTTGACGGATTAAATTCGTACGGATTCATTGGTGGTGGGGGGGGGGTGGGGGATTTTCTGCCTATTGGCTACCAGTGTCAATATCCTGGTTGTGATACTGTATTATAGGTTTGCAAGATGGGGGAAACTGGGTAAAGGGCAGAGAGGACCTTTCTGTTTCATTTATTACAATCGCCTGTGCGTCTATCTCGCTAAGAAGAAGAAAATTACTACGAGTTAAAAATCTATTTCGGACCCCCCCCTTTGCCACATGCCACCTAAGATATTTTACCTATTTAAGCCTCATTCCTTCCCTGACCTCCAGACGTGAGCATCCGACGGCCTAGCCAAAATTTCCACGTGGATAACTAAAAGAAGCATCTCGGAATTACATTCAATGCTGACCTCCTAGGATTTTCTCCCTCTAAAAGAATCTCCATTCTTCCGGTTGATCAGGCCACAAATCCTGAGGTCATCCCTGACTCCTCTCTTTTATACTCCATACTCACCCATCAGCAAACCTTGGTAAATCCACCTTCAAAATAATCCAGAATCCAACCACTTCTCCCCACCTCCGTGGCGACCCCCCCGGACCCTGGCCACCATCATCTCTCATCTAGGTGAATGCAGTACCCTCCACCCCACCTCTAACACTTCCTATCGTCTCCTGCTGCCTTTATGTTCAATAATTCATCATCACATAATAGACAACATCTCCGGCCAGAAGCCCCGTGGGGGGTTCACTGCAGCAGCCAGAAGCCTAGCACAGTGCCTGAAACATCACAGGCACTCGATAAATATTTGTTGAATGAATGACGTTACGCCTTTGGCATTAAAAGAGAACCCTGAGGTCAACATTACTGGCTCATTTTTACAAGTAGGAACACTGAAGCTCAGACAGGGTCACGGGCTCCAGAAAGCACGGAGGCCAGAGGTGTCCTGTTCTGAGAGCCACGTCCCATCTACCTGCTCCGCCGGCCCTTATAGTCTCTTGGGTGGACCCTTAAGGGCAGGATCCGTGTCTGACGGATCATTTGGACTTTCGGCACCTGGACGCAGTGCTTGCATATTTGCAGAAATGCCACGAACAGCGGGAGGATGAATGCAACTTTTCGTCTATGTATCAGCACGGAACCAACGGCCTTGGTTATTATTTCTCACTTACGTACTGGCTCTACGTACCGGAACCTTCATTCTCACAACTTTCTTCTGTGGGGCAAGGTTGAGGGTGAAATAATGATCCCCGTTTTACTGGGAGACAAACCGAGGGTCCACCTCTTTGAGGCTCTGCCCACTGAGCCATACTGCCTGCCAGCAGCTGGCGCGACCAGACCGGTCCTCACAGTGCCCTGGACACTTCTGTGCCACTGGTTTTTCCTCCCAGCGCACCGTGTCCTGCAGAATCTCGCTAGGAGGCTTTTATTACTGGGTTTCCCCAGCCTGGCCTTTCTTTATTCTTTCTTTCTTTTTTTTTTTTAGGAAGGGACAGCGTCTGCTGCTGAGCCCACAGCAATGACATGTGCCCCCCCAAGTAAACCTTAGCACCAACCTGGACGTCTTATCTCACTTAAATAAATATTCTTCAAAGAGAGCTATACACTGAACAGATGGGTAAATTTCAAGATTTAACAACTTACGGGGACGTTATTAGTGTCGCATTAGAAGGCAAGCTTTATTGCCCCCATATATCAAAAAAGACACCCCATCTTAGAGAATTCTGGTCTTAATCATTGGCGAACCTGGCCCTGGCCACGCCTGTAAGAGAAAATACACCGAGGCCCTCTGAACCTGGGTAGAACCCTGATTTCTAGTGCCCCCACCCACGGAACTTCTCTCCTGTGGCGTCTCCAGCACGTTCGTAAGTGTTCATCCCCCTCCCCTGATATCCTGGCACGTCCGATCCGATAATGTCAGCAAAATGTTGTCGAATAAAAAGTTCACACAACCATGATGGCATGTCCTGTGGTCTGAGGGATTCCAGAGGTTCCAGAGAGAAGGTTCAGGGGCAAGCCAGAACCGGGGACCCCAGAACCAGAGACAGGCTCTCAGCACCACTGCCCCCTTCTCTCTCTCTCTCTCTCTCTGTCCTTCCCACACTCATATGCACACACTGTCTCTCCCTCTCTCTCAAAATAAATAAACTTAAAAAAAAAAAGAAACATACAATCATACACACCTACACAAATACAACTACACAAACAGACAAACGCATACACCGTCATAAACACACATACACACGCTCACGCAAGCACACAAACATATAAACACAATCGCATAAACACACACAGATGCGACGACACAAACATACAAACATAGAAACCCGCGCGTGCACGCGCCACCCTGATAAGGGATAAAATGATAGCCAGACGCCAGATTCACAGAGAAGACCCCGTTTTATCCCTTCCCTCTTAAATATCCTTCTCCCTTTCTAGTTTGGTTCCATCAACTCCTTTTCGACTGGCCGGGCAGGTGTATTTGGCAGGGAAAACTACAATCTATTTCTAGGACACCCTGAAAAAAAAAAAAAAATTTGCGTGGCCAAGGGCCAGAGTGAACTTCTTGGAAAATCGAAGACAGTCAAGGAGTTTAGACAAGTTTGTGACTCAAACTAATAGAAAGAGAGGGGCACTGTCCCTCAATAAAGCAAATCAACTTAGCACAAATAGGTGACCTATTTTCCAACTCGGAGTCCTCCCAGCTGATAGAGGATTTTGGCTTTTAAGAATACGAAGGAGAGCTAGGGGCCTAAACGTGGTGTGTAAGCACAGCCAGAGGCCATAAAGAAGCTTGGCGGGAGAAGTGGTACCCTCAGTACCCTGGCCACCAGCGACACCTGTGATCAAAGGCCTAACTGCCTGCTGGGTCTTGAGGTTCCATCTCTGGCCCACTTTCCTTGATCCACAACTTGAATATCGTAAAGATTCCAAAATCTCTCTCTCCCGGCTAAATACTGAGCCCCAGAATTCATCACTCAAGGGCCCACTGGCCATCGGGACGGCCACTGGGATGATTTGCGGTTCTCGTGATCTTCTTCCTATCCTGTTCAAACTCCTTTCTCCCCGGCCTCAGTGACCAGCAGCACCTGCGCCTCACTAGTTAGGTGGCTGCACATCTAACTCTTCGTCCTTCTCGCCCGCCCGACCCCCACACGTCAAGACCTGGTGTGGTGGAGACTGTATGACGTGGCAGTTAAGGAAGGGTATGGGCTTCGGGGTCAGAGAACACAGAGTACGGATCTCAGTCCACCAACCGTGAGTTGTGCGACCTTGGGCAACAACGTAATCGCTGTCACATAATTCCCCTCATCTGTGTAACAGGGACAAGAATCCCTCCCGGAGTTACTATGAGCACTACACTGGATCACATCAACACGGTCAAGTGTCCGCACCGGTAAATGCCCAAGCCCACGTCTCTCCAACCCACTGCCACTTGCTGAGGTTAGGTCCCCACTGTTTCTCCCCTAACTATGAGAATGGGCTCCTGTGGGTACCCCAGCCTCTAGATCCACACGCCCCAAGTCCATTCTCCACACCACAGCCAATGCCATCTTTGCAAAGACAGATAGGACCTCACTAGCACACGATGATAACACCATGCCCAGTCTTCCCACAGCAAGCAAAACAAAATAAGATCCTAATGGCCCAGTTCACCAGATGGGGATCAGCAACTACTCTTACCCTTTTGCTGAAGCCCCTTAAGAATACGACGAAAGTTGTCGATCTTCTCCCCAGAAAGAAAGCTCTACGCATAAACACACAAAATATTCCGAAGCTCCAGGAGATACACAGACCCCAAGCTCAAAGCCCCTGACTTAGGACATTCTTTGGCCTGACCATCGTTGCTCTTCATAAATCTGTCCCCTAAGCTAACTGCAGTCGCTAAGGAGTCAAATTTTGAAATAACACATTTCTTAATGTGCACATACAGGGTCTCCAAAATCTGGCAAGAGAACTCAGCAGTCAGCTCACGGCACTTTTCCCAGAAATGGATGGCACCTGTGAAGAGTTCTTACGGAGAGGAGCACAAAATCACGATCAATCATGCCCTTGAAACTCTCAGAAGTTTTTTGCAGCCTCAATAGGTGCTGGCTAAGAAACTGCACACCAGTGTCTGAGGACAGGTCCCACAGAGGTTCAGGAAATAGTGAGTTCTCAGGTCTGTCCCCATGATGCCCCTCCCTCACCTCTCCCCACCTGAGTGCCAGATGGCAGAGAGACTGAGCTCTCTAAAGTCACCTACAAATTGCTCGGGGGCACCAGACCAAGAACTTTAGGACCCGTCCTCCCTGCAACGCTTCTATGCGGGCACGCTAAATGGCCACCCAGAGGGTTGCAGTGAGTTACGTAAGGAATGAAAATCTGCTTTCCAGTATGTTGAACTCAAAGAGCTGACAACATCCTCTCCCAAAGGGGAGTGCGTTCTGGTCACTGAGCCATGATTTCAGGCTCCCCGTCTCCTATCACCACCTCTGCTCCAACCCATGGAAATAAGCATTGGGGGACACATCAGTTTCTTTTAAAAGAAAATTTATGTCATGTTCACTCCTGATCCTTGGAAGCATCACAGTGAGGACTTGAAAGGCTTGAACTTTCAGCCATCCACAGATGTTTCTCACATCAAAGACCAGATCTTATGGGATCCTGGTTCTCTCTCTCAGGATAACACGAGCTTGAAAAGCTAGCATCATTCGGTATCTTTTCCTCTCCATCCTTTGACAATTTAGACTCTTGCCTCTACACTAATGAGGGCAGGGTCTCTGAAAGATAAAGAGCTGAGGGTGGGGCAGAAGGAGTAGGAAAGGTGTCCCTATGGGGCTTACAGCCAAGACATAGAGAATCAAAATGGGATGTCCAGAGATGTCCACGTTGATAGGCCTTTCCAATTAGGGATATTCACATCCTGAAGTGAGCCTGTCCCGCCAGGATAATTGTGCAGGTTTCTGGCTAATGGTCTGTTTTTTCCTCTAAAGAGCCACCTTGCCCCTAACCTGGAAGTGACCATCCTTTGGGTGTGTCTTGTCATTGTCATTACCACTACCACCACCGCCATGGTCAACATCGTCAACACAACGACAGCAACAATTACTACTACCGTTACTATGTATTGGGCACGTGTGAAATACACAACAGTAACTCACTCTGCATTGTGTGAGTCTACCGTCATCCCTGGAAAGTACATACTGTCATCTATACCGTGCTGGTGAAAAAGCCAAAACTCATGGAGCACTGCGGTAAGTCACAGGTCCCTACATGTCATGCATCATGAACCATGCTTCACCGCCATACAGATCATCCCAAATCCACTCTTGTTAGAGAGCGAACAATCAGGAACAATTAGCTCACTTTGGGACAAACTTCTCGTCGCAGAAGACCTGCGTCCGTTCATTCGACGAGCGTTTCTGAGCGATCGCTGTGCACCTAGACTTTCACCATGTTTGCACATAGGGATAAATATGGTGTATATGCGCACTGCCCTCAACATGCAGGCAAACCCACCCAAAGTCAATGACCTCCTACAGGGCTCTAGGGTCCCTGCCATCCCGCCCGCCCTGTTGGCTCTACCCCCTTTCGCCCTGCTGAGCCTCTTCTCTTAGAATTTCAACAGATGAGTTTGAAATGCAGTCAATACATATATGAGAAAAGGGACAAACCTGCGATGTTTTGAAATTACAGACTCATCAAACCTAATCAACCTTACCAACAATGCCTCCTCCTCAAAAACAGTAAGCAGGGGACTCTTGAAAGCAGTTTTGCATGTAAGGCGCTAATTTAACACTTGGAAATGGGTTTAGAGACCAGATTACTCGTCTGTGGTCGTATGGCTGCTGATTCTGGGAGTTTAGGTTCCGATCTGAGTGCCAGAGGAACAAGGTAGAAGTGGATTTCTCTCTGTTTCACCACCGTCAGGCACCCAGGCTCCTTCCAGCTCTGCATTCCGGCCTCCACGGAACTCTTTGTCTTGGTCTCCGTGGTGAAACTCTTTGTCTTCATGGCGTCAGATGAGGACTTTCCCATCCCAATAATAAGAAGGAAGAAAGGATAAAGAAGAGGCAACATGCACCAAAAGTTGCCCAATGTCACTTCTGCTTACATCTTACTGGCTGGAATTTACTAATATGGCCACATCTAGCTCTCAAGGAAGACTGAGAAACGTAGTCTTTATGCCAGCATCCACAGGTCCAGCTAAAATTTCTGCTATTAGGGGAAAAAGTGATATCGGAGAAGAGCTGCTAAGTGGTACAACTGGGATAAGAACCCAGCGCTGAGGGACTCCAGAGACCCTACTCTGTCAAGAACAGGTAGGCTTTAATTCCTATTTTTAAAACCATGACCACCGGTCCTCTCTTCTTCATTGCATAAAGAAACTGCTGTGATTTTAGAATTTTCTATATACATTTCATTAGCTTTTGACTTAATAGCTAGAAACCATCTCCAAGCTATATGGTCTTTGGTGGTTTAAAAAATATACCTGGTAATTCTTTCCTTCAAAAGATGGAGCCTAATTCCACTTACCCTAAGTGTGGACTGTATTTAGTGACTCACTTCTCACACTTCTAATGAATATATATGGCAGAAGTGATGAAATAGGACATCTGAGACAAGGTCATAAAATGATCATTCATGCTAGCAAGAGGCAAAGCCCATGCTTTGAAGTCACTCAAGCAGTCCTATGGACAAGCCTTCACGGAAGGGAGGGAGGGAGGTGTCCAGCCAAGAGCCTTGTGAATGAGCTTAGAATTGGATTCACCAGCCCCAATCAAGCCTTCAGATGACTGCAGTCCCAGGAAACGTCTTGACTGCAAACGTTTTTAAAAAAATGTTTGCTTATTTATTTTTGAGAGAGAGACCGACCACGAGCAGGGGAGAGGCAGAGAGAGAGGGGGAAAGAGAGAATCCCAAGCAGGCTCCATACCCAGCATGCAGCCCAACGTGGGGCTCGATCCCACCACCGAGAGATCATGACCTGAGCTGAAATCATGAACCAGATACTTAACCAAATGAGCCACCAAGGCGCCCCTTGACTCCAACATTTTGAAAGGTGCTAGGCAGACCAGCCGTCCATGCCACACCTGAATTTTCTGATCCTGAAAAGAGACTTGGGTTTTGGGGGGCTTTTTTAAAATGTTTTTGGGGGTGCCTGGGTGGCTCAGTCGGTTGAGCGTCTGACTTCGGCTCAGGTCATGATCTCACAGCTCGTGAGTTCAAGCCCCGCATCGGGCTCTGTGCTGGCATCTCGGAGCCTGGAGCCTGCTTCGGATTCTGTGTCTCCCTCTCTCTCTGCCCCTAACCCACTCGCATTCTGTCTCTGTCTCTCTCAAAAATAAATAAACATTTAAAAAAATTTTTTTAAAAATAAAATGTTTTTGGAGTATTTGTCACACAGCAATATAATAATTCAGGTCTCAATGTAAATTTAGTGTTCTTCTGGCTTGAGAGAGAAAGTAGAAATGACCCTCTTGGTAGCAAAAAAAATTGTATTTTAAATGGCTGTGTCCCAGCTCAGCACCTGCTTTTAAATGATTTGGAGATGGGTTTAGATGAGATGCTCTCGATGCCACTGTGAAGAGGTAAGACCAGCGAGCCATCCCTGCTAGAACATATTGCTAATATCACATCCCTGAGTAGTCCCAGGAAGCAGCTGAACCTGCTGTTAGCCAATTACCACCAGGAAAAACAGCTCAGTATCAATGAAGCCAACATCAGAATGATGAGTTTTGGCAAACTCCCTTCGGCATCCAGATGGATAATGCTGAACAATTCTACTCAACAGGTTACCTTACTTAGTTATGTGGAGAAGCACCGCGGGGTTTAATTACCTCAGGAGATCTGTTAGGATGCATTTCGGTTGAAAGTGGAAGATTCCACAGGAACAGTATCAAGGTTATTTTCTGAGAGAGACGAATGGTTGGTAGATCCTGTTCCTCAAATATCCCAAGTCAAGGTCATGGTTTATGATGCCGGCTCTTGAACTTTCATACCAAGATATCGCCTCTGCCTACTATCTCCAGAGGAGGAACCAGAGAAACATGTTCTATTGCCAAGGGGGGGTAGGGGGGCGGGTCTCAGAATCAGCCAGTGGGAAGACTTTTTAAACTACAACCTTCCCTCGTCTCTCTGCATTTGGAGAGTCTATAATCCTTCATCCTTCATTGAGAATCACCACCATCATAAGCCACTATTACTAGTGGAAATGCACAAAAAAAAAAATAAATCCTCAGAAATCTGAGGGTGAGAAAAAGTTGGTAGGCACCAACATCTCTGAAATAATACAAAATACTTGCATATTGGGTATTTTTATTATGGGCCAAAGGGTTCCTATTTAAAATACAGACGAGGACACCTGGGTGGCTCAGTTAAATGTCTTGATTTCAGCTCAGGTCATGATCTCACACCATCCATGGGATCGAGCCCCGTGGGATTCTCTCTTTCTTTCTGCCCTTCCCCTGCTTGCATGCTTTCTCTCTCCCTCTCCCTCTCTCTCTCTCTCTCTCTCTCTCTCTCTCTCTCTCTCTCTCTCTCTCTCAAAATAAATAAATAAACATTTAAAAAATAAAATAGAGAGAAGATTCTTCTTCCAATGGGGCACTTTAACACCATCCTTGGAATAAGGTAACACGTGTAGCCTCTCTGCCCCAACCAGTTGGAAGCTTAGAGCTAAATTTCACGCCCATTCATAGTAACTGCATTAGTTTAAGGGGCTGTCATTTTTTTTTCTTCCTCTTTGTATATGGAGTTTTATTTTTCACTTCTGTTCTGACAGCCTTTGCAGTGTGCCTCTTCATTTATCATATGATGTCTAGATCCCATTTGGAAGCAAGGCAGCATAGAAATTTACAAATGAATACGATGAACGTGGCAGGATCGGGACTCAGGTTTCTTTCTTGGATGCAGCTACCAAAATGCATTTTCAGAACAAGGGGCGGGAACCTCTAAGAAGACTGAAGCAACTGTCCCTTAAAGGAGTGGGCCCTGGGAAGCAGCTACCATCAGAGAAATCCCTCCTTGGCTCTGCTTGGAACAGAGCTTGGGGACTCGCCACGAGAGACTTCCCTCTCAAGGCTCAAAGGCAGGTCGCGTTGGTAGATAAAAGACCCAGGTGGTGAGGCTAATTCCCAGCTCTGGGGGCCGAGCTGCGTTTCTGGCACTCCCACTCTTGTTGGATGCTGTGCTTCTTTGTGTAGGTTTTATCGCCTCCTCCGGAAGAGAGAACGCGGAGCCATCAGCCTTCTC
Source organism: Panthera pardus (assembly GCF_024362965.1). Taxonomy (NCBI): domain Eukaryota; kingdom Metazoa; phylum Chordata; class Mammalia; order Carnivora; family Felidae; genus Panthera; species Panthera pardus. Next base: position 1,527,210 of record NW_026526969.1, on the reverse strand, counting down.
CGATAAGAGTTGGGAGTTTCTCTTCTTGTGACAGTCATGTCTCTGCCTCCTGAAAACCCCTCTTGAAAAGCCTGTCGAAGGAAGTGTCTCCAAAAAGGCAAGTAGGGTGTGCCTCTTGATTTTTAAATCAACCAGCGAAACGAGAGGAGGGAAAAAAAAAAAAAAAAAATGGGTGGGGGTGGGGAGGGGTCCTTCAGAGCTCCCGGCCCCCTTCTGGCATGAAATCATGCCCATCACCAGCCTTCTCCGGGCTGCACTGCACCTCTCGGTGAGGAGCACACTGGGCTCACACAGAGCTTTAAAAATATCTCTCCACCCACTGCACGCTTGATTAATCAGGCAGGTTCTCACCCATGTGTCACAGCGGTGGCAGTGACATATACGATAGTGACATGAAGGTGCAGGGAAGGCACAAAAGGGTCTCATCTAGCAGGAAAGAGGAGGCCTAGCATAAAAGTTAACCAGCATGGGCTCTGAAGCCAGGTGACAAGCTGCACACGCTAGTTAGCAACCTTGGACAAGGTTATTCCACGTCTCAATCTTCCACACTTGTCAAAATGGAGTTAATAATAATACCTGCGTCAGAGGATTACTGGCAGGATGAAAGGTGTTAATTCATATAAAGCATTCTGAACGGTTCCTAGCACGGAATAAGCACTCAATAAACTTCCGCTCGGGTGATTATGATGATGGTGACCACCACCAATGTTGCAACTTGAAAGATGGGTTCCAGTAGACAGAAGCAGCTAGAACAAAGGCAGAGAAGCGGGAGAGATCTTGAGGTGGCAGGGAACCATCTGGAAGGAAAGCAGGGAGTCAAGCGGACAAAAAGGAAGGGTCTGGGGGGCACCTGGGTGGCTCAGTGGGTTGAACGTCCGACTCTTGATTTCAGCTCAGATCATGATCTCAAGGTGGTGGGCTCCATGCTAAGCACGGAGCCTGCTTAAGATTTCTCTCTCTCTCTCTCTCTCTCTCTCTGTCCCTCCCCAGCCCTCTCTCTCTCTCTCAAAAAATAAATTTAAAATTTTTTTTTAAATTTAAAAAAAGGAAGGGTCCAGGCCACTCGAGACGTCGTATGCTTGTTTCACTAAACTTCACACAGCTGTAGGCTGTGGAGAGCCATTTAAGAATTATAAACAGGGGCGCCTGGGTGGCTCAGTCGGTGAAGCGTCCGGCTTCGGCTCAGGTCGTGATCTCGCGGTTTGTGAGTTCGAGCCCCGCGTCGGGCTCTGTGCTGACAGCTCGGAGCCCGGAGCCTGCTTCAGATTCTGTGTCTCCCTCTCTCTCTGCCCCTCCCCCGCTCATGCTCTGTCTCTCCGTCTCTCAAAAATAAATAAACATTAAAAAAAAAAAGAATTATAAACAAAAATGAAAAGTTTAAGGGTTAAGTGCTATGTTGGTTGAAAATTGCCTTTAATGGGTCTGAGTAAAAAAAATTAAATTATTAACAACAGACTTCTGCTACAATAAAGTAACTGGTATAAAAATACCCCTCCCACCATGTACAACCACACAACTGAACAAAATATATAAAATACATAAGGCAGCTGTTTCCAGGCAGTAGACCATGGACAGCACAAGACTACAAGTGTAGGGAGAAGGGAGACTGACCAGGTGAGCTCTCCACCTGGGGACCGCTTCCCAAGCCCAGGTCATACTTTGGGGTAGCTGAAGGAACTAGAACCTTATGGGATAAGGCAGCGGAGAGAAGAAAACTGCAGAGAGAAAGCCCCAGAAGCCTGCAGGTGAGGTGGGTCTCCTATGAATACTTGGCCGAAGGCTGGACGACCCACATGTAAGTTGAGATTAAACCAGACTTACCAGGAAGCAGCTTCTCGGAAGTTGAGAAGAGAAAAGAAATGCTAGAATTGAGGCAATCCCGGATGTCTGGAAAAAACCTCATTAATACCCCAGGCATCCAGCTGAGACACGAGAAGGACCACATCACAGGAATAAAGAACACACTCTAAAGGCCTTCTTTAGATCCACATGATCAAAACCTAAAACCAAGCCCTGATGAGACTCACAAGGAAGACAGTTTGGAGGCCGAGTCCCTGCCAAGTTAGAGGGGCTTGGGAGACATGTTGGGATTCCCACGCCCTACCCTGAAGAAGCATAAAACCAAACCTAAACAACTTGAAAGCAGCCAGGTAGTAACTGAACTACCTCCTGAGGCAAAAATCAGCCCTCTTCAGAGAAAGATAACAGAACACAGAGTCTCCATAGCATAGCATTACAATGTTTGGTGTACGAACATTAACAGGCATGCAAAGAAACCAGAAAGTGTTACCATAATCTAAAAAAAAATAAAAATAAAAATAAACAAACAATAAAAACCAATCCCAAGATGGCCTAGAGCCCAGATGTTGGATCTAAGTACATAAAGGCTTTAAAGAGCTACTATGAATATAGGAAAATTTGTCCAAATAATTCAAGAAAAATATTGTTTCAATGAGTAAGCAGATGAGTATTTCAGCAGAAAAAAATGAAAACTCCAAAAAAGAACCCAGAATTAAATTTCTAGAATTTTAGAGATTAATTTTAGAAATTAAAATTCTAGAACTGAAAAAAATTGGGTGCATGCCTGTGTGTGTGTGTGTGTGTGTGTGTGTGTGTGTGTGTATGTTGGAAAAAAGGGAGACAGAGAGAAAGCAAATGCTTCAATATTAACAATTAGATGAAGACATACAGTTATTCACTATACTTTCCAAACCTCTATGGATTTGAAAATTTTTTTAAAGACTAAAGAAACTTTTTTTAAAGTTTATTTATATATTTAAGGAGATAGAGAGCGAGAACACAAGCAAAGGAGGGACAGAGAGAGAGAGAGAGAGAGAGAGAGACAGAGACAGAGAGAATCTCAAGCAGACTCTGCACTGCCAGCACGGAGCCCGATGTGGAGCTCAAACTCACCAACTCTAAGATCATGACCTGAGCTGAAGCCAAGAGCTGGACACTTAACCCACCGAGCCACCCAGGCTTCTCAAAGATTAAAGAAATATTAAAAATATATACTAATATATTTGCAGGGCAAGAAGAAAAAAAGTTATAAGTAGTTGGATAACCTAATCAAGTGCATGATTAGGAAGTATCCCTCCAATGAAATGAAACTGAACTGAGACATGAATGACACTCTAGATCAGGCACAAGGAGATCAACTCCTGGTGACTACAGCTGTCTGGGAGGTGGGGACCTGGCCCAAGACAAAAGCAATGTGGTCAGAGAGCAAGGGTTCGTTTCGAGATATGTTGAAAGAAGTCAAGATCTGCATGACTTTGCCAATTACATGGTGGGGGGCGGGGGGGGAGGTGAGCGAAAAAGAAGAATCAAGGATGGCTCCCAGATTACTTTTGTAGCTGACTGGGTATGATGTGACATAATTTCCTGCGAAACATTCCAGAGGAGAGGCAGTTTTGGAGAAAAAAGAAAATCCATTCAGCTCTGGATCTCTGCAGCCTAAGGAACACGTGAGGCATCTACACAGGACGATGGGTAGCAGATCTCAACTGCAGGAGAGAGGCAGGGATTGGAGATCTGCACGTCGAGGCAATCAGCACATAGGTGTCTGGGGGGGGACAACAACAAAAAACAACCCCAGGGGACTACAGTGGGCAGAAGATGAGGGGCACGTGAGGAACACTGGAAAAGACGAAGAGGTAGAAAAAATGCAGGCGGAGGACCAGCCAGCGACGTGGATGCCAAAGCAGTGACACACGTCAAAACCAGGCATGTAAGCAGCACCGCCAGGTGCTACAGAAAGCAGCACCCCAAACTCAAATTAAAATAGCCCCCAAAGTGTAGATAAGAGCACATCCCCAGAAATATTAATTTTGAGATGCATACACACGTCAGGCGTTGAGGAGAATCCTCACTGTTTGCAACACCAAAGAAATCGGAGAAAAGCAATTTCCACCCACCCCTGGGAATTACAGAGGTACTTACGGCAGGAGGACATTGACTCACCGCCATCGTTTGCCCCTGCAAACAGCGACCCACAGGCTACCTGCCCAGCAAAGGAGGCGGTCACTCCCTATTTCATAACAACTGTTTTCCATGGTGACCTATTCCCCAACCCAATCCAAACCCAGCCCGGCAGCACCCCTTTTTGTAAGCTCATCAGGAAACCCTACTCTCCAGGAGCAGCAAGAGCTATGGGTTGCTATGTCCCATCCTGCATTATTTGGGGGGAAGATGAGAAGTGAACCTGGGATCACTGAGTGCTAGATACTAGTTTGGGAATAGGAAGAGGAACAAGACAAGGGAGAAACAAAGGGGTTACATAATTCTGTGGCACAGGAAGCAGACCCAGGAGTAGCGGCAAACAAGATCCCACCTCCAGGAGAACCTGGGTGTCTCAGTCGGTTGAGCGTCCAACTTCAGCCCAGGTCACGATCGTGCGGTTCGTGAGCTCAAGCCCCACATCAGGCTTACTGCTGTCAGCGCAGAGCCTGCTTCAGACCCTCTGTCCCTCTCTCTCTGCCCTGCCCCAGCTTGCACTCTCTCTCAAAAATACATAAAACATTAAAAAAGAAACAAAAACCAAAGGTCCCACCTCCACTCAGAAGCCATGGACTTGGGGCGCCTAGGTGGCTCAGTCAGTTAAGTGTCTGACTTCGGTTCAGGTCATGATCTTGTGGTTTGTGGGTTCGAGCCCCACATCGGGCTCTGTGTTGACAGCTCAGAGCCTGGAGCCTGCTTTGGATTCTGTCTCTGTCTCTCTCTCTGCCCCTCCCCTGCTTACACTCTGTCTCTCTCTCTGCCCCTCCCCTGCTTACGCTGTCTCTCTCTCTCTCTCTCTCTCTCTCTCTTTCAAAAAAAATAAATAAATAAACATTAAAAAAAAAAAAAAAAGCCATGGACTAGACGAGTGGCTTCTATAAACTGGACTCTCCAGCTGGGGCTGACAAGGGGAAAATTATCCCAGGTCCAAGATAAAGTGAAGACAAAACAAAGAAACTAAAGTTTCTTTACAAACCCTGTTGGCTCACAGATTCTGGGCCCGCAAAGGACTTTATGGAGTCACAAAGTAGAACAGAAAAAAGCAAAAGGGACCATAGAAAAACATCTTCTAACGGGAAGTAAAGGTAGCATCAGCTGGAAGACGTGGAGGAAAGGCTACTTGAATATATATGTGTCTCTGTATACATCATGACAAGACACAGAAGAGATTTTCACAAACTGTGTCCACGTTGTTCTCAATAAGACAAAGAGTTGAGAGAGAATAAACAAATAAGGCCCCAGGAAGGCAAGAAGTCAGAGGCATGAGGAAAGCACATCCTAAGACTACTGCAGCAACAAAAAAGGGGGATGGTCCGATTATACCCTAATAGCTGAAGCTGGCGGCAACCCAAATACCCATTGAGAACAGAACAGATAAATAATTGTGGTATATTGATAGATGACGGGATACTATAGATTAGTGAAAATGAATCAACTTCAGCTATCCTCAAAAACATGGCTGAGTCTCGCAAATATGTTGAGGAAAAGAGGCTGGGAACAAAAGAACAGACATGGCATTGGCCCCGCTGAGATGAAGGGAAATGCAAACACCATGAAACGCTGAGAGGAAATAGGCTGGTGGTCGTCTTTGAGGAAGAGGCATTGGAAAGGTCCTCGGGGATACTTTCAGGTGCTAACAATACTACATTCCTTAGCCTCAGTAGTTGTTGAATGAATGTGCACGTTCAATAATAACTGAATTGTGCATTAATACTTCCCTGTATTCTATTTTAACAAAGTTGGGGGTTTTTTTGTTTTTTGTTTCTGTTTTTTGTTTTTTAAAGGAAGGAGGCAGGAACCTGGGTGGCTCAGTCAGTTGAGCATTTGATTCTTGATTTTTGGCCCAGGTCATGGCCCCAGGGTCGTGGGATCGAGCCCCAGGTTGGGCCCCATGCTGGACGTGGAGCCTGCTTGAGATTCTCTCTCTCCCTCTCCCTCTGCCCCTCTCCTCCACTCACGCACCCTCTTTCTCTCTCTCTCTAAAAGAAAAAGAAAAAGAAAAAGGAAGGAGGACCACTGAAGTAAAATTAAGCTTCAAGGAAACTGAAACTTCCAGAAAACTGAAGATATGCTCTAAAGGCAGTAATAAAAAAATTTTCTTAATGACTATAGACAAGTAAGTCAATGATGTAGAAGACAAACTCGAGAAGGAATGCAGACTACATAAAATGATGTGAGTAGAGACGTATGATGTGGAAAACAAAGAATGAAAATGTAGCATTAGAACGAAAGGCACGAAATACCCGCACTCAGACGTTTCACAGTGGCCAGATTACACCCTAACAGCCCCAAATGGGAAACCCAAATATCCATCCTGAATGAAATGGATACAGAAATTGAAGTATACTGACATACAATGGATACTCACGCCATGTATGAATGAAAACGTATGAACTCAGACAGAGGTAAATTTAAAGATTAAGACGGCAGCATCGTAAGATTAGTCAGTCAATAGGATTAAGAAAATGGTTTCCACAAAATTAGAATTGGTAAACCTAATAAACTTTTACATGATACACTCTGAAAGTGCAAGGTATCGCTAATAGGGGCACCTGGGTGGCTTCGTTGGTTAAGCGTCAGGTTCCCGATCCCGGCTCAGGTCACGATCTTGCAGTTCATGAAATCGAGCCCCGTGTGGGGCTCTGAACTGACAGCACAGAGCCCGCTTGGAATTCTCTCTCTCCATCTCTGTACCTCTCCAGCTCGCGCTCTCTCTCTCTCACTCTCTTTCTTCCTCCCTCTCGGCCCCTGCCCCGCTCATGTGTGTGCGCACTCTCTCTCTCTCTCTCTCAAAATAAATAAATAAATATTTTTTTAGAAAGATACTGCTAATAAATTTTGTATGCACATAAATTCCCCGGGTAGACTGCAAATTCCTTGGGAACAGGTAACGAATATTATACTTATTTCATTTCCTCCTCTACCCAGAAAGCATTCGGGTAAACATTCCTATCGTGAATGAATAAATAAGAACGGACAAATGAATTAAATAGGAATGAATGAATGTCTCCACCAATTCATCACTGCTGCGTTTGTTTGTTAGGTGATTTCCAGCTCCAGTCTGGCCAACTGCATGCAGGTTTGCATGACTCCCTCTCTTTGTTTAAAGAGAAGAAACAGAAACTCTCCAGAGTGTATGTCAGCTGGAGATAACCTGCATGGTGAGTGGCTCTTTTCACACCTCTTCTCAGAAGGTAACCACTCACGGACCGGGTGAGTTTGTCCCTTCCACTGAAGGAAAGGGACATTCTATCCCGGGTGATAAACAGTAGCCGGGTGGGGGAACCTGTCCCCTCGGTGATTCGTAAGCGGGGGATTGCAGCCGCCACGGGGTAAGGAAGGGGGCACAGTGAGGGAAGGTGGTGCCCAACTAATGGACCACAAAGGAAGCTTTGATTCCCCTCAGTGTCCAAACATCAACTCCCTGTGCAATGCCATGTTTCCTCTGAGGATAAATGAGTGGCCCAGAACAACAGGAAACAGGTCTTTAGGGCTCAGAGAACAGCAAACAGACAAAGCCTCGGAAAGGTGTCTTCCCCGAGAACCAACCTGCGCTTGGTTTTCAGACCCTGCCTGCTGGCTCTACCCTCAGTGCACATCTGCACAGCCCTGCCCGGAGCCCCAAGATGCTCGTAATAAAGCGTGAGCAGTCATAACTCAGGGTTCACCTTGGCCAAAAGTAAATAAGTAGAAGGAATCTTCCATCAGAAAATAAATGGCCCTTCTCCAAGCTGAGAGCTGGATTACCCTCCTGAAGGACAACAGAGTGTCTTCAGCAGCTGGCCTCAGGCCTCAGGCTATAAAGTCTGGCTGGACTTCATTAGGGTCCCCGCGGGGCCCCCACTGCTAAGCCTGCCCATGTAGGCTTGAGGGCTGTTAGAATCTCTCCCTGCTATTTGTGCCTACTGAGAAGGCACCTTTCGGCCCTGCTCGGCTGCCTGGGGCTGAGTGAAACACACTCCTCAGCTAGGCCACTTGCCCAGGTACACGGAGAGCGGTTCCACTGGCCACCCCGGGGATGGGGGGGCGTGGGGGGGGGACGGCAAAATCCAGCCCGCAGTCCTCTTGAAAAGCTGTGTGCCCTGGCAGTGGCCCAGATTTAACAGAGAAAAAAGCCGATGCTCTAAGGAGAAATCATCTCTTGATTATTCAGAGCAACGCTGGGAGGGAAGGGAAAAGGCAAGGGAAAGCCGGGATCTGTGAGAGCCACAGGTGATTTCCAAACTCCCTTTGGTTAGTCATCTCGACCTCTTTAAGAGTCACCTTTAAACACAGGGACTTTCTGCCCGGATCTCATGGCCTCTACTCACGGAGCCTTCCAGCCCCTCCTGCTGATGACTGAGCCCAGGGACCTACTCAAGTAAACACAAATGCAAACACACTCCCAAATCAATGCACCACTTCCCTAAGCGGACTCCCCGGGGGTCCGGGGAAGCCTGGGTCCCGCTCAACATACTAGCTGAGCTTTGGCCTTCTCTATGGTCACCTGGCTTTGGAGGCAGTCAGGCCTCTACTGCCTGCTTCTGCGTCCGAATGTCCTCTGGCCAACTGAAGCCGAGGAGATCCCCCGAGGGTCCTGCTCTCCTCTCCTGCCACCAGCCTCTGTCCAGACGGGGGCGAGCCTGGCTCTGCTTCCTGTCACTCCGGCTTCCTGTCACATGCCCCCACCGGGAACCCTACCCACCAGCCTCTGCTGCCTTACGGTTTACTTATATAAATAAGCCAGTCTTTTAGATGAGCAAGCAATCAAAATGGACAAGAGCAGGAAAGGCTATCAGACGGCCCTGTCCCTCCGCCTTCCTCCACTCCTGCCCAGTCTGCAGCAAGCTGGGCTTCGCTGGCCCAGAGCTGGATTTCCCCGCCTTCCTTTTGCGAGTAACGGCCGTGAGGCGCCCCTCTTGCACGGAGACGGCACGCTGGTCAGACCATGTCACTTAAAAGCAAATAGGTGGGCCATCGGGGGTAACTCTGACTTCTCTTTAGAAAGCAAATTTCAACTCCATGCTTTAAAATGGTGTTCACAAGGAACACGGCATCCCAAAACGTCGGGGAGAGTGGATTCTGGCTCGGCCTCTGCAGATGCAGCACCTAGCTGAACATCTGGCTGATTCCACCTCATTTTCGATTCTCGAAGAAATAAAGTCCTTCTTCCTCTTTGTAATTTTGCTGTTTAATCAGGGGGTTACCAATGAGGAGACGACAGGGCACGGTCCCAGGATGAATTTAGTCATGGTGTTCCCATCCCTATCCCTGCCCTGAACACCCAGGACTACACTGTGTAACAAAGGAACAGAGGCAATTAAAATAATTGCTGTCCATTCCCACCACGTCTAGGCTTCCAGAGGATTCTGATCTGGGCAGGATTCAAAGCACCATGGCCCCAAGTCAAGAGACAGCCATTAGCAGGGCTTAAAACCTCCCCTACAGCTGGGCCCTGCGTAAATGACAATATGGAAACAGGACGACGCCACTGGTGATAAAGATTCCGTAAACTGGAAAACGTATTTTGGGAGCTGAAGGCTGTCGCCCCAGTCCGTGTACAAAGAAACCAAATAACGAGGTCTGTCCTGCACAAAGAAGTCATTTATGCAGAATTTCTCTCTGAGCCCGTTCCCGTCCGCACCACCGTTAGCCTTGGCCACAACTGGTGGCCAGAGTCTGGCGCTTTCACCGTAGACGCACAATCGCCTCAGATGCCTCCCGTGGGTGGCTGACCTCCCAGACAGGGCGGGCTCCTTACCGTCCAGCTCCTCCACGGAGATATTAGCAAGCTGCTCGCTGTCGCTGCCCGCGGACAGAGATCGGTTGAGGTAATTCCCCTTGTACAACAAGCCAGCGGTCACATGGTGGAAAGGCATCTTCTCCCTGTTCACAGAGAAGCGGGAGTGGGGAGAGAAAGAGGTCACCGTCCGTTCCTTCTTTCCTTCCTGAAAGGACCACCTTGGTTTTCAGATGGCCGGTTGTCACTTTTAAAAGAACCATCACATTTCTAGAGGGAAAGTCGGAAAAATCCCAGGGTCCCCGTGGCCTGAACAACTGTCCCGATTTACTCGTGAGTTGGAACCATGTGGTCCTTGCACGCCGTGGGACATCATGTCATCATCACATCCTCGTCCTCTCCAGGCAAAGAAGAAGCCTCCCTGCTCCTTCACTTGGCCCGATAAACTTTTTTGGTGCTCCTTAAGGAACGCACATCTCAGAAATGCTGGGCTCCCCGGGGACTGGGCGTCTCAGCTGTGACCGTGTGGAGATCCAAGGGTTTGACTTCTCCCAGGTAAAGCAGATGAGCCACTCACACAGCACCCGAATCGGGTGGGAAACGGCAGGCCCTAAGTAAATACAGACAACCTTCCGCACCTGGGAGAAGCGGCCCCCGTGCCAGGCTTGGGTGCAGACACCTGCTGGTCAAAGCCGCTCATGAGCGCAGCCCTCTGGGACGCCACTCACGCCACCCGCCCTGCCAGAAAGGTGCGTGGCACTCAGTGTCCCAGAACAAAGCTGCTTCCAGAATCTTACAGGGAATTACTGCATTCCTTAGACCAGCAAAGCTCCTCTGCCCAGAAGACAGCCCTGGGGCTTAAAGAGGTCCCACCAGTGCGACACAGCCTAGGGGAAGAGGGAGGAAAGAGGCAGTGTAGGGAGACAGAGCAAATGCAAAAGAGAAAGACAAGGCAGCTAGAAAGGTGGGCTTCTCCACAGCACAGAGAACATGACTCTCTGTTACGGCGAGGGAGCCGCTGAGCGTGTTGGGACACATGTTGTGCTCCCCTATCTGGAAAGGGGACTAAGAGGACTGATCCCCCTTTGAGTGGAATTAGGGAACAGGTAGGAAGCACGGGGAGTCCATTACAGGCTGTGAGTAAAGAACACCTCTTAACAGAGCTCCGGGAAGGTGAACTGGGCAGCACTGGAAGGGGTGATCTCCCCATCCCTGGGGGCATTCAAGCAGAGGTGAGGGCCTCTCTGCCAGGGTTCTGTGGGAGAGAGATAACTCCTGAGCTCTCTCCCCACACATCCCTCACTCTCCAGAGAAGCCACTTGTGAAGTCTTATTTCTTACTACGGTTTGCACCTGTACGATAAGAGGGAGCAGCCCCAAGGGCCCTCCAGGCACTGATGAGGTACAAGCTATGAATTACAGGAAGACCCGCCCCCCCCCCCCCCCCCCCCCCCCCCGTCTCTGAGGATGACCGCTCAGGACATCCAGCCTTGCTGTCCCTCAAACCCACACTCGTGACAAGAACTGCCCTAACCGTGGGAGGTTGGAGCCGGCAGGCACCAGGGACACCCGGTGACAAGTCCCACAGGACCCACACCCCACCCTCTCTCCAGTCCAGAGCACACACCGGCAGGTCCCTGTTTGGGCTGAGAGCCGCTGACTTACAAACTAACCAACGAGACACCTAAAAGCTACGGGGCTTGACCCGGAACACAGAGCCGGTTAGCAGAAGAATCAGTTCTAGAACACAGGCCTTCTGAGTGCTATTTCCACTAAGCAAGCGTCAGCCAAGCACCAGACATTTCCACCGGATGTCAACCTCTCATTTCAAACTCAAGATGTCTAAAAACGAATTAATTATCTTCCTGAAAAATAGGCCACACTTCCTGATTTCTCGATTTCTCTCAAAGGTACTTTTCACTCATCGTAACAGCCGGGACATCTCTCACAAATGTTCTGGGTCCCCCAAAAGTAAAACAGACACACGGCTGAGGCAAGAGCCAGCCATCAGGCTCCAAAACCACACTCACCCCTCCCCGGCTAACAAAACCTGCATCCGCCAGCCAATGACGAACGGCAGGATGCTAGTTACAAAGCACGACTACGCTGGTCAATTACAAGGGGAACATTCTCAGCTAATTAGAAGTCAGACTTACGCCTCGCAGCTGAATCCTCACACATAAAAAACAAGAGTCTTTTGTGGCGCCTGGGTGGCTCAGTCGGTTGAGCGTCCCACTTTGGCTCAGGTCATCATCTCGCAGCGCGTGGGTTTGAGCCCCACGTCGGGCTCTGTGCTGACAGCTCAGAGCCCGGAACCTGCTTCGGATTCTGTGTCTCCCTCTCTTTCTGCCCCTCGCCTCCACCTCTCTCTCAAAAATAAACATCAAAAGAAGTTCAATACAAGAAGCTTTCTCTTGGACAAACACTTCAATTACCATCTCCTCTTTTCACCGAGCGAAGATTTTCAGACCAAACACAGTGAAAAGTGAGAATCAGGTGTCTGAATTAGGAGCACCCTCCCTTTTGCCAGGGCCGATCCTAATTTGGGGACAGGGCCATGGGCTGTGCTTAGTTCCCAACACTGGCTTCAGCTTCCCTCCCAGCACTGGCCGCAGGACCCAGTCGGCTTTATCAGCGGTTATCTTAATTTCTAAGTCATACAAACAAGGGAAGACACTAATTTCACCACCAGGGGAGAGTCTCCCCCCGCCCCCCCACCACCGGCCGCTGAGCTCAGCACATGTGCAGAAAACATCCCCTTCTCCTTTCACCGCCCATCATTCTAGGTTGTCCGCATTTTATAAACATCTGCCCATTATGAGCCTGTCTGAGGCTCTGGGGGCACCACGCAAATGCCTCCAGCCACAGTGACAAGGTTATACTCGGTCGGATGTAATCCAAGCCCCTCCCCAGGTTCAGTCACAGAATATATGTGGAGCACTTTGCAGAGAAAACTGGCCACCAGTGAGTCCCATTTGACAGACCAACATGATTTGCTTCTGGAAAAAGCAGCTTGCAAAAGTAGGCTCACAATCAGGGCGCCCAGCCTGCGCCCCCAACCGCTCCACGTAGAGTGGGGAAAGGAAACATGTAAGTGGACCCTGCGCATGGACAAATGGAGTCGTGTTCAAGAAAGGGAGGAATAAATACAACCCCAAGGAAGCTAAAAACAGCCGCTGCAATTAAAAACTAAATTTCACTCCACGCCACCTGGGGAAACCCAAGCTTTCAGATGGTCTCTTTGGCCAAGGAAGAGAAATACACACAAGTTCATCAGCAGAGACAAACACGATCCTGCACCGGAACTTAAAGATGGATCCTTCTTTCCAAGAAATATTTTTTCAGTGGCGATTTTATTCATCGAGAGATATTAATTTGACGGTATGTCATATGGACAATTTTTTTTTTTTTTTTTTTTGTATTTTCTGTAAGGCAGTGCAGTTTCATGGTAAGGAGTCAGAACTTGCTGGTCAAATCCAGGGTTGGGACTGAAATTCTAGCTCTTACCCTTATGGGCCACGGAGGTAAGTTGCTAACCTCTGTTAGCAGCACTCTCCTCCTATGCAAAAATGGGGTTTTGATATACACTGAACAGTATTTTTGTAAATGTGAAAAAAGATAAATTCCAGAAAGCACTAGGTTTAATACTAGACATACTCCCAACAATACCAGTGATTATCTGCTGAAGATTGTATGAAGCAGGACGCAGGGCAAAGAGGGCAATTCAGTAGGTTGAAAATAAAACACGCTGGGTTATTAAGAGGGGATCAGTAAGGACCCGGCAGAGGGCGAGCTTCAGAGAGAAGTTGAATGGCAATGTGCACCCGGGTGCTGAGGGATCTGGTGTGTGAACAGCAGAGCACGGGGCGGGGGATGGGGTGGGGGGGGTGTCCCAATGCCACGTGCTCTCAGCAAGCAGCCAACTGTATCAGGAGCGAAGAGCTATTCGAACGGAAAGCACCAGAACTGAAGATGAGTCTGCTTCCTGGGCACCGGGGAGGCTGGCTTCATTGTCACCTCGAGGGCAAGGTATCAGGAGGCTAAAAAGGGGGTGGGTACAGGGGGAAGGGTGAAACAGGTGAAAGGGAGCAAAGGCACACTTATCTTGACGAGCACTGAGTAATGTGTAGAATTGTTGAATCACTATGTTGCAAACCTGAAACTAACATAACACTATGTGTTCACTATACTAGAAGATTAAAAATAAGGAAGGAAGGAAGGAAGGAAGGAAGGAAGGAAGGAAGGAAGGGGAGAGAGAGAGAAAAAAGAGGAATGAAGAGAGGGTGGAAGGAAGGGAGAGAGGAAGGAAGGGTAGAAGGAAGGGAGGGAGGGAGGGAGGAAGGAAGGAGGGAGAGAGAGAGAGAAAGAGAGGAATGAAGAGAGGGTGGAAGGAAGGGAGGGAGGGAGGAAGGAAGGTGGACGGAAGGAGGGAGACAGGGAGAGAGGAAGGAAGGAGCGGCTTCTGTTTTTAGGGGCAAGGAACTGGCATGTTTCCTGGCAGAGTAATAAGCAGAAGAGACCCACTCACATCGACTTGAGATGATGCCCGTCGAGGATGGTTAATTTTATGTGCCAACTTGACTGAACATTATTCTGGGTGTGTAAGAGTGTTTCTGAATGAAATGAAGTTTCAGTCAGTAGGCTCGGGGGGGGGCGGTGGGAGTGGGAATTGCCCTCCCCAAGGTGGGGGGGGGGGGCCACATCCAACCTGCCAGAGGCCTGAAGAGAACAAAAAAGCAGAGGGAGGGAGAATGCGTTCTCTCTGCCTAACTGCTAAGCTGGGACACCATCTTCTCCCCCCTTCAGACTCCGACCCAGACTGGCGTTTACACCATTGGCTCTCCTGGGTCCCCAGCTTGCCAACCGCCTTTCATGGAGCCTCTCGGCCTCCATCACCGGGTGCGCCAATTCTTATAATAAATCTCGCTAGGCATCCCTACTGGTTACGTTTCTCTGGAGAACCCAGACTAATACACCTTCCAAGTTTTTGTCTACCGTCCCAAAGACTCAGGCACGCTGCTGCGGGCTGATATTATTATTCGGGACAAATACTGCACCAAAATGTAATTCTGCAGGGCTCCTCAAAGTGTGGTCTGTGGACCACTGCCAGTCGAACACGGCTTACTGCTGGTCCACACCGAGATAAGGACAGGAATTGAAAGACAGCATAGAAATTTTTACAGCAATTTATAGCATTGTCCCCACATCTGAGCAGGGGACCAGTTGACTTCATGTTCGAACTAATCCTTCCCCAAGAATAGTTTGAGAAGCACTGCTCTTTATTTAGGTCGTATAGGTTCTGGTAATGGACCTCAGAGATGGGGAGGGGGGGAAAGAAATCTAGAGAAAGGCATTTTACCTTGTCTCTGAAACTTTTTCAAAGGATTTAAGAATTTTTAAAGTCTTCGACGGACTCTGGAAAGGAGGGACAAGACCTCAGCTGGAGCTTGCGCTCTCCGCGGGCACCTGGGATGAGCACGGAATCGACTGCGGACTTCCCAGAGCGGCCTGTGCGGCCAGGAGACATGCCCTTGCAGATCTTGAAGAGGGAACACGATTGTTTTAGAAGCGCTTAGTCAAATGCCCAACATACAAGGGGCATACAAGGGGCTACCCAAACTCTCTCCTATTTCAGGGGCTCGGGAATGGCCAACCATGACATCAGGCTATCTCCCTTCCAGACTATGTGGGAATTGCTTTTTAAAAGCAACCTGGGTCGGGGCGCCTGGGTGGCTCAGTCGGTTAAGCGTCCGACTTCAGCTCAGGTCATGACCTCACAGTCTGTGAGTTCGAGCCCCGCGTCGGGCTCCGCGCTGACGGCTCGGAGCCTGGAGCCTGCTTCCGATTCTGTGTCTCCCGCTCTCTCCGCCCCTCCCCTGCTCACACGCTGTCTCTCTCTCTCAAAAATAAATAAACATTAAAAAAAATTTTTTTAACCAACCTGGGTCAAATCCCCTCTGTCCTCGGCACCCCTGGGAAGCAGCAACCCCCTTACCTCCGGCTACTCAAGGATCACACCTCCCGGTAGGCCACGTGGCTAGAAATGGGAGGGTTGGGGGCACAGGCCCTGCACGTGGAGATGTGAAATTTGCTGCAGGCACAGGTGTCCGTGAGAAGGACCCTAGGAGCAAAGACCTAGGTGGATTATGGCTTTTCACGTCTTACTTTTGATTTAGGAAGAAATGCAGAAGATCTGAAACACCCCAGAAATGTACGTCTTCTCCTCACAGCCCAGGAGTTCAGTAACGGGGAGACGAGAAGATCTGATCTTCCTCCAGCAAAGATGTGCCACGTGAATGCCAGCCAGACGCCGGGCATTTGACTAAGCACTTAGAAAACAATTGCGTTCCCTTGTGAAGATCTGCAGGGGCATGCCAATTGGCAAACAGAGTTGGGATCGAGCTCAAATCAGACAGGAATGAGTAAGCAGAAAACACCAACGTGGGGGTCTGCATAAGAAAAGTCTGCATCATTACAGGAGGAAGCACTTTTAAGAAGATGTAAAGCAAAGAACATACTGTCAACAGTGATATGATCCAAGAAAGAGGACAATTTTACGGTTTCTGGTTATGTCCTTACAAACAAGAAAGAGAGCAGGGTGCCTATGAAATGAGAATGCAAATTCATAAGGAAATATCCGAGTAGGTGAGGCGATATCAGGTCAAAAAGCAGAAAACAATACACTGAGAGGCAAGCTGGTCTGGAGAAGGGGCAGGCCTCGCAAAGCAAAGAACCCAAAATAGTAGCAGAATGAAAATCTCCATTAATGGCAATAAAGAGTATTTCAGGCAAATAGAAAATCGAGCAAATAACATCATGTGTGCACGGACCCACCACTCAGGTTGAATAGAGGCTGATATTTTACCTTACTTGGCATAGATTTTTTTTTGACAGTAATAATAAGATTATGTTGATGCCCTGCCCACCTCTCCCATTCCTCCACCTCCTCCCCTCCACTGTGAAATGCATCCTTCCCATCCATGTTTTAAATTCCCCTACATTTGCTAGTAACTGTATAGAATATATTATAGTATTGCTGTATATATCTTTACATTTACATAAATAATATCACACCACACATATGCTTTTACAACATGCCCATTTCACTCTACATTAAATTTTAGGGATTTGTCCAAATCCATGTATATACACCTAATTTATTTTTAACTGCTCCATAGTTTTCCACTGTATAAATATGTTGCAATTTGTTTATTCACTAGGTAACTGACGTCAAAGTATGCTTCGGGGAATAGGGGAATATCCTCGTGTGTATCTCTTTGTATATATTTGCCAACATTTCTTCCGCCCAGAGACCTACATAAAACATCACCCAGGCTTTACCAAACTGCTCTCCAAAGTGGCTGGAGTTAGTTTTCTATTGCGAACGTAACAAATTGCCCTTGAAGTGAGTGACTTAGAACAACAAATATTTATCGTCTCACAGGTTCTGTGGTTCAGGAATCAAAAGTTGCCTCGCTGGGTCGTCCTGGCTCAGTAGATCTCATGAGTCGTCTGCAGTCAAGACATTGACCAGGGCAACCACCCTCAGAAGGCGTGACTGGATCTGGAATTCCAGATGGCGTACTCATACAGCTATTCACAAAAGGTCTCACTTCCTTGCGGGCACCACCGTAGGGCTGCTCAAGTGTTCGTATGAAATGGCAGCTGGCTTCCCCCAGAGACGTGATCCAAGAGATAGAAGGGAGCTTTTATGACTTGGTCTTAGAAATCACATGCCGTCGCTTTCACTCTATTCAATTCATTAGAAGCAAGTGGCTGCCTAAGTATAGCCCACACTGTGGAGAGAGGACTCCTTTGAAAGATGGGTGGTTAGTCTAAGAGCGTGTTTATTTGCCCCACAGCCTTGCCAACATTTGGTATTAGCAGACTGTTAGACATTTTTCTTAACTGAATGTCCCTGATTGCTAGTTTAGGCATCTTCTTCCGTGACTTTTGGCCATTCTGGGTTCCTCTTCTGTCAACTAGCTTCTCATAGTTATGTATTGGGTTGTTTCTCATTTTTGGATTGCCTTGTTCTTCCGTGTCATTGTCGTCTGATGTTTCAGGTCAACCTTCCTTTCAAGCCCTCCCATTATCCGTCGTCGTCGTTGTTGTTGTTCCGTTTACAACCAGAGCTTTTCTAGACTCTTGCACGAGTTCACCGATTACTCAACTCATTGTCGCTTCTTGTGAGGCACACTTTCCTCTGAGTTCAATTCCCATTTATTTATTTATTTATTTAGAGAGAGAGAGCACACAAGAGCATGTGCACGAGCAAGGAAGGGACACAGGGAGAGAGAGACAATCTTAAGCAGACTCCACACCCAGTGTGGAGCCCAACATGGGGCTCCATCTCATGACCCTGAGATCATGACTTGAGCTGGACTAAATCTTAACTGTTACATTATTGTATCTTTCACATTTCTTAAATCATTGTTTTAATTTTTTTTTTTAACGTTTACTCATATATTTTGAGGGGGGCGGGGCAGAGAGAGAAAGAGAGAAAGAGAATCCCAAGCAGGCTTCATGCTGTCAGTGAGGAGCCCGATGCAGGTCTGGAACCCACAAATCATGAGATCATGACCTGAGCTGAACCCCAGAGTCAGACGCTTAACCGACTGGGCCACCCAGGTGCCCCGAATTCTTCTTTTTAGTTTTCGTTATTTTTATCTGTGTATCTCATAAGCAACTTCCTCAAAATTCCCCAATTCTCGTTTTCAATTGTAACTTAATCCGTGGCTTAACCTGTCCACTGACTTTTGCATCGAAAAGACCATCTTTTGCATTCCTGGCCATTCAACTTGGTTTCTCTTACCAATCCTCCTCTCATTGTGCACTGGGTCTGAATCTTTGGTTACAATTTCTAGTCTTTTACCTTTTAGGTTCCTACTTGTTCACATTTTCTTTCAGAACGTCTGTCGTCTCAATTTCTTAAGGCACTAACCCTCCTCTTTGTGCTTCTTGGACGTTGCCTGGCGGTGAACTGTGGCGGGCTTGGACTACCGCTTTCTGTGGCAGGAACTCCCGTGGCATCCTCAGCAGGCGCAGCTCTTGCCTTTGGAGCCCCATGCGCTGGGAAAGTCGAGTCCGTGGCACAGGTGCCACGGGGCACAGGGCCTCCCGAGCTGAGGACCAGTTTGTACCTTCATGCTTGGCTTGGAATGCCTGCACCCACTCTCGGTCTAAGTTTGGACTGCACTTCCCTGAACTCCAGGTTTGAGTTCTGATTTACCACTGGAGCCTTTAGAGCCTTTGTCTGGGCAGAAATAAACATCTCTGCCACTGTGCCGAGCAGTGGGCAGACTGAGTCTCGTCTCCACTTAAAGGGGGGACAGCCAGACAGTGGTCTCAGTTCCCGCCCCTGCCTGTTGTGGCTCCAAGACCACACTTTTTACCCCAGCATGGACCTAAAACTCAAACTTCCAGAGCCTTTTTGGGTTTTCCTACTCTGCAGCAACATCTAGTCCTCTGCTCTTCTCTGGGCTCTGAGTTTCCGTCTCTTTCTCTTCCGTTAAGTTGTTTTACCAGGCAAAGTACAGTCAGGAAAACAGAGCCCTGTCAGGTAGTTCAACAAAAGGATTTAAAAACATGGCCTGGGGTGCCTGAGTTCAGTCGTTAAACATCCGGCTTTTGATTTCGGCTCAGGTCATGATCTTGTGGTTCGGTTCGTGAGATGGAGCCCTACGTCGGGCTCTGCACTGAGAGCACAGAGCCTGCCTGGGATTCTCTCTCTGCCCATCCCCTGCTCACGTGCTCGCTCGCTCTTTCTCTCTAAATACATAAATAAACTTAAAAAAATAAACAATAATAAAAGTCAATATTTTAATAGCTGCAATGACATTTTGTCCAGCTTTCTTGAGATACACCCGACCTATCACACTGTGTAAGCTTAAGGTGTACAATGAGTCAATTCGATGTACTAAAATATTGCAAAACAATTATCACCCTAGTGTTAGCTAACACCTCCATTGTGTCACATAATTACCATGTCTTTTTTGTGTTGAGAACAGTTCAGATCTACTCTCTTAGCAGCTTTCGAGTACCCAATGCAATATGATTCACTGTAATCACCACGTTGTATATTCGATCCCTTGAACTTATTCATTAAAATTGAATTTGTTAATATACGCTCTCCGATACTTCCTAGATTCAAGTTATTAAGTTAAAATTACAGGTTTATCTTCAAAAAACAAAAATGGAAATAACTCGAGGTATACAGCAAAGTAACATTCAAATAAAATGTTAGGTATTTGCTTTCATTATCCTAAAGAGAAAAAATAAACACGACGTAAGTCTTAAATGCTGACTTCTTAGAAAACTAACGACAAAATAAATTAAGGAAACAGGAATAATGAAAGAGATGAATTAGAAAACAGATAAAAGAGCTGGCTATTGAAACAGAAGCAATAAACTAGACGAAACTCTGACAAGTCTATTAAAACAAATAGAGAAAGCACAAATAGAAAACATTCTGAAATATGAGAAGTCTACGTGCAACTAACTCTAGACTAATAAATTTAAAACACTGCTTAATTAAGTGAATGATTTTTCTCTCAAAACACAGAAATTAGACTTTTTGGGGAAAGTAATGTGATTTAATATCATTCATGCTTATTGAAGTACTTGCCATAACACTTTGTTATATGCAGTGATTTAAAGATCTGCTTTTAGGTTGGGTGTATTTCCATACTAGATTTTAACATCTGCCGTAACCAAAAATACACCTCAGAAAGAGACACAGATCCAAACTGAAGAAAAATGTCATTGGCAGTATTTACTAAATCACAATATTCACTCTGTACTCCCACCCTCCAGGCATACCAAGATTTCTGCTGATATTTGGCTGGTAAAGTTTCTTCTTCCCTAATGTCAATGGATGATTTTGCAAACTGAAAGCAATCGCATTTTTGTATTTTTAACAAATGGGTCTAAAAAACACTTGATCTCTTCATTTGGAAGATTTCTTAAGCGGTTGACAAAGTTCTGTTTCCAGATTTTTTAGCTTCGCAGATTTGAGTTTATAGATAGCATGCTCACATCTTTTTTTTTTTTTTTTTTTGCAACAGAATCACATCATGGTTGAAACATTTCCAAAAACATGATTTTCAAAATGCTCTTTCCATAGCATGAGTTTCCTCTAAAAGAAGTCATTTCCTCAAACCTTTGTTGAAGTGTCATCTTTAAGTGTGTGTGGCCAACAGCATCCACCATCTCAGAAAAGATCAGCAAATGTGGATCACTCCCCTGTTGGTGGCAGAAAGTGTGTGACCCTCTGTGTTTGACAACTCTTTTAAGAACTTTGCCCTGAACTAAGCCCCACACTTGACTGTGATGCAAAAGCCATCTGTAGTCATTTTCCATCCCATTTCAAAGATACAGGCCAGGTTTCATTATTCATGAGAGTGAACACAGATCAACATTTTAAATAGTCTTTTCGCATTTTCCAATGGTTTCAGCCAACTTTTGTCTGATCTGATTGGCTCGTCAGTGTTTTAACTCATAAAGCGCTGATGAAGGTGTCTTTTGGGGAGCACAGGAAATGCCATCGCAGCCGGTGTCTTGAGGTCCACTTGGGCCCGTGTGAGATGCATGATCCCAAAGCTGGAGCTTCTTGGCACATATCCTGCCCCTTTTTGGCGTGCTCGTCTAATTAAAATTAATTAGTATAATCTGTGAATCCCCCACACCAGGCATTTGTGTCACAAGTCACTGGAAACAAGGGCATGAGGAAGTCACTGGAAATAAGGTCAGTGCCCCCATGAACCCACCTGTCCTGAACACATCACCCCCATCACATCAGACCAGCAGGCAGATGAGCAATTGAGGGTCGGTGTCTCTCCACAGTGGACATTAGTGAAATGTAATTTCTTTCTCCTTCTCTTCTCCTCCTACATCCAAAGGGACACCAAACGCATCCCATTTTGAAAATCACTGCAGAGGTACTGCCATTAAAATGAGGGAGAAGACAACTTGCCCGTCACCTCTTCTACTAAGTAACATGATCCTAGAAATTCTACTTAATGCCGTAAGACATGAACGAAATGAAGAGACTGTTTAAAAGGAGAAGACCAAGAAATCAAATGATCGAAACCTGGAGTGAATTATATGTAAATATCTAACCCCTCTTTCATAGTCAAAGGACATCAAAGTTAAAAGGGAACCACAGAAATCACAAAGGAAGAGGCTGAGAGCCTTGCTGGTATAAAAATATAAACTTTGGAGCATTATAAACAGTATCACTAAAAGTAAGAGGCAAACAGGGAACACAAAAACAACATGAACACACAATTCACAAAACTGGAAAGACAAACAACTAATAAGATATATGGAAGTAATAGTTGATCTCATAAGCCACCAAAGAAATAAAACTTTTTATGCTGTTTTTTCAGCATGGGATGGTTTTGTTTACATTTCAAACATAAAAACAGAACAGACTTCTCTCTCCTCAAATCCCGCTAAAAGCATGGGATCGAAGAACAAACTGGAATACATTCATAAAAGCACAGAATATGGAAGAAGGGGACCACCATCACTGGTTCAAAACAACTGGCAGAATGATTTCGCTCATCTTGATGGACAAGGTTGGGCAGAGCAAGTCCCGGCTGAAAACGTGACAAGGGGAAGGCTGAGGTAGAGAGATGCACTGTGGGACGGCACGAGCGCCCCGAGCTGGCAGGTACTAAGAGCTAGAATGGACACAGGGTGGAATTGGGGGTGACTGATGAGAGCCCTTTACTTGGAACAGCTGAGCGGGTCTCGCACCCCAAGGAAAAGGTCCTCTTACTGGAGTGAACTTCCTGAGGGTTGGGGGGGTGCCCCAGGATGAGGCCCTCTTCCTCTGGCATTTGCTTGGGGGTGGCCTGTTCCCCCTTTCCCGGCCAGAAATGGAATCCATGCCCCACCCCTCTAAAGGTCTGCTGTCATTCCTCACGTTCAGGGGCAGATGCTGGTGTTGACGACACAGGAACCCTGAAGGGACTCGATTTTAGAAAGGCTCCAGCTCTCCCACTTCTCCATGAGGCCCCGTGTACTCACGTTCTGTATGTCACCTTGCCCCTGAGTAAACCAAAGAAGCTATGTTCCCGCCCCAAGGGGGAAGCCAACAAGTTACTCATTCTCTGAGTTTCATCCTCGGCCCCCACACACCTGATAATATCCAAGAAGAACCAGATCCCCAGCAACAAGACATTAGCCTCGAACAAACCTCAGTCGCCACTGGCGTCAATGCCCCTGCCTTTGGGGGTTTATGGAATAACACCTGTTTCTCAGCTGACACTCGCCTTTGATTGGACCCTACCCAGGATTCCTGAAGGAACACATATCCTCGACCCCTTTCCAATATAAAACCCCGACTCCAAGAGACGGGGAGACTCACTTCTCTTTTTCTGAGCCTCCCAAACGCTCCCTCTGCTAATACCCGTGTCATTTGCTCCATTCAGTAGACTCTGCTCTCACTTCCTCCTTGTCTGATTTCTATCCTGGGTGAAGCCAAACGCGCTCTGGGCTGGTCCCGAGGGGCCCCCTCGGGGTCCTGGACCCTTGCCGGCCTGCGTCATGAACAGGAAGCCTGACTTGTACTGGCACTTGCTTTCTTCTTTTTTAAATGTTCATTTATTTTTGAGAGGAAGAGACAGAGTGTGAGCAGTGGGGAGGGGCAGAGAGAGAGAGAGAGAGAGAGGGAAACTCAGAATCCTAAGCAGGTTCCAGGCTCCAAGCTGTCAGCACAGAGCCCGACGCGGGGCTCGAACCCCCGAACCGTGAGATCATGACCTGAGCCAAAGTCAGACGCTTAACCGACTGAGCCGCCCAGGCGCCCCACGTACTGGCACTTTCATTCAGAAAGCTCGGAAATGCTAATGCCAAACCAGGACTGCTGGACCCTTGAAGACACTCAGCATCCCCAAGGGGACAGCAAAGGTGACCCCAGAAATAAGAAGAAGGATTCTGGAAAGAGAAGGCACCTTGGAAGAATTTTAACATAACACTTCAGGGAGACCTGACAGGCTGCTTAGAAAAGTGAGCGGTGAAATCAAGAGCTCGGGAAAGTTAAAATTCGGATTGGAAAAAAAAAAAAATCAGTACAACTAGAGGGGAAATTTATGCACAGCACACAATACAGAAAAATAAAAATTTTTCATTAATACACAGGATTAATGCAGAAGGGCCACATCCGCGTCATAAGCATTTCAGGATGACAGAACAGAGAACTTGAAGGAAAGGAAATAATAGAAGAAAAATATCTGATGATATGAAGCTCTGGACTGAAAAGGCCCATCAAGTAGCTCAAGACTCATAAACAGCCCCAAACCTCATAAGGTTACAGAGCACGGGGATAGAGAAAGGACTCTAAAGCTTCTAGAGCAAAGGACAGACAGCTTCCTGATGAATGATGATCACGCCGGCAGTAGACACGTATCAGCATCCTCGGATACTAGATCACGGAGCGGACTGCTTAAGTCTCGTAGGAAAAATTACTTTATACCCAGTCAAAATCCAATCAAGACAGGCACTTAGAAAGTGTACGATTCATACACACTTCCTAACAGAGTCACTCAATCAACTGTGTCGGCAAAACATACAAGGAATCCAAGAAATTGGAGAATGGGATCCAGCCCGTGGATGGAATCTAACAAGGAGGTGCGCTCCCAGAAGGCCACCGCGGGAGCAAATCAGACCAGGGCAGGGACAGGAGGAACCTTCAGGAGCCAACGATGTGCTGCAGCTGGGTCATCTCCGCAGTCACACGGCGATATCGAACGTCAGACGCAAGCAGAGAGGGCTGTCCTCTCCCTTCCTCCAAGGTGAGGGCTTTTTCCTCTTTCTTCTACAAGTGGCACAAGATTGATGACACAATAGTTGTTTCTGCACAGAATATTTATAATAATAATATTCATCATAATATTATAAACACTAATTATGTTCTTTTCGAGTCTGAAAGCGATAGACAAATCATGGGAATTTCAATTCCAGATAGAGCACGAGTGTACTTGTTTGACCCCATGATGGTCTGGTGATACAACTGGTCGAAAACAAGGAGAAAGGAACGTGGGGTGTGAAGTCCCTCATCTCTCCCAGTGGGAGGTCCAAAGGTACGGATTAAAGTTAATAAGGAAAGAGTTAAGTGTATGAGCTAACGCAAGGAAGCTCCTCAATTCAAAGATTTAAAAATAAAAACGTGGCCAGCAGAGACAGGAAGGTAAGGACAGGGAGGGCTGGGGGGCAGTGGGGCTCCCCTTGTCCTTCATTACAGGGGATGGGGAGGTTCTACTTAATATTTATCTAATGTTTATTTTTTTGAGAGAAAGAGACAGAGTGTGAGCAGGGGAGGGGCAGAGAGAGGAGACACAGAATCGGAAGCAGGCAGGCTCCAGGCTCTGAGCTGTCAGCACAGAGCCCGACGCCGGGCTCGAACTCCCGAACCGCAAGATCACGACCTGAGCCGAAGTCGGATGTTTAACCAACTGGAACACGCAGGCACCCCATGGGGAGGTTCTACTTAAAACAGGGAACCAAAAACGCAAGAGCACTTCATCTGGAGTGATTTCACCCACAGAGGGTGCCAACAATGACAAATGGCTAAAAGCAGTTGCCTCTGTCGTGAAGGCTTTGACTGACGGGGACTCTTACTTTTTATTTGTACCCACTTATATTGTTTTTTATTATCTGATCCCTGTATTACTTTTATGAGGTCAGCCCATAAAATTATATGGGAAGCATAACCACAACTATATAAATATAATTACCTGGTCACATCTATATTCACACGCATATTCACATGCATTCATATGGATGCCCACATACGTGTGCTCACAGGTATATTCGCGGAAAAAAGTTATTGGAAGGAGATAGAACAAAATGTAAATACTAGTTCTTGCTGAGTGATGGATGTAACTGTATTCTTATTTGTCTGAACTTTCCACGCTCGGTACCATGGATCTATTTCATGTTTATAACTGGGAAGAAATGAACAGGGTTTTAGAAACTGAAGAGCCTGCCTGGAATTTCCTGCACGTGAGGGCAGGACCCCAGGGAGCCGGAAGGCAGAAAGAAGGCTGCTTCAAGGCCAGGGCTTAAGAGACCCACAGCCATCACACGTGAGTACACACTGCGTCTGCAACCACAGGCCCCGGAAGACGGAGCCTGGGCGGGCGAGCATTAAGGGTTACTTACACCCAGCAGTGTGGACCAGATGTGCATCTCTTCTACCAAATCTGATTTAGAGTGGAACCGCCTCCCCGAGATTTTCCAAGGATCGAGGGCCCGCAGGTAATCAGACGAGCACACCTGCTGGAAGGAATTTTATTTAGATCAGCGTCACAGGAATGCCGAAGCTCGCCTGCCAAAAGAGAGGCTTTTGGCAGATGATTTTGAGTTGTTCTTTCTGAAAGCAATTAGACAAAAAGTTCAGCTGCTTTTTAGGGCTCCTCCTTCAGGCTATTATAACCTTTTTTAATTAATAAGTTGAATGTGAAAGGGTTTAATTTTAATAAATTTTTATGGATCCTCATACAAGGTTTTCCTGCTAACTCTTCTGGAAATTTCTGGCTGCTCAAGCATCCAGACAAAGGTGGGGAGTCTTGCTGGCTGAGTCAGGAACCCTCTCCCAAAGACAGTGGGAAGCGAGAGACTGCGGGGTCTGGGGGAAAGAGCCGCACGCCGTGCCCAACCTTGACCGTGCAGAGTTCTCCAGAATTCTTCACTAGCTGTCTTAGTCTGCCCAGGCTGCCACAAACTATCATTGACTGGGTGGCTTCAACAACAGAAATTTATTTTCTTACAGTTATAGAGAGTAGAAGTTCAAACTTGAGAAACTTAACAGAAGACCATGGGGGAAGAGAAGGGGAAAAAATACTTTCAAACAAAGAGGGAGGGAGGCAAACCATAAGAGACTCTTAAATACAGAGAACAAACTGAGGGTTGATGGGCAGGAGCGTGGGGGGCGGGGGTGGGGGGGAGGGGAAAATGGGTGATGGGCATTGAGGAGGGCACTTGCTGGGATGAGCACCGGGTGTTGCATGTAAGCGATAAATCACGGGAATCTATCCCAAAGCCAAGAGCACACCGTATACACTGTATGTTAGCCAACTTGACAATAAATTATATTTAAAAAAGAAGAAACAAACTAGAAGTCCAAGATAAGAGTGTCGGCATGGTTAGCCTCTGGTGGGCGCTCTCTTCCTGGTTGGTACAGGGCTGCTTGCTTACTGTGTCCTCACGCGATGGGAAGAGAGGGAGAGCAAGGAAACTCTCTTGCGTCTTTTCTCATAAGGGCACTAATCCCATGATGAAGCCTCCACGCCATGATCTCAACTGAACCTGATTATCTTCCAAAGGCCCCGCCTCCAGAGAGCAACACAGTGGGGGTTAGGGCTTCAACGCTTGAATTCCCGAAGGGACCTGATTCAGTCTATAGCATGAGCCAGATTCAGAGCAAATATGGCTGAAGGTGGACAAAATCAAGCCAGGCGACTAAAAGTCTGTTCCTTTGTGTTACTTGTTTAAACTTGAATTAGCACTATATTGCCTGGAAGAGGCTGTAAGAGATTCCTGGAAAAAGGTACTACACCCCTGGAGATTTAGCTCATTTGAGCCAATTTACATAAAATGAAAAGCATGTAAATTAGATTCATTCAATCCATCATTCAGATGGAAAGTAGTTTGAAATTCACCTATTGTTTAGGAGGTGACAGCATAAGAATATTTGGAAATAAGACATAGTGCTGGGGACAAGGACTTCATCATATTTTGAGATTTCTTCTCATTTTTCCATAAATCTGAGGGCACCCAGGGGAAGGCTGAAGCCAATCTAGCCACAGGGAAGGTCAGTTCAGCCGGTTGGTTGTTTGGTGGGAGGGACTTAAAGCATCTCTACGCTGGGATCCAGGATGGTTATAGCAGAAGTCACAGAACGTGTCCTCCAAAAGTCACAAACTATCAGGATAGGAGTCCCAGAGGTCAGGTAATATCTGGGCCGTGCACCTGAGAATGATGCACAACTCAGGCAGAGAAGAGTGACTCCCAGGAGCAAGCAGCCTTGTTTAGTCCAGGTGGCGTGGCAGAGGGTGACGCAGGGCACAGACTTCTTACCTGCAGGCCAGACACGGGTGCCCTGCAGAATGCCACGCCCCAGACAGTCCACAGCCTTGGGAATGTCACAAACGACACAAGGTCATCCCAACAGCCAGGCGGAAGACTGAATGCAACGCGGCAGTCACCTCGGGGACATCGGCTGGCAAGGAGAGGGTCCCAGTTGACAGGAGAAACAAAAGGCAGAGACCAAAAATAAGCACACAGGCTGTCCTCCTGGTCAGCATCTAACCTTCACAAAGACACCGTGATGGAGAGGAATCTGCTGAAAGAATGAGAAGCTTTTCTACGCGCAAGGGACACAAAAAAATTTTAGAAAAATCCACAACAAAAGTCTACAAAGTACAACCAGACTGTGAGCTCCTTGGACACAAACTTCTCCCAGGACCAAAGCCTCTGTCAGGCACATAAGGAGCACTCAGAAATGTTTGCTGAGGGGCCCCTGGGTGGCTCAGTCGGTTAAGCGTCCAACTCTTGACCTTAGCTCAGGTCTTGATCTCATCAGGGTCGTGAGTTCAAGCCCCACACTGGGCTCTGCGCTAGGCGTGACGCCTACTTAAAAAAATGTTTGTTGAATGCACACATGAGTGAGTGGATATGAAAGAACCTGTTTTGCTGAGAACCGCCAAGACAGAGAGGAGACAAGGTCTCCTGGAGCTACCCATCCTTCCACGGTGACTCCTGGAGCGAAACACATGTCCAGGGCCTGTGGGAACAGAGAAGTCGAATTTGGGAGCTAGAACTCTCATGGAGTCATAATGATGCCAGAAGTTTCTCTGGGGACCATGTCCATCTGGCATGAAAATACCAAAGAAGATTCTTCAGAATAGGTCATGCATAACAGCAGTGAACATTTGCAGAGGGCTTACTGTGTACCAGGGAATTCTACAAACAATGCTAAGCAATATGTCAGTTGTACCTTGTAAGGCAGGATTAATAGTATCCCCACTTTACAGACGAGGGAAATGAAGCACAGGCATAATAAATAACTGGTCCAAACTGCAGAGTTAGTACCCGGTAGAGTGGGAAGCCAAACTCAAGTGGCAGGGCTCCAGAGACAACACGTAAGACTCCCTCTGCAGTGACTGTCCCTGGGATGGACAGACAGCAGCAACTAAAGGCATGTATTCATCCCAGAAGTATGTACGGATGCTGGCCCTATCCATCCTTCTGGAGCCATCACATGAGGCATGGCCTCTGCCCTTCAAAACATACCTACTAGTCTGTCTGTAAACAAATGTCCTGGAGGCCAGTGCGAGGCTCAAAAGGGTCCAAGGAACTTGGGAATGGAAGCTTCTTCTCTGACAAAGCAGAAGGTCCAGGGCAAGGTGCTGTGGGAGTGTAAAAGGCGCTGGAGAAAGCAACGGAGGCGGGGAGCATTCTCAGGGAACTCAAGGAACACAAGGGTGGCGCCATGACGGAGGGAAAGGAAGCCACCTTCAAGAGCCCTTGGCTGAGGGCATCAGAGGGAAGCCTGATGGAGCAGAAGTGGCAGGCAGGGAAGGACACCAACAGGCAAAACAAACACAAGTGCAAGGTCCCCCCACTGTTTGCTGTCTTCTTTTGTCCCACAGCCAGCCAGGAAAAGCAACACTGGATCGCTTCCCACACTCCATTCGAAGCCAAAGAGGTACAAAAGCCAACCTAATTTAGTCATCTTCCCTCCGCTCTCCCCTGAAATGACCTTACTCACCGGGTCCAGGGAGCTGTTCTGAGTTTGAATGAGCAGCTTTTTCCCCTGTGCTTCTTGCTTCAAGGCTGCCTGGAGGTGGGGGGATTTCAGACCAGAGACCGGAGTGTGAGGAAAGAAGCAGGCTCCGGTCAAGGTGCTGACGTTCCCAAGGCGGGGACCTGCCAGCCCACTGCCCACCTCCGGGCTCTGCCCTCTCCTGTCCATCTGTGGGCCTCTCCCGGTCACACCCCACACCCCATCCCTCGGTGTCATCATTCCCTGATGCTAAGGGTGGCCCTTCTTCAGTGTCCAGTTCAACTCACTCAGCAAGGAGGTCTTTGCCATAAAAAGAGAAGCAGCGTAGCAGATCGGCCTTCAAGCTAAACAGACCCCAGACCCCGTCCTGACTCTGCCAGGTTCCAGCTGTAAGACTCCAGATGATGCAACCTTCTAAGTCTTAGTTTTCCCACCAGTACAATGGGGAGTCAGAAGGTATTTGCCCCATTGAGCGGTCATGAGTATTAACGGGGATTAGCCAGAAAATACTTAGCAACGCGCCCAGGTCCTGGCACTCAGGATATGGCTGAACATGCACAGCAATGGCTTCCATACGGCCGCGCGCACGAACATCAGTGGGTAAGGAAGGTCCAGGCGGGGAAGGGACGGTAGGGCAGAGAGTGTGACCTCAGTGACTGTAACACTGATATCACCCTAGTGCCACTTCAGGCGGCACCTTGGGTAGCTCTAGACTCAGTCACGAACTGGGGTGGTGGGGGTGGGGCACACTGAGGCATCTGATGACATCAGCACAGAAACAACAGCAAGAGTGTAAAGTCTTAGAAGGGGCCAACAAGGAAAACGAAGGTGGTCTGTAAAAGGGGTAAAAACGTGGAACGTTTTAAGAGAAGTAGGGTGAACTATAAAGGGCTGTCATGCCATAGCAAGGACCAGACTTTAAAGAAAAACAGGGATGATCCAAGGAAACAGGAAAGATCCACAAGACGTGCCTAGGAATGGAGTGAGTAAACAGGGAAGAGGCAAACCAAAGATGAGGAAGCAGCCTCAAGGCAGCCATACCAGTCACACGCAAGGACGACTCGGGTCCCAGTGAGTCCCTCCCCTACACTCTTTTGTTTTTTGCTTTTTGACCTGGGTTGGGCCCACAAACTAGGTTCCCCATAACACACGGCACCATGTCACTTTGAAGGGGACAGAAAGTTGTAACGGGTGAGCCAATATAACCTTGGCAACATAACCTTCCTGAAACATGACTTTGGAAAAGATGCCTCCCGTTTAGAAAATTCTAGAAGGACAAGGAAGTAGAAGAAAAAACAATGTTTTTTTTTTTTTGGGGGGGGGTGCCTGCGTGGCTCAGTCAATTAAGTGTCCAGCTCTTAATTTCAGCTCAGGTCATGACCTAATGGTTGTGAGATAGAGCCCCGCATGGGGCTCTACGCTGAGCGTGGAGCCTGCTTAGGATTCTCTCTCTCCCTCTTCCTCTGTCCCCTGCTCACACACGCTCTCTCTCTCTCTCTCTCTCTCTCTCTCAAATAAATAAATCAACTTTAAATAAAAAAGTGGTTTTGACTAGTTGAAAGCTCTGTGACATCTGGATAAGCAGTGACCATAAAGATCAGAATTCTCTTCCCATTAAAAAAAAAATGGTGATTTAAAAATATAAAAAAAGAATAAGGGAAAATTTACCCTTTGGTAGATTTTTTTAAGTTATTAATAATTAAACCAGGGTAGCACTGGAAAAACAATAAAAGCAGTAGTGGGGCCGAACTCACAGATGAGAAGTTCAGTCCAAATGAGTGTGGTAATTCAGTACATAACAAAACCGGATGGAGGGGCGCCTGGGTGGCTCAGGTGGTTGGGTGACCCAACTTGGGCTCAGGTCATGATCTTGCGGTTTGTGGGTTCGAGCCCCATGTCAGGTTGTGCGCTGACAGCTCGGAGCCTGGAGCCCATTTCAGATTCTGTGCCTCCCTCTCTCTCTCTGCCCCTCCCCTGCTCACGTTCTGTGTCTCTTTCCTTCAAAAATAAATAAACATTAAAAAAAATAATTTAAATCGGTGGATGGATTCATTCCATAAGTAGTATTGGAAAAAACTGAAAATCGTTTGAAAAAGAAATAATGATGAAGTTAGATCCCTGTATCACATCACAGCCCAAGTAGTTGCTGGATTTAAAAATGTAACGATGGGGCACCTGGGTGGCTCGGTCGGTTGAGCATCCGACTTCGGCTCAGGTCATGATCTCACAGTCCGTGAGTTCGAGCCCCGCGTCAGGCTCTGTGCTGACAGGTCAGAGCCTGGAGCCTGTTTCAGATTCTGTGTCTCCCTCTCTCTCTGCCCCTCCCCTGCTCATGCTCTGTCTCTCTCTGTCTCAAAAATAAATAAACGTTAAAAAAAATAATAAAAAATAAAAAATAAAATAAAATAAAAATGTAACGATAAAAATATATATTAGACTTCCGGTAAAAACCGGCAAATCAACCTCACCTCATTTCTCGTCTCTCCTTTCCAAAACATGGCTCAAATAAGAAGGAAGGATAGCAGGCAGGGAAACATTCCTCTGAAAGCCACAAGGACAAAGAGGAGGGAGGGGGGGCTTCAGAGATGTAGAAGTCACAAAGCAGAGGGGGTGGTGTTGAATAGTATTCAACTGTTTAAGTTGCGTGCAGTCCGCTACATTAATAAAAAGTGGGGTTTTTTTTAATTTACAAGACAAATTTGATATTTAGAAGTAAATATGTTCGTAATCTTGAGGGTGAGGAAGAGTTTTCTAAGCACGACCCCAAACGTAAATATTTAAAAGGGAAGGATACATTTGATTAGATATTGTTTTAAAAACAAGAAGTTAGGGGCACCTGGGTGGCATGCTCAAAGTCAGTTGAGCATCTGACTTTGGCTCAGGTCATGATCTCGCAGTCTGTGAGTTCGAGCCCCGCGTCGGGCTCTGTGCTGACAGCTCAGAGCCTGGAGCCTGCTTCGGATTCTGTGTCTCCCGCTCTCTGACCCTCCCCCGTTCATGCTCTGTCTCTATCTGTCTCAAAAAAAATAAATGTTAAAAAAAAAAATTTTTTTTAATAAATAAATAAATAAAAACAAGAAGGGGCACCTGGGTGGCATGCTCAAAGTCAGTTGAGCATCTGACTTTGGCTCAGGTCATGATCTCGCGGTCTGTGAGTTCGAGCCCAGTTCGAGCTGTCTGTGCTGACAGCTCAGAGCCTGGAGCCTGCTTCAGATCGTGTCTCCCGCTCTCTCTGCCCCTGCCCTGCTCACACTGTCTCTCTCTCTCTCTCTCTCCAAAATAAATAAACATTTAAAAATATTTTTAAAAGTACATAAATAAAAGCAAGAAGTTAAAAAATAATAGAAAAGAAATGAAGAGGTGCACCCAGGTCGATCTGTCGGTTAATCGTCTGACTCTTGACTTCAGCTGAGGTCATGATCTCATGGTTTGTGAGTCTGAGCCCATATCAGACTCTGTGCTGACAGTGTGGAGCCTGCTTGGGAGTCTCCCTCTCTGCTCTTGCCCCACTCATGCACACACTCTCACTCTCAAAAATAAACATCAAAAAAAAAAAAGAAAGAAATGAAGAGATAAACAGCAAACTTGGAAAATTTTGCAACCTATAATAAACAGTACTATTCTCTCTATTGAATTCATACAAGTCATTTTTTAAAACAGAACACCTCAGTAGAAAAAGAGACATAAAACATCAATATGCAATTCACAAAAGAACAAAATCAAATGGCTAAGAAGTGTATGAAAAAGAGAAATGAGCCTGCTTGCTTATGATCCCAGAAATCCAGGATAAAACAACAATGTGAAACTATTTTGGCTGTCAAATTTCAAGAAGCAATCAATGCCAATAGCAAATGTTGGGGACAATGCGTAAAAATGAGCCCTTTCATACATCCTGGCTGGAAAGAGAATGGAAACAACCTTGAGGAAAGGTCAAGTCCTTGACCTGGTCGTTCTGCTTCTAAGAATTTAATCCTTAGAAAACTACTTTCAAATGTGCAATATTTTTCGATAATAAAGACAAAGTCAAAAATACACACGTCCACTTGCGGACTAGCATACATTCGTTAAAAATGGTGAGGAATGGAGCAGCTGTAGCAATCCAGAGAGACATCCACAACTTATCAAGTTAAAAAACAGACGATACAAGGGCATCCTGGGTGGCTCGGTCGGTTGAGCGTCCAACTCTTGGTTTCGGCTCAGGTCGTGATCTCCCAGTTCGTGGGTTCGAGCCCTGCATTGGGCTATATGCTGTCAGCGCAGAGCCTGCTTGGCATTCTCTCTCTCTCCCTTTCTCCCTGCCCCTCCCTCACTTGTGCTTTCTCTCTCAAAATAAATAAATAAACTTTAAAAAACAGCTGATACAAGAGTACTGACTCACCAACCCCTTCTAAGAAATAGAGGAATACTTTGTAACGACTGCAACACCCACACCAGCACTCAGAACAAACTCCAGGGGACTTTAGCCCCCAACTGGGATCTGTGCTTATCTCTGGGTTCTTGGGACAAAGGGTAAATTTTACTTTCTTCCATTTGCTTCCTTTCTAATGTTTGGCCACAAATCTTGCTTTTGTGCTTAACATTTACATATGAGAAAGCAGTGACCAGATGGCAGAGGTTTCCTGCCCTGCGGGGTTGGTGAATTTTCGTTCCCATCATCCCAAGGGGGAATATATCCCCGAACATTTCTAAGTGAAAGCTGAACAGATCTAAACCGGGCAACTTGAGGCTACAACTGTTTCCGCCACTCTGTTTGCTCTGCCTGGCCGGCTCCGCCTGGGTGACTGATGACAGCCAGCATCTGGCAGGATGGGATGGCCAGGCGGCAAATGGCAGGGACAGAGCTGTGGCCGCAAGGCGGGCCCTCGTGGCACCCAGACAGGCGGGATCTAGGGAACCCCCACCCACAAGACCCAGCAAGAAGCTCTGAACGGAGGAAAGGAAGGGATCAGGGGTGTGTGGGAGGCATCCCATCCAGCCCCTCCAGGGTGAAGGGCTTAATGCACCCGCCCTCCGAGAGGTGCCTGCTGTTTACCAAATCTGGTAGACACAGGAACCCAAAGGGCGTCCTTGAGAGGAGTGAAATGTGACAATTTGTGCCAGCGTGGGGAAGGCAGAAAACAGAATGGCGACCCACCACACCCTTGCAGAGAATCGCTCTACCCTGTGCACCAGCTCAAACTCTATTTCCCAGGGATCTGAATGACAGAACCTGACCTCCTTGCTGTTACTTCCAAGGAGCGTCTGTTGCTGCTGGCCCAGAAGATCCTCTCGGCCCTCCCCTCCCTCTGCCAATTACCTAATGGGCTGGAAACTTCGCTCAAATTCATGAGGGGAGTTCCTACCGGAGAGGACCTTACAGGGAATGTTTTAACGTTAAGGCAAATAATTACTCCCTTATTCGTCTGGTCCAATGTATTTAAACGGTCCCTTTATAAAACACCTTCATTTTACGCGTTGTTTCCTCTCCCGCTTCCCCAAAGAATTTGAGGTATTGAAAGGTGTACTTCATTGAAGACCTTCTCCTCCCCTACCAGCCACTTCCTCAGGGACAAGTGTCTGTGCCATCATCCCCATCTGACACTAGAGCAAACGATCACACAGCAAGTGATGGAGAAGATTACTTGCAGTGAGAACCACCTTACAAACCAGTCAGGGCCCACTCTTACTCCACGGACATCCGAGTCTTAAGATCAAAGAGGCCCAAAGGCGCAGCTAGATCCCGCCCCCCCCCCCCCAAGTACTGTGCTCCATTAAACTTAAGAAACATCTCCAGGGGCGCCTGGGTGGCTCAGTCGCTTGAGCGACTGACTCTCGGTTTCAGCTGGGGTTATGATCTCGCGGTTCGTGAGTTCGAGCCCGCGTTGGGCTCTGAGCAGACTGTGGGTGGATCCTGTCTGGGATTCTGTCTCTCTCTCTCTCTCTGCCCCTCACTCGCTCTCTCTCTCTCAAAATAAATAAATAAACTTAAAAAAAAAAAGGTGACATCTCTAAACTTGTCTTCCAGGCAAAACACGGTGCCAGGCGCCATGGAAAAACCAAACGCACACCCGCACACGAGCAAGCACGCACACATGCACCCCGCCAAGCCCCTTAAAAGCCCTTACGATGTAGAAGAGGGAGAAGTAACTGTAAGTTAGTTCCTGGAGGGTCTATTGCCTCACCGGAAGGTGCCCCCCTTTCATGTTACCTTCCCAGGACTCGGCAGCTCTAAACGTGCGACAGAGCACAAGCCGATAAGCGTAAGAGTAAATGTGCAGGTAAGTGTGGGGAAAGCAAATTCAACTGCGGGAACCACGGAGCACTTCACTAGGAAGGTCAGGTTTAACTCGGCCTGTGAGCTGCCGACACAGCGCGGGCAAAGACACAGAGGTCTGTCGTCTGCTGGAACTTGACCAACGGGTCAATGCCCAAGGAGGTCAGATGAAAGTCACGGAGGAGCCAAAGTCTTCATCTCGAAAGATGCAGCTGGACCAGAGTGGCATGGCTGTCCTCGTGTTTCCAGGGGACGATGGGTCTGTAGGAGCTGGCTCCAGTCCAGGTCAGAGCAATGGCAATGGCGTCAGAATGTCGGGCACACACATAGAGAAATCACGCGTGGGTGGGGAGAAGGGGGCCAGAGGTGACAAGAGGCTTCTTATTCTGAGTGTCTGTCGGGAGCCTTTCCCTCCCGACCCTCAGAAGGAACCATCCTCCTGACAGCTGACTCTTGGACTTACAGCCACCCCAACTGCGAGAAAATACATTTCTCTGGTTTAATCCACCCGGGCTGCGGGGCTTTGTTCCAGAAGCCCAGCAAACACATACAGAAAGGTAAGAGACGAGAAGTCCAGTCAGGAGAGTTCGTTCAGGAGGAAGTTACATGAGGAAAGGGGAGGTCAAGGGTGTCAAATGTTCCCCAGTGGGAGAGATGAGTCCACATGGTTAGATTTTAAAATGAGGTGAGAATGTCAGTGACCTTGTAAAAAGCCAGTTCACAATATATTAAGTATGTAAGACTTAAAAAGCAGGGGGCCAGGGAAACCTGCGTGGCTCAGCCAATCGAGCGTCTGACTTCGGCTCAGGTCATGATCTCGCGGTTTAGGAGTTCGAGCCCCGCGTCGGGCTCTGTGCTGACAGCTTGGAGCCTGGAGCCTGCTTCGGATTCTGTGTCTCCCTCTCTCTCTCTGCCCCTCCCCTGTTCACATTCCATCTCTCTCTCTCTCTCAAAAATAAACACTAAAATTAAAAAAAAAAAAAAAAAAAAAGCAGGGAAACAACAAGTAGGTGTAACCGAACCAAAGTGGGCTCGGCTCGTGGGGAGTCAGAAACTGCACCGTCACACAAAGAAAACTTTTATTTGCAACAACTAAGGAGATCACTCATGGGGAATGGTTTCCAAAGCCATGACTCTCCAAGAGAGGGTGAATGGGTTCCTCCTGTTTGGGGTTAGGATGACTATTTAGATGGGGAAGCCTTGTCATCCTGCGTAGAGGCGGGCATAAGATGTCACATGAGCCTTAAGGAAACGTGCCTGTATACTGTAATGGTATGTTATGTAAATGAGGCTGAGGCTCCTCCCTGGGCCGAGACTTTAGCGTTTTGATGATGCAAAGGCGACCCTAGGTCATTCCAGAGGTCAGCTCATGGTCCACCTGCGTGGGTGGGAGTCATGTTCAGCTCAAAGGATCTGGGTGGTCTGGGCCTACCAGAGATTTTATCAGGACAGTCACCATCACCAGGGGGATGGTGGCAGGTTTCCTTGATCTGAGTGAAGCGGAAAGCTGGAGAAATGTTAAGACAAAGGTCAGTGAGTATAAGGCCGGGTCTTAGGATCTACACAGGGTTGGCCCACAGCAAAGGGTGAATGGGGCTGACAAGAATAAGGTGGAAAAGTGAGAGCAGCAAGGGGGGACTCTCCTTCTGGAAGCTTTGCATTCCAGAGAGGGAAATGGGGAGGCAGTGAGGTCAAGCAAAGTCTTGCGTTGACTTATGTTTATGAGCTTAAGGAAGGAAAATCTGAGATTTGAGTTGAGAAATGGAAGCCCATTAGATTAACGGCAAAGCCAAGTTTTCCTTGTAAAGGAGTTAAGGACGTCTGTTCCTCTGAAACAGGAAGACAGGTGAGTATCTGAAGTAGAGATGGAGAATGTTGACGTTGAGGGTTACAGGAGTTGCAGTTCGTGCCCTTGATCCCCCCAAATAGGAGGCAAGGTCATCCCCTGAGAAGGCATATGGGTGAGAAGAGCGGGGTAACTAGGAAGCACAGAAGTACAGACGTAGCAGATAGGACAAGAAATCAGCCTGGAGCTCAGGAGAAGGATTAGTAAAAAGAATCGGGGCCCCAGCTGTTGTTGAACAACATAACTTTTTAATGAAATCAACTGAGCTGGCTGAGAACTTGAAAAAGTAAATGCTTGACTTTATTCAAGGTTGAGGGTTGCACAGTGAAGACAGTAATAGGTCAGGAAGGTCAACGAGTACAGGGTTCTTGGGAATTCAGAGTAGAGGTAGTGGCCCAGGGTTCTACGCGAGGCTTGCTAATGACCTCTAAAGAGACAGAGTCATTACAGGTTACACGTCAGAAGGAGGCAGCTGCACAGTTATCCTAAAGAAGGAGTCTGCCAACCATAGGCCATGGGCCAAAATCCGGGCCACCCTTTGTTTTTGGAAGTAAAGTTTTGTTCCGACACAGCCACACTCATTCATTTACATCCTGTCAATGGTGGCCTTCCTGCTACAACAGCAGGGGTGAGAAATTGCAGCAGGGACCACAAGACCTGCAAAGCCTAAAATATTCACTATCTGCCCCTTTCCAGAAAAAGTTTGCCAATCCCTAAAGGACCAGAACTGTAGCATGAAAAAGCAAGTGGCAACACCAAGCAAGCAAGAAGGGAGGGAGAGCCAAGACTAGGCCAAGCTGATGACCAAGGCAGCGGGCACGGGATTGGGTAAAGGGCACCATCAGGCGGCCCCAGCCTACGACCAAGGGCAGAGCAACCAGGGCAACCCTGAAAACCCAATGCAGAGAGCAAGCCTGAAGTGAGGGAGACTGCAGGGGTTTCCATCTGTCCCCTAGAACCCCCACAAGAGGCTCATATTGGGGGAATGAGCTAAATCAATATGAACAATCCAGCAAGAATGAGGCAAAGGCTTCACCATGAGTTCAGTGGGTGGCCACCAGAGAAGGATAGGGGCCAACACAGAGTCCAGTGGGTGGCCAACATGGGACGGTGGTAGAGTCTGTAAGTCAGGGCAATACAGGTTATCTTTGACCTACCATACTCACAGGTGCCCCAACTGACATTCCAACCCTACCAACTGGCCGTGGATTCTCTTCTTTGTTTATGAACTAGGGTTTGCCCACATGTGCGTCCATCAAAGGACACATCTCCCGAGAGCCGGATGGGGAAAACAGGACAGGCCATCTGCCTCAGGACCAACTCCAATGGTGTGAGGGAGAGGGCATCCATGTGAAGGCAAAAGTGTCCCACGAGGCGAATGTCACAGTCAGAGTATGTATGACAACGTTCTATGGAAGTTTCCTGGACAATCGTAATTACAAAGGCAGGATAGCCTGGCAGCTTAAGGGCTCGGCTTCTAGTCGTGAGTCCAGCTTCCCTATTCATTAGCTGAGGGACTTTCAGCAAGGTGCTTAGCTTCTCCTCATCCATACAAACAGAAACAATAATGGTATCTACCTCACCAGGTTGTTGAAAGGATTAAAGGAGTTAACATATGTGAAGAACTCAGAAGGGAATACTTACATAACCATTAGCTATAATTATACTGCTTCAATCTTTATGCTAATTTTCATGTGCCCCTCAGTCTTCTACTCTATATAAAGGTTTGATCTTCTAGGGCAGAATACACACAACCCAGAGAAAGCAATGTCCTGTCCATTTCAGTCACCGAGTTTCACATCCACTGTCTTCGCCTCATGTCAGTTACAAAGCATAAAGCGATGGGCAGGAAACCGTCCCCATCAACACTGACGTGCTGAAACAGGTGCCTTGAGTTGAAAAAGCAGCAAAAAAGGATCCAACAAAATATAATTTATTAGTCATCTGAACACGTCATGGCTGGGTGATAAATGCCAAGCACATCAATTATGAACTATTCTTACAACAGGTTTAACATCAGGGAACGCGACATCGGGGAACCTGTATGTCGCACACGTTCCTTATTTGTTTCAACGACAGGAGAAAAACATTTGGGGTAAAAACGGTAAATGCAATTATTTTGCATGAAGCAGGGCAGCCTGCATCGGGGTCCCGCCTGGGAGCGGGCTGCTGAACATCTGTCAAAGTGTCAACTCAAACCACAGACGTGAAGAACTTCGTCAAGCTTCCGCGTAGCTAACTGAAGTTGGCGGGGTGGCGGAGGGAGAGGATGGAAAATCACAGGTAGAATACATCTCTCAGTTCTCAGGTGCCTTTAATGTGACTATATCTGCAGTCTTTCTGGATGTCTCTGTCCTCTGATTGCCCTGCACCGGGAGCAGTGCTGGGGGGAGGGGAGGGACGTTCTCCTCCAGCCTCGCTTTCCTCCTCTTTGTCTCATGTCCACAGCAGCCCTGACCAGATGATGTGGCTCAGGGCAAATCACTCGGGGTCTCAGATGGGAGGCAGGCTCCGGGCCTCCTGTTCTCCAACCCTACCCTGAGGGAACCAAAGATGCTGTAATATCATGGAAAAGCAATGGTTCCAGAAGCCCTCCATGTGAAGCTAAGGAAGGAAGGAAGACGATTCTTCTAACTAGGTCTTGCCCACCCAGGGAGTCCCAGAAGCAGTAGGGCCACTGGGGAAGAGGGGATGGGCGAAATAGGGGATCAAGGGGTCCAAACTTCCAGTGATAAAGTAAATCGCAGGGATATAACGTAATACAACATAGGGACTACGGTAATAATGTTGAAATAACTTTGTACGGTAACACGATAACTAGACCTAGTGAGGTCATCATTTGATGATGTATACAAATATGGAATGCCCATGTTGTACACCTGAAACTAATCTAATACTGTATGTCAGTTATAAATCAAGAAAAAGGAAAGAAGAATAAAGGCAGGCAGGCAGGAAGGAAAGTAGGCAGGCTCTAAGCCTGCTGCAGACCCAGGCATCAGGATTCACATTTGACCAAGATCCCCAGGTAATACGCAGGCACCTGTTTGAGAAAAGCTGTTCTCGACCCGGGTTCTCAACGGTGACTATACAGTGGAATCATCTGGGGTCTTGGTCCCACCCCAAGATGCTGACATCACCGGTCTGGGATGTGACGATGGGGCATTAGGATTTTTTTAAGGCTCCCCAGGGGATTCGAATGTGCAGACAACTGAGAAACACTGAACTAAATCTTCCACTTCAGGTTCTAAAACTCAAATCCAGGGGTGCCTGAGTGGCTCAGTCGGTTGAGCGTCCGACTTCAGCTCAGGTCACGGTCTCGCCATTTGTGAGTTCGAGCCCCGCGTCGGGCTCTGTGCCGACAGCTCGGAACCTGGAGCCTGCTTCGGATTCTGTGTCTTCCTCTCTCTCCATCCCTCCCCTGCTCAAGCTCTGTCTCTCTCTGTCTCAAAAATGAATAAAAAACATTAAAAAAAAATTTTTTTAACTCAAATCCAGGGCCAGCCAACCTCCCTCTGGAGAGGTCTGTATCACCTTTCCCAAGACCACAGGAGGTCACCCACTCCCAGGAATTCCAAATCCGTACCTGCCTCTTGCATTTACCATCCCCCCTAGCGACTAGGCTCCTATAGGGTGCGGCCACTTACAGAGAGTGCTGCCTATCAGCACTGGCTCGTTTGCTCTCTCTCTCTCTCTCTCTCTCTCTCTCTCTCTCTCTCTCTCGTGCCCACGGCAGTGCTCCAAATCAGAGGACAGAACTTTCTTCTTCGGCAACACCTTTCATCCAGGGATCTCCAAGCACACGACTCCCCAGGGCCCATCGCTTTAGTCCCTTCTGCTATGCAAGATTCTGAGTCAGCCTGCAGCACAGATAATAATTGAAGGCTGACAACAATCTCTGAGTGTGAGTCCACTGAGTATCAGCACTTATGTTTCCTTCATTTTTAAAAATTCTTCTTAAAGTTTATTTATTTTGAGAGAGAGAGAGAGAGAGGGAGAGAGCAGGGGAGGGGCAGGGAGAGAGGGGGAGAGAGAGAATCCCAAGCAGGCTCCACAATGTCAGCTTGAACTCATGCACCATGAGATCACGAACTGAGCCGAAAGCAAGAGTGGGTCGCTTAACCGACTGAGCCACCCAGGCGCCCCTCCCTCATTTTCAGACCCGTGGTTCCTCCTGTTGCCCACTGCCCTTGGAGGGCTCCGTGGATCCTGTGCGTCTGGGTTTCTGACAGCGGCGTGTATCTCTGGGTGTAAGAAGTACAGAACTTTGGTATTTGTTAGGATCACACAAGGCAGAAGCCAGCAGCACTTAAATCTAGCAGAGCAAGATGTGGGTTAGCGTCCATGCGACTAACTTGAGGGCTGGGTCGGAGAACCACCGGCCTCAGCTGAAGGCAGACAGTCTGTCCTCTACCGGCTACCACTTCATGTCTCACGAAGCGGAAGGACTGGGGCCACCCAGGAAACAGACCTGAAAGCCACACACCCCGCAGATCCCTCTTTACGGCTCCGCATCCATGAGTTCGCCCAAAAAAGTCATTTTTTAACTGTTTATTTTTGAGAGAGAGAGCACGTGGACACACGCAAGAAGGGGAAGGGCAGAGAGAGAGGGGGGACAGCACAGAGCCCGATGTGGGACTTGAACTCACAAACTGCGAGATCATGACCTGAGCCAAAGTCGGACGCTTAACCCGCTGAGCCACCCAGGCGCCCCCCCCCAAAAAAAAAACCTGATTGAACCACAGTGATTTCACAAAGTCAGATGCCGATCTTTCTTGCAGGGAGTCTGTCTGTGACAGCCAGGGGAAGGTGGGGACTTCAGCTGGTGAGTCACAAGCCTCCGGGGCCCCGCCTGCAGTGGTGCTGATTCCCTTCCACCACATTCTGACCCTGGGCACGTGACCGAACCTCGCTGCATCTCCGCATCTCCATCTGTAAAATGGGGGAAGCACTAATCCTCAGGGAGCTGACGGCACATAGGAAGCACTCGGCAGGTTCGCTATTAGCCCTGTCACTTCCTGTTGGAGGGGGAATGTGTGTTTATGTGTCTGTGCATAAAATGAATCATCAACCATCGACCAGATTAAATAACAAAGCAACTGGTTTTAAGAACACGCAGCAGGAACGCTGGAGGCTGAAATGCTACATCGACGTGCCGTACAGATGTTTGAAGTTTTCTTACCAGACTATAAAAATGTTTACACAGTAATTAGGCCTGTTATCAGTACGCAAACAGATTACACTCTACAGAACGAATGAACAGCTCAGAAACCCATTTTTCATCAGGTTCAGAGCGCTTTCCTAATTCTTGGGTTTACCAAAATAAATTCACTTCCTGACAACACGGAGCCACTGCTGAGTGCCGGAGAGTGGCGCCCGGGTGGGGGAATCGGCAGAGGGCGCACACACGCGCGCACACACACACACACACACACACACCCCACTTACTCTCTCAGGTCTTCAATTTCCCCCCTGTAAAATGAGACAACCCGAGGCCCCCTCTCCATGGCTCTATTCCATTACCATCATTCTCTTCGGAGCACATACTTGCTCTCCTTTTCATCAAGAAAGGACGTGTTTAATTATGGTAATGATGGGGAAGGTGGTAATTCTGCTGAATCACATAATGAGACTCCAATCCCACTCTCGTTCGGTTACATTAACATGGACTTTGGGCCACTCATTCCTGGCTCGTGAGCCCCCAAGATCCAGTCTGCGTGACGAGGCCACGCAGACAGACGGCTCTTCCCAAACGCATGGGCAGTGGCTTAAGTAACACTTCACTGAGTGTTATTCTTTTCCCGTTTTCAAGGGACGAAAGAGTATTCTGTGGTAATAAATATGTCACCAAAATAATTGGCTCAGCTCCCTGGTTTGCTCCTCCTAAGTTTCCGTATCGGCTAACTTTTGTTAATGAAAACAATGCAATCGTGATACCAACTTTTGGGCTCCAGTCCTAGAACAATAATGTTTCAAGGCTCAGAGATGAACTTTTAATGAGTATTTAATTGCTCGATTCTTTATAAGCATAAAGCGTGCTTTCAGTGAACACTCTGAATACCAAAAGGGCAAGATTCAGTTTCTCTTAGCTGAGTTATGTGTTCAAGTTTTCCCAATGGTTTTGTCGCAAGGGGGGAAAAGGTCATCTGGGTAAGAGCTCGAGAGGAAGGAATTTTGCGGAGTAATTGGGATAGGGTGATTTGTTTTAGCAATATTCCAAAATCCTTCAACAAAGTATGGATGCAGGGATCTGAAACACACACGGAAAAAAAAAAAATCGAACAATATATGACCAGAAATGTTAACGGTCTGGGGAACGACAGGGCAGAAAGGTACTTTTATTTTTTTTATATAACATTTCTGTGTTGCTTTAATTTCTTATAAAAGAAAGAGAATGTTTGCTCTCCGCACTAAAAATATTTTTTAAGCATAAAACAAAGCGCCACCGATTGGACAGCTGGTGTCGACTATAAACATCCTCTTTTCTGGCCCAACCAGGACCGTGGGTTTTGACATCAACCTTTCCAGAAATGAAACGGGAGGGGGAAAGTGTGTAGCAGACAGAATCTCACAACACCCCTTAAAATCATTTTTTCCTGATTATAAAAGAAACGTGTGCTCATCTTCAGGAACGTAAAAATCATCTGCAATGCCAACACCTTTGGACAGCAGCGTTAATATATTTAGTCCACTCCTTTCCATTATTCTATACCATGTTTTTAAACAAAACTGAAATCATACTAGAAATGTGGTTTCAATTAACTGGTACAGTAGAAACCACTAAATTAAGGTCACCAATGCATTCTCTCTCCATCTGTTACTCTTAAACTCTACATTTTAACTCTGATGGATAAAAACCCACTTTATTGTACCAAGATGGTGCACACAGAATGCACAGCTGCCAGGGTGCTCTTTTGAAAACATAAATTATGTCACTCCCCCGTTTGAACCTCTCCGGCAGCCCCCATCAAACTCAGTGTCAAACCCAAACTCTACAAGGTGACTTCGCAGGCGCCCCATAAATGAGCCCCTGATTCTTTGAACTCGTCTTCTACCACATTAGCCTCCTTCCTGTTCTTCTAACGCACCCGTTTTGTTCCTACCTCAGGACCTTTGCACTGGCTGTTGCCACCACCCAGAAGTTCTTCTCCAGATCTTTCCCAACTTACTCAGCTTAAATATGGCTCCTCACTGAGAACTTTCTTGACCGCCCAATCTGAAGTGGCACCTCCAATTGTCTCAGATCATCAAATCTCATTGCCGATTTTTGTTCTTTTTACTGTAAGTTACACCACAAGACTATGAAAGCACCACCTCTAATTCACCATCTTCCCCAGACCTGAACCAGATATGCTCAAT
The DNA here is from genome assembly GCF_024362965.1 of Panthera pardus. NCBI lineage: Eukaryota > Metazoa > Chordata > Mammalia > Carnivora > Felidae > Panthera > Panthera pardus. The sequence goes on along the minus strand of NW_026526969.1, from coordinate 1,482,243 downwards.
AAGTATCAGTTAAATGAATGAAAATGTTTTCAGGGTATCCAGATTTGTGGGGCAGGACATAAAGCAACCTACTTAAACAGGCCTTATTCACAGCAGCAGGGCCCCTTAATGAGACTCAAAAATAGGTCGTCACCTTCTCCTGCAGCCTGGTCATGGACAGCGGCCCACAGCACCGCCTGTGGGAAAACAAGTGAGTTACTCAGTCTTGGCCAGACCTTTGTTTTGCTTATCCAGACCATTACCTAAACCGGAAAGCCAGTGGCCACACTATACCCTTCCCTTTCTCCTACCCCTACATCAGTTACTTAGTAAGTCCTCTCTCCTGTGAAGGAGATACCTAACATCTATGCCACCATCTTCTAACAGGATCATTCCAGAAAACTACTCTCCCCACCCCCAATGCCCTACCCAAAGCTCTGCTAATTGGACATTTCCTCTGAGCGCTTGGAATGTAGCAGAATAATGGAATGAGGAAGAGGAGGAGGAGGAAGAGGAAGGTGACGGAAAAGTTGACAGATTATGGGTGCTTCCATAGTACCCACTGGTATGGAAACGGAAAGCAAGTCTGCCTCGAAGATCCCCACCACTACCTAAGTCTCCCCCGCTCCGTGTCTGGCTCTTCAGCCCTGTGACTTCCCATCACAGGTTTTAGCCAGAGTTGCTGTCGGTTACCCACAACCTCGCTGGCATCCACGCCCCTGGTCTCCTCCCCGGCAAATCCATTCTCCGCCGGGTCTCCAACCAGACTTACCTACAACTCGAATCTGACCACACTGCCCACCCCCAACAGAGAAAGGCTGAGCCCCGAGTCCTGACCCAAGGTCTCCATCGTATCATTCCGGCCTCTTCTCTTGTTGCTCCCTCCCTCCACCTTCAAGCTCCAGGAACTGTGAACCCCAGGCTGCCTCCTCCTATTCTCCGTGCCTTTTCCCGCCCCTCTCACCCCTGGCCCGCCCTATTTCCTCTGCATTGGAATACCCATTCAAGGCCGACTGCCTTGCAATCATCTTTTAAGCTCAGCTCAGACATCGCTGCCACACTAGGCTGGATGCCTTCCGTCTCTGCTCACAAATGTGTAGCCCTAACACATGGCCTGCCTTCCCCACTAAACTGTGACTGTTTTGATGACAGGCGCTGTGTCATAGTCATCTCTGTATCCGTAACCACATAATAGGCGCCGAAGGCATTTTGGTTAGATGTTAAGTGATTAAACACATAATTCACTTTGAAAACCCCAGGTTGGAGGCAACAATGTGTTTTTGTTTTCCCCCTTTCTGACCGTATTCAGCACTACCCTCAAACTGAGCGACCGAGGGATCAGCCAGGGCTCTGCCCATCGCGAAGGATGATCGCTTGAGAGTCACGACGCACACTGTTTTCAAAAGCATCAGAGGCTGTCTCTGGTGGTGCTACCTGACGGTTCTCCATCACAAGAGGACCTTTCAGACACTCTGACGACATCAGTTTAGGCCTCCAGTGAAGGGCAGAGATGCCCCCTACCCCATACCAACGTGGGCACAGGCAGAGAACGTGCGAAGAAAGCATCAGCAGCCTACAATCGAAGCAACCCGGTCTGGAACTTGACACGGCTCCGGTGTGGGCGCACCTGGAGGGCAGGGCACCTGCCTCCAGAGCTCCTCCGGTGCCCGGGCTTCCTCGTCGGGAACGACGAGCAAACATAGGGTGCCCACTAAGGGGCTGGCGCTAAAGAAGGCATGGAAGGTCAGAGGCTACTCAAACACTCCTCAGCTCATAAGCAGCACTGTGGGCTTAGACTCAGGAACCCCAGCCTCTTAGAATCAAACCCTAAACCCTGCCTCTCACCCACAAGCTGCAACAGCCTCAGGAAAGGTATTTCGCTTCCCTGGGCATCAATTTCCAAATATGAAAAACAAGGATAACGTGAACTCAGATGTGGAAGTGTCCGGTACCAAGTAGGGACTCAGAGACAAGGTCTCCAAAGACCTTAAACCTCCCGAGTCCTACCAGAACCTGGGGGTTCCTCTCACTATAACAACTAGCGCCCCCTTCTGCCACCCAATGAGCACTGCATGGGCTGCCAGTACTGGTCAGGACTGGCAAAGCTGGGGCCAGCTAGGACCGGGCTCAAGGACCAGCTCACAGAGACCTCTCCCCAGCTGTTGACCCAGGAGCACACTGTCCCTCCCAACGCCACTTGCTATGGAAAAGAAATTTCTAGACTGGAGCCCAACCCTGCCCAATATTCAAGCCCTGAGCAGAGGCCTCCCGCCGTGGAGACAAATGTTCAACTCACCTAAGCAGCTGTCCCACGCGCACCCTCACCCCCCGCCCCCCCAGCCCCGCTGCCCCTTAGCGAGGAAAGCGGGTCATCTTCTCCACGGAATCAACTGGATTAAACTATTTTCTTTCTAAAGAGCCCCTCTCCTGCACCCGCACCGAAGGCCTGATTACTGGCAATGAGCAACACTCAGAGTTCAGAGAAAGGTGGATCTTGATGAACAATTCTAAGAAGATTCAGCGCTCCTCCAATCAAATACGCTAGGGATTGTGTTACCGGACTGTTTGGCTTTCATTACTCCGCGTGGATACATCCAGTAGCCAACTTGGGTGTTGTGGACCAGCTTCTCGGTAAACAGAGCCTGTCTTCAGACAGCTAGTCTGAAGTGTCTGCAGTGAGCTCAGAAAGGGGGGCCACGCGGCTGGGCTTCCGCCCGCGCAGGCCGCTGGGGAACGCAGCCCCGGGCATCCACGGGGCATCCGTGGGGGCCGCCGCCGCCGCCCGCCCAAGAGACTGGCAAAGTTCCGCAGCTCCGGGAATGCATCCTAAACCGGGTGTCACCGCAGAGCCCAGGAGAGGTCGGAGTGGCCCCCTCAGACTCCAGTCAAAGCCTCAGATAAACAAGCAGCGAATACAATCCGGACTCCACCAACACTTCCTTCTTCGTCCCCCCCCCCCCAAAAAACTCCCTTCCACCCCACAAAGAGGAAATAAAAACCACCAACAAGCCAAGGAGGAGAGCTGGAGTCCAGCTTCGATTTAAAAAAAAAAAAAAAAGCCCTGCTCTAGCCTCAAGACAATTTCACACCAAGTGGCTTTAAAACCCTTCCCAAAGCTCTGATGCCTGGATTGAAAAAGAGTTTATCTCTTTGACTGAAAGCCAGCGGTGAAAGCAGCAGAACGGGGCAATCTTAGGAGTTAGTTTTCCCATTTGCACAAATGCGGGGTGTCTGGACATCCCGAGGGCAGAAACCTACCCATTCTTCCTAGAGAAGGTCACCTAGCTCTAACGCGGAGGAGGATCTTATTCGCGTGAGACTGTCGTTATTAATTAGCACGCCTCGGGCTCCGGTGGCCACGACCCGGCACGGCCACACACGGCACCGGCTGCTGATCTCCGAGCCCGGCAAAGTCTCCTTTTCTGCGGAAAAACAGGCTCGGGGCCTGGGGATGGCGCCCCGGTCTTGGCACCCGGGGAACTGCAGGCACACTTGCACCTGGGCTCAGGGCTTCAAACCAACCGCAGGGAAAGGCGCCTTCTTCACGCACGCCTCCTCAGAGCGAAAAAGAGCAGTGGCAAACGCTGCGGCGGGTGGGGGCAGAGGGCGCACGTGGCGGGCGCCTCGGAGGCAAAACGCGGCCCTGGGTCCCCGCTCGGCAGCACCGTCCCGTCGGCGTGGGGCGTCCTCCGCTCGCCCTGGCCCCGGGGCCCGCCCCAGAACTACCTGCTGCTGCCTAGGCGCCCTCAGGCCAAGTCTGAGGAAGTTCACTCCCCGCCGCGCCAGTCCGGGGAGGCTGGGGCGCCGCGTAAACCCGGACTGCCCGGGACAACCGGAGCCCGCCCCTGCCCGGGCGCCCGACCCCGGGAACTGCCGGGGGCCCGGGGCCGGCCGAGCAGCGGCCAGGTCCCAGCCTGCACTCCCGAGGCCTCCCGGGTTATCCCCGGGGCCCGCGGACCCCGGGCGGGTGGCGGCGAGAAGCGTGCGCCCCGGAGGGCTGGCAACCCGCGCCGGGGGTGGGGGTGGGGGGGTGGGGGGGGGAGCCGGAGGTGGAGGGAACCCTGCGTCCCGCCTCTCCCGATCGCCATGACCCCGGCTTCCCGGAGACCTGGAAGCCGCGCTGCTCTCCCACCTGGGCTGCGGTGCGGCTCCCTCTCCTCCCCTTCCTTCCCGCCGCCCGGGCGCCCGCGGCCGGGGGCGCGCAGCCCAGCGGCCCCCCGGCGCCGCGGACTCCGCGAGCGGCGCGCAGCCTGCAGCCCGCGCGGTCCGGGACGCCCGAGCGGGACGTCCGCGGCCCTTCCCGGCCCCACGCCCCCGGGCGGGCGGCCAGCAGCCACCCCCAGGGGAGGGCCAGGTGGCTCGGGCGGCCCCCGGCCCGCGCGGCGCCCTCCGCCGGAGCCAACAGGTACGGGAGGCGTTGTCCGCGGCCGGCCGGCCGCCCGCTCCGGGGCAGGGGCTCCGGCGCCGCGGAGAGGGGCGAGGACGGAGGGGAGAGGCGGGGGCGGAAGGCGCGGGAGGGCGCGAGCGGGCGGCGGCACTCACCTCTGGCTGGGCCGGGGCCGGCCGCGCGGCCCGCTGCCCCGAAGCCCGGGTTCCGAGGCGCCTCCGCGCGGCGCGGGGGGCTTCCTCCGAGGCCCGCAGGGAGGGGGGCGGCGCGGCCGCAGGCGCCGGCGGGCAGCGCTCAGCCTGGCGCTCACACCCCCAGCCGGCAGCCGCGTCCCCGCGCCGGCATCCTCGCTGCCGCCGGCTCCCACGGCGCCCCGGGCCGCTCCCCAAGCGCGCGCCGGGCCGGCGCGAGCCCCTCGTCGGCTCGGAGCGCGATCCGGGCACGCTCCTCCCTGTCCTTGTCCTCTGCTCCCGTCTGGGGACGCGTGCCCCGCACCCCGGCACGGCGCGCTCCTCTACCCCTCCCGCTCCCGCTGGCCGTGCAGAGCCCCGGCGCGCGGGCTCAGCCCATGTGCGCGGCTGTCTCGCTGCGCCCCGGAGCCCAGTGGCCGAGGCCCCGCCGGAGTTGCGCGCCCTAGAAACTCCATGCAGCTCCGGCCTCCTCCCCGGCTCCTCCCCGGCGGGCCCCCCGGGGCCTGGAGGCCGCCCGCAGCGCCGTCCCCGCTCTGCCTCCGGCCGCGACAGGAGCCGGGGTCCAGGGCTCGCGTCGGCCACCCGCGCCCCGGCTGCTCCGAGGGACGGGGAGCCCCCACCCCCACCCCTTCGCCTCTCCAATGGCTCCCTCGGTTTCCAGGCAGCGCAACCTGAGGAACGCCTCGGCGCGCGCGCACTCACACTCGCGCACACACACACACACACACACACGCACTGCACACACAGGCACACACGCGGGGGGCGAGCTGGAGCTTGGCAGACGGTCCTCCTTCTTTTCCTCCCCAAAGAAGCTGCCCACGTTAACTCCGGCAAACTGCCGTTTCTCCGTATTGGACAACTCGCCCGAGCGCCCCCCACCTTAACTGCTTCGTCCCCGGTGCCCACACCCTTGGGCCACAGTCCACACCTGCATCCCCACCCGGGGGAAGGATGGGAGGCCGAGTCCAGGGGCGGGAGGGGGATTCAGCGTGCCCACCCGTGCCACCATCCAGGGAGGCCCGACTGCGGCCATCGCTCCCCTGGGACCCGGGAACACTTGGTTTGGCCCCCATTTCCCTTTCCAAGGTCACAGAATGGACCCGATGAGGGGGAAAGGGCGTTTGGACACAGGTGTGAGTTAGAACTCCGAAAGACTCTGTGTAACCGCCCGGTGCTGACCTCCGCCAAGTCCATCCTCAGACCCTCTTTCTGTCTGCCCCGTGCCTCGAGGACAACATTATAGCTCAGTCCCCAGTCAACTTTCCAGTCTCCACCAGTCTACCTCTCCTGTGCCCGGAAGCTGACAGAACACGCATTGCCACGAAGGTCTGTGTCGTCAGGTAAAAGAAAGAATCAAAACACCGAGATGGGTCTCAGACTGTCCAGTAGACAGAGTCAGGCGCCTGCCAGTCCCTTTCTGCTCCTCCCAAGAGTGTGCCAAAGGGGTAAGGAACAACCCACCTGGCTGGAGCAAGCTAGTCTTTCCTTACTGCACCCTCCTTTCCACAGTCCCAAGTTTCTTGCCCCCCTCTAGGTGGCAGAAAGACCGCTCACCAGCTCAGATGCCTCCGATTCCCAGGACCAAAGAAAAGGTGTATCTGAAAATTCTCACACCAATCAGCAACCGAGCAGGAGACACTGCCATAAGCCTCTGGTCCAAACAGCTCAGCAATCACCTCTCTGCTGGCTGGGGCAGCTGCCAAGGGAATGTGGGAAATGGCCCTGCCAGCCAGACACGCAAGTTAATCAGGGTCCCCTCCTCGCCAGGCCTGCAGCCTGGGTATGGTTCCCCTGAGCCTTCATAATATTCATTGCGGGCACCAGTCCTCTGGCATTTAGCATTTGCTACCCTGCGTTATTACTGTCTTTTCTTGAGCCAGTCTTGCTTCCCAAATTATGTTCTTGAGCCACTGGCTGCGTCCTTTGTCCTTAGTTCAGATGTGCGTAGAAGTCGTTTTCAGGGGTTTTCATGAAGAGCTGTTGGCAGATGAACCAACAGCGTCGGTGATGTTTTCCTGTGATCCCTTCGTTTGGATGAAAACTGCATCATTTTCTAACAATCTGTTGCTTTCTGTAAGCGATTGTTTTGTCCCTTTCTGCATGGCAACCGGGTCACCAAAGCCCCTTGGCAAGACTATATACTGTTGAAGGAGAAGAAGGAGGAGGTGGAAGGCGGGGGGAAGGGGGAAGAGGTAGGAAACTGCAGGCCCAAAATGGTGTCACTGAGACTGAGTTGCCAAATCCCCAATGTAAGTGCAGTTTTAACCTCCCCTGGAAATGTAATCTTAACAGGTTGGCCAGGAATTTGTCAATCCACACCAATGAGTCCACTCCCCGGGCCCTCTCCAGCCCCCAAAGGAAGATGAGGTCATCTGCATGATAAGACCCCAGATTTTCCCCCCTAGAAAGCAGGTCTGAGCTGGAATAATCCTTTCCTTTTGCTAATAACTCTCTTGCCCCTACCTTCCATCTATAAAACCCTTCCATTTTGTGCAACCCCTCAGAATGCCTCTCTGCTTGCTGGATGGGACGCTGCCCGATTCACGAATCATTCAACGAAGCAAATTAGAGCTTCCAACTTACTTGATTGAATTTTAACAACACACACCTGACAGAGTTCCTGGTAGACTGCAGGGGCCACCATTGAACCAGAATAGGATATGTCGGCAGACGTTCTCTGCCCTTGCTTCCTGCCTGTGGGGATTTGGGCCAGCTTGTCCTCTCTAAAGCCCGCTGTCCTCGTCTGTAAAATGGGAATGATTACAGCATCTACTCTATAAGGCTGTTGTAAAGGTTAAATGTGATCGTGTGAAATAGTTCCCGTATAGAGGAGCTACACAAATCAATTCTAGGCAGAAAGTAAGCTTTCAACAAACGTTGGCTGTTGCCATGATTAGTGAGTAGTTAATACATACCAAAGACATCACCTTGGGTTTCGTCCCCAGATACTAATCTCTGCAGACCTCAAAACCTAGAGAAGCCAGGTGGCAGACTTCGGCAAGCACGCCAAAGGCAGTTTCCTGGTTCTTACCGACAATGACTATTTTGAGACTTCCAGGGTGAGTGTGTAGGTTCAAAGGCCCTGACACCCTTGCCCCAACTTTCATTCGATACATATTTATTAAGGGTCAAGCATGTGTCTTTTCCTTCCCATTAAAATGCCAAAGAAACTCTTGTGCTGATTAGCAGAATGGAAGCTAAAAGCAACCTAGAAAAAAGTGGGTGGGAAGAAGGACTGCCCTTTATCTTGCATTTGTAGCTGGATTGACATAAGTATTCTCTCCAACCCAGAACGATACAGCCCTCCAGGCGAAAGCTAGGGATAGGCCATAACTTCATTCTACCACCTGGCTTTGGGACTCAGAGTTACAAACCGGACACCTGGATAAATAGCAGCCTTACCACATGGTCATCATTTTCTGACATGGCCAAAGTCATTCCTGCCTCTACCTCATCCCTTCCCCTATCTTTCCTTCTTTGCTTTTACTTTTTTTCAAATTTTTTTAATCTTTATTTATTTTTGAGACAGACAGAGCACGAGCACAGGAGGAAGAGAGAGAGAAGGAGACACAGAATCCGAAGCAGGCTCCAGGCTCTGAGCTGTCGGCACAAGAGCCCAACGCGGGGCTCGAACTCACGAGCCGCGAGATCATGACCCGAGCGGAAGTCAGCCGCTTAACCGACTGAGCCACCCAGGCGCCCCTTTGCTTTCACTTTTAATGAACACGTTTACTTTCAGTGCCCAAGACACCCAAGGGTAGAGGGTAAGGAAGGGATCTGTTGTGTTCTAAACAGAAATAGGTAGAAAAAGATGAGTCATTTGGGTACACATATGCTGGAGGGTAAAGCTATTCATGTATTTCATCAAAATACAGGATTTAGAATGCATTGGGTTCTTTACGACACGCATTTTCTACTTGGTGGCTGGAGATTTTAGAGTGGTTTGTGAGGCAGCAACGGATCAGTGGAACAAACTTTGGTACCTGGAAGCCCACTACCCCTATAGCAAAAACCAGAAGCACTGGCCTTGGGATTGAACAATAGGCAACAGCCGTGCCTTTGAAAGACTGTTTTAAGTCAAAGCTGCCTCAGGATAATAATGTGACACATGGGAAGGTACCTAACGAACTCATGTATCTGACAAGGGAGGTTTCCAAGTAGAACACAGAGCCAAAAGAGTTTTTCTGGATGCCTATGATAAAAGACAAGCACAGATGCGTTAAAGAAGACACTATTCTTTAGTAGAATTTAGAGGAAATGGAAAGAACCAGAACATGCTGGTTCATTCTAGCATCTCCGAGCAACGGTTTACAAATCTAGAGCAGTAAAATGTGGACTCTGGATAAAGATTAAGTTAAGGGTGGGGCTATAAGATCCTTTAAGACCTCACGCATTTTTAAGGGCATTCGGGGAAGAGCTTCTAAGAATCTGAGAGACATGGCCCCTTAGCACCCTCACCAGGAGCTGAAGAGAGAGAAGGACCTATTCTTAAAGAAATGCAAGTCTGGCTTTTGTCTCCTGGATGAATTATAATTTGAAGCAAAGGAAGTCTTCAGTGGTGTAAAGAAAGTATACTAGCTTGGGACAAAAAGCGACAGAGACAGCACAAAAGGAAAGGAGACCGTTGGATCCACGATCCTCTAAAGGCAGCAAACAGGCTGCAAACATGTAAACAGGCTGCCATTTCTTATGGAAGACAGATGATGACTCAAGAGTGGAACCGAGAGTCCAAAAGTCCAAAGTGTAAAGGCAAGAGCCAAGGATCACTCCCAAGGGGTAGGACCAGGCCCCAGTTAAGGAACTAATGACGTATTTCCAGCCAGATTTCCGTGCTGCTCTGGATCAGTGACTGCTACGGAAAATAGCTTCCATATCCTCCCTTAGTGAATGCGATGCCTGTTACAGTGTTTACATTTCTTTCTCACCTGTGTACGTTGAGCATTTAAGCAAGAGCAGGGAGGGGTTCACAGATCTGGAGATGGAGAAGAACTTCACCCACGGAGCCTCATCTACGCCTGAACCTGCTCTAGATGAACAGATCCAGGACCTCAAGCCTGAGCCTGAGGCCGGAGGAGATGAAACTTTTCGAAGCTTTTCGATGTTTCTGGGTGTTTTTCATGTAGGAAGAATGTAAATAAATTTTTAGTATGGTGGATTAAATATGGCCACAAACGCTTTGATATTCCTCTTTTCAAGAGCTGGGATCTACATCTCCCTACATCTCCCTTGAATCTGAACAGAATCTATTGCTTTTTAAATAGAATACGGAAGTTATTCTGTGCCCGTTTCCAGGCCTAGGACTAAAGACACTGCAAGCTTTCATTTCCTGTCCCTTGGAACACTCTCTTGGAGCCCAGAGTCACTCTGTAAGAAGTCCGGTTACATTTTGTGAGGCAGCCCAAGCTAACTGTGTAGAGAGGGTGTGTGAAGGGAGGGGGGAAGAAAAAAGAGAGAGAGGGGAAAGAAGGAATGAAGGAAGGGAGGGAGGGAGGAAGGAAGGAAGCAAAAGGAGGGAAGGAAGGAAAGAAAGAAGGAAGGAGAAAGTGAAAGGAAAGAAGGAAAGAAAGAAGAGAAGGAAGGAAGAAAGGGAGGAAGGAAGGAAGGAAGGAAGGAAGGAAGGAAGGAAGGAAGGATGGAGGGTAGGAAGGAAGGAACACCTGGACAGTCTCCAACTATTCTAGCCCCTCCTGCAAGAGTCCTCCTAGCTGAGGCCCAAGATACTGCAGGGCAGAGACAAGCCATCTTCACTGTTCCCTGTCTCAATTCCTGACCCACAGACTAGAAGAGGGAGTAATAAAATGCTGTTGTAAGCCACTTCGTTTGGGGATGATTTGTTACATGGCAACAGATAACCAGAATGATTTGCTACCTTGAAAAGAGTCCAGACTATGTTGTAAAGTGGGAAAAGCAAGTTGTAAAATAACATATATGATACCATTTTTGAGAAAGAGAACTTTGTACGTGGCATCCGTATATACGCAATGTATCTGCACAGACTATGATTGTAATGCTATCTGTTACCTGACTAAAGAATCAATATTGGAGAGACTTCCACTTTTTAGATATGTATTATATACATGCTCTACAACAAATATTTTTAATATCGGCTGATTTTTTTTAATGAGGAAAACATGTCCTGCGTTTATTTTATTTCGAAGAAGTAAATATGTAGTATATACCTACAAAATGAATAACACACTCTACCCTTAAAAAAATAACCAAGGTTTAGTCTATTATGGGCTTATTAATGGAAAGAGATTATATTGACGCTTATGCTGATAGTTCTTTTAATATCTAGGATAAAGACAAATTCAAATTATCAACAAAGAAAAAAGAAGTTATCAGCAAAGGGAAAAAAATCAAGATTGGCTTCAGGAGTAACACTAGATCACAGAATAAAAATGAACCCACAAACTTAGAAGGTAAAATGTTATCACCCAGAGTTAATTCATCCAGTGAGGTTGTTATCATGTATGAAAGTAAAAGAAAAATATTTTCCTAATGAAACAGGTGAGGGAAAAAATGGCTTTTTACTTTTTCTTTGAAAAAAATACTCAAAAACTTGTAAGGCTAAAAGGAAAGGACTACCTCAAGGGATTTTGAGGTTTTGGGGCGTATCAGAGGCATAGAGAGAAAACGATCAGGTTTCAGCACTTCCGAGACAGCTAGGACGTGAGGGACAAAAATGCATGGGAAAGAAACCCTCAGAAAAATGAAAGCATCGGTGTGCTCTGCTTTGCCCCTAAAGAAAGGTGCCTCCTTTGAAGCTGTGTGGGGTGAGAGGTAAAGAAGAGAACCCCCAGTGACTAAGAGGGTACACCGTGAAGAAGACTATGCAGGAGTCTCAGGGGCCTGCAGAACAAAACTTGGAGGTCACAGCCTACCAACGAGGAAGGGGACTGATGAGCCCCCAGCGTTTCAGGTGAAGCTCTTGAAAGACTATCCACAAAGACAAAGGGCAGAGCAAAAGCCTTTGGAGTCAAGTCCATCTTCAGACTATCTCAATTATTGGTCAGCAAAAGGTGATCTGCATGTGTTCTGTCTGCCAGATGAGAATTTCAATCTCTCTGAGGGGACAGAACAACACATAGAGACGCTATAATATATCATATATAATAGCTGGCATTTAATCCAAAATTGCCAAGCATAGCAGGTGACAGGCAAATTAAGGAAAACTGGTGAAAAAACAGACAAGAAAACCATAGGAGATCCAGATATTGGAGATGTAGAAATAATAAACAACCAAATTGAGATAAATTTTCAAGAAAATAAATGGTAAGACAAAGAATTCACCAAGGAAGAACTAGAATGTATTTTAAAAACAGAATTAAATACTAATAATAATCATTAAATAACAAATACAATAGCTCACTAGATGTGCTTAAAGCAGATTCAACAGAACGAAAGAGATTGCTGAACTGTTCCTTAGTTTGGTAGAAAATATACTACCAAAGAGAAGAAAGAATCAAAAATAGAAAAAAGAGCTTAAGAGACACATAGAATATGGTGAATAGACAAACATATAATTGAGGTTTGGAGAGAAAGAATGGGGTAGATGCAGTATTGGCTGAGAATTTTGCAAAACTGAGAAAGATATTGAGCCACAGATCCAGGAAATCTTCGAAACTCTAAGCAGGATATGTTCAAAGAAAGCCACGCAGAGATAGTCACCATGAGACTTTCAAAAACCAAAGACAAAAGATTAACAGAAGCCAGTCTCCCTCAGTCTGACTACTTCACTTAGCATAATACCCTTCAGGTCCATCCATGTTGTCACAAATGACAGAGCCTCATCCTTATGACTGCATAATATTCCAGTGTGTGTGTGTGTGTGTGTGTGTGTGTGTGCGTGTCTTCCTTATACATTCATCTAATGATGGACCCTTAGGTTGCTTCCATATCTCAGCTACTGTAAATAGTTCCACAATAAACATAGGGATGCAAATATCTTTTTGAAGTAATGTTTCATTTTCTTTGGCTAAATATCCAGCAGTGGAGTTATTGGATCATATGGCATTTCTATTTTTAATTTTTTGAAGCATATCCATATGTTTTCCACAGTAGCTTCACCTAAGAAATAAGTTGGACTGGGAGAGACAAACACCATATGACTTCACTCATATGTGGAATCTAAAAATAAGGATAAATAAACAAAAAGCAGAATCAGACCTGTAAGTACAGAGGAGAAACTGATGGTTGCTAGAGAGGAGAGGGAAACGGGAATGGGAAAGACGGATGCAGAGGAGTGGGATATACAGCTTCTGGTTATGGAATGAATAAGTCATGGGAATATGAGACATAACATAATATAACATATAATATATAATATATAACATAGCCAATGATACTGTAATAGTGTTCTACGGTGACAGATGGTAACTACACTTATGGGCATAGCATTGTGTATAAACTTGTTGAAGCGCTATATTATACACCTGAAATTAATGTACTATTGTGCGTCAGCCGCACTCCAATTAAGTCACAGGATAAAAAGTACAGCAAAGGGAATATAGACAATAATATTGTAATAATACTGTATGGTGAGATTGTAACTACATTTATGGTGAGCATCGTGTAATATATAAAATTGGGGAATCACTATGTTATACACCTGAAACGAATATGACATGGTATGTCAACTATACTTCAATTATAACATTCTTTAAAAAAAAAAAAAGAAGCTGGTTCCTTTTTCCTTTACACACACATGCACAACTTTCAAATGAACAGCCAGTGACATCTCAACAGAAATGATAGAAAGTGTAACTTACAACCGTTGATATAATCTTTGGCATGCTAAAAGAATAGAACTGTACACCTAAAATTCTGAATGCGGTGAAAATACTCATTAAGAAGAAACCTGAGGAAGTTTTGCTTCTGAGCTAGTACCAGTCTTGCCCCCAACTGTTAATTAGAACGCTAGACAAAATATATGAATTCACTATTTTCAATAATTGGACGACAGCCAGTACAGGACTCGGATCCATTTGAGAAGAGAAACAAATGAGATGAGCCCTACAACTGTCCAGCCTTCTGCCTGGAGGCATTTTTCTGTACCATCGTAAAGGCAAAAGAAACCAAAATGGAGCACAGTGGTCTCGTTGACTTGAGTAGATAGAGATCAGAGTTCATGGAGGCTTAGGCAGCTGGAGTTTGTCCAGCAGAGAACTGAAGAGAGAGAACTATGCACATAAAAGAGCTGAGAAAATCTTTCTAGGGATTATTTTGAGTTCCTGGTTAATAACTAAGACCTGCATGTATAGGAAAAATTCCACGTGGTCAGGCAAAGGTGGAGAGCCACAAGTTGAACAATTTCTAGAGGTAATAAAGAACTGGAAGGCATTCAAGTTCTGATGGACCCGAGTGGGGAAAACACCCGGGATTACAGTAGAGACTCTAGGTAGATTGCCCCTTAGTAGTTGGAATAAACTAGTATTAGGGTATTTTATTGCCCTCACCAAGCTTTAAAAACCATCAAAAGGGTCAAGCTAATTTTCAAGTAACTTAACCACCTAACAAACAAATTTCAAAACTCCCAAGAACAACTGCAAAATTCAGAGATTCTACAATGTAACATTCACGGTGTCCATAGAAACAGAAGCAAAAATACTGGGAATGATGGAATTAGCAGACAAGGGCTTTCCTATAGCTATCATAAATGTGCTCAAGGATTTAAAGAAAAATATAAACACAATGAAGAAAAGAATAGAAACTATTTTCAAGAAGCTAATGAAATTCTAGAGCTGAAAAATATAATATTTAATAATAAAAGGTTACTGAGAGACTTAATATAAGATTAGATACCATAGAGAAAAAGAAAATGAACTTGAAAACACAGTAATAGAAACCAAAGCACAAGAAGAAAGATGACTGACTTGTAGGACAATATAAAGCAATCTAACATATGTTCGATGTTAATACATGAGGTGTGTGCGTATGGAGAGTAAATAAGGCAAAATGATTTGAATCAATAATGGCTGAAATTTTCCAAATTTGATAAAAGCTATACATACACAGATCCAAGTGGCTTATGCACCTCAAGCAGGATAAAATGGAAAACTACACCATGGTACATTATAACCAACTTGCTGAAATCCACTATCAGAGAAAATCTTAAAGCATCCAGAGGAGGGGCGCCTGGGTGGCTCAGTCGGTTAAGCGGCCGACTTCGGCTCAGGTCGTGATCTCGCGGTCCGTGAGTTCGAGCCCCGCGTCGGGCTCTGTGCTGACAGCTCAGAGCCTGGAGCCTGTTTCAGATTCTGTGTCTCCCTCTCTCTGACCCTCCCCAGTTCATGTTCTGTCTCTCCCTGTCTCAAAAATAAATAAACGTTAGAAAAAAAAAATTAAAAAAAAAAAGCATCCAGAGGAAAAAGATACATTGTATCAAGAGAACAGAGATAAGAATCAACTAACTCCTTTTCAGAAATAATGCAAGCCAGAGGACAATGGAACAGCACCCTGACTATAAAAGACAAAAAAATATTCTTCTAATGTGAAAGTGAAATTGAAACTTTTTAAAATATTCTTTTCTTTTAATTCTTTTATTTATTTTTGAGAGGGGGGAGGGGCAGAGAGAGAGGGGGACAGAGGATCCCAAACGGACTCTATGCTGACAGCAGAGAGCCCGACGTGGGCCTGGAACTCACAAAGCGTGAAATCACGACCTGAGCCGAAGTCAGACACTTAACTGACAGAGCCACGCAGGTGCCCCGAAATTAAGTTTTTTAGAGAAACAAAAAGTAAGAGAATTTATAGTTTCCAGGCTAAAGTAAAATGATAACAGATCAAAACTTAGGAATGAATAAAGCTAGAAATGGATAAATATGTGAGTAAATGCAAGCAATTTTTTTCCTCATTTTTAAGTTTCTTTAAAAGATAGCTGCTTGTTCAAAGAAAAATTAATACGAATGTATTATGGAACTTATACGTATAAAGTAAAACGTATACGACAAAAAAAGCACAAGAATATGGGAGGGAGGAAATAAAAGTGTATTGTTATAAAGTACTTAAATTATTCATCAAATAATGTAATATGATTTGGTATTATACTGCTGTATGTTAAAGGTGCATACTGTAAATCCTAGAGCAAAAAGAGATGAGGTAAATAATCTCAAATGTAAGAGATAAAAGGGCATATTTGAAAAAAATTAATAGCAAAGAAGGCATGAAAAGAGGAAAAAGTGAACAAGGAACAAAACAGAAAAGAAACAGCAAGATGTCAGATTTAAACCTAAACCTATTGTGAATTACATGTAAAGAGTCTAATGCTACAATTAAAAGGTAGAGACCATCAGGCTAGATAAAATACAATCAGACCCAATCATACACTATTTACAAAAAAATGCTCTTTAAATATACAAATACATACACAAATGGGTTAAAAGTTTAAGGATGGAAAAATATCAGGAAAATATTAATCATGAGAAAACTGCAACAACTATATTAATATCAGACAAGAAGTATTGCCCAAAATAAACAGGGTTAATTCATAATCATAAAGGATCAATTCGTTAAGAAAAGGCAACAATCCAAGTGTAACTATACCAAAGTTTTAAAATACACGATGTACACCATATAAAGAAAGCAACAAATGGGAAATTTTAACACACCTCCCTCAGTAATGAATCAAACATGTAAAGATATAGAAGACTTGTCAAACACTAGCAAATAACTCAACCAAATTAAATTTATAGAGCACTGCAATGACCACTGCAGGATACAGTCTTCTCAAGCACACATAGACTGTTCATAAAAGACAGACTGTATGTTGAGCCACAGAACAATTCTCAATAAATTTAAAAGTATTGAGATCATACAGAAAACACTCTCTGACTGCAATGGAAATAAATTGGAAATCAATAACAATAACACACCTGGAAAAATCTCCAAGTTTATGAGTAAAATGCAGTATTACATAATGCAGGAGTCAAAGAATAAATCACAAAGGAGGTTTAAAAATATTGCGAACCAGGGGTGCCTGGGTGGCTCAGTCGGTTGAGCAGCCCACTTCAGCTCAGGTCATGGTTGAGCGGCCAACTTCGGCTCAGGTCATGATCTCGTGGTCTGTGAGTTTGAGCCCCGCGTCAGGCTCTGTGCTGACAGCTCAGAGCCTGGAGCCTGTTTCAGATTCTGTGTCTCCCTCTCTCTGACCCTCCCCTGTTCATGCTCTGTCTCTCCCTGTCTCAAAAATAAATAAAAGACGTTAAAAAAAATTAAAAAAAAAATATTGCGAACCAAATGTAATGAAAACACAATGTGTTAAAATTTGTGGGATACAGCTAGAACAGTGCTTAGAGGGAAATTTTTAGCTTAAAGTGCTTATTTTAGAAAAAGATGAAAGGTTTAAAACTAATTTTCTAAGGTTCCACCTTAAGCTGGAAAAAGAACATCGAAATAAATCCAAATAAAATAAGACAAAGGAAATAACAAAGAACAGAAATCAATGAAATGAAAAATGGACAAACAATAGAGAAAAATCAGTGAAAATGTCAATAAAATTGATAAATTTCTAAGCCAATTTAAAAGTATGGAGAAAGCATAAATTAGCAGATTAGACAAGATGAAAGAGGCTGTAGTAAAGATCCGAGAGACACTGAAAATAACAAACAATATTATAAACAACTTTATTCCTAAAACGTTGACAACTAAAATAGAAGAATTCTTTGAAAAACACAAATTAATCGAACAGATCCAAGAAGAGATAGAAAATCCAAACAATCCTGTATCTTTTAAAGAAATTTAATTCATAATTAACAACCTAATTCCAAAAACAAAACCAAATTCCTTTATGCCCAGAAGACTACTCTGATGAACCCTAACAAATATTTAATGAAGAACAAATATCAATCTTATAAAAAACCTCTCATAAAATAAAGGGTGATGTATCTCAAGTCATTTTATGAGGTCAGTGTTCCCCTATTGACAAAATCAGATAAAGATCTTACAAGAAAATAAAATGATTGTAAATGTCAAGGACTTAACAGTATATTACCGAACTAAACCCAGGAATGTAGAAAAAGAATAATACAGCTTGACAAAATGGAGTTTTTCTCAGGCATACAAAGTTGGTTTAAATTTTTAAAAATTAATTAGTATAATTTATCGTATTCAGAGAAGAAAAAAATCATGATCATCCTAATGCATGCATAAAAAGTACTTGACAAAATCCAATACCCATTCATGATGAAAACTTTCATAAAAGTAGGAATAGAAGGAACCTTCCTCAACTTGATACAGGGCATCTCTAAAAAAAACTGCATCCTCCCAATGGTCAAAGATTGAATGCTGTCCCTATAAAACCAGGAACAAGGCATCTTTGAACATTTGTTGGAGGCCTAGCCAGTGAAATAAGTTAAAAGAAATAAAATGCACACGGATCGATAAGGGCAAAACATTTTATTCAAAGTCAACATGATCATGTATGTAAAAAATCTTAAGGAATCTGTAAGAAAAGCTGTTAGAACTAATAAGTGACTTTAGAAAGTCAAAACCAAAAATCACAAAGAAGCAACTGGAAAATGAAATTTGAAAAATAGTACCATTCACAATAGCATCAAGAACATGAAAATGTTAGGTATAAGTTTAACAAAATAAGTGGAAGATCTATATACTGAAAACGACAAAACACTGCTGAGAAGAATTCAAGATTAAAAATAAATGGAACTCTATAACATGTACTTGAATTGGAGTTCTGATGTATTTAAGATGTTAATGCTCCTGAAATTGATCTATGAGTTTAACATAATCCAAATAAAAGTGCTAGACATAATTTTCTGCAGAATTTGACAAGCTGGTTCTAAAATTTGTATAAAAATGCAAAGGACAGATGATAGCCAAAACAATTTCTAAAAAGAAGAAAGTGGGAAAGGACTACCTGATTTCAAGATTCAGTATAAAGTTAATCAAGAGAGTGTGGTTTTGGCAAAAGAACAGACCTACAGATCCAAGGAACATAATAGATCAGGAGTAGATCTGTACATATGTGATCACTTGATTTTTGACCAAAGTGCCAAGTTAATTCAATAGCAGAAAGGACAGTCGTTCCGTCAGATCATGCTGGACAATTGGTTTTTCATGTGCAAATGAATGATCTTTGATACTTACTTTATTCCATAAACAAAAATTCACTCAAAATAGATCACAGACCTAAACGTAAAAGCTAGGGGTGCCTAGGTGGCTCTGTCACTTGTGTCTGACTCTCGATTTGGGTTCAGGTCATTATCTCACCATTTACAGGATCAAGCTCCAAGTCAGGCTAGAGCTAACAGTGCGGCGCCCCTTGGGATTCTCTCTCTCCCTCTTTCCTGCTCCCAGCCCCACTTTCACGTGTGCACTCTCTATCTCTCAAAATAAGTAAACTTTATTTAAAAAAATAAATGTGGAGTGCCCGGGTGGCTCGATTGGTTAAGCATCCAACTTCAGCTCGGGTCATGATCTCATAGTTTGGGAGTTCAAGCCCCACATGGAGCTTTGCACTGACAGTGCAGAGACTGCTTGGGATTCTCTCTCTCTTACTCTCTCTCTGGCCCTCCCTCACTCACTCTCTCTCTCCAAAGAAATACATAAACGTAAAAAAATAAATCAATGTAAAAGCTAAAGCCATAAAACTTTTATAAGAAAACATAGGAAAAAAACCTTTGCAACCTTGAGTAAGTAGAAATTTCTTAAATAAGGCACAAAGAGCACAAATAATAAAAGAAAAATATTAATAATTTACCTCATCAAAATTAAAATCTTTTACTCTTCAGAAGACACCTTTGAAAAAACTGAAAAGACAAGTCGCAGAGAAAATTATATACATATATAAACATATATGTATATAACTACATATATATAATACACACATGTATATATATACTACTTATAAAATACACACATATATATACTATTTATATATAAAACATATATAATGCCATACATATCTGGAAAAGAACTTATATCAAGAATATGTCAAGAAATCTTGCAACTCAATAAAATGAAAATATACAACTTAATTTTTTTAATGGGCAAATGATTAGAATCACAAGATATACAAATGGCCAATAGCACATGAAAAAGTACTCAACATCAGAAGTTATCAGGGAACAGGGTGTGTGGGTGGCTCAGTGGGTTGAGCATCTGACTTCGGCCCAGGTCACGATCCCACGCTTTGTGGGTCTGAGCCCCGCGTCAGGCTCTGTGCTGACAGCTCGGAGCCTGGAGCCTGCCCGGATTCTGTGTCTCCCTCTTTCTCTGCCCCTCCCGTGCTCACACTCTGTCTCTCTGTCTCCCAAAAATAAATAACTATTTTAAAATTAAAAAAAAAGAAGTTATCAGGAAATTCAAATTAAAACAACAATGAAATGCTACCATACAACCAGTAGAATGGCTAAAATTAAACCACCTGACAATACTAAGTGTTGACAACAATGTACAGAGACTAGAACTCTCCGATAATGCTGTTGGGCATGTAAACAGTTCAACAATTTTGAAAAACTGTTTAGCAGTTTTTTTATAAAGTGAAACACACAACTACCCTATGATTTAGCAATATCAGTTCTAGGTATTTTTCTTAGAAAAATAAAGTCCACAATATGACTTTCACATGAATGTTCATAGCATCTTTCTTCACAACAGCTAAAAACCAGAAACAATCCAAATGTTTCTCAATAGGTGACTGGATGAACAAATTCTGAAGTATACTCAGCAATTACAGGAATAAACTAGATCCCCACAACAGCATTAGTTGAATCTCAGAAACATCATTCTGGATGAAAGAAGCCATACACAAAAGAGGATGTACAATATTACTTCATTCTTATGAAAGTCTAGCGGGTAAAATAAATCTATGGTGACAGAAATAAATTAACGGATGCCTAGGAAACAGATTGACTGCAAAGGGGCCAAAAGGAATGTTTTGGATTGATGAAAATGCTTATTATCTCTTGACTATGATGATGGTTACAAATTTGTGTACATTGGTCAAGACTTGTCCAACTATACACTTAAGGTGAGTGTGTTTTATTGTATTAAATTGCTCTCAATGACATTGCTTTTAAAAGAAAAAACAAATAAAAAAGTAAAGCCCAACAAATGCGATTGAAAAAAAACTTTTTAAGATGAAATTTGTACATTTTAAGACACACAGGTAGAGAATTTGTCATCAACCCCCATCCTAAAAGAAGTATTAGAGTGAGCTGTTCACACAGATGGAAATATGATTCCTGATGGAAGAATGGAGACAGAAAGATAAAGAACACTGGAAATGGTCAATATGTGGTAAATCTAAATAACAATTATTATGTTTGACTCTAATAATAATAATCTTAATAATGATCCGTCGGTTGTTAAATTCATGAAGAAATAAAATACGTGACAATTGCACAAAAGGTGGAAGTTGGGTAAATGGAGTCAAAGAGTGTTCTTGGCTCCTTGCATTGTAACAGTGATAAATGTACTAATTTAGGATATGTACCAGGGGGTCAAGTGTACATGTTGTAAGCTCTAGGTCAATCACTAACAAAATAATGAGAGCATATAATTCGTAAGCGGGAAATGGAAGAATAAGAACACAATGCATTCCATCAAAAGGAAGGAAGGAGTTAAAGAAGAACGTAGAACAGATGAGATGACTAGAAAGCAAATAGTAAGATTATAGATTGAAATCCAAAATAATCAGTAGTCACCATCCATATCACCAGGCAAAACGTATTCTAACATCAAGACAAAGATTGCTAAATACTAATATAAAAATGTCCAAGGAGATTCTGTTTACAATAAATACACGATAAATATGAGGACATAGGAGTTTTTAACATGAAAGGATGGCATATGCAAAAAATCACTGAAAAAAGCAACTGGTATGGGTGTACTAATACCAAACAAAATGAATTTTAAGGTAAAGAGGTTTTACTAAAGATGAAGAATGACATTTCATAATGATAAAAGTGTCAATTTCCCAGGAAGATAAAACATTTCCAAAATTGGGTAAACCTAATAACATATGCTCAAAATATAGAAAACAAAATTGATAGAATTGCCCAATCTGACTGATACAGTAAATAATCAAAGATCTAAAAATAGAACATAAATCAAAAGAAGAGAATCAAAAATATATTATCTAATGGCAAACAGACACATGAAAAGATGCTCAACATCGCTAATCATCAGGGAAATACAGGAATGAGATTTAAGAATTTATTTTTTAAGATTTTTTTAAAGTTGGGGAGCCTGGGGGGCTCAGTCGGTTAAGCATCCGACTTTGGCTCAGATCATGATCTCACCATTCGTGGGTTCGAGCCCCGCGACGGGCTCTGTACTGACAGCTCAGAGCCTGAAGCCTGCTTCAGATTCTCTCTCTCTCTCTCTCTCTCTCTCTGCCCTTCCCCCACTCACGATCTGTCTCTCTCTCCCTCTCAAAAATAAAGATTTATTAAAAAATAATAACAAATAATAAAGTAATCTCTACTGCCAGTGTGGACCTTGGACTCACAGCCCTGAGATCAAGAGTTGCACGCTTCATCCACTGAGCCAGCCAGGTGCCCCAAGATTTGTATCTTTTGAAATGCACCAAGGAGACTCATGCCAAACCAACTGAATCCAAATTTACAAAAGTGAGGCCCACAGGACTGTCATTAAAAAATATTTCCATAATGATGGGGGTGCCTCGGTGACTCAGTCAGTTGAGCATGCAGCTCTTGATTTGGGCTCAGGTCATGATCTCATGGTTCCTGAGTTCAAGTCCCAAACGGGGCTCTGCACTGACAGCATGGAGCCTGCTGGGATTCTTTCTCTCCCTCTCTCTGCCCCTCCCCTGTTCTCTCCCTCTCTCTCAAAATAAAAATAAACATTAAAAAAATATTTCCATAATGAGATAACATTTTTAGCTCAACCAGTAGGTAAAAATTAAACATAATCGTGACACCCAGTATCGGCAGAAGTGTAGAGAAATAAACATGTTCATAGGAATACCGAGGGGAGAGGTAGTGGTCGGAAAACTCCTTTTCTTGGATTTCATGTTCCCACGTGGAGTCATATCAATTTGAGCGTAATTAACCCTCTGCTTCGTCACCCACTTCTCTGGTTGGTAAATTTGGAGGAATGAGAAGGACTGGCAGCTCAGCCTGCCCTCCTGTCTCGCACTGTTCGGCCTTGAGCTTGCGTGTGTCCATCACCTCCTGTAACTGGCCAGGGGGTGAATGATCTAATTCTGGGCGCAGTATCATGACGTTGACATTCTGATCCTCGTCCGCGTGACCTCAGTCTTTTAAAACATTTGAACCAAAGAAAAGCGCACTTTATTGATTTCTCTCAATCCGTCATCAGTAGCAAAGTCAATACATGTGAAAATGATAGTTACTGCCACCCACTCGACAAACCTGCCACCTTCGGGGCACGCGCCTTGTATCCTCTCTTCCTTCTTCCCCCACTGAAAGGCCCAGTGTCTCTTCCTGCCTCTGGCCGGTCCCTCTGCTGAGCTTAGGACTGCATTCCTCCCTAGGTCCCAGCAACCCTGCCCTAGGCCTGATGACTTCTATTTGTAGCTTTTAGTTCCATAATTGGCATAACCCTCTCTTTTGAAAGCCAGATCACTTTGGAATCATTTTTGGCTTCCTCGACCCCATTCCCAATCCATCTCTAAATCCCCGCACACGGTTCGAAATTCCAAAGTAAAAGCACAGTATGCGGTAAAACACCTCTCCCACCTCTTCTGGATCTTCTGCTTTTCCTGTATCCAGCAAGCACTCTTAGTTACCTGTGTGTCTTTCCCAGAGATACAGTACAGATGTTTGCTATTTCTCCATATAAATGGTACCACACTGTATGTATTGTCTTCCAAGAGGAACGCCACCTGATAAGCGTAGAAGGAATAATGGAAATTTAGACGTCGCCATGTTAAAACCAATTAAGGAAGGATTGATAGAAGCAAGAAATCAATCTACCCATTTATGCAAGGCTTGGGTTTAACATAAACAGACAACTATAGAGGACATTACGGCAATTATGGCCATACTCAAGGAAATCTTGGAGGGGGGGCAGTCTGTATGTACTTTAGTATATCAATGTTAAGTTTCCTGGGTATGATCGTTGTACTGTGGTCATGTAGAAGAATGTAATTGTTCTTAGGAAATATGTGCTAAATACTTAGGCGCGAAGTCTGTCATAATGTCTTCAATTTATTCTCCCCTAATTTTCAAATGGTTCAGGGGCAGGGTGGGTGGGGGAAGAGGGTATATGGGTGGGTTTTGTGTGCTATTTTTGCATTTTTTTCTAGGTTTGAAATTTTTTAAATAAAAAATTGAGAGAATAAAAACATCGCATGTTTCTATAAGCATAGAAAAAAATGGGTTTAATAAAAAGCCGAACTGGCATCTCTGAGAGATGAGAATGAGACGGCATTAGATAGAGGAGTAAATACTGTCACATTCCTCAGCCAATTTAGTTCTGCCTTGTTGGCATTTGTTATTAAGAATGCATTATTTTTATCTTTTGTATTTTTTTAAAAAGCTCACTTTTTGTAACTTTAAAAAGTCTCCATAGGTTATTCATGTATAAATCAGAATTACATCTTTCCAAATACCCGCACTGCCCCTCACACCACCCCCCAGAATCCCTCGATTTCCTGGATTGAACAACCAAGGCTCAGCAGGAAGCTTCTAGAACCCTGGTGACTAGGGCTGGATGCTAAGTCTTTTGAATATCACTTCCCATAAAATCCACTAATATGTAGAATGGATGTTGAATTAAAATGATTTCACCCACATCCAGAGGTTAAATTGGACACGTAGATGTTTTTTAAAAGTTTACGATGATGTCAGACACTGGGACGAATGACATCACACTTACACGAAGGGTAGTTTACCAAAAGCTGACCAGGTTACTGCATATCAGACTCAGGAAGAATGGAGAGACAAGGAGGAGAGGAGAACAAGGAGGATGAGGAGAAAGAAATGGAAAAGCCGAGAGAAAGTAATGTTTCCTTATCTTCCAGAGGAAAGATTCAAATGGAAACTGTTCAAGTGCCTTAACTGAAAAATATTTTTAAGAAGGTAAAGTAAATTAGTGGAACTAAATACCCACAGAATATACATTCTAAATCACCGAAGAGAAAAAAGAGTTTTAAGTTGCACGACACATTATTTTTCTAAAGATAAATGCATGTAAAACTCACCTTTTAAAAGAAGTGCCAGGCTAGGTTTACGTTTAATAGACACAAAAAGTTGAAAGTGAAAGAATTGTTAGCAGGCATTCATTGGTGGGAATGTACACGAGTTAAATGTTTTTAAAGGGCTCTTTGTAATACATGGTAAAAATTAAAGCATGTGTGCCTTTTCACCCAGAGGTTTCTTTTATAAGAACTTATCTTACATGTGTATTTGAACAAGCACACAAAGATTTTCATGGAAACATTGCGGTAATTTCCAAAAGAAGGAAAAGAACCTAGGAATGACGCTAATTCCCACCAAAGGGTTTTTTGGTTGGGTATGTGTTTGTTTTAGAAAGTAAGCAATGGTGTGTTGAGTACAACAATTTAAAATAATGAGGTCAAGGTTGGTTTAGATGTAATGATATGGGGATAGGCCCAAAATAACTGAAAATAGCAAATTGTAAAACAGCATGTTAAATGTAGTTCCATTTGCATAAAAGCAATTTTATTTACATGCTGATAGGTGCACAGAAACTCTAGAAGAACATTCGCTCAATATCAGCAATGACTATTTCTGGGTTGGGGGATTATGAGTAACTTTTGTTTTCTATATAAACCTTTTTTGCACTGTTAAATTTTCAGGTATGTGTTGTATAATAAGGAATTCGTCTGGTCTTTGCCCCTGGTTTTCAGCACAGATCTTCTAAAACTCTTGGGATCTCCCAAGTGATAGACACATCGGCTATTCATGAGCCCCTGGAACACACCCAAGGCTATGCTAATGAGGAGACTGATGGTAGGCCCTGAGAGAGCTTCAGGATGGGGCTGGTCACCAGAAAGACCAACTTTGTGACTAGAGGGTTGAAACTTTGACCTCCAAGGAGAGAAGAAAGCTGGAGATTGGGTTCAGTCATGTCACCAGTGGTTTAATCAACTGTACCTATGGCAAGAAAGGCCAGTAAAAACTCTGGGCAGTGAGGCCTGGTGGAGATCCTCGTTGGTAGACACACTGATGTGCCCTAGGACGGCGACGTGCCCTGATTTCTCAGGGAGGTGGCACAGAAGCTCTGCCATCAGAACCCTCCCAGACTTCACCCTGCCTGGCTCGTCATCTGGCTGTTCCTGATTTGTACCATTTAGAATCACAAGTAGAGCACTTTCCTGACTTCTCTGAATCATTCTAGTTAATTATTGAATCTAAGAGAATATTGGGTACCAAATTTATAGTTAGTTGGTCAGAAGTGTGTGTGACCTGGAAACCCCATAAGCCTGAGGCTGGTGTCCAAAGCAGGGGCACTCTTGCGGAGGATTAAGCCTTTAACTTGCCGAGTTGGCACTAACTGTACGTGGTCAGTGCCAGAGCTGAACTGCAGAACCGGGTAGGATTGGAACAGGATAATTGGCACTCATGTGACAAGGGTTATTTCTTTGGAAATAGTAGCAAAAAAGTTTTAAGTAAAAATATGGGAAATGTAGGCCAATTCAAATAATAGAATGAAGCCCAGGGGAGGCAGTTCAGCTTCCGTGGTAGCATGGGAAGATCCTGAACTCGCCTCCCCCCGTGGATACAACAAAACTACAGCTACATATGCAAACTTTTCCTCTGAAAAGGACATGAAAGCTAGCTGAACAGCTTCTCTGAAACAGAGGCTAGAAGGACCACATTGAGATGGGCGGGAGAAGAGATCTGGCCTCCCTACAGTCCCCACCTTTGGTGTGGCAGCCCACAGTCAGGAGGGATCTCACAAATGTGGAGCTTCTCCCTGAGGGGTGAGGAGTTTGTGTCCCACATCAGGTACCCAATCCCTGAGACCTCCATGGAAGAGATGAGTCCCCAAAATGTCTGGCTTTGAAAATCGAGTGGGGCTTATGTCCAGAAGAACCACAGGGCTGTAGGAAAGGGAGATTCCACTCTTAAAGGGTTTGCATGCAGATCCACTTACCCTGGGACCCAGCACGAAAGCAGCACCTTGACAGGCACCTAGACCATGTGAGAAGGAGACTTGTTTGCTAATCTGACAGTGTCTGCTAAAGGGGCAAGATCCTGTTAGAACTCTCTCTAGGGACTGGGGCACTGGCAGCCACCATCTTTGTGTTTTTCCTGATGGTGAGGGTGCATCCTGCCTCCACACTGCTCCCACAGCCCTACCAAAGCCAGGGGGGCAGTGCCCTGCCCCTGCACCACTCCCTTGGCCCTACCAAAGCTGTGTACACAGCCCAGACAGGAGATGTGTACTGAGTACCTAGCACCAGTGGATTGTGTTCAGGGCCCCATGAGTCTGAAACAATTGGAGAAAAAGCTCCTGGCAGGCTACCACCCCCAGAACACTGCCTAGACAGCAGACTGAAACCCACCACAAGTCTTTCTGTGAAAAAAGCCTATTTACTTTTCCTGGAGCTTCAGCTTGAGGGGCAGGCTTCAGGCCTAGCATGTATCTAAAGGCTACAGGAACGCTCTCAGGAAACATGCGCTAGGGATTCCATCTTTGTACTCTCCCTTTGGTCTCACTACAGCTTGCCAGTAGGTCCCAGAAAGGAACTCTTACACTTATCTGGAGCCTTGATTTTTGCAATAGTCACCAAAAGGACACCAAAAGGATCAGGTGGTCTGGAGGACAACAACGTTTACAATTGTGATCCCATAGGACTGCATGCACACCTTATGCATACCTTAAAAGCTGCTGTCTGAGGGTCTAACTTTCAACTAGTCTGAAACTAGGTGCTGAGACCCTTCCCTCCGGATCACTCACAGGTCTTGGCATATCCTCAACAACTGGGTCCTATCAAGGAGGAGTTAGGCTGTTTAGAACATCACAAAGGTCTGAGAGACAACCAAGAGCTAGGGCAAGGTTAAATGATAAGGTTCATCTCCTACAAACAAGCAACACATACATACATACACAGAGAGTAAAACAAAATGAGGAAACAGGAATATACTTCAGATGAAAGAATGACATAAACCCCTATATGAAAAACTTAGTGAAATAGATAAAGATAAAGAGGTCAAAGTCATGGCCATAAAGGTGCTCATCAAACTTGGAAGAAGAGTGGATTAACAGAGTGAAGACTTCAACAAAGAAAGAAATTGTAAGAAAGTACCAAACAGAAGTCACAGAGCTGAAGAATGCAATCACTGAACTGAAAAATATGTTAGAGGGGTTCAATAACATATTAGATGAAACAGAAGAAAGAATCAGTGATCTGGAAGACAGGTTAATGAAACTCACCCAAAAGGAGTAACAATAGAGAGCCAAAGCATAGGAGACTGTTAAAAACTGAGAACAAACTGAGGGTTGACGGGGGGTGGGAGGGAGGGGAGGATGGGTGATGGGTATTGAGGAGGGCACCTTTTGGGATGAGCACTGGGTGTTGTATGGAAACCAATTTGACAATAAATTTCATATATTGAAAAAAAATAATAAATAAATAAATAAATAAATAAATTTGTTTTTAAATTTAAATTTTAAATTAAATTTAATTTAAAAATTTTTAAAAATAATAAACACAGCAACCAATCTAAAAAAAAAAACAAAAGGAGTAACAACAAAGTAATTTTTTTTATTTTTTATTTTTTACCATTAACACTTTGTTTATTAAACTTTTGCAAAACAATGTCTATGGCACATGCCTTGAAATGCAACTACTTATCAGTAAAGTGTATGGCTGGCTGTTCAGCTTTTCAAGAAAGTGCCCAATTATTTTCCAAAGGTTATAATTATTTACATTACAGTGAGGGGTTTATATGTCCATCAACTGATGAATGGCTAATGAGAAAGAATGAAATCATGCCATTTGCAGCAATGTGGATGAACCGGAAGGTATTGCGCTAAGTGAAATAAGTCAGTCAGAGAAAGACAGATGCCATATGTTTTCGCTCATATGTGGAACTTGAGAAACTTAACAAAAGACCATGAGGGAAGAGAAGGGGGAAAAAATAGTTACAAACAGAGAAGGAAGGATGTAAACCGTAAGAGAATCTTAAATACAGAGAATAAACTGAGGATTAATGGGAGGGGATGGAGGGAGGGAAGCGGGTGATGGGCATTGAGGAGGGCACTTGTTGGGATGAGCACTGGGTGCTGTATGTAAGCGATGAACCACAGGAATCTACGCCCAAGATCAAGAGCACACCTGTACACACTGTACGTTAGCCAATTTGACAATAAACAAAACAATTTTTTTTAAAGAGGAGATAGCTTAAAGAAACTATAGGGCAGCATCAAGCAGACTAACATTTGCATTAAAGGGGTCCTAGAAGTAGAAGAGAGAGAAAGGGGCAGAAAACTTATTTGAAGAAATAATGGCTGAAAACTTCCCTAACCCGGGGAAGGAAACAGATATCCAGATCCAGGAATCCCAGAGAAGTTTCAGATAAGACGAACCCAAAGAGACCATATCAAGACACATTATAATTAAAACGTAAAAAGTAAAGAGAAAGAGAGAATCTTAAGAGCAGCAGAAGAAAAGATAACTTGTTACAGACAATGGAACCCTCATAAGGCCATTACCAGATTTCTCAGCAGAAACTTTACAGGCAAGAAGTGAGTGGCATGATATATTCAAAATGCTGAAAGGAAAAAAATTCCAACCAAGAATACTCTGCCTGGCAAGGTTATTATTCATAATTGAAGGAGATATAAAGAAATTTCCAGACAAGCCAAAGCTAAAGGAGTTCATCACCATTAAATTAGCCTTCCAAAACATGTTCAGTCTTTCAGCTGAAAAGAAGGGACACTAATTAGGAGCAAGTAAACACATAAAACTAAAAATCTTACTGGTAAAGGTAAATATATAGTAAAAATAGTGAATTAATCATTTATAAAGCTAGTATAAAGATTAAAAGACAAAAGTACTGAAAATAACTACAGCCATAATAATTAGTTAAGGGATACATAAAATAAAATGTTGTAAAATGTGACATCAAAAACATAAGACATGGGGCGTCTGGGTGGCTCAGTTGGTAAGTGTCCAACTTCACTCAGGTCATGATCTTGTGGTTCACAAGTTCGGTCCCTGCATCGGGCTCTGTTCTGACAGCTCAGAGCCTAGATTCTACTTCAGACTCTGTGTCTCCCCCTCTCTCTGCCCCTCCCCTGCTCATGCTTTGTCTCTCTATATATATCTCAAAAATAAATAAATATTAAAAAAAATTTTTAAACATAAAACATTGTGGGAGGGGAGTAAAAATGTGGAGTTTTAGAATGTATTCCAGCTTGCTTTCAACCTAAAATAGACACACCTACACATTGTTATATATGAGAAAGCTAAAACCTATAGTAGATATACTAAACATAATAAGAAAGGAATCTAAACACAATGCTATCGAAAGTCATCAAACCACAAGTGAAGAAAGAAAAACAGAGAAGAACAGAGAAGAACTACAAAACAACCAGAAAGCAATGACCAAATGGAAGTAAATACATATCTATCAATAATTACTTTAAATGTAAATGGACTAAATTGTCTAGTCAAAAAACATCGAGTAGATGTATGGGTAAAAGAAACAAGACCCATCTATATGTTACCTATAAGAGACTCACTTCAGACGTAAGGACACACGCAACTAACAGTGAAGGGATGGAAAAAGATGTTTCATGGAAATGGAAACCAAAAGAAAACTGAGGTAGCTATACTTATATGAAAACCAAATGGACTTTTTTTTTAATTTAATGTTTATTTTTGAGAGAGAGAGAGAGAAAGAGCACAAGTGGGAGAGAGGCAGAGAGAGAGGGAGACACAAAATCTGAAGCAGGCTCTAGGCTCTGAGCTGTCAGCGCAGAACCTGACGCGGGGCTCAAACTCACGGACGGCAAGATCGTGACCAAATGGAAGTTGGACACTTAACCAACTGAGCCACTCAGGCACCTCTGAACTGGACTTTAAAACAGAGACTTTAGTAAAAGACAGAGATGGGCATTACATGATGATAAAGAAATCAATTCAACAAGAAGATACAACGTTTGTAAATATTTCTAGATTCAGTATAGAAGCACCTAACTATATAAAGCAAATACGAATAGGCCTAAAGGGAAGAATTGACAGTAATACAGTAATAGTGGGGAACTTTAATACCCCACTCACACCAATGAATAGATCATCCAGACAAAAATTCAATAAGGAAACATCAGCCTGAAATAACACATGAGACCAGATGGACTTAATAGGTATATACAGAGCATTTTATCCAAAAGCAGCAGAGTATATATTCTTCTCAAGTGTACATGAAACATTCTTTAGGATAGATCATATGTTAGGCCACAAAACAAGTCTCAGTAAATTTAAGAAGAAGATAAAAATCATATCCAGCATCTTTTTTGACTCCAATGGTGTGACACTAGAAATCAATCACAAGAAGATTGGAAAAATCACACATATGTACAGATTAGACAATATGTTACTGAACAACTAATGGAGAAATGAAGAAATAAAAGGAGAAATAAAAGTATCTTGAGAAAAATGAAAATGGAAATACCATATACCTAAATCTACTGGGTACAGTAAAAGCAGCTCTAAGAGGAAAGTTTATAGAGATACAGGCCTGTCTTAAGAAACAAGAAAAATGTCAAATAAACAATTTAACTTTATACCTTAAGGAGCTAGGAGAAGAGGAATAAACAAAGCCCCAAGTTAGTAAAGGGAAAAAATAATCAGAAGAGAAATAAATAAAAGAAAGATTTAAATGACAATATAAAAGATCAATGAAACTACGAGCTAGTTCTTTGGAAAAGATAAACAAAATTGACAAACCTCTAGCTATATTCACTAAGAAAAGAAGACAGAGGACTCAAATAAAATCACAAATGAAAGAGAAGTAACAAGCGACACCACAGAAATATGAAGGATTAAAAGAGACTACTATGAAAAAGTATATGTATGCCAAAAAATTGAACAACCTAGAAGAAATGAATACATTTCTAGAAACACATCACCTTCCAAGAATGAATCATGAAGAAGTAAAAAGTCTGAGCAGACTGATCACCAGTAAAAACATTGAATCAGTAATCAAAAAACTTCCAACAAGCAGAAGCCTAGGATCAGATGGCTTCACTGGGTGACTTCTACCAAATAATTCAAGATTTAATACCTAGCCCACTCAAACTCTTCCAAAAAATTAAAGAGGAGGGAACTCTTCCAAACACATTTTACAAGGGCAGCATCACCCTGATACCAAAAACAGACAAGGACAACACACACACACACACACACACACACACACACACACACACACACACTACAGGCCAATATTCCTGATGGGCATAGATGCAAAACTCCTCAACAAAATATTAGCAAACTGAATTCAACAATACATTAAAGGGATCCTTCACCATGATCAAGCGAGATTTATTCCAGTGATGCAAAGATCAATAAATATGACACACCGCATTAACAAAATGAAATATAAAAACCATATGATCATCTAAATAGATGTAGAAAAACATTTGACAAAATTCAACATCTATTCATGATAAAAGTCTCAACAATGCGGGTAGAGATGAAATGTAACTCAACATATTAAAAACCATATATGACAAGCCCACGGTTGACATACTCTACAGGGAAAAGCTGAAAACTCTTCCTTTAAGATCTGAAACTAGACAAGGATGCCCACTTTCACTATTTTTATTCAACATAGGATTGGAAATCCTAACCAGAGCAATTAGGCGGGAAAAAGAAACAAAAGTGATCCAAATCAGAAAGGAAGAAGTAAAATGGTTATTATTAGCAGAAAACTTGATTTTATATATAGTTTTATATATAGTTCTATTAGAACTAATAGATTCAGTAAAGTTACAGGGTACAAAATCAATATATAGAATTTGTTACATTTCTATACACTAACAACAAATAATCCAAAAGAGTAATTAAGAAAACAATCCCACTTACAACTGCATCAAAAAGAATAAAATACTGGAATAAATTTGACTAAGCGGGTTAAACACCTGCACACCGGAAACTATAAGGCATTGATGAAAGACACAAATAACTGGAAAAATATGTTATGCTCATGGATTAAAATAATTTAATATTGTTAAAAATGTCTATATACCCAAAGCAATCTATATATTCAATACAATTATTATCAACATTCCAAAGGCATTTTCCACAGAAATAGAACAATTCTAAAATTTGTATAGAGCCACACAAAATGCTAAATAGCCAAATTGATCTTGAGAAAAAAGAACAAATATGGGGGCATCATGCTCTCTGATTTCAAACTGTATTACAAAGCTTTAGTAATCAAAACAGTAGTATTTTTATCATCATAAAAACAGACACATATCAGTGGAACAGAATAGAGAGCCCAGAAATAAACCCACACATATACGGTCAATTAATTTATGACCAAGGAGGCAAGAATACGTAATGGGAAAAGGACAGTCTCTTCAACAAATGGTATTGGGAAAACTAGTTAGGTATATGCAAAAGAAAGTATATGGACCATTATCTTACACCAAACAAAATATTATCTCAAAATGGATTAAAGACTTGAATGTAAGACCTGAAGCCACAACATTCTTAGAAGAAAACACGCACGGTAAACTCTTTGACATTGGTTATTGGAAATGACTTTTTGATCTGACTCCAAAGGCAAGGGTAACAAAGGCAAAAATAAACAAATGACACTACATCTAACTAAAAAGTATCTGAATAGTGAAGGAAACCACCAACAAAATGAAAAAGCAACTTATTGAACAGAAGATATTGTTTTTTATTATTTTTATTTTTAATGTTTACTTATCTGTTTTGAGACAGAGAGAGAAAGAGAAAGCATGGGGGAGGGCCAGGGAGAGAGGGAGAGAGAATCCCAAGCAGGCTTCATGCTGTCATCACAGAGCCTGATGCAGGGCTCAAAGCCACAAACTGTGAGATCATGACCTGAGTCAAAATCAAGAGTCAGACGCTTAGCCAAGGGAGCCACCCAGGGACCCCAGGAGAAGATATTTTCCAATCACATATCTGATAAGGGGTTAGTATCTAAAATATATAAATAACTCACACAACTTAGTAACAACAGCAACAAATCCCAAACAATTTGTCTGAAAAATAGACATTTTCCTACAAAAGACATATGGATGACTGACAGACACATGAAACGATGCTCAACGTCACTAATCATCAGGGAAATGCAAAGAAAAACCACAAGGAGATCTCACCTCACGCCTGTCAGAATAGCTATTACCAAAAAGACAAAAATAACACGTGTTGGCAAGAATGTGGAGAAAGGGGAACCCTCTTGCACGGTTGGTGGGAATGCAAACTAGGGCAGCCACTATGGAAAACAGGGTGGAGGTTCCTCAAAAAATTAAAAATAGAACTACCCTATGGCCCAGCAATTCCACTTCTGGTATTTATCTGAAGAAAATGAATACACTAATTTGAAAGGTATGTGCACCCCTATGTTCATTGCAAAATAATTTACAATAGCTAAGATATGGAAGCCACCCAAGTGTCCGCTGATAGATGAATGGATAAAGAAGATGTGGTATATTACGCAATGGAATACTACTCAGCCATCCAAAAGGATGAAATGTTACCATTTGCAACAACATGGATGGCCCTTGAGGGTATTCTGCTAAGCGAAATAAGTCAGACAGAGAAAGATATATGATGGATGACTTCACTTATATTTAGAACCTAAAACAAAACAAGTGAACAGCAAAACAAAACTCAGATACAGAGAACAGATTGGTGGTGGCCAGAGTGGAGCGGGATTTAGGGATAGGTGAAATGGGGATCAAGAGATACAAACTCCCAGTTGTAAAATTAATAAGCCA
Organism: Panthera pardus; assembly: GCF_024362965.1. Taxonomy (NCBI): domain Eukaryota; kingdom Metazoa; phylum Chordata; class Mammalia; order Carnivora; family Felidae; genus Panthera; species Panthera pardus. Next base: position 1,447,785 of record NW_026526969.1, on the reverse strand, counting down.
TGGGTGTCATGCACAGCATGGTGACTATGGTCGATAATATTGTATTGCATAGTTGAATGTTGTTAAGAGAGTAAATCCTTGTAACTTTGGATGGTGACAGATGGTAACCAGACTTATGGCGATCATTTCACTATGTAGACAAATGTCAAATGACTATGTTGGACACCTGAAACCAACATAATGTTCTATGTCAATTATCCTTCAATTAAAAAAAAAAAAGAGGGCACCTGGGTGGCTCAGTCAGTTAAGCATCCGACTCTGGCGCGAGTTATGATCTCACGGTTCGTGAGTTTGAGCCCCACGTCAGGCTCTGTGCTGACAGCTCAGAGCCTGGAACCTGCTTCGGATTCTGTGTCTCCCTCTCCCTTTACCCCTCCCCCACTCACACTCTGTCTTTCTCTCTCTCTCAAAATAAATAAACATTTATAGAAATAAAAAATAAATAGAATTTTAAAAAAAGAAAAGAAAGCTCACAATTTAAATACCAAACAAAACTGAATGCAAGATGAAAATGGTTAAACAGGACAAGGAGAGTCACTTAGTAATGACAGAGTATAATCCACAGTGAAAATATTTGTAATGTACTATTATACAACAAATAACCTAAGACCAAATCATGAAAAACTCTCAGGAACAGCATGGGAATTCACTTAAGTGGGAAGTTATAAAAATACATACCAGAATCAATAGCTTTCTTACATACGATAATAATAAGGCATAAAATATGGTAAAAGCGAAATAAAATTCTATTCACAATAGCAACCAAAAATTAATCTATGTGGAGAAAAATTTTAAATTCTACTGAGAGACATAGAAGGACACATGAATAAAATGAATTCTTGACTAGAGAAGTATACTTTATTTTATTTTATTTTATTTTATTTCATTTTGTTTTATTTTATTATTTTAGAGAGAGAGAGTGGGGAAGTGGGGTGGAGAAAGAGAGAGAGAGAGAGAGAGAGAGAGAGAGAGAGAGAGAATCTTAAGCAGGCTCCACACTCAGTGCAGAGCCCAACATGGGGCTCGATCCCACGACCCTGGGATCATGACCTGAGCCAAAATCAAGAGTCAGACACTCAACTGACTGAGCCCCCCATGCACCCCTAGAGAAGTATACCTTATTATTAGATAAGTAAAACTATTGTAAAGATGTCAGATCTCCCTAAATTCATTTCAAAATTCCAGGCAATCAGAATCAAGATCCCAATGGGATGTATACCGGAATCGGATCGACTGATTCTAAAGTTCGTCTGTAAGATTCAGTATTTACCAAGAGGCCAAATAATTAATGTGGAAGAACTAACTCTACCTGATATTGAAATATCCTGTAGATCTATAGTGATTAAAACTTCCTCATTCCAATTCAGGAGATGAATTAAAATGAATACTTCTGGTTTATTATCTGCCTTTATATCTTCCTCTGAAAGGTAAGCTCCATGAGGAGAGGAGTTTTGTCTCCTTTTTATACTGATATAGCTCAGTTGATGAGAAAGTGCCTGGCACATAAGTATTTGTTGGATAAATGGATAAACAAAGCAATGGAATTGAATTCTTAGTACAGAATAGACACGCAGAGACTTAGGGATTTGGATACTGTGTAAAGTGGCATTTCAAATTAAAATGGAAATAATCAATCAAAGTGTTATTTGGAAAAGAGTCAAACCAAACTCTTCATTCCATATAGTGAAAGAGATTTCAAGTGTATCAAAGATGTAAGTGTAACAAATAAAGCCATAATACTATAAGAAAAATAGAGACTGATATTATAATCTTCAGGTGAGAGAATCCTTTTAAAGCACAAAACAAAAGCCAGACACCATGAAGACAAAGATTTATAAAGTTGATTCCATTAAAGGAAAAGGTAAAAACAGTAACAGCAACATCAAAAATGTGTACAAAAACAACAACCACAACACATATAACCCAATTAACATGTAAACAAAAACCTGGAATAATTATTTACAACATAGATAGTCAAAGGATTATTTTGTCAGCATATAAAAAACTCCTCTAAATCAATGATAAAAAGATAAAAATAATGGCAAAGTGCATAAAATGAGAAATATATTCATAAAAGTATGTTTAAAATCACTAATAAAGAAATATAACTTAATGCAAAGATGTCCGGGTATTCTTCTATCTGACTGACAAGAGTTAAAAACATACATAAAATCCAATGTGAGTGAGGATATAGAAAAAGATTCCCTCTTAGTAAATGTCGGTGAGATTGCAAGTTGTACGTTTCAAAAAGGTAATTGGACAATGTGTATCAAAGTGTATACGCACATGGGCAACAATTCCAGTTTTAAGCATTTATCCTAAAACCAAAATCAGTCAGCCAATTGAACAAAGATGTTTATAGGTATATGGAGTATTTTGTTGTTCCTATTAATGAAAAATCAGAGGCGAAGCAAATGCCCATCAATAAACAACTAAATGATTAAAGTACGGTAGGGTCACATAGTTAATACCACTAACTGACCTGGAAACATACCTATGACGTATTGTTCAGTGCATAAATCAAGCTAGAAAACAGTATTCGAAGTTAGATACATCTAAATTGCATGTCTATGACCCAGCAATTTCTCTCTTAGGTATATAACCAATAAGACAGCATTCATGTGCTCGCAAGAGACGTGCACTATAATATTTAGAGCCGCACTATTCATAATAGCCCCAAACTGGAAACCACCCAAATGCCTATCAACAATAAAGTGGATAAATAAATTATGACACAGTCACGTAATGGAGAGATAGCTCAACAATAGTGAATGAACCCCCTAAAGCCATATAGATGAGCCTCACAAATATAATGCTGATTGAAAGAAGACAAAGCAGAATACACGCTTCATGATGACATTTGAATAAAATTTAAAATCTGGCGAAAGTAACCTATGTCATTAGAAGTCAAGACAGTAGTTATCCTTGGGTTGGTGCGGAGCGGGTTGTGACGGGCAGTGGGTACAAAGATGGCTTCTGCGAGGCTGGCAATATTCTGTTAACTGAGCGCTGGTTACCTGGGTATGCACACTTTGTGGTCGTCTGTACACCTAGGAGCTGTATACTTTTCTGTGTACACACGCACATACAAACACACACACAAAATGGTTTGCACAGACAGGAAGATGTCAGGAAGTAGCCTGACAAGAATGTCAGCAGTGTTTTAATCTGGAGAGGGGATTTAGCATGACTTTGGCTTCCTTCAGGATATTTGTCTATATCAGTAGATACAATTATATACAGGAAAATACAATTCAATTGAAGGAATAGAAATAAATTTACTGAACATTCAACTCAAAAATTTAGAACAGCGCTCACTTCGGCAGCAAATGTACTAAAATCGGAACAATACAGAGAAGATTAGCATGGCCCCTGGGCCACGATGACACATAAATTTGTGAAGTATTCCATAAAAAAAGAAAAAAAAAGAACAATAAAGAAAATGAGAACATGGGATGAATGAAGTGATAAAGAGCCAGAAAACAATCAGATACTATGGAGGCTGACTGAGAGCGATCAATATGCTTCCTCCCAAATGACCGTTAATGAACTTAACAAATTTACACCAATAGACAATGTGGGAAATAGCACTTTAACCATGAGCCAAAGAACTGGGGGAATTTCTGCTGATTTCACCATCACAGAGAATGATTTAAAAACCCATTTGGGGGTGCCTGAGGAGCTCAGTCGGTAAAGGACCTGACTCTTGATTTTGGCTTGGGTCATGATCTCACACTTTGTGAGATCAAGCCCTGCATTGCTGTGGAGCCTGCTTAAAATAAATAAATAAATAAATAAATGCCCATTTTAAAAGTAAGCTTATTGAAGTGTAATTAACATATAATAAACTGCATATAAAGTATTCAATTTAGTAAGTTTTTATTTTTTTAGTAAGTTTTTAATACATATACACACCCATGAAGCCATTGCCTCCAAAAGTTTCCTCATATCTCTTCCTTTCACTTCCTTTATCCTCTCCCCTCACCTGTAAGAAACATGATAGTTCCCTTTTCTAGAGTTTTATAGAAATAGAATTGTAGAGGGCACCTGGTTGTCTCAGTTGGTTAAGTGGCCAACTCTTGACCTCAGTTCAGGTCATGATCTCATGGTCCATGAGACTGAGCCCCACGTCGGGCTCCATGCTGACAGTGAGGAGACTGCTTGAGATTCTCCCTCCCTCTCTCTCTCTCTCTCTCTCTCTCTCTCTTTCAAAATAAATAAATAAACATTTTTTTAAAATAAGAGAAAAAGAAACAAAATTGTAGTATATGCATTTTTGTAGTCTGGTTTCATTATTCCAGCATAATATTTTGAAATGCACCCCTAATTTTGTATGTAACAAAATTTTGTTGAATCATAGTTCATTGGATGAAGACACCATAATTTATTTACTCACCAGTTGATGGGTATTTAGGTTCCTTCCAGGTTTTGATTATTATGAATAAAATGAGCAATGAGCAATTTGGGGTCATGTTTGAGTCTTTATGTGAACATATGCTTTCCTTTATTTTGGTTACATGCCTAGAGGTGGAATGGAAGGTCGTACGACAGATGTATTCAGAATGGATTAAATTAATGTATTACCATGTATGTTTAACTGTTTAAAAAACTTCCAAATTATTATTCAAAATGATGGTACCATTTTGCATTCCCACCAGCAGTGTATGAGCCTTCCAATGGCTCTACTTTCTTGCCATCACTGGGTATAGTTAGTCATTTTAGTTGTAGACATTTTCATAAGTGTGTGATGGCATCTCACTGTATTTTTTTTCTTTTTCTTTTAGAGAGAGAAAGCACGTGCACATGAGCAGGGGAGGAGCAGAGGGAGAGGAAGAGAGAGAATCACAAGCAGGCTCCATGCTCAGCATGGGGCCCAGTGTGGGACTCAACCTCATGATCATGACCTGAGCTGAAATCAAGAGTCAGACACCCACCTGACTGAGTCACCCAAGCACCCCTATGATGGCATCTCTTTATAGTTTTGATTTGCATCTCCCTAATGATTAATGACGTTGAATATTTTCTCAGGTGTTTATTTGCCAGCTTTATATCTTCTTTGGCAAATTATCTGTTCATATAATTTACCCACTTTTATATTGAGGGTTTTTTTTAATTGAATTTAGAGGGCTCTTTATATGTTTTGAATACAAGTCCTTTATGAGATATATGATTTGCAAATATTTCCACTCAGCCTGTGGCTTGTCTCCCACCCCCCTCCCCCTGCCCCATGGCTTGTCTTTTCCTTCTCTTAATAGTATCTTTTAAAAAGAAAGTTCTTAATTTTGATGAAGTCTGGTTTCTTGATTTGTTCTTTTAGGAATCATACTTTTGGGATCATATTTGCCTAACCCAAGGTCACAAAAGTTTTCTCCTAGAAGTTTTGTGATTTTACGCTTTACATTTGGGTCTAAGATGCATTATGAATTAAGTTTTGAATATGGTGATATGGACAGATTGAAGCATGTGTATGTATAGTGGATGTATATTGAAATACGGTCTATATTTGTACGTACTACATATGGATATCCAGCATTTGCACCAGTGTTATTGAGAAAACTATGCTTTCTCCATTAAATTGCCTTTGCACTTTTGCCAAAAAGTCAATGGACCATGCTTCCACTTCAGGGTAAGGTGAAGTAAGCCTATTAAACCCATATATATCCCACTGAGTGTAGCCTAAAAACAGGAGGGAATGTATGCAGCAGCTATCCGAGGACTCTGAAAATAACTACTAACAGGCAGATTGGGGAAGAACATGAGAATTCAAAAGACCACCCACTGGTGATGAGTTTATCATTACTTTCTTCTGGTATTTTCAGGTCTGAATGTAGTGAAACCTGAAACCGGAAAGTGAGAATTAGCACAACAGAGAAGACTCCAGGAGATGCCTCAAATTCTGACTTACTGTATGCGTAAGTGGTTTCCTAAAAGAGAGAATATGAAATTCACAATCGCTCTTTCTTTTTTTCTTTTCTCTCTATCATCTTGTATCTCAGCCCCCAAACAACCCATGGAAGCCAAAGCAGGAGGGGCAATGAGAGCCAGTAAGAGCCTACAACCTTGAGGAAATAACGTACAAGACAACTATAATATAAAAGTAGAAAATAAAAGGACTTATGTTGGCGGTAAGGTCTCTACATTTTACTTGAAGTGAGAAAATAGCAAGTGATATCAGTGAAACTGACGGAGTGGGGAACTCGAAAATTCTGTTACTCCATAAAAGTAATTTTTTTAACTGGCAAAAAAAAAGTCAGAATCAACTTTTTTCGATGTCCGGAAATTAGCCAAAATTTTGTGGAAACTATAGACCAATATCCCTCATCAACATAAATGCAAAATTCCTTTTTAAAAAATCAGCAAATCAAATCCTGCAAAACTGAGAGGACAATGCAACGTAACTACGTGCTATTTATTTCAGGAAGGCAAGTCTGCCTATAATATTCAAAAACAATCAGTGTAATCCTCCATATGAAAAGCCCAAAGGAAAAATAAACAATAAATGGTCTCAGATGCAGAAAAAAAAACACGTGACAAAATTCAACCTCCATCCATATTTAAAAATTCTTAACAAACTAGGAATATAAGAGAACTTCTTCAACCTGGTAAGGGGCATCTACAAAAAAGCTAAATCTAACACACTTAATGGTGAAAGACTCAAGGCTTTCCTCCTAAGATCAAGAACAAGGCAACACTTTTACTATTTCTCATTATACTGTCCTGACTTTCCCCAAATGCTGACTCTGACCTTGAACAAAACTTAAGCTTTCCTCATGTCAGGGTGACCTTCCAGCTTCCTAAGAAGTAAGCTTATGTAGTGCTACTCCTCCGAAAAGGAGTTTCTAGTAACCTAGAAAGCAATGTGCTTCCTCATCACGTTTTATAAACTGAGCTGCAACCACAGAGAGCTGAGTTTCTTACCTCTCGATTTTGAAGTCTCCCTGTTTGCAGTTTGTTTCTCAGTCAACAAAATATTCACAAGTAAAACCCTCTGGATTTTCTTTTGACAATGTCATTAGATTTTCTTCATTGGTAAGTATGGTAAACAAAGTTCTAAGATGGCTGCCATGACTTTCCTCTTCCCAGTATCCATGCTTTTGTGTAATCCTTTCCCCCGTAGCAAAGGAAGAACTGTAACTAAGAATATGACAAAGGTGAAGGGATAAATTTCAACGTTGCAAAAGTAACTAAAATATTGAATAATCTGACTTGTAGGTTAACTGAAAGGCAGATTATCCTGTCTGGGCCTGAACTAATTAAGTGATCCCTTTAAAAGATCTATAGGTCAGAGACTCAAAGTAGTAAAGTCTCTCTCTCCCTCTCTCTATCTCTCTCTCCTTCCAGTCCCTTCTCTCTCTGTCACTGGCTTTAAAAGAACAAGCTGCCATGAATTCTGTAGCTTCAAGGAAATTAATTTTGCCAACAACTTAAAGGAGTTTGGAAGCAGATCCTTCCCTAGCCAAGCCTGCATTATGAGAACAAAGTCCACTGAACATTTTGATTTTAGCTTTTCGAGACCCTGAAAAGAGAACCTAGGTAGACCTAACCAGACTCTTGACCTACAGAAACTTAGAGACAATAAATAGGTGTTTTAAGACACTAACTGTGTAGTAATTTGTTATTCAGCAATAACAAATTAATACAACAGCTATGTTATCTGTAAATATAGACAGTTTTGCTTTTTCCTTTTCAATCTGGATGCCTTTTATTTATTTTTCTTATCTAATTACACAGGCTAGAACCTTAGTACAATGTTACATAGAAATGGAAAAAATGGGTATCGTTTTCTCATTCTTGATTTTAGGGGTAAAGCATTTGATCTTTTACCATTATGATGAGGGTAGCTACAAGCTTTTTGTAGATGCTTGAATCAGGTTGAGGAAGTTCCCTTCTATTCTTAGTGTGTGAAAGTCTTTTTTTTTTTTTAATCAGGAATAGATGTCGGGATGACTATATGATTTTTTTCTTTTAGTCTGTTATAGTGAATTATGTTGTTTGATTTTAGAATGTCAAGCCACCTTTACATTATTGACATAAACCCCACGTGGTTGTGGTGTATTATTTTTATATAATGCTGGATTTGATTTGTCAAAATTTTATAAAGAATTTTTGCATCTATGTTCTCGAAGTATATTGCTTTGCAGATTTTTTTGTAATGCTTTTGTCTGTTTGTAAAAAATCAGAATAATGCCGGCTGAGTTAGGAAGTATTTTCTGCTTTTCAGTTTTTTGTAGGAGTTTATGCAGAACTGATATCATTTCTTTAGCAAAATTTGTTCAGTAGAATTCACCAATGAAATGATCTGTCTCTGGAGTGTTTTTGTGGGAAGATTTTAAAGTACAAACTTTTTTTTTTTTTAACTGAAATAGGACTACTCAGGTCATATATTTATTTTTGACTGGGCTTTGGTGATTTGTATCTTTTAAGAAATAAGTCCATCTCATCTATACTGTCCAATTTACTGACATAAAATTATTCACAATATTCTATTTTTGTTCCTTTAATCTATAGAATCTGTAGTGACATTCTCTCTCTCATCACTGATATTGGTAATTTATGACTTCACCTTTTTTTTCTTGATCAATCTAGCTGAAAGTTTATTGATTGTATTGATCTTCTCAAAGAACCAGCATTTGGTTTCATCAATTGTATCTATTGTTTTTCTATTTTATTGAATTTTTTCCGATCTTCATTCTTTTCTTCCTTGCTTTGGATTTACTTTCTCTTCTTTTTCTAATTTCTTAATGTGGAAAGTTAGATTACTGGTTTGAGATCTTTCTTCTTTTCTGATATGGATATTTAGTTGTATACGTTTCCCTTTAAGTAATACTTACCTACATCCCACACATTTTCATATGATGCATTTATATTTTCATTCAGTTCAACATACTTTCCAATTTATCTTTTGAGTTCTTTGACTCATATGCTATGTATGAGGGGCTTTCCCAAATATCTGCCTGTTATTGATTTCTAACTTGATTTCGTTGTGATTCATGAACATATCTTGTAGGACTTGAATTCTTTTAATTTATTTATTTACAGTTCATAATATGGTCTATTTTGGTAAATGTTCCATACCCACATAAAAAAGAATGTGCATTCTGCTGCCGTTGGAAGGAATATTCTATAAATTCTAATTATGTCAAATTGAACGATAGTGTTATTCAAGTCAAGTTTGTTCAAAATCTCCCACTATAATTTTGGATATGTCTATTTCTTCTTGAAATCCTAACCATTTTTACTGCCTGCATTTTGACGCTCTGCTGGGTCTGAGTTCCTACTCTCTGAACTGAGGTCCAGAAACTCCTCAGGCAGTAAGTTGGGGCAATCATAGGGCTCACTTTGCTTCCTGTTTCTCAGGTTCCTCCATTTATCTCTTATTGTGTTACTGTGAAAAGCATTGTTTCATGTATTTTCTAGTTTCTGTTGTTATTATTGTATCAGGTGGGAAAGTAAATCCAATTCATGTTATTGTTTTTTTGACCAGAAGCAGAAGTCTCTTGAAACCCCATTTTTAAATTAAATATGTTCACCTCTTGTAGTTGAACAGTACAAACAATTTCAGAGAATGTTGGGCAGGTTTTGAGTCAGACCTACTATCTACCTCTGACTCCAGGGAAAGCCAGTTCTAGACTGAAGAGAAGCTGAGACAACTAATAATTTGGTTCCTCTTCAAAATGATTTTCTTTCAGTATTGGTCAATGTTTAATGGGAATTTGGGGGCTTACATTTCCATTTTAGAAATAACTCTCTATTTTCAAAATAAGGTATTTTTCTTTTTTTTTTAATTTTTTTTTAACGTTTATTTATTTTGGAGACAGAGAGAGACAGAACATGAACGGGGGAGGGTCAGAGAGAGGGGGAGACACAGAATCCGAAACAGGCTCCAGGCTCTGAGCTGTCAGCACAAAGCCCGACGCGGGGCTCGAACTCACGGACCGCGAGATCATGACCTGAGCCGAAGTCAGCCGCTTAACCGACTGAGCCACCCAGGCGCCCCAAAATAAGGTATTTCTTATACGGGACAAAACATTATAACATTTTCCCTTGTGAATTAGTACTAATTTGTGAGTTTTGCCCTCTCACAGAGTTGGCTGGAATTAATACCTCTCTAAAAGAACAGAAACAATTTACAAGAAATTGTGATAGAAGTCTTGTTGGAAATACATTTGAAAACTAAAATTTCCCACTTTCTGGTCTGGATAGACTCTATTAAGACTCATGGTCTGTTTCCCATTGTCTCTTGCAGTTAGATTGGTTAGTTTAGCCAATGTGTGCTAAAATGATTTATACCACTTCCAGATAAAAACAATTAAAAGCTGGTGTGTTTCCTTTTTTTTTCTCCTCCCTTGCTATGTGCCGTGCTCCCCATGGCGTAGCTCCCAGGTGGGACAGCACGTCTCCAGCTGTATCAGCCTTCTTGGGAGAGACACATACACTTTATTTATCAATCCACTAAGATTTTAGGTTACTATGACAAAGTCTACCCTAATGAATAGAGTTTATTCTTATTTTCTCTGACAATAAGGTAGATTTTAAAGGATACATTAAAGAGTTTAACTTTAGATAAGGTGCAATCAATCGAATACAATTTAGTATCTCATTCAATACAACAATTACACCAGTGAAACGACTCAACCTATGTAAATAGCACTACTCCATTCATCACGTTCCTTCAGAATTCTGACTGCCAACTCTAGGTGACTCTCGGGTTTTTTCTGGTCATGGTATTAATGACACAGACCAAGTTTCCCTTTGCAACATGTGCAAACACATTCGCAAAAATATCCAACGGGACTAGGGCACTACCAACGAAGAGCGTTCTTGACACTGTTTGAAGGTATTCTTATTACAATGATAGCAGGACCGATCGATGTTTCACCAGTTACGGAAGGTGTGCATAGAAATCTAAATTAACCACTGTCACAATTCTCATTTGTTCTAGAAACGTATTAGCACGCCATAAGGAGATGGCTAGACAGTTTTTATCTATGTATACCATGATTAGATCTATCTATCTACAGTGATTTTCATATACTATATTTCAGTAACAAATACCCTATTTTCAATACTTTTCCTTGTATACCATATGCCAGGAGGCATACTTGGTTTCTTGCAGAGTAAGACTTGTAGAGAATTGAAGCAGGAAGAAGAACCGAATGAATGAGAGAGAGAGTAGCATACTATGCTAGCAACACCAGAAAATATTTTCACGCACCTGAGAACTGACTACCATGGCATAGCACCAAAGTAATACTAAGGGAGACACCAGTTGGACAGCTCCTCAGAGTTTCCATAGATACATAGATATAGTTACAGATACGCAGAGGCATAACTATAATGATATCTATCTCTCCATACCTATCTATCTCAATATTTAAATCGTAATATTTAAACATTGAGTAATATTTAGGGGCGCCTGGGTGGCTCAGTCGGTTAAGCGTCCGACTTCGGCTCAGGTCACGATCTCGCGGTCGGTGAGTTCGAGCCCCGCGTCGGGCTCTGGGCTGACCGCTCAGAGCCTGGAGCCTGTTTCGGATTCTGTGTCTCCCTCTCTCTCTGACCCTCCCCCGTTCATGCTCTGTCTCTCTCTGTCTCCAAAATAAATAAACGTTTAAAAAAAATTTTTTTAATTGAGTAATATTTAGATATTACAATACTTAATATTGTAATATTTAAATAAAATAGAAATATTACATTGTAATATCTAAATATTGAGATATTTAATATTTAAAGCATTATAAAAAAGGATATTTGTTATTGAAATACAATATATGAAAAACATCATAGACCAAGAGTTGGAAGCAGTGGACGTTGTTTTTGTTAATTCTGTAAATTCTTTAGCAGAGTCAGGAAATCTAGCAGTCAGAAAAATAGAACATCCCACACAGAACCCAGAGCCCCTGACCAAATGGATACCAGTTAAATTCCACAAATGGGTAAGTGCCAAGCTGCAGTAAGAGTGAAGAAGCCAAACGCAGAGCCTGTCAGACAACATCATAACGTGTAGGACGGGATATATTGCCCAGAAGGCTCAAGAAAAGAGCCTATTCTTAAAGATGCATGTTAGGAAACGGAAATAAATTTTAGAAACCATGTCCTTGGGGCCATGATAAAGGGTAAGGAAAGCATGAGCTATGTGAGCTTGGGACAGGGGGAGGACAAACCAAAGGGAGGGCAGGGACACAAGTGGGGAAAGGAAAGAAATATCTGGTAACAGGAAAACAATGTGCATCAGAGGCAATGAAGGTAGATGTTTCCCTGAAGAGTAAATCAAAGCTTTGACATGGGAGAAAAACAAAAAGATCCCGCACGCAGAAGGAAAGGATGAAGATTAAACGTTTTAAAAAGAAAATGTCCCAGGTGTGTAGGGCGAAGAAATAGAGATGCAACATAAGAAATACATGGGCTCCCTAGGAATAAACCCAAGCTATAGAAAAGAGGTAGCAATAATAACAATCATAATAAAAAGGATTTTTTTTCTAAACTGACTAAAGAATAAGTATAAAGACCAGAGTGGATCACACTGTCCTGACAAAATTCATGAGACTGACACATAAAATGTGTGCTGGAAAATTTGTTGGAATTCGAGGATGATGGCGGGAGGGGATTCACGGGGATGTACAGGCCAAACGCAACACGAAACCGAAAAAACCCAAGCCCTCCGGGAAAGACTCAAAACAGTACGTGTCAGTGATCAGCCCTTCAGCTGACGGGGGGCCGTGGGCACTGCCCAGCTGTGTCCCAGCACTGGCCACATCCACGAGGATCAGCACTAGAAACCCTCCTGTCAGGCAGCAGAGACTCACGGGAGAGGAGGCATCACCTTGATGCTAAAATAGGATGGACCAAAGGAGAAACATGGCGACTGTCAGTCAAGAGTCAAGTCATGCACGCAGACATGCGAGGCGTAGCTAGAAGGCTCTGGGAAGCTTACGTTCCCAAACAGTGAGTGGCAGGCAGTCAGACAAATGCTATTGGTGACCGTTGTCACAACTTCATTTGTAACTCCAGTCTATTTTCGGTTAGAATGTGAGCCCTGGAGAGCAGGACCTGCGCCATACTGTCTTCACTTAATGTCTGCAGCAGCTGCCACGAAAGGTCCTTGGGTAACTGCAAGCACATGGCTTTAGTCTCACCTGCCAGGGGTCGTTCTGGGACAGCTTGGGGGTGAGTCTGTCTACTGAGGAAGAGAAAGGCCCTTTCCAAAAACTGGCTCCCGCCCCGTCAAGGGGAAAAGTGATGATTTCGCAGCTCATTTCCAATCCACAGTGAAAGTAAGCAGTTGGCTCTGTTGTCCTATTATCGTCACAACAATACCCATTTCTTATATACAACTGCATCCCTGAGCATGACTTAGCGAAAGAAGGAGGAAAAATGCTTTGTCCATTAAGAGCAAGGAACATCTTGCGGTTACATCGCCTTTTAATAAAATGATTTTCTTCTTTGGTATGGACTTACGCTGAACTACCTCTGGAAATTACTGCTTGGCATGGGGAGGTGAGGGCTTGCAAATGTGCTGTCTCCAAGAACTGCTCCTAGGAGACCAGAAGACCACAGAGAGAATATAAGCCTATGTTGACTTTAACACATGGTTCTGGCACAATTGGACACCTGTATGTGAAAACCTAGACCCAGGTTTACAAAAATCAGTTTAAAATAGACTATAGACCTGGGTGTCCAACACAAACTATACAATTTCTAGAACAAAATATAGGAGAAACCTAGGCGACCTCATGTGTAGTAAGGGACATTTAGATCAAACACCAAAGGCACGATCCATGAAAGAAAAAAAATGATTAAGTTGGACTTCATTAAGATTCAAATATTATGCTCTGCTAAAGGGACCGCCAGGAGAATGAAAAGACAAACACACCTCGGGAGAAAATATTTGGAAAAAAATACATATCCGGCAAAGGGCTTATAGCCAACATATACAAAGAAATCTTAAAATTGAACAATGAGAAAGCAAACACCCCCGCGGAAAAAAGCAGAGGAAAGATTTGAGCAGACAGCTCACTGAAGAAGAGCCACAGATCACAGAGAAACGCATGAAAAGATACTCCACATCATAGGTCATCAAAAAGAAACAATGATGAGACCCTGCTACACCCCTATTAGAATGGCTGAAACCCAAAAACACAAAAATAAGAATATCAACTGCTGGCAAAGGTGTACAGCAAAAAGAACTTTCTTCCTTGCTGGTGGGAGTGTAAAAATAGTACAGCAGCCACTTTGGAAGATAGTTTGGGAGTTTCTCACAAAACTTAACATAGTCTTATGCTCTCCAGCAATCATGCTCTTTGGTACATATATATATATATATATATATAGAGAGAGAGAGAGAGAGAGAGAGACTTATAGCAACTTTATGCATAGTCACCAGAAACTGAATGCAACCAAGATGTCCTTTAACGGGTGAATAGATAAACTGTAGTACATTTATAAAGTGGAATATTATTCAGCCAGCAAGAGGAAGGAATGAGCCACACCAAAACAGAAATGGATCTGAAATGGACATATATACATGAAAGGAGCCAGTCTGAAAAGGCTGTATATTACAGGGTTCCAATGGAATAACATTCTAGAAAAAAAAAAAGGTAAAAACTAGGGAGACATGAAAAGATTGGTGGTTGCCCCGGGTTCAGGGGCAAATTAGGAAGGTTGACCAGGTGAAGCGCAAGGTGTTTTTTAGGGCGGCAAAACTATTCCTCGCGGTACTGTATTTGGGGATATGTGACAGGATGCATTTGTCAAAACCCACTCAACTTCAGTCCGAAGAGTAAACCTTAATGTATGCGAATTGTAAAAAAATCATTTAGGAGGTCAGCAGCATCTCGGGATGGAATGCAGAATGTGACAAATCAATCTGTATTCAAATGTATGAAACAGCTTCTCTGAAGGGATTGGGGGTGTGTGCTGATGTAAGTAACTTTGGAAATGAGTGGAGTCTGTAAAGCTAAGGGCAAAGGAATTGCACGCAGAGCATTGTCATTTATAAAGTTGCTTCCCACAGGTATATGTGTTAGCACCTCTGACACGACTATGAATGTGTGTTGCAATTAAACAATTAAGTAAATGGATGGTGGGTGGTAGGAGCTGGCTTTCTCACCGATGGAGGGGAATTGACGGGTAAGTAAGAGGAAGCAGCTAGAATGATCTATGTGATAATGGATTAGACTTGAAGACTTCAGAAGAACTCCCCTTTAGCTTAATATGGACTCACATGGTTACATATAGAAACACATAGAGATACATGTGCTTATACATAGGTTCATGCACACACACATATCCCTTGCTCTGTTGACGGAAAGGGCCTAGAAGCGACAATGCCTCAAGAGCAAACAGCACACCTAGGGCTCAGATACTGGTTTCTAATGCCATTCTCTAATAGAAGAAACCAGGCCAATGCTCTGGGGCAGGAAAAAACCAGAATGAGCCCGGAGCACCTGGTAGGGCCAGAAAGTAAGGAAGTACTCAAAACACAGGAGCCAAGAGCTCCCACTGGCCAAAGCTGCAACCATTTGAGCAGCAAAACAAATAAAGTTGTATTGAATTATTACCCGGATTGTGAAGTAAATATCCCTGAGTCCATATGTATGGAAACACATGATTGAATGAAGACAGAATCTCTTGTTACAGGATTCCAGATAACTTACGTAGATATTCTGCCCTCAGAAGTATAAATGGAACATAACTCCTCATTTCTTATGTGTAGTCTGTGCATGGAAACTTTCTTACAAAGAATACAGTATGCAACCCAGTAATTCCACTACTGGGTATTTACCCAAAGAAAATGGAAACATGAATTCAGAAAGACATATGCACCCTTATGTTTATTGCAGCATTATTTAAAGAGGCAAGATGGGGAAGCAACCTAAGTGTCTATCAGTAGATGAATGGATACAGACGTGGTACACACACACACACACACTTATAGATACGGTGGAATATCACTCAGGCATCAAAAAGAATGAGTTCTTGGGGTGCCTGGGTGGCGCAGTCGGTTAAGCGTCCGACTTCAGCCAGGTCACGATCTCGCGGTCCGTGAGTTCGAGCCCCGCGTCAGGCTCTGGGCTGATGGCTCGGAGCCTGGAGCCTGTTTCCGATTCTGTGTCTCCCTCTCTCTCTGCCCCTCCCCCGTTCATGCTCTGTCTCTCTCTGTCCCAAAAATAAATAAAAAACGTTGAAAAAAAATTTAAAAAAAAAAAAAAAAAGAATGAGTTCTTGCCCTTTGTGACAACATGGATGGACCTAAAGGGTATTAGGCTAAGTGGAATAAGCCAGACAGAGAAAGACAATACCACATGATTTCACTCATATGTGGAATCTAAACAACAAAGCAAAAGAACAAACACACAGAAGCCAGAGACAGACTCAAACACAGAGAAGAAAGTGGCGGTTGCCAGAGGGGAGATGGCAAGAGGATGGGCAAACTAGGTGAAGAGGACTGAGGGGGTCCAAACTTCCGGTTGTCAAAGAAACAAGTTGTGGGGATGAAAGTTACGGCATAGAGAATACAGTTAATAATATTGTAATAATGTTACACAGTGAGAGATGGTAACCATACTTAACGGTGGTGAACACTGTGCAATATATAGAATCGTCAAACCACTACGTTGGATTCTTGACACTAATAACAACATCGTATGCCAACTCTACTCAATGATAAAGATTTTTTTAAGAGTACGGTGTGGAAAGTGTGGAAAATTTAGGAGCTTTACCGTGGAGAATCCTGACAAACACCTCAGCCGCGTGATCCAGATCGACATCGACAGTGACAAGTCGCGTGTGTTGTATGTACCTTTGCTAGGACGTGATAAAAATGGCACTTTCTCTCTGTGATCTTCCCCCGCCACAACCCATAACCCCAGCCTAACCATAGGGAAAAAACATCAGACAAATCCCAGCGTAGGGACGCTCAACCTACCTGACCAATACTCCTCAAAGCTGTCAACGTCATCAAAAACAAGAAAAGCCTGAGAAACTGTAAGAACCAACAGGAGCCTAAGGAGGCATGATGGCTAAATGTAACATCACGCCCTGCATGAGCTCTTGGAACAGAAAAAGAATATTGGATAAAACCTAAGGAAATCTGAATAAAGTATGGACCTTGGTTACAATTGCGTGTCAATATGGATTCATCACATGTAACATATGCATCATCCTCGTGTGAAACGATAATAGAAACAAGCAAGCGTTGGGGATAATGGGAACTCTGTATTACCTTCTCAATTTTTCTGTAAATCTAAAAGTGTTGCAAAAAAAATAAATAAATAAAGTTTAGTCTTAGACATGTTTAGCCCCTCCTGTTGTCTCCCCAAGTGATGTGTTTTTTGGTCCATGGTCACGGGCATCCTACTGGCCTCCAAACCCGAAACTCAGAACTGGCAAATAGGGCTTTTCCTAGTTTGTGCAGCTCTCTCAGGAGTCCTGGGATCTGCCCTTGCTATTTGGCCGCCTCTCAGCTCCGTGTGGCTGCACGTCCCTGAGTGTCTGCATCGCCAGCCATCCAGGTGTGGCCCAGGGTTCTGCACACGTCCTCTGTTCTGGGGACACCTTGGCGTGTCCCTGTGGCAGACTCATTAGCTCTTCACTTAGTGTCTGTGCCCCAGGACGGAGTGAGGTTCAGGCTCTCACCTTGTTGCCTTCTCCACACACTTAACTAGACCAAAGGGACAAGTAGGGCAGGTGCCTTATCTGGTGGGCTCCCAGAGTCCCCATGGAGGGGTAAGGCAGGAGCCTCAGTTCCCCGGTGTTGAGAGAGAGAGAGAAGCAGTATAGCCTTCTTAATTCTCCTACCCCTTATCATTTGTCCTTCTCCTCCCTCCAACCCATGACCAGAAAACTGAGAGAAGTTTCCTTTACATCTCCTGTGTCCTGTGCTCCTTCCTTGCTGCAGCCCCACGATTAAAGCTGACAGCTGGTCAGGGGTGTCTTCTTTGCCCTGGGAGAAGAACTCAAAAGTCTGAGGCTCTCCTGTAGCCTTTGATTGTACAGATTTTCCCTGTCCATGGAGCTCGGCTCTGAAGCCTAGTGTCTTCCTACAAAGTCAAATACCTGTCGTCCAGCCCCAGGGTAAGAAGTCTCTTGACCCAGGCTCAGCCTTGACGTTAGCATGCACCAGTGTGCTATTGGCCAAAATATTATTCCTATTACCCACTGCCAGGGTGTATCACTGAGTTCAGTGGCTTGTCCCCGTGGGAGAGGAAGTCAGAGGGTTAGAGGTTGGGTTTCCTAAAGAGAGACAGAGATTTGCCCAGGGAAGGGCTGAAGAAGGAAGCACTCACTCTGAGAAATGAGACAGCAGGGCCACCCCTGAGGCCAGGCAACGCGGCTAAGAAATGCACCAGACAGGGGTCCTGGGGGCCTTTCACCCCGCAGGGGCCCGGGGATAGAATTCAAGGGGGCTTCCATGAATTTGGTTGGGAAAGAATGTATCTTTATTTTCATCAACCTCGAAATGGAATCTAGCATTTTCTCCAGCTGTAAACACAAGCCACGAGGTGCCCTGGAATTAGCAGTTACTGTGACTTTGTCACTCATTTTCCTACAAGGTTACAGCTGTAACCATTATAATGTTGTTTACACCCACCACCACGACATTTCAAAATTATGATAGCTTATTATTTAAGGCATCAATCTTATTACTTAAGGCATCAACAAAGAAGCATATGTATGATTATATCACACACTTATTTTGTTTAATATTTTGACACTGTACTTAAATGTAATTGATTTCCTTTGTTGTTGCCTCAATTATTCTATTTCATGCATTTAAAAACATAATTCACGGGCTTCATCAGACTGCCAAAGAGATCCGCGCATAAAAATACCCCTTTAAAAATATGTTGGGGGGACTCTAACAAGATTTATTTGTATATTGCAATCACCCCCCCCCCACTTGAAATTCCCCAGTTATTCCCAAGCTTTGGGTAAAACCTGTGATTGATATCCATCTGCTGTGTGTTTGGTGGGGTTGCAGGGATTTGAGAGAGGCTACGGCAAGGGAAATCGTGCTCCTTCATCAGCACCTGGGCCCCAGAGGCTGGCGACTCCTCTCGTTGTCCCAAGAGTCCCGGGTGTGAACCCCAAGTGAAGCTGCCCGGGGCTGAGATAGTGCTCAGCCGGTAGATGGGAGCAGGTAACAAGAATCAGGAGGATTGACTCGGGAACAGACCTGAAGCCCGCCTGTTTCCCCCCACATAAGGAGATAACCCCGGAAAGGGAGTGAGGCAGACATTTGATTAACAGCAGCGCAGAGGAACTATTTATTGCTTTCCCTTAAGTATGTTTCATCAAAAGTCTGTGTGAACACGGGCCAATTAATTACACGCTCTAAGGGCCCCCTCTGGTTGTGGAGGGCACCACTTGCATAGTGATATGTGGGGGGCCCTCCATGGAATGTGCTTGTTATCACTTCTCCTGAAAACCTGGCTTGGTTGCTGCTTCTGCCCCTATGGCACCCACAGGTCGGGATAACTTAGAGACCAACGCTTTTCTACCACGATGTTCAGAATTATCCATCGGCTTCTCGGATCACTGGGAATGCCCTTATCTTTACTACGCCCCCAGCGTCCAGTTCTGTCCGTGTCCCCTGGAAGCAGAGACACAGCACTGGGTGCTGGTGGATCCAGGACCCGTGAAGGAACACCGTGGTAGCTTTCCAATATGGCCCCCAAGTTCTTTGAACCTCCTCCCACCGATAAGTGAGGTCTCTGTCTCCGCTTCCTGAATCTAGGAGGATTTGAACTGCTTTGACCACTAAACGTGCCGGAAGTGATTTTTACAAGGCAGTGTCGTAAAACGGCCAACCAGGTCCTAGCTGGTCCTCCCAGAAGGCTTGTCCCTACTTGCTTGTCTTCAGACCCAGAGGCCATGCTATGAGAAGCACAAGTCACACGGAGAAGTCGCACGCTCCCAACTGAGCCGGTCCTTCAGCCTTCCCAGCCCAGGCACCAAACATGTGAAGAGTGACCAAGTGGTTCCAGCCCCAGCCACCGGAGTCTTCCCAATGGAAGCACCAGACATCACAGGGCAGGAATGAGCCATCCCTACTGGATTTCTGACCCACAGACTCCATGAGCCTCAGATGTTTGTTGGTTTGTGACACCCGCCCCCGAGTTTGGGGTGATTTATTACAAAGCAATAGTAGCCAGACTAAGGAGAAATAAGAGGTCCGGAAGGAACAGGCTCCTACAGTGGCCACATGTGGGCCACTGGACTTGGCTCCAGTAGGAGAGACTGGAGGAGGAGCACCTCATGGGACAGGCCTGAGGGGCACTGTGTCTCTCAGTTCCCTTTGAACTCTGTGATGGGCAAGACGAACTTGATCCTGAGGCAAAGTGCTGCTTTATAGAGCCTTCTGCTGGCAGCAAGAATATTAAGGCACGCATTCCGCTGTCCCTCCCCTTCTCTGTCCCACTTTCTCAATAGGAGCAAAATGCTCAAATTAAAATTTGATTCAAACACCAGGGGTGTGCTGGATATGTTTGGTCTCGCCCAACAATTCTAAATTTTTTCCCAAAAGGGCTTCTGAGAATTATGGGGTCATAGCCCAAAACACAGCCCCCTGCAAGCAAGAAACCTCTTTGGCCATTTTTATCTTAAAAACTAGCATTCCAGAGGTGCCTGGGTGGCTCAGTCAGTTGAGCGTCCGACTTCAGCTCAGGTCATGATCTCACTGTTTGTGGGTTCGAGCCCCGTGTCGGGCTCTGTGCTGACAGCTCGGAGCCCGGAGCCTGCTTTGGATTCTGTGTCTCCCTCTCTCTCTGCCCCTCCCCCACTTGTTCTTTCTCTCTCTCTCTCTCTCCCTCAAAATAAATAAACATTAAAAAAACTAAAAAAAACTAAAAAAAAATCTTTGTAAACCCTAGCATTCCACACCATAACATACCAGCTTTTGTTTGAATATTAATCCATCTAAGATTACTGGCCAAGAGGTGAAATGGACGTTGGCATGAACGTGGGCCGTGTTTATCCTATGATGTCGATACGTTCTGGCCCGTTGCTACATCCCCCATACAAGGACCAGAAAGACAGGCAAACACACTCCTTATGCCCAAAGCCCTTCCAAAGAAAACAAATTCCTAGGGGCTAATTGGCTTATTGAGCATGGGGTGCCTTTAGAGGATGCTTATTAATATCAATGTTGATCATCGATTTGTGGCATGTTTTATTAGAAGAATCACACAGAAAACAAATGGATCCTTGGTGAAAGGAGGATTCTGGAATCTCCGGGCGGGTGAAAGACTGATCAAAGCTTCTTAGCTACGATCATTTGTTATATTTTCTGAGCAGTCCAGAATGGACACTTGGTGCATCTAGAATTTTTTTGCTTCATGAAGACTGCGCTCTTGACCCCTTGCTCTCTCACTTCCTAAGGGACGCTAGTCCACTAATTATTACCTTCAAGCCCTTCTCCTCTGTTGTCACCATCCCCTCCATTCCAGTGTCCCCTGTCCTCGGAGGCCCTTCCATTAGGCAAATTGGCACAATAATTCTAGAGAGCGATTTGGCAAATCCAGCGAAAGAAAAAGCATGTATACTTTCTGACCCAGAAATTTCACTTCTAGAAAATTTATATTTAGATATACTTGCACTAGTTCATAAGGATAAATATACAAAGATGCTCATTGCAGCACTGCTGGTGGGAGCAAAAATAGAGCAGCCTCAACAGCCATCAACAGGGCACTAAGTTAAATAAATCACAGTACAATAGAAAACCATGTTGGTAATAAATTGTTAAGTGAAAAAAACACTTGCGGGGCGATGTGACTACTAATAACAACAAATTGTGCATATTTGGATGGATAAGTGTTTATTTATTCTATCTACATTATGCAGCTGCAGGGGGGTGCCATTCACGTCGGGTACTTGTTTGGGAAGTGAATGTGGTGCCCTGGAGCTGTACCACTACGTGTGTGTGTGTGTGTGTGTGTGTGTGTGTGTGAGACATGCTCTTAGGCACGCCCTGTGCATGAATTTATCTAACACATAAGCTCTATGGTATTAATCTATCTCTTCCATGAGCCTATAAACCACACGAGGAAACGATTATTCACCTTATCCCCGGCACTCAGCACAGAGCCTGGCACACCAATTTAGGGTGTTTGAATGAATATTGGTGTGCGCATTCACTGGGCCTAGGGTGTATCAGTTACTTATCATTTGCATTGATCTGAGAACCAGGCATGTCCTAAGGAGAGGAAATCAACATTTAGTATGTGATTTCTAGGCTCTTACACAAACACGACACACACGCCCAGTGTTCCAGGCTCGAACTGTGTTTGGAAAAGCTGAATTAAACAAGGATAAACCGCTTGCTTTGCTGTAGAGCATCTCTGAGATTTTCATATGCATTGATATTCTCCAAGAGGTAGATAGATCATGGGTTATCATCTGAATTTTGCTGACCGTGAAGCACTTTTAGAGGAATATTTATTTACACTGATGTTCAAAGCCTCCTCAATTTGTAACGTGTTGCGCTAGAAGAATCATCACAAGTAAACAGAAGCAAATAAACCCCGGATAAAAGAGGACTCCCAAGGTAGGGTCAGACAACCTCCTGGAGAATGAGAGTCATTCTAAGTCTCTTAGCTAAGACCATCTGAAATCCCAACTGGGCGGCTGGGTCTGGAGGGAAGGGAAGGGAAAAGAAGTGGCCAGCACAACAAGGGAGAGAAAAGCATGATTGCTGGTGTGGCGATGTGGCAGCAGAAACCTCCCCCCCACCCAACCCCAACAGGGGCTTCTGAGGACCTGGCAAGGCTATCAGTGAACATCCCAGGGAGAAGGGAATTGGGGTCAGCAGATTTATGGGTTCTTTTTGGAAAGTTCCTGATTTAGTAGGCACAGCCCATCAACCGTAGAGTTTGTAAACTCACCCAATAGATTTTGATGGGCTAAATTTTGAACTGGTTCGATCTTGGCATTGCCCTTTGTACTTAACACTCTCCTCTCTTCCAGCCAGCATATGATCAGTGGACTGACAGGGACAGAGTCCAGATCACGGTGAGGGAGGGGTGAGAAGTAAAAGAAAGGTAGAGCATTAGAACAAGAGTAGGAAATGTTTTCAAGAAGTTTGAGCAAAATGATAACATATCAGCTTTTTTTTAAAAGTTAAGTGACATGAGAACGAATGTTTATGATTGGGGGAAGAAGAAAGAGATTGAAGAATAATAAAGGAGGTAAAATTGATGGAAGAAGGTGAGAGAGGGTGCCGGAAATGAATGCCCACACAAATGTGGCAGGTGGTCCTTGGACAGGTAGAGGGACCCCCTCTTTCACCATGACGGGAAGGGAGGAGAAAAAATGAACCAGAATGCAGAAAAGGTGACAGGAGGATGGGTAGAAAGTTGAGGAAGTTTTTTCTTGGGGCCTTTGTTGTATTTGTGAAGGAGGAAGTGACATGGTTTTTAGAAGAGTGAACAGGGGTTGAAACAGTCATGGTGAAGAATGTGAGGGGACCTGACCACTAGAAGAATCTAGGCCACATGGAGGACCCACTGGGGTTGAAGGTTGTGAGTGCGTGAGGTTGCCTACCCGTGCCCCGTATCCATAAAGGATTTTCTTTCACAGTGTTTCCACATCCTGAAGTGGGGACAGCAATGGTAAACATCTGTAGAGTGGGTTGTCAAAGAGAGAACCACTCCGCGTGAGCTCTCAGAGGTGGAGTGTTCTAGAAGGTGATAAGATGATGGCTCAGGCCACAGGAGTGAAGCTGGAGAGGGAAGAAAGTCACTGGAGTTGAAGTTGAGGAAATAGGAGGTGAAAATTTTGGCTGGTCATCCACAGGTTGTCTTACTTTCCTCAGGACGGATACAAGACTTAACAAGCCACTAATGTATTCAAGAAGTGTGGTGATGATCAGAAGGAAAGCAGATGATGGCAACTAGGAGAGACTGGAGGCGAGATTTTTACACAGCTCTTAAGGGTTTGTGATATGAAGGTCTCCCAATAGCCTGTTCGGGTGAAACATGTCACTGTTCCTCTCAGGGGTCCTGGAGGACCTCCCCATTCTCCCAAGTGTGTGTGTGTGTGTGTGTGTGTGTGTGTGTGTGCACGCACACACACACACACACACACACACACACCTTGCTCCAATAAGAATGGGTCCTCTTCTCTGTTTTAAGTACTAACATTCCCCATAAGACATTTTAGAAAGGTTTTTGTGAGCAAAAAAGCTGAATATCACTGATGAGGCCCAACCCTTCCTAACCCAACAATGAGCCCAAGACCATCTAGTGAGTTGATGGAGGTTCCCACCGCTGAATCCCACTACGGTAGTGTATGGTGTGCACTCTCCCCTAAGATGCCCCCATGGCTACTGCTCATTGATGACGCACCCTCGTTAGGGCTGATGAGTTGAGTGCTGTTGAGGTCCGGCAGAGTCTGGAACCCAGGGGAGGGAGGAACAGTGGCCATAGTGGGGCCATGAAATTCCTGGACACCTTGGGACAGGGTGAAGAGGATGAAGAAGAGAAATGAGGATGGGCAGACTGGGGGAGGGCAGATTCTGGTCGATTCCAGCCCAGCTAGGGAGGCCAGCCTAGTAAGCAGGCAATAAAGGTTGAGTTCCTTCTGCCTCTCCTATGCAGGACCTTAAATCATGGAGGAGTTTATGGGTCTTGTTTATGGAGAGACTCTTTTTATAAGCTATTCAGAACAGGGGTGGGAGGGAGACATAGGGAGAGAAAAATTCCCTTTGAATTTCCATTGCTTTCAGAATCAGCAATTTAATGAGTCATGCATTCTGAATCCTTGCTTTGTCTACACGTTTTCATTTCAAAATACTAAAAACACTTTGTTTGGAACATGGACTATTTTTAGTTCATATATCAAGAGTCCACATCCATTTCTCCCCATATTAGAAAAACTTCCTTCAGATTGGGTTGGGGCAGCACCAAAGCGGTAGGGCTGTTTACTTAGCTGTAGTTTGTGGAAGCCACCTGGGCATCTCTCTGTTTCCTGGGGGCTCCTTCCAGCTGGCCATCTGGGCCTACTGACGATCCATGGGTCAGCTCTAGAACTGGCCCAAAGACCCCAGATCCCATAGTCTGGATAAAAGGGGAAAAACATCCCCTCAGACCTCCAGGCTGAGGAATCAGCACCTTGGCAGGCTAGAGGCAAGTCAGGTCTTCAGGCTGACTCAAAGAAGTGAAGGAGGTCCCCATGGATAGGTCATCTCCTTCAGGTACATCAAGAGAAAGCCTCCCCACACTTAAGCAAAGACAGGAATAGATTCTTCTGCAGGATTCTTCTGTAAATCTCAGGAGGAGATCTGGGAGGAAGGCTGAAGGTACCAAAGGGTACCCTACTTCTCCAGTCCCTGCCCTCTGCATAGGGTCTCTCTCCACCCTGCACTTAGAGAGTGCCCCCAGCCAGTTTTATCTACCTCACTGTTTTTGTTCCATCAGTGATAATTCTCTCGTCTGGGGACCACTTTCTTTTAAACCCTCCAGCTTAGAGCATTAATTGCAAGTACCTTTCCAGCACTTAATGGACAGCCAGCCAACTTCAAGAATGGGTTACAAAATCCAATATCTCAAGGAAGTAGGGTGATGAGGTACCCACTTCTCTGGCCATTGCCTTCCTCTCCCATCTGTGTATTTATAGTGGAAGAAACCGTGCCCGTGCCCTCTGACTCTCTTCCCCTGGACCCTGTTGGTTTGATCTCGAATGGACAACAATGAGCCTATTCCCAGGGAATTTGAAATTGAAACCATGCTGATTCTCAGCTGAGGCTAGTTGCCAAATTGGCAGCTATCTGACATGGATAATTTTCACGTGGACAGAGAAACTGAGGAGATATAGATAGGCAGAGAGAAGTAGTTTTCTTGGGTTTACTGTGTCCCCCAGGCCCTCATTCCAGCCACCTCCGAGGCCTTGGATTCCACGAGGCAACCCCCAAGTCCCTAACCCCTGCCTAAAGTCTTCCAAATATATTTCCCTTTCCATCTAGGAGAGCTCTACCTGACTTCTGTTACTTGCAACCAAAATGGTACCAGGAAGGGGGAGAATGACCTGGGGCAGGAAGATGGGACACATCGAGGAGATGCCTCCCTACTTTGTAATTTTGCCTACTCTGCCCGCACCAGGCATAACCACGTGGGCCACCACACAGCCTGCTTCAGGGGCTGAGGAGGCCTCTGATGCTCTGTAGGCTAGCCCTAACATTGTCCCCTCTGAAGGAGTCTCCAACCAAGGAACAAAGGACCGGGACACAATGTGCTCCGTGAGACAACGTTGCTGGGGACCGTTGTGAGGACATGCTTCCGGTAGGCCGCGTTCCTGTCCCCTCCATGCCCAACCCTTGTGTTGAGACCCAGACCATCAAACCCCCCTCCCATGGCCCCACCTCATCCTTCTTTTTAGCTGTCTTGCTCTGTCTACTGCACAAGGAAATCTTTGAGAAATGTGTGAGTGTGTCCCCAAGGAAGGAGTAAGTAAATATGGGTTTGTGGTGATGTGAATGCATGATAGGAATAATCCAGGAGTCATAGAGACCCTCGGCGTGGGGCCCACAAAGAATTAATGCCAACCCCCCAGGAGAAGCCGATGGTGTGGGAGAAGCAGATTCTTTCCACCTGGGCCACTGCTGCCCTTGGAGACAGGCAAAACTAATCTGTCCAATTCATGCCCATCACAGCTCTGGCCCCAAATCCTAAATCCCAAAGCCGCAGGAGCAAATGAGGAAATATTTTTTATTGTGGGAATATGTTGAGCAAAATGGTCTTTCTGACTTCATCAGACTTCTTTGCTGCTTCCTGTACGATATCGTCATGGCCAGTAGGGTAGATGACTATCCTTTCCACATTTGCCATTTGCCACAACCCCCACAGGACATGCAGAAGAGTCTCTCTGCCCCAGTTCTGACCTCCCTCCCTCAATATGTCCCCTACTTTCCCAGGGCAAGGACCCAGGATTCGATCACTTATCCTAGGCTGAGGAAAGGCCGACCAGGAAATTCACCCTTGGAATGGACCATTCTTCCTCTTGGGGCTCCTCTCCTGGAAGCGGTAAGCTGGAACGGGGAGGCCCAGCCCAGGTCCATCCTCCCACCCTAGCCAACCCTCCTGATCAGAGACTTGCTCCAAGCCTGCCCTTCAGCACACCATGCCCTTGGCCACGGGTCTCATCAGCCCCAGCTTTGATTTCCCGAACAGTAAGTTGTGTTGGAGAAGATTCTGGATTGAACCTGCAGTCTCGTCCCCAGCCCCTGGGAGAAATCACTAAAAAGCAGGAGCTGTAGTCACCAGATATATTCCCACTTCCTTTTTTCCTCCTGCAGCCCAAACCATAAACTCACGGCCCCCACCATAAACACTTTCGGTCCCTCC
The DNA here is from genome assembly GCF_024362965.1 of Panthera pardus. Lineage (NCBI taxonomy): Eukaryota > Metazoa > Chordata > Mammalia > Carnivora > Felidae > Panthera > Panthera pardus. The sequence goes on along the minus strand of NW_026526969.1, from coordinate 1,420,447 downwards.
TGGCAACCGGTGGCAGAGACGGCTGGAGGGCCCATTCCCAGTAGCCCGAGGGAGACCATTCCAGAACATATCCGATTCTATGACTCACCGCAGACCAACTCCTTGATCACGTAGATCAAAATTTCCCTCTGTACAAAAAACCTCCCGGAGTTGAAATTCCTCTTGAGTTTTTACAGCCTTGAACGTCTCCAAGGGCAAGAAAGAGAGCAGGACTGAACCTGTGTGGCTCGGGGAGCACAAAGCCCCTCCCCCTCAACCCACCTCCTCACCTGTAAGAGGGGAGAGGCAGGCAGGCCAGTGGTTACGAATGTAAGTTTCGGATTCAGAGAGATTTGGGCAGGAATCCTGGGTTTCCCTTTGCCTGGGCCATCTGGAGAAAGTTGTCGAATATCTTACTTTTCTCCCGTAAAAATGGGGTTAATAACACTCCTCCGGGGTTATTGTGAGGGTTCATTGCCAAGACTGGGAGACTGCGAGATTATCTTTGCCAAGCTCCTGCTCCCATGCCGCCACGGGGTACGCACTCTGTAAATGATATCTGTCCTTCCTAACAAGCACCCCCTAACCTAATCAGCTCCTGACAGGGTCAGTTTGCAAACCCATCCTCTTGCTCTGTCCACACGTCTCAGATACAGCCCGTGGAAACCTGTCAGGCTCAAGATGTGCGGTAAAACCTCTGTACCCAGCTGGGACGCGCATCCTCTCAGGACCCCTCCCAGGCGTCCTGTCCTCGCCCCCACCCACAGGACACTCAGACGCTCGGCAGCAAAGGCTCCCAGCCCCCGCCCCCGCACCACCCCCTACCTGAGGGCTGAAAACAATCAAGTCCTGAGCAAACACTCGAGAAAGCGCTTTCTCCGGGGGGTTTGGGGGGAGAAGACTTGCCAAGTGGGGAAGTCGGGGGCCTGGCTCCTCGGCGGCTCCTCTCCCCCTCCGGGGGCTCCTCTGCCCCCCTTTTCCTCATTCTCAGGCTTCCCCTCTCCAGGTTGCTCGGGCAGCCGCATCGGAGGTCCAGGGCGATGTTCTCAGGGAGATTTGCGAGCACATCAAGGGAACGTCAGCGGAGACACGCGGTCTGCAAGAAGTTGACAGAAACTTACTGCCCGCCCGGTGCCGCTCGGTTATTTACTCAACGTCGGTTGCCTAAATTATTTACACCCTCCCTTCCGTGTTTAAACAGGACAATGCACAACCCGCACAATCCTGGCACTAAGAAGTATAATTACAGTTGTGACAGATGTTTAGTTATTAATAAGGCCTCAATGTCACCAGAGGGTATTACGCAACAAACCAATAATGTGCCTTTGGAAGCAACCTTTGGAATATTTACAGGTACTTTTCCGTTCACACTCCCGGGGGCTCTGCTGTAGTATTCAGCTACAGCGGCCAACGTGATTGCAACTTGCAAGAAAGCCCGGCGCCTTGCCAGCATAATTTGTTGCCTGGCTGTTGACATCAGCAGAGCCACAGAATCAAAGTGGGGGCCAGAGTTAGAAATAGCCGTCTTCGGGAGGGGACTCTTGCCAAGCCTCCCGGCTTGTGACGCTGCTGGCGATCCCGGGGCAATGTCGTCCTGTCTTCTGTAGACAAACCTAACAGCGTCCAAGACTAGTTTCCTTCACTGGCTTCCATCAGGCTCGTTTCCCACGTGTACTGAGCCGCTGGGTTCCCTTCACGTCAGCATCTCTCCTTTTCTCTCCCACACCTGGTTAACCCCTTCCCATCCTTCGTGGTTAACCCCTTCCCGTCCTTCGTGACGGGGCTCAGGTTAAGACACCCCTCGTCTGGGCCCACTTCTGCTGTTGCCCACAGTCTCCACCCCTCTCTCCCGGCAGCACTGCGTTGAGCAAAGCTCCAGGCAGGGAGTAATTCACATGCACGCCGTGTCATGGGGGCCCAGGCGGGAACAACCTTAAAATAATTGGTTGTGCAATAAGCGCTTATTGAACTAACACTTGATAGATATTGGTTCTCTTTGGTTCCATACTGAAGTTAAAAGGAAAGGAAAATAAAACAGAGTCTCAAGAGGTGCGAAGCACAGAGAGTTCAGCTGGAAGGATCTTGGTGGTGAAACAAAACGAGCCCTGGTCACCCTACACCGAGTCCTCGTCTGAGAGAGCTGGCCCCGGGGGTGTCTGCACATTGCAGCTGGCAGTGGCCTCTCCCGGCAACAGGCAAATGGGTCTCCAGCCCTCACTCTGGGTCCCTGCCCATCACCTCCTGGGAAAAGGCTCCCAGCTCTACTTCTGGCCTTCTCGTTCTGATGAGAGGTCTATTTCTATGTCTGGGAAGCATTCTGCCTGCAGAAGTCAGCTCATAGGGGATAGGCTCAGAAAATGCCTTTAGGAAACACAAAGGCTTGGGGCGCTTGGGTGGCTCAGTCGGGTAAGTATCTAACTTTGGCTCAGGTTATGATCTCAAAGCGATTCGTGAGTTCGAGCCCCATGTTGGGCTCTGTGCTGACAGCTCAGAGCCTGGAGCCTGCTTCGGATTCTGTCTCTCTGTCTCTCTCTCTCTCTCTTTCTCTGTCCCTCCCCCACTCACACTTTGCCTCTCTCTCTCAAAAATAAATAAACATTAAAAAAATTTTAGGAAACCTAAAGCCTTGAAGAGGTGTGTGCGCATGTTATCAGTGTGTAAACTCTGGTTGTGACTAAATGCGTGGTAGGCACTGAATGTCAGCCCCATCCCAGCCCAAATGAGACAGGCTCAGCCATACGTAAGACACATCCATGCAACCCTACTTATCTCCAGGGTTGCGCACACACACACACACACACGCTCACAGACAGGTCTTCAAACATTCACAGCCTATGTGTGATCTCACACTCACATCCAGCCCCTGCCCTTGGACATACAGCCACACAGCTGCACACACTGTCCCCGTCAACATGCACCCACAGGAACCCTCACACATGTAGGCACACAACCCATACCCGCACGCACTATGGCACCTGCTGACCCACACGTGCTGCGCACACATCTGTACTCCTGTCATCATCTCTAGTTACCACGTTAAGTTAAAAAGGAAAAACAAGTGTCCTGTGTCATTACGGTAGAAATAGAAAACAAAACAAAACAAAACGGTGTCATTTTATTTTCAGATAGGCTTTTAGTTGCCATGACAGGCTTCGCACCATGAAAGTTGTGATTGGTGGCAAACACGGATTTCAAAAGAGAGTAATTAGCTCCCCATATACAAGAACTTCCGACTTGCTGAGTCCCCTCCCTCATCAGTGCCCTCCACGCAGAGTGGACACCAGGGCAGGGGCACCCCCCGCCAGTGCTAGCCTGGCCGCCAAGGCAGCACTAGGACCTGCCAAGAGCTCTCAGCAAAGGATGTCCACGCTGATGGTCACAAGGGCATTAGAACCCAATCCACTTAATTACTTGGAACTTGCTCCTAGCTCAACAGGAGCAAGGCCCTCGGGGTGCAGCTTCCCCATAAGGAACAATTACACCTGCTCAGCTGGCCTCTGCTGCCCTTCACTGCAGCACTCGTGATGTGTCAGAGAAACACAAAGCTGGGGGCTGGTCTCTTGGCCAAAAGGGGACTTGGCTCTTCCAGCTGGAAGCTATCTCCCCAGAATGCTCCTCCCCAGGTCAAGGCTGGCCTGTCACACAATGGGGGATACCAAAGGAGCCCTCCATAGGCTGGGGCTGACGGCCCAGGGTCAACTAAGTCGGCATCTGGATAGAAGATGGACGTGCATCCTGCCATTTCTCTAGGAGCTTCTCGAAGACGAGAGCCATGGTGCACACACCTGCCAAGTCCCTGGTGGCCGTTATGCACCTTGAGACCCATAGTAAATACCTGCTGAACGTAACTCTTTGTCCCCAGATTAACTGCTTATCTCTTTTCCTCATGAGAATCCTAAAGGCAATTAACTTCTAGAATTTCTCCTTCACGCCCCTTTGCCACTTGTCTTTATTACCATCTGAAAGGTCAGCCAAGAGCTGGTTTCTGAGCCCACGTTTTGAAGTTAGAGCTTTGGGCTAATTCCTGGACCCACAGTGGTGTCCTTCCTCTTCAGCTTTTCATTTCAACAAATGACCCAATCACTTCCTTTTACATCTAGAATGTTCCTTGAGCACTGCCCATCCACTGTGAGGCACTCAGGGCCACTCAAGGTGTCGCATCTACTCCATCTCTCTTACCAACTCATAATATGCAGAGACTGGGGGTGGTGAGGAGTTTGAGAACAACGGATAATTGAATCAGGCCATGCAGGTCACATCCTGACTTTGCCGGTTATGGGCTGTGTGACTTTGGAGAAGTAACTTAACTTCTCTGTGCTTCAGTTCCCCCATCTGCAAAATGGGTCTCATAATAATGGCACCTACTTTTTAGGATTATTGTAAAGCGCTTGGCACAGAGTAAGTACTACGTATGCTAGATATCATTATTAATTCCTTTCTTTTGCACCTAACAGGCTGAACACCCACTCTGTTCAGATGGGTGTTGGGCTGAACCTATAGGAGGTTAGGGACAGACACAGCCCCGAAGAACCCAGAATCAAGATGGGAACACAGACACAAAGCATAGACCAAAGAAGGGGCTGCTCTCGCTTCTTCAGTTCAATGAGTCAGTTTGTCGTAAAGAGTATCCAAGAGGAGGGGTGCCTGGGTGGCTCCGTCAGTGAGCGTCCGACTTCGGCTCAGGTCATGATCTCGCGGTCCATGAGTTCGAGCCCCGCGCCGGGCTCTGTGCTGACAGCCTGGAGCCTGCTTCGGATTCTGTGTCTCCCTCTCTCTCTGCTCCTCCCCCACTCACACTCTGTCTCTCTCTCAAAAATAAATAAACATTCAAAAAAAAAGTATCCAAGAGGGGAGGTTCTAATTCTTCCCTTCAGTCCCACCATTTAAGAGCACAATGGATCCCTGTGCCTGCCTCTGCGGAGGGGAGAAGTAGGGATGCAGTCTCCATGAATCGGTCAACCTCATCATTCCAGCATCCGTGTCTCTGAGCATCCCGCTGGGTACACGGGTCACCGGCAAACCCAGTCCTTGGTAGACTGTCGTCCCTCTTGGAGTGTCTGAAATCGCAATCACTGTGGGAGCGAGGTATGGCTGAAAATCTAATGTTTATGATTGGAGGGCACCAGCTTGCATTTTTTGGCATAAATAATTCACAAATACGGGGTGGATGCACCCCAAGTACTGCCCAGACTGATTATTCAGACTAAGACCCACTTCGAATGTTTGCCAAGAATGCTCCCCCCATTCTGACCACATTGGGCATCAGGTTAGTCTTTTGTATCTTGTAGCCCCTGCTACATTGTACAGTTGTCGATAGACACACTATAAGCACAACTGTATCCTCTGTAATGCTCAACAAGGGTTTTGCAGGTGGATCTTTTCTCTCAAAGCCCTCCACCTGTGTGTCGTCAGATTGATCCACAAATAAAATTTATTTTTGTTATAATGGAACGTAATTCTAATTAACACTTTGTTCATCACTTCTTTCACTTGCTACTTTTTAGCATAGTTCAAGTTTATTTGTAGCATATTTCCCGTACTGCACATTGTTATTAATTATAGTCATCTTGCTGGACTTCAGGTCTCTAGAACATATTCATCTTGTAACTAAAATTTTGTAACCTCTGACCAACATCTCCCTTCCCCTCCCCCACCCTCTACCCCCTGGAAATCACCATTCTATTATCTGTTACTTCTTTTTTTAGATTCTGTATATAAGGGAGGTCATGCATTATTTGTCATTCTGTATCTGGCTTATTTCACTTAGCATAATATCCTCCAATTTCATCCATGTTGCAGCAAATGGCAGGATTTCCTTCATTTTTTGACTGATTAATATTCCAATGTGTGTGTGTGATATGTATATGTATATGTATATGTATATATATCACACACACACATTGGAATATTAATCAGTCAAAAAAAATGAAGGAAATCCTGCCATTTGCTGCAACATGGATGAAATTGGAGGATATTATGCTAAGTGAAATAAGCCAAATATGTGTATATCTGTATACACACACACACACACACACACACACACACTATATATATATATATATATATATATATATATATATATATACCATACACACACATATATATCATATGGATTATATATATATATGCATATATATATATATTTAAGAACCTAAGTGCCCATCAATAGATAAATTGATGAAGAAAATGTGATATATATGGGATCATTCATTCATTTTCTTCATTGATTTATCCATTGATGAACACTTAGGTTGTTTCCATACCTGTCTACTGTGAATAATGCTGCACTCTACATGAGAGTACAGATATCTCTTTGATAGTGATTTTGTTTCCTTTGGATATGTACCCAGAAGTGTAATTACTGGATCTCATGGAAACTCTATTTTCAATTGAGGAAACTCCGCACTGTTTTCTACCGTGGTTGTACCAATTTACACCCTCACCAACAGCGCCCAAGTGTTCCCTTCAACATAATTCTGTTTGGAAGCTACCTTTGGACAAAACGTTGAGCGGAATGAGTGGTATTTAGCGAGGTACAGCTTGCTGAGAGCAAGAAGTCGGAGGTAGAGTGTGAGGTCCAGCCAGCCCCAAAGCTAAGTCTTGCATTTACTGGAACACGTGGGCACTGGGGCTCCTTCTATAGGATGCATGTTGTCAAAGAAGAAAACTCTCTGCTCAACGTGCTGATGAGCAATAAATTCTGACCGTTGTGCTTTGTGCTTATTGTCTCTGAAGCTGTCCTCCTGCAGAGGACACTTCACTTAAAATATTTTAATACCAAGGAATATTCAAAAGCTCAAATAAAAGATAAAAAATAAACTGCTGGTTTGCATTAGGAAATGTCCACTGAGTTTCTGAAAAATACAAAAGCACATGCTAAATGTTCCCTTAAATGTAACAGAAAAGTGAAATTCATTTTCTCCCTGTTTCTACCCCAAATCACTTAGATATATAACAATAACATGGGTACCCAGACAAAGCCAAGATTCTAATCCACATCTAAAAACTGTAAGTAGTTCCTCAAAAGCACCTGCAACATAATTCTGCAATTGCTACTTTTCAGGAGTCCCAATGTCCCTTCATGTCCTGGCTGAGAGTCACATAAGCAAAACACCCTACATCCTGGTTCCTCAAAATGAAAACCAAGAAATATAAATGGCTCTGAGCAACTCAATCGAAAATTGAAAATCGCAACACAGTAGGAAACTGGATACTTCCTTAACATAAATACATATATATCCACATCAGTTCAAGAGTCAGTATGCACCCTCTTCCTTTTGAGAAAACCCCAGAGACTTAATTGCTAAAATCAAGATAAAGTCTCTATCCTCACTACTATTCACTTCATTGTTACTGTCTCTGTTACTATCCCCACCGCATCGTCGGCATTAACCAATATGATTAGGCAAGCAATTAGAGGCATAAGATCAGAAAGGAAGAAACAAAATAAAACCAGCTCTCCTTCAATAATATAATTATATATCTAGAAACCCAAAAGAACCCATGAAAAACCTATTGCACATAATAAGAGAATTTAACAAACTTTCAGGATATAAGATTAACATATAGAACTTATTAGACTTCATATATAGAAATAATACTGAGAAGAAGTAACACACAAGCAGAGCCTGTTCACAACGGCAAAAATAAATAAATTAGAAGTGTTACATATTTAAAAGTTCTATCAAAAGGAAAAGTAAAGGAATTCCTAAAAGTAGAAAATAAACTAAAACATGCAGACACGACTATATTTCAGGTCGATGCTTAACTTTGGAGAGAAGGATTTTTTTAATCCTTTAAAACTTAATATTTTGATTGCACATCCCAAGTGAGATAGAGCCTAGGGAAGAAATCATAAATAAATTAATGTTATTAGGAATCAAGATTTTCTGTGGTGCAGAAAAGAGACATAGATATAAAATTTTAAAGTGAAATAAGAACCTGAAATTTTAATTTGCATAACAATATTAGTATGACTTCAGGATTTATTTTTCTTTCAAGAATATGCATGTCCCAGGGCGCCTGGGTGGCTCAGTCAGTTAAGCATTCGACTTAGGCTCAGGTTGTGACCTCAGGGGTTCAAGAGTTCAAGCCCCACATCGGGTTCTCCCCTGCCAGTGTGGAGCTTGTTTCAGACTGTCTCCCTCTCACTGCCTCTCCCCCACTCTCCTTCCCTCCCTCTGTCTCTCTCTCTCAAAAATAAATAAGCATTAAAAAAAAAAAAAAGAACATGCATGTCCTGGCTCTGTCACTGAAAAGCCTTGACAGTTACAAAACCAGCAGCAATGAGCATCACTAGAACTCATACTGTGGTCTCTAAATACCATTTTCAGCCATAAGGACTCAGCTCTGTGGGAGGAAACATAAAAGTCAGGCCTGAATACAGATAAGCTCCCAATGACGTCATGTGATAGAGGAGGCCAACTTTAAGACAGGTCCAATGGCCAGATTCGGAATAATCCATTACTCTGAAAATGGATATGAATGTAACTGCTAGGGCACCAACTACTCACTATTTTTTTAAAAGAAATGATAAATGAAAGGAAATAATCAAGCAATTTACCCTGCCTTTCTATATAGACTGTTGATGATAACAAGTTCTTTAGAGAGACATCACAAGTAAATTAAGAAGGAACGATAAAATGAAAACAACCCCAAGTAAGAAGTCTTTAAAATGGTTAGAAACAAGATGTGATAAGCATGGATCTTGACACCTTATCTTGCGTGTAAAGTAAGGGGACACAATATGCTCTGGACACATGGTCAGTTTTGCATTCGAGTGGGTTGGACATTCACTAGTGTTTGCTAAGGTAAGTAGATGAAGAGGCCAGGTTAGAAACGAGGGCGCGGGACAGGGGCTTTTTCTTAGCTTTCCTTGGTTGAGTAAGATGGCATAATAGAGTTTCTGCCACCCTTGCTGTGATCACTGGCACGGTAGCTCGGATGGTCCCTGCAGATGTGCTCAGGGTTTGGAATTAGTAGACACCTAGTAAATGTTTGTTGAATGAATGTGGGATGCTGTGAAGCCCGCTACCTACAGGACGTGCTGTGAGGCATTCCAAACAATCCGCCCTCACTCTGAACTCTCTCACTTACAAGTATATCACAATGGCTAGAATGTCCGCAATGACAGACATTCCTTTGGTCCGTGACCTTGTTACGGGAATTGTTCTTAGACGTGGAGTCTCTGGGCAGGGGCGCACGGTGATTTGTTGTAAGGTAAGTGGCAAGTAAGCTGTGACTAATGATAGTAAGCACATCTAAGAGAAGAGTATCATTAGTCTTCATAGTACAAGGATATTAGCATAACCAGGGAGTCCTGCATGGAACGTAGCAAGAAAAGGGGGGGGGGGCATCTACTGTCTCACTTTGGTCTTCAAAGGTCCCAGCGGGTTCATCCCAGCAGGATTTGGGGTGCAGCCCCAGGCTGCAGGGCCCACTTAGCCCTGCTGCGACCCCTGACGGACCCCCGCCACCTTAATCTCGCCCACTCCCTGCCGTCTTGGACCCACATCCAGCCTCTGAAGACACGGTATAGGAAGTTCCTCCCAGTGACTCCCACTCGTTGTACTGGCAGAGGAGGCAGCATCTAGCTTCCCTTTGCTCTGATCCCCTCATAATCAACACCAAATAATACCATACCTCATGTTCCGAGACTCTAACTACGTTCGTGTTTTAACATCTGTGAAGTCAGGGAGACTTTTACAGTCGTTGACATCTAAACCGGATGAAATACCTAGTAATGGTTGACCCAAATGAAGTACTCCGTGCCAAGCGTGGGGTTCTAGGAACTTGACATGAATTTATTACTTAATCCTCATGATAACTCTGGGAGGTGGGTCCCAATATTAATATTATCCCCATTCTAGAGGGGAGGAACCTGAGGCACGAGGCACAGAGCTGGTGAATGGCGGAAGGAGGAACATGCATGCTGTGTTCCCAAACATGGTTCCTCTCCCGAGCCCCGCAGTAGGGCCCACTAAGTTTCTGCAAAGAGGCTGAGGTTGTGCCCGGCTGGTGCCCCTCCTGCCCAGCCCTTGGGGATCCCCCAGAGCATCCTGGCAGGGTCCCTCTGGCCACCCACAGCCTCTCTCTCTATCTAGCAGGCATACAAATGCTGTCATTCCTGCATGTGCCGTGGCCCCAACATGGTTGGCAAACGTGGCACCCTATGGGGGACCTTTGGGGGCCAGGCGCGCTCTTTTTGTTTTCCGCTGCCCAGGATTCGGTCATGAACCCCAGTGTGGACCCTGGTTCCCTGCTTCCTACCACTTCCCCTCATTCTTGGGGGGGAAGCCCTGTCCCCAGGGCATCCACTCTCCTGGCTGGGACTCTTTTCCCCGGACAATGAAAGATACTCAAGACAGCTCCCAAATACGGACCCAGAATGCTGACTGCCACCCAGACCCCACCCTGGCTCACTGGGGCACAGGTGGGCCTGCATGCCCAGGGACAGCCATTGGATGAACTGACCCCCAGCCCCTGTCCAACCCCCCCATGCCTGTCCCACTGAACCTGTTTTGGGAAAACCAAACTGGGACACCCAGTCAGTCAGAGAAAGACAAATACCGTACGATTTTACTCACATGTGCAATGCAAGGAACAACACAAATGAGCAAAGGTGGGCGAGGGAAAGAGAGACAAAGCAAGAAACGGACCCTTCACTGTAGAGAATCGTCAGTTACCAGCGGGGAGGTGGGTGGGGGGATGGGTGAAATAGGTGATGGGGATTAAGAAGTGCCCCTGTCGTGATGACCACTGAGTCACGTGAAAGTGTTAAATCACCATATGGTACACCTGAAATTAATATAACGTTATACGTTATATATATACGTTATATATATATGTTACATATTATATACGTTATATAATACTATATATAAATGTAAATATATATAACACTATATATAAATTAATATAACACTATACGTTAACTAACTGGAATTTAAATAAAAACTTTTAAAAAATACCTCACATTCCAAATCAAGCCCCAGGCCTTGGTCAAAGTTCTCTGTCCCCAGCCTCAGGAAGTTTCCAGAACCTGTCAACCATTGGACAGAGAAATCCCCAATACACCCCGCTCTTCCTGGAGGACCCCTCTCCCCACCCCTAAAAAGAAGCTCCCAGACGATGGAGGCCACACCCCCCAGCCTGGCTTTCCTAGTAGGACAACATTCATCCATCTGCCTCCTGGCCATGGCTGGTCCTGCTCCGCCAGCTCCCTGAGAAGCTTCCAGAAGGCCACGCAGGCTGGCGCCTAGAACCTATTTGGACAAGGTCAGTCCCACCCTCTGACCTGGGGGCTGCCTCCTGCAGGGGAAGACATTATTAATACCTGCTTTTTCACTGCTGGGCGTCCGGGCAAGTTTTGCTACTCACACACGTGCATACATGCACGCATGCCCGCACACGCATGTTCCCCTTCCTTCTGCTTCCACGCCATCTCTGAGGCTTTCTGCTTTTAAGAGTTCCCTATTGGGGAGCCTGGGTGGCTCAGTCGGTTAAGCGTCTGCCTCTTGATTTCTGCTCAGGTCATGATCTCCCGGTTTGCAGGATCGAGCCCCATGTCAGGCTCTGTGCTGACAGTGCAGAGCCTGCTTGGGATTCTCTGTCTCCCTCTATCTCTGCCCCTGCCCTGCTTGCGTGCAAGCAGCAAGGTCTGGAAGGACCTCACTCCACCTTTCCCGACCCCACCCCCACTGCCACTCACCCTCACCCCAGTACAGGAGCATAGAACTTTCTAGAGATAGAGCAGAAGGGAAGAGTTTGGAAATGGCCAGCATAAATTGCCAGTGTGGGTTAGTCAAGCAAATGTTTGAGAAAGGATGTCCTGAATTTTCCTTAAGTCTCTCTCTCTCCCAGGACTGCTGAGACGCAGGAGCTGTGGGCCAGGGACCATGTGCCCTGTGTCTCCATGTGTCCCCACCCTTTGCAGTTGCCAAGTCTATCCCTCGCTCAAGCATTTGTTCCCATTTTTGTGACGTGACTGGATGGCCTGAGACCCCCACTGGTCATTTAATTGCCCTTCTCGACGGTGGTCCTCTTGCCTCCAAATGTACATCCTGAAATCCAGGGATGCTGTGGACTGGACTGTGTCCCCTCCGAATTCACATGCTGCAGCTCTAACCCCCAACTGTGAGTGTATTTGGAGAGAAGGCCTTTATAGAAGCAATTTAGGCTAAATGAGATCATAAGTGTTGAGCCCTAATCCTTTGGGACTGTAGCCTTAGAAGAAGAAAAAACAACCACTCTCTCTCTCCTTCACCTTCTCTTGCTCTCTCTTTCTGCCACGTGAGGACACAGTGAGAAGGTAGACGTCTGCAAGCCAGGAAGAGCTCCCACCAGAACCTGACCAGGCTCTACCCTGATCTCAGACTTCCAGTCTCCAGAACTGTGGGAAAAATCAATGTGTGTCAGTGGTGTTTCTTCATGCAGTCAGAGCTGGCGAGGTTTGCACCCTTCTCTTGGCTCAGCACTAGAGTCTAATTCATACGAGTGTGGGATCCTTATTATAAAGCAGCCAGTGGTGACCCCAGTGCCTACAGGCACTGGGCGGTAACATAAAGATACAAAAAAGCCAAATGTCCAGTACAAAGGTGGCAGGAGACCATGATGGAATGATTCCCCTTGTCCAAAGGGGTGGCCACAGCTCATCACCAACTGACTGTTGCTGTCGGGATACGTTCCAGTATGGCCAGATGGAATGTTTAAAAAGGAACTGGAAACGCAGATTGTTAAAGTAATATATCTGCTGATTTTTAAAATGCCGGCGACCGCATCAAAAGTTTTAAGACAGCAACAAAATAAAAAACACAACAACGCAAGAACAACAATGGCAGACCTCTTTGTGGGCTAGCTCTGGTCCGTGAGCCATCTAGTTCACCATCTCATTTGGGAGGAACCTCCTGGACAATTCTGGAAGCCAGAGCAGTGATTCAGATGGTGGGACCCCAGCAGTAGGAAGAGGCCTGTGCATGGCTAGGGGGCATATATGTGGCCCACCGGCCTCACCATGGGGACCTGGCTGTCTGGTGCAGGCCGGCTCTCAACTGTGGCTTCCCTCATCAGTGGTCATACAGGTGCCTGTGCCCCATGTACTCCCCGGGGGCCAGGACCTCCCATCTAGAAGCAGCACAAAAGCAAACAGCCTCGGCCCCAGACTCACTTTGCCCGTGTGCTATGGCGACGCTCTTCCAGAAGCCGATCACGATGCCTACACGGGCCCCTTCCCTCCACCCTTGACACTTGCCGGTCTCCACCCGCGACGTCACACCCAGCTGGAATGCACTGGAATGAGCTGGTACAGGAGGCAGAGAAGTGCAGGACAGCAGCAAGAAGCCACAGGGAGCTGAGGCCAAAGCCTCGATCCAGGGCGTGCTTGGCCAAAACATGCTCCAGGCACCAGGATGGCTGCCAGAGCAGGCTCACCTCCTCGGGGATTCCCAGTAGAGGCCTGAGTCCTCATCTAGGCTGCAGACCTGGAGACATGCTCAATACGTACGGCTGAGGAAGGTCCAGATAGGCATCTAGAGGCTGGGCTTTGGGAAACACCAGTGCCGTTGGGTGCCCTCCACCCTGCCTCCCAAGGAGGACGCGGACGAGACCTCCCACGCAGCGGACTTTGGTTGCCCAGAGGGCTGGAGGCTGCAGTCTCCGGCATGTCAGAAGCATCCTGCAACCCCTACTTTATCCCTCCAACCCAGATGAGACAAAGATTGGACGCCAGGCAACAAAATCAGGGTACAGAACCACCAGTGGTTTGTGTGAACAAGCCGGCATTAAGGACCTAAACCAAAAGTGACAAGGAAATCAATTACAGGCCCGAGGAGGCTCCGCTCCCACCGAGCTCTCACAGCCCCTCTCCTGCCAGCACCGGTTCCTAAGTGACTATTCCACCAGGCCTTGTGTATTTGAATGTGTTCATTATATTTTAATATGATTATGTTCAATCCAGTAGACTGAAACAGATTTGTCCAGATGTATAATTAGTTTCTAAATGCTTATTATTCTTGGTGGCAGAGTTGGCAGAGGCTTTGAGAATGGAGAGGAGTCCATTAACTCCTCTTGTTCATTAGTCATGGTTGTGGGGACTCATCAGTAGGTCTGGGGTGACCCTGGCTTCCCTGGGACACACGGGCCTCAGACTCCGTCGAGGTGATCTTGTGCTCTGAGCCCCACCCAGCGATCGCTGGGTCTCCAGGTTGACCTGGAGCTCCTCCCCCTCTGCCTGCCGGTTCTTCCCCATTCCTCATCTTTGGGAGGAGCTCTGTACCCCCACCCCAGGGGTCTGGAGGATGGCAGTCCCCACATTCACCATGGTGTCCCTAGCACCTAGCACAGGACCTGCCCGTGGCTATATACCCACCACTCCTGGGCACGCCCAGCTCACCTAGGGCTCCTGGAACTTGAGAGAGCTTTCCAAGAGGACAACTCTTTTAGACAAACCCTATCTCGATGGGCCTTCAGTGGCTCAGGCTCTTTACATCCTAGATGGTGACTTTGCTTCCTGGTTGGGTAGACCGGCCGATCCACTGAGAAGCAAGGAAGAGAGACGATCCCAGGAACACTTGGTTTTCCCTCACTGATGCCCAGGGGTACCTCTGGGCAGGGCATTTGCTGGTCATTTTTAACTCAGGGCTTATGTCTGGGTCTTCTTGAGTAATCCTTGGACGCTGGGCTTGGGAAGTACTCTTAGTCCTGACTGTGGGAATACTGTCCCAGCTCTCTTTCCACAGCTGGCCTGGGAGTCATTCCAGGGATCTGCCCCATCTTCTGAACATTCCCAGGGTGTGTATGCAAATCAGGGCTCACTATAACCCTAAGCCTAACCCTAACCTTAGCACTGTCTGAAGACATAACCAGAAAGCAGCTTGGGAAAATAAAGCAAGATGCCACAGACACATAAGTTGCATATGTGGGCTTTGCTCCAGCCCAGTAAGAAGTAGCTACCCGATCTCACCCTGCACCCCGCAGGCCGCACGACCTCTCACAACCCCAAACAGGTACCACTTTTTGTTAGGTAGATGCTGCCTGGGAGGCTTCGTTCACTGCCGATGGATACCTGAATTTCAGGGCTCCTTTACCCCTGACTGTCATGGGCTGGGGCCAGCAGGGCAGAGACAGGGACAAGCTGGGACTCACCTGAGCACCTGGTCCCTGGGATAAGGGACTTGCCTCTTCAACAACACCCAGCAAAGGCAGCAGAGCTTCAGAAAGAGACAGGCTGCTTTATTTCCCCAGATTCCTGGGCACAGAAACTCGGTGGGGCGGGCGGGGGCGGGGGGGAGGTCATCATACTTCATTTCCTCATTGCCCAGGGCCTTGGCAGAGCAGGTGCTAATTCTGGGAGCTGTTCTGGCCAGACTCGTGAGCGTGAGAGACCACAGCCCCCTGGCTGTCTAAGAGCTTGAGGGGAGGGGGCCCGTGCTGCCTTCAGACTCCACCCTTTGGAGAGGGACCCCGGCTGGTTGTGAACCTCCCTCTCCCATCCTCTGCCCCTAACTAGTCTCCTCTCTTCAGGGGACCGTCAGCCCAAGTGGCCCTTGCTTCTGGTGCCAAGCAGCACCTGGCATTGTGCTTTCAGCTGACTTAAAACGTTCCTTTCCAGGGAGATTCAATTTCAATACACATTTATCATTTATGCTGTTAATGCTTGCTCTTAACCCTTCGTGTAAATTTCCACCGTCTTCTTCCTCTCTTTTCACCTTTTTGGTTTTACCTTCTTACTTTGTTGGCTCTCTCTTTGACACTAATCGCATCAGTTTCATCTGGTTTTCATCACCTCGTCTTTATTTTTACTGGGTGTTTATTCAGAATGTGTGTGTCTAGTGTGTTTCCTTTTCTCTTTATTCTCTCTTAGTTTTCTTTCCATCTCAAACTTCGATTTTCCTACTTTCTGCCATTCCTGCATCCCTGTGCACAGGTAACCCTCTATTTACCTTCATGGCTTTTTTTTCTTCTGCTTTTCCGAGGTGCTAATAGGGCAAGTCTACCCCCAGGGCAGAAAGTGCCAGGCTGCACACATAGGTCAAGGGAAGAGGCTCCTTCCTTCACTCTGTCCTTGGAGAGCCGGCTCCCCAGATAATCTCATCCCAGGAGACCCCTGAGACACTGCCCCTGAGCCAGGGCAGGAATTATTACCTCCCTAGAGGGGGCCCATGTACTCTCTGGAAAGGGCCTTGCATCCTGAGGGCCCACACCACGTAAGCATTCTAGAAGGAGGCCTCACATTTTATAATAATCCAGCTGCTGGAAAATACATGCATCTAAATTTGTGCCTTCCTGCCAGCTGGCAGGAGGGGCCCAGCTTCCTGCCCCTGAGCAGGAGCCCCCAAGATTGGCCAACGCTCAGGAAACGTAGCAGAGACAAACCGGTACTGATCTGTGTCACATGTATCGAATTTCAGACCGGGACACCTTGTTTTATGGGATTTTAAGAAGACCCTTCTGTGGGGCAGGTCCTCCAGGCCCGGCTCCACAGAGAGACAGATGGGGCCAAGCAGGGCTATTCTGCTGTGAGCACTGAGCTGAAATTCTCAGCTGAGGAATAGTCTCTTAGGAACCACCCTGTCAACATCATCTAGGGCTTTGTTTTGGGGACGGTGACCAGCTATGGCCAGCACTGACCCCGCTGTATGCTGCTTATCTGCCTCGACCCTGCTGGGGCCCATCACCCACCGTGCGGCCTGCGGTGGGCTGCAGTTCTCGCCCACAACTTCGTCCCCCCCTACCTAGGTGGCCAGGCAGCCTGCTCCTCTGCAAAGCCAGAGTGATCTTTGGAAAGTATAAGCCAGATCACATCATGACTTGCTGAAAATTCTTCTTCGGTGATTTCTCATCCTATGTGGAACAAGATGCCAGGGCCTTACTGTGGTCTATGAGGCCGGGTATGATGATCCCGCTGTCGTCCACCTCTCTGACCGCCCACTCATCCCTGCCGCCGAATCCCTGCCTCTCCAACGCACTAAGCCCCTTCTTCCCTCAGCATTTGTATACCTGATGCTCCCTCTGGAGGGCTCACACCTAGATCCATGAATGCCTGGCTGCCCCTTATCATTCAGGTCTCCTCTCAATGTCACCTCCTAAGAGGCTGCCCCCAATCATTCTTCTACCCACTCCACATACACACTCCAGGCACTCTCCGTTTTTTGCCATCATAGCACGTATCACCATCTGAAATGATCTTCTCCGTCTACCTACCTACCTGCCTATCTATTTATTTGCTAAGCTTGGGAGTTCTGCTTCTATTTCATCACACAGTAGCTCGTATTAAACCAACTCTCAGTTGTAAATAACAGTCATAACAAATAGCGGTCATAAATTCTGGGCAATACATAAAAGACTCTAGGGCTCAAAAGGCACTGAGAGCGACCAAAAGCAGGAAGACACTGAAGGGGAGTTGAAGTGGAAAGAGCGAAAGGCTGAGCGAAACTGAGCAGCGTCCTGTTTTTACGGCTTTCACCCAAGGGCAGCCCCCCAAAACCATCAGTACCCTGTGAGGCTGGACACTGAAGTCTTACTGCTGAGGAATCGGAAGACAGAGCTGAGGGCATCCCCGGCAGCTAGAAAGGATGAGAGACGCCCCAGAAAGGAGAGGATCACAGAGGGAGGGACCCAAATCTCGTGAGTAATGCTGTCAAACCTCTGGTTGACCCCCAAAGTCCACACGGACAGGGCAGACTTGAGCAGCCCAGCCAAGCTTCAAAGAACTGAGTGGACACTTCGGCCACCATCCAGCTAAAACAAACACATTGACAAACAAATGAATACTCTTCGGATGAACCTAACAGAGCCCAGAGTCTCTACCGCATATCATTCGCAAAGTCCAGAGCACGATTCAAAATCGCTAGACGTACACACGAACAGAAAAACATGATCCGTACCCAAGAGGAAAGGTAATTGAAGGACACCAAGTTGATTCAGATTTTGGAATTAGCACCGATTGCCAAGTAGGCAATATTTGCTAAATTTTTATTATCTGTACGTCACCACTAGCATGTGAGCTCCGTAAGAGCAGGAACCTGTTCAGTTCTGTCCCTTTCTCTGTCCCCAGCTTTTAGAATAACAAACGGTGTATAGAAAACACCCCAAAACTATAAACATGGAATAAAGCAGGATTGTATTTTTTCCTCCTTGTTTTCTATCTTTAGTACTTGAGGCCCCTCCTAGACGAACTGAACACTGACAGAGAACAGAGCAGTCTTATTCTTTTTTGAACAGAGAGCACAGTTTTATGGTCATGAATTACTAGTGGCTATTATAGACAAGTGGCTTTAATCTCTAATTGCTGTCAAAAAGAAAGTAGGTAGACCAGCTATCCTGAAACCCAACGTCCTCATTTTTCAGAAAACATTCTTCATCACTTAGCTGCCGTCGGGTCCAAAATATGTATGTAAAGTTAGCTTGCTCTAGGACCTGGGTGTTCAATTTGTGCCCAGTTTATCTCAGAGGAAATTATGACGTCCACGGTTAAACATAATCGGTGTTTACGGGGACGTTAATCACTGAGGTAGATGTTTACATTTTTTCTGGATCAAACTTTTTTCTGCCCCAGTCAGAGTTTGGGAAGTTGTTAGAGCCTTGGTCTGGACTCTAGATGGGACCCCAAATTCTCCTCGAGGAGTTTCCCAGCCCTGCTCAAGGGCAGGGTGATATTCAAAATTGGTAACAACCCATAGGGCGCAGACTCTGACCGATCAAAATGGATGCCAGTCAAATACCAACCAATCAGAAGAGATACCAGCTCTAAGGAACTGCATCCTGCCTAGCATTCTGTTCAGGAGGGTGTCCTGGTCACCTCCCCAGTCTCCATGAGAGCATTTCAGTGCCACCTCCAGCTCTACCAACTGTTAAAGCATATGGGGCTGGACCCAACCAGCAGCCCAGGGCAGCTGCCCTCCAAGTACTTGTCAAGGAGAATTACCTCAACCTTCACTGCTCAAGGCTCATGCTGTTGGGAGAACCACCACCCATCAAGTCAAGTCCCTCCCTTTTTCTAAACTGTAATTGTCAAGCTACTATTCGCAGTGGGAGACCTCTTTCTTCAAGTAAGTCTTACGAGGAACCCCAATGTGAAAAATGAAAGGAACAAAGCGGAGAGGGTGGGGTATATAAACCCCAGTGCAACCCCCTCCTTTACCATCTCCCTTACACACACACACACACACACACACACACACACACACCTTAAACACTGCAGCAGCCTCCGACATTACACCACAGAATCACTCATCATGGAGAACAGCTTGAAGGAAAGGCAGCCTGTCATAGGCTTAACTCTGATTAGGATTGAGTCAGACCTTCAGAGAGTGTTTGGGGTAGCTCTGTCTCCCTAGCCGTGCCCCCCACCTGGAAGAATGTTACAACAGTCCGCCCTATTAAGTTCCCTGCCATCTGGACTGGCGGTAAGGCGGGTCAGGACGCTGCTGGTCGCACTGCACTGTGGCCCGTTTTGGGGGACCTGTGGGGAAATATTTCTTTCTACCTCCAGTAACATGAATAGCTGTGCCTCTCCTGAGCAGCTGCTTTGCTTTTCTCACATGGATGCTGGGTCTGCAACCAAAGACTGCTTCCCTCTCTGTGTCGGCTCAGAGAAAGCCCAGGGCTGCCCTGGAGTTCAGCTCTAGCAAACGCACAGGGTCTGATGTCATGGATTTTGCATCCTAACCTCACTCCTGGCTCCAGCCTTGCTTTCTCAGTCTTGTTTTCCCGTGGTCTTATTTTCTCCGTCCATTTATTTGTTATTGAATTATGTCTTGCACTTGGACGTGCATCTTTGCAACCTGCCCTGCACCGCATCCTTTCTGGAACTAGGTGGAGAACAGATAAATGGATCCTAAACGTGCACCGTGGCTCTCTTAAATTGGCCACTTTACGATCTCCTTTAGCAGGCACCAGTTCTCACACCGGCAATCTCACTGTCTTTTAAAACTAGGAAACCACTGCCCGGCCGAAGAGACGATGCTGATGAACTAACTAGATTCCACTTTATCACACACTCATGTAATCTTGCCATCTTGTGTAAGGCACCACAGCACCAGTGTGCCAAGGGGAAGTGCGGAAGGAGTAAACCCATCGCTCACCCAAACCCAAATATCTGAATCCAAACATTTACTCCTCTCCCTACACCCCTCCATGGACTATGCTAAGGCTTTGGTGGGGCAGGGGGCAGAAGAGGGAGGACTCAGGTTATCGGACAGTCTCAGCAGAGCCTAAGTGTCCATTTCCGCTGGTACAGTTTCGTTTGCCTCCAACTCAGCGACTAGAAGGGCGAAAAGCAGTCTGAACCATCCAGTTGTCTTCCAGATACAGGTCAGTCTCCCCACGGCTCCACGCCGGGAAGGCAGCCTTAGCTCCCAGGGTCAGAGAAACGGGTGAGCGGGTGTCTCAGCAAAAGCAGCACATGCACGGGAAAGCAGGAGCTGGACCACTGAGCGTCCTCCGCGGTTCGTGTGATGCCCAACTCCGAGGCTTAGGTAGCAGCTCCGCTATAGACACAGGGATGAAACAGAGACGATCTGGAGGAAAATCCCTCCCGGAAGGAATGTAAAGCCAAAGAGCTCTCCCACACTGGCCCCGCGCTTCTCAGTTCACCCGGGGCCACACAGATGCAAGGCTGGGAGCCCCCCCCCCCCCCCCCACTTCCCGGCCAAGATCAGGGACGGTGGCTGTGGTTCCTGACACTCCTGGGGGAAATCCACGGGGCACCAGTAGATGGATGAGCTCCTGCCACCCCCACCCCCACCCCCCGGGCAACGCCAGGATACAGTCGCGCAAATGCAAGAAAACCCTCAGCCTTGGCATTTGGGAACCAGTCTGAGCTTTTCATTCTCGCTTTCGCTCAGGCAAAGGTGTTTCCCGCTTCAGACTGGCGGTCTCGCTGGTCTTGGGAAGGCAATCGGGGGCCGGGGCTAGAAAACCAATGAGGACGACGTCGGCCTCGGCGCAAAGGCACGTCTCAGGGGGCTGGAGCCCAGTCCAGACAGCTACCTGGGACCTGATTCAAAATGCGCACGGGGAGCCAGGGGCCTCCCGGGCCCCGGAGAATATCTCTCACGACAGAGGGAGCCTCACCCTCCGACCCACAGAGGTGAGCCCAGGGGACACGCCGGCCTCCTCTCGAAAATGCTGGGGAGACCCCGACAGCCCCGGAAGCGGCTGGCTCCCCGGTGCCGGACCAAGCCGGGGACAGCCTGCGCTGAGCTGAGGACTGTTTGGCACCTCCGCCGGCTTCTCAGAAGGCAGAGGAAGAAGCATCCCTGCGGGGATGGCAGGAGAGAACGTGCTGGAAGCCCATCTGCAGCCGCTTTCCACGCTGGAACATTCGGTCCCAGGATTAGGGAGGGTGGGCACTAGGCCTTGCGGGGTGTAAACACCGGTGACACGCGAGGCGCAATTGTCTACACCGCCCTCCGCCTGCCCGGGACTCCCCGAAGTGCACAGAGCGGCTTCCTTCCCGTGGGACCGCGACTTGCAGCCGCGGGGAAAGGTCGAGGCCGTGGGGAGAGGCCAGCCCCGCTCTCCGCGAATCTGTGAATTTGCTGCCCCGCTGGGACTCTCTGGAGAATTCCAGGAGCCAACTCTCGGCCTCCCTTTGACAGAGTCACTTTTCATCTCTTTGGCTTCGGGCACAGGCAAAGGCGCACAGGCGAAAATCAGTTAATAACTATGCACATTTTATAATAAATTTTAACAATTTAAGAGTCTGGTACAGCTTTATTATAGTTTTTATTTCAACACACTAATTCAGTGCGTAATAACCTGCCAGAAACACAGAATTCACTTGACATATGCTCTGAGCGTCAAGATAATGGAATATGCTGAAGAAAAACCTTGGGTCACACCCAGCCAGGCAGCTCCTTCTCTCCTGGGGGATCTGGGGAGAGCAGCGGCTCTCAGAGTTGCTGAAATGGAATGGAATCTGGACGTCTCAGCCTGGGTCCCAGCCGGGCTTCCCTGCGAAGGGCGGCAGGGATCTCGGAGCTCAGACTGTGCCGTGTTTAACAGCCCAACTCTGCTGGGATTAGCCTCAGAGCACAGCCTGCCCCACTGCATTCCTTCGATCTTTAGTGGCTGGAAGGTGAATGCCTCATCTTCTGGGCTGGTGGCTGAGAGAAATGAGATCAGCCCAGAGGAAAAGCTCCCAGGAGCCAGGTCCAGCCTTCCTCCTCCCCCTCTCCTTCTTCCTGCCTCCCCCCCCCCCCCCCACCTCCCCTGCCCACAGTACCACCCTGGCATTGTTCTCAAAGAGTGGCCCCCAGATCAGCAGCCTCTGCAGCTCCTGGGAAGCTGTTAGAGGTGCAGATTCTCGGCCCCACCTCAGTCCTACTGACTCTGAAATTCTGGGGGTGGGGTCCAGGGCGTCTGTGTCTTAACAAACCCCGCAGGTAATGTCGGTGCATGCCCATCACTCAAGTTTGAGAGATCAAGAGAGAGAGTTCTAGAAGGGTCTGTTGCTCTGATCAAGCAGAATGAGCAAGGTCTGGGGTCGAGCTCTCCTGCTGCTGTCTCTACCTTGCCAAGGAGACTTCCGCCTCAGTTTCCTCACGTGAGGAATAAGGACACAGGCTGGACACTCACTAAGGCCCCCTGCGGCCCTGACATGGCGACAGATGGCTGAAATGAAGCCCAGCGGAGACCCCACAATGGCCTTCTCTTTAGGGAGAGACCAAGTGGACCACATCTTAGAACCGCTCCCCCAACCCCCACAGGGTATGTGGTTGCCAAGGGCCATCTTGGCTTTACTTTTATTTTATTTTATTTTTAATGTTTACTTATTTTTGAGAGAGAGAGAAAGAAACTGAGCACGAATGGGGGAGGGGCAGAGAGAGAGAGGGAGATACAGAATCAGAAAGAAGCAGGCTCCAGGCTCTGAGCTGTCAGCACAGGATCCGATGCGGGACTCAAACTCACAAACTGTGAGATCGTGACCCGAGCTGAAGTTGGACACTTAACCAACTGAGCCACCCAGGTGCCCCAAGGCCATCTTGGCTTTAAAACGAAGGAGAACAATGCCGAGGTGAGGGGTCCTTCACCAGGAAAAGTTAAAGACAGGGAGACACCAAGCTGAGTTGAGCGTGTGTGAGCGCACACACCGTATGAGAATTTATCCAGGTCCCTGCTTCTGTCATTTGTCTTCTCTCCCCTTCATCTCTCTCCTCTGTCTCTTGGCGACCTATTTCTCCAAGAACATGACTAAGTCTCTCCCGTTCTGCTGGGGCATAAACAAAACCCTTCTTTAGGTGTTACAGCCTTCTCTGCCTGCCATCATCTCCCTCCATGCCATGACGATGAACTTTCTTGGAATAGCGGTCTCCCCTCAAACCATCACGTCAAAGCTCCACTTCCTTCCTTGACCTCCGTCAATCTGACTGCTGCCTCCATCGCTCCAGGGAACTGTGCTGACGGCCTCCTACTCTCGAAATCCATGGGCCATTCCCCAGCCCCTACGTTGCTTGAGCTCTCTGGCATTTAACACCCTACTACCTCCTCTAGGATCTACCTTCTGACTGTCCCTTGTCAGGCTTCAGATGATACTAAATAACTGCCAACCTTTGCCCTTTTGTATCCTTAGCTTACGCTCTTGCATTTCACTGCATAAGTACATATTTGTAAATGCTATCCAAAATATGTCGTGGAAATAGACAAGGCACGGTCTACCTAATTTTTTCAGTGGCCCTTAAGTGAAACTCCAGAAGAAAATATTCTTTTAGAATGAAAGGCCAGAAAACTTCTGTTTTCCTTGAGCTTAATATCTCGTAAACCTCGACACTCAAAAAGCAAATCTCAAAACGTCTGAAATGGGCAAATCGATACTGTCAGTTCTGATAGAGCACTGGCTAGAAATGATGACAATTTATATACCATATAATTATGATATGAGAACTTCTTGGATATATATACCATACTTCAGTAAATTTTTTAAGGACTTCCCATTTTCCCTTTTCTCACTGGGAAATTATGATCAGATTAGTGGCTCAATGACATTCTTTTTTATTCTTTTGATTCAAAAAATGATTTTTTTTAATTTTTTTTACGTTTTTATTTATTTTTGAGACAGAGAGAGACAGAGCATGAACAGGGGAGGGTCAGCGAGAGGGAGACACAGAATCTGAAACAGGCTCCAGGCTCTGAGCTGTCAGCACAGAGCACGACGCGAGGCTTGAACTCACGGACCGTGAGATCATGACCTGAGCCAAAGTCGGCCGCTTAACCAACTGAGCCACCCAGGCGCCCCTAAAAAAATGATTTTTAATGTTTACTTATCTTTGAGAGAGAGAGAAGAGAGAGAGAGAGACAGAGTGCGAGCAGCAGAGGGGCAGAGAGAGAGGGAGACAGAATCCCAAGCAGCCTCCACGCCATCAGCACAGAGCCCAGTGCGGTGCTTGAACTCACACACTGTGAGATCATGACCTGAGCTGAAACCAAGAGTCGGACGCTTAACCGACTGAGCCACCTAGATGCCCGAGATCTTGCTTTTCTATTCTAAATTGTGTTTTCCTTGGTACAAAATGTGTATCCTTAGTTTATGATTATATGTTTTAGATTTCACAATATGTACACATCCAAAATGCTTTATGGAAGTAGATGAAGTAGAAATAAATGGCCTTTCAAGTAGGATAAAGGCTATTTTTTGTCTCTAAATCCTTCATGCCTGGCATATGGTAGTTGTTCGATTAATGTTGGGAGAAAGAAAAGTTTATCTGTAAAAGAACAGAGAGAGACAAATCAGGTAAAAGTGAGTGGAGGACGTAGGGGTCAAGAAGAAGTTTCTTTTTATTTTTAACGTTGGGGGGGCAGAGACAGAGGAGAGACAGAGAGAGAGAGGGAGAGGGAGAGAGAATCTTAAGCAGGCTCCATGTTCAGCATGGAGCCCAACATGGGGCTCGATCCCACGACCCCAATATCATAATCTGAGCCAAAATCAAGAGTTAGACACTGAACCGACTGAGCCACCCAGGCACCCCAAGAAGGGTTCTTTTTAAGAGGCAAGAGCTCTAAGCAGATCTCCAAGGGGGGTGGAAAGAAGACAGGAGAAAAGGATCTGTTGACAATGAGGAGGGTGATCTATGAATCTTGCTCCCAGAAGAGGAGAGGAGATAGAATGTAGGAAGGGGTGAATTGTCTTAAACCGAAGAGAAACCTCTTCTTCAATCTCCTTGATTGGTTTTTCCTCCTCTTTTCAACCTGTAAATAGTTGTAATGCCTCAAAATTCAGTTCTCTTCATCATAGTCTGTCTCCTGATGATTTCATCTGATATAGCTTGAAATACCATCTGTCCTCCGATGGCTCCCAAGACTGTCTCCAGCCTGGATCTCTGCTGTGAACTCAGGACTGCCCACTCAACATCTCTGCTGGGATGCTCACCAGACGCCTCAAAGTTAACAGGAGAAACACCGAACCCCTGATCTTCTCCCAAACCTCCTCCACCCACAGCCATCCCCATGGGAGGCCAACGAAGCTTGAGTCATCCTTGACTCATCTCTCTCTCACACAACTATCCAATCCATCAGCAAATCCCATTGCCTCCATCCTAAAAAAGGGAGAGAAAGTCCAGAATCCTAGCACTTTTCACACCTCCACTGTTACCCCTTGTCCAGCCACCAGCCCCTCTCACAAGGATTTTGGATTCGCCTCCTCGCTAGTCTTTTTGCTTCCACTCTAGCCCACCTACAAACTTTTCACAGCATGGTAGCTAGAAGGTTCATTTTTAGATGTCTCCCCTCTGCTCAGAGCCCAGGGCTAACTTCCATCTTACTCAGAGTAGAAGCCAAAGTTCTTATGATGCCTCTAAGAGTCTATATTCCAGTGCCACCTTCTCCCTCCCTCCTGTGTAGGGTTGTGCACATGCAGGCCCCATCACTGTCCCTGCACCCTACCCTCCTCTGCTTTCTTTCTCCTCCTAACATGCTATTTACAATTTACAATTCATTTTTCTGTTCTCACTGTTTGGCTTCCCCACTGGATGAAAGTTCTACAAGGAAGGTTCTACAAAGTTTCTGTCCGGTTTGTTCACTGCTGTAGCCTCAGAGCCTAGAATACAGCTTGGGATATGATCGGTGTTGATTAAGATTTGTTGAATTCAATTTTCCCAAGTTATTCTCTTGCTTAAAACCCCTCAGTGACTCTTCATCTCCTTCGGAATAAAGTCTCCTCCTTTGTAGGCACCCAAGGCCCTTTGGGATCTGCCCACCTGCCCACCTGCCCACCTCTCCAGCCTCCTCTCTCACATGGTCCTCCAGAACACAGCCCAGTAGAATTAGCCACCACTCCTTATGGCGACTTGTCAACCACTGGTCTCCTTTCCCAAGAAAAGCGCTTCCAAAGCCACCTCTTTGGGAACTCATTTTGGGAGTCAGTCGAATTAGGGTAGGCCCCACCCCTGTGCCCCCACAGTGCCCTGGGCTCTTGCCTCTCCTGGCCTGTACCAGTCTGCACTGACACCCTTTGTTTACTAGTCTATCCCCATGCTTGAGAGCAGAGGTGCCTCACTCTCAGGTTGGTATCTCCAGCCCCTAGCCAAGGAGACGCTCTGTTAGGTGGTGGTGGTGGGTGGGATTGGTTATTATTATCGCTGTTACCTTTGATAAATATTTATTCAATCAATTACTCTCCTCAGTAGTACCAAATGTCCATATGCAGCTCAACTTACTAATTAATTGGCTGATACATAGACTGGCTTGTTCTACTAACCAGAGAAACATGATAAGTGCCTCTTTGCACCGAGAGCTGTTTTCTCTTTTTAGAACCTCTTCTTCTTCAAAGCATGAAGAAGAGGGAGTAGCACATAATGAGGGAGGGCAGAAGTCACCTTGACTTCTTAGCAATCAGAATGGCTTCAAGGACACCCCTGGAGTCCACAGGCACCTGATATGATCCTAGTGCAGGAGACATTTTTTTATTACAATTCAAATTTCCATACAAAAGGATATATTTTAGTCTAAATTTATTGCAGTCACAGGGCTCTTTGATCTCTCTGGCTTAGCTACATTTCTTAAGTAGACTTGAGTGAGAAGTGATTTTGCTTAGTCATTAAAAATCACCTATGGTGAAGGTTAAGTGTCCACACACCGTCGTGTATTCATTCAATGAACCTCTATGCAGTTTTAGTGCCACTGGGAGCTGTGTAATGACACAGAAGAGGTCATCCCTGCCCTCGGAGAAGGCATGGCCCAGCATTTAGCAAAGGAGTCACTGGAGTTATTTAAGTAGTTTTATCCTTCACGTGAAGCTTTGCTTAGTTGGAGGCAGATGCCTTCAGAGGAAGACAAGAGGAAAGATTTCTTCTTCTTTTTTTTTTAAAGTTTATTTGTTTTGAGAGAGAGAGTGAGCGAACGGGGAAGTGGCAGGGAAAAGAGAGAGTTCCAAGTAAGCTCTGCACTGCCAGTACAGAGCCCGACACGGGGCTCAAACCCACGAACCATGAGATCATGACCTGAGCCAGAACCAGTAGTTGGAAGCTTAAATGACTGAGCCACCCAGGTGCCCCAAGGAAAGATTTCTTTTGTACCCGCTGTGTACACAGAGTTCTGTCACCTTATTCCATTGAATCCTGACAGCTCTACCATTTCACAGATTGAAGAAACTGAGGCCCAGTGAGATTAAGTAGCGGGCCCGGGCAACATGTGAGTAAGTGGTGGCTCTGAGATCCCAGTGAAGGTCTGCCAACAAAGGCCACGCCCTTTCCATTCCACCACCCTGGTGATGCGAACGTCCGCTCAAGCCATTCCAAGAACATCCATGGACCACAAAATGTACAGAGTTGCCATGTCTAAACGAACTCCACTGGGATCCTTTTACAGCTTTTTGAAAGCCAACAGTCATCCAGTAAATTCAAACACACACACACACACACACACACACACACATACACACACACAAAACCATTAAGTTGAAAAGAAAAATTGACACAAAGGAACAGTCTACTTATCTACTTATTTACCCGTCCAAGGCGTCTATCCCAGGCCTCTCCCTGCCCTGGGAGGGCTTTGGGGGAGCCCGGGTTCTTTTGGCTTCCTCTAGAAAGTGGCCGAGAAGAAGGGCGTCGACTCCAGCAATCATGCCGAGAGAGGCAGAGGGCCTGTGGCGTGCAGGCCCCAAGGGTACAGAGGGACAAGAGCAAGAAAAGGTACCTATGGCTATATGAGGAGCTCCCAGGCGGACACTCCATCTGTGGGCTCAGGGGAGCAGCCCTGCCTCCGTGGCCACAGTCTTACATCCCAGCTGCAGTGACCCTCAGTGAAGCCATCCGTGGACCAGCCGAAAGCAGAGCCCAGAAGTGGCCACCCAGCCTGCAGTGCCACTTCTCTTCACCCTGCACGGTGCCTCCCGCACCCTACATCTATGGCGGGTTTTCGTTTGCTGGAAACATCTCTCCCTGGACACCTCCCGCGGAATCCTCAGATTATTACACAAATCCACTGCCGGGCCCAGTGATTCGAAGTTCCATCCAGTGCTTCATTTGTAGGCTTTGAATAGTCTCTCTTAACCAGAGCGTTTCTGCCACGGCTGAGAGTTTTATTATTCTGAAAATAGGAATCACTTTGCACCCACAGTGTCTGGGAGGCAGGTATCCTGCCTTCCCCAGCATTCACCCAGAGAAAGTTCCCATCCTTTGCTGGGGGGCGGGAGAGGGTTTAGCTACACACTCCATAACCACTGTTCATGTGAGCGATTGAGGATTCTGCAGGCAATAACTTTGGGGGAAAGTCCCCGCTCCCATGAGCTGTGTTTTGGCTCAGATCCCTCCCAAGACTTGAGAAGTGATGTTAATCATCCGGAGTGTTTTAAAGCTCCTGGAAAAATCAGGAAAAGCGCTTTTCCTCTCCTCAACTACTTTCCCCGGGTGGGGGTGAGCATAAGCCCTTGGAAGCCCCCTCTCAGCACACAGGCACCCATGCTCTGGGCTCCTAGGGACTGTAACTCAGGACAGTAAAAATGGCTCCCTCTGCCAGGGCCTGGCTCTCAGGGACATCTGTGAAGTCGTGTCAAGCTGACTG
This sequence comes from Panthera pardus, assembly GCF_024362965.1. NCBI lineage: Eukaryota > Metazoa > Chordata > Mammalia > Carnivora > Felidae > Panthera > Panthera pardus. Next base: position 1,391,470 of record NW_026526969.1, on the reverse strand, counting down.
AAAGGAAACCTCTCCTTCGGGTATGACTCAAGAAGAGCATTTCACCCAGAAGGAAGATGTGGGGGCGAAAACAAATCAATGAAGGATTTGCAGATAGATGTTCTTTGGGCCCGAGTACAATTTACAAAATGCAATGTAAAAGAAGATAAATCTCCTCCCCCTCTCTGCCAGCCGAGAGCAGATTCCTGAATAAAAACAACTCTTTGCAACAGAACCTTAGGCTCAGCTAGAAGTGAGTTTCCTCAAAAGGCACAGGGAAGGGGTTGCAAATTCCTGAAATCCCACAAGCATTTTAATCCAGCAGCGTTAAAGTAGGGAAGGGGAGACCCGAGGACAGGGACCAGCGCCGTCTTCCTGCCGGGACGATTTATGGAAAAAAAGTTGGATGGAATGAGTTTTTCAATAACACCGGGCAAGAGCCGCACAGCCATCTTCAGGCCAACCGGATGGCAGGTCATTGATTTAAGAAGCAAGTCAAGCCAGGGTTATGCCCTTTTAATGATGCCCTGAGGGAAGGGACCCAGCAAGGAGGAATGGTTCTGTAGGAACCCAGGCTTGTAGAAACACGTTTCCTAGCTCCTGCGAACCACTTGGGCAGCTGGGTGAAGCCAGGACCAAAACAAACACGTTGGGAGCCACCTCCAGACCCCTCAACCCCTCCCCTTCCTCCGAACCCCATGAAAACTTGATTGGTCTCAACTAAACACAAGCTGGGAGACCGGAGGGGAGGCAGAGGGGAAGAGGGAGAGACAGGGGGCCAGGCAGTGTCCATGCAGTCAGTGGTATCATTGATTTAGAGCCACACAAGCCCCAGAGTGCCATTGACAAGGATCATACCTCCTGCTGATCTCGGGGGAAATTCTCCAAGATCCATGGCTGGGAGTTTAGGAGAATCTCTAAGCCATCAGGAAGGAGCGGAGCACTGCAGCTCCTCAGAATGATGGACCAGGGCGAGCTTTAATTAACAGGGTCTGATGCCTCTTCTTTTTTGGTAACTGAGCAGATTTAAAGGGCTAGAGTCCCAATTTGGAGGGTGCCGGTGTGGCTCTTCCTGCTGCCGTTGCGGCTGCTCCGGCTGCTGGCACAGCTTCCCGCAGACCTCTCGCTCCAGCTCGGACTCGCGGCTCTGAAGGTGGGAAAGTGCAGCTAGTGACGTGGGGGGTCCCAGGCCGCGTGGTCTGGATCAGAACCGCAGGGCCGTGGTCCTAGGCGCTGCCCACCCCTGGGAGAGCCCGGGTCTCCCATGCTGTCTCCCAGACCAGGAGGGAAGGTTGGGCTCTTTGGGTGCAGGTGGCCTCGGGGGCGTCCTCTCCGGACGTGGAGCTGGATGGACGGTGCCTGGGGAAAGCAGGAAGCGTGGGCTCTGCTTTGCACTCCTCTCCTGAGAGCACTGCTGAGTGGCAGCCATCCTGTAAACTGCACGCCTGCCCATGCACACGCCTGCCCGTGCACACACACACACGCCTGCCCACACACACACACACGCCTGCCCACGTATCCACACGCCTGCCCCATGCACACACATGCCTGCCTGGGTACACATATATGCCTGCCCATATAAACACACTTGCTTCCCCATGCACGCACACACACCTGTCCAGGCACACGCACGTGTCTGCCCAGGCACACACACACAGCTGTCCGGACACACACTCATGTCCCCCCTGCAAACATCCAGATGCAAAGCCACATGGACCGCAGCCAGCCAGACGTCTTACCCACACACCTGTGTTTTACAGGTAGATCGCCAAGAGAAGTAGTCGTGACACAGAGCATGGCCAGGAGGGGAGGTAGAGGGAGGACGGTGCAGGGAGGAGGGGAAAAGCTATGTGGGAGTAGCCCAGCTCTCCGGCTGCCTTTCCTAGAGCAGGGCTCGTGTCTGGGATAGTTTCGGTTCAAGACCATCACCTCCAGGGAACCCCTCCCGCCACAACCCCTTTCTACTTGCTCCTGCCAGTCTATCTGGGAAGCCTCGTCTTGGGCCAGACCCCAGGGTCTCATCCTCATGCTAATTCACCATATGCTTGGCATCCAGACAACGGAGTTGACTTTTCTGGGATGCTTCTTTAGCCAGTACGGTAGTACCTTATGTGATACCTTAATACCGCTTTCTTCCAGTAAATACACAAAATGAACCCGGCCAGGTGGGGCTCCCCAGACGCAGCGTTCTGCCTCGGAGTGAGTGCCAGGGGGTGTTCCAGAGGGAGCCGGGCTTTGGGATGGTGGGGGGGACCTCAGACCCTTCCGCTCTGCCAGGAGCACATGTTCGACCCCTTCCCCTCTTGGGCCTGGATTTTCTCATTTGTAAAATGTGACTGAGCCAGCGATGCTCGTAACAGAGAGGGGAAGCAAGGAGGGGGACGCAGGCGCTTTTAGAAAACGCGTTCCATTAACACCAAGCTTGACCAAATCTTGGCTGACGGGGACAGCACACTGCAGAGGGCATGCGCTAAAAAATCTTGAGAAACACTGTGCAGAATCATCTCCAAGGGCCTCAGCGTCAAGGAGGGATGGAGTGGGTTGGATACACTCTCCCTGATCACAGACTCTGCTCTGAGAGATAGAGCCCGCACGCAGCCAGCTCAGACGAGCAAAGGTCAGAAAGAGGTGGTACTTTCTATTCTAGCTGAGCCTGAGGGAAAAATCACTGAAAAGTACAGTCTCCACAAAAATCTCTCTCTGTGCCCACTTCACCCTTGCCCGGCACTCTCTTCCCACCCCGAGATGCCCAGAGCCAAAGAATCTGCTATCACCCATTTAGACATCAGTTGCATGTAACCTCTGGTCTTCAGTCTTCCTGGAAAACTCGCATACGGCATCTTCTCTTGCCTTTAAAGAAAGCGGGCAAGGGGAATGGTCAGATCAGGGCTGGGGGTGGAGGTGGGAGATGTGTGCCCGGGACCAACCCCGGAGCCCCATGGCACCTCACGGGCGTCTCCAAGGAGGTCGAGAGAGGCTGGCACAGCAGAGAGATGTCCAAGAAGAACGCTTGACAAGGACGTGTCGGAATGGGGAGTGGGGAATCGCAAATTCCGTTCTTTCCAGCCAGCCCCTCAAACCCTTGGGGTCTCTTTCCTGGTTTTCAGGAATAAAATCAAGCCCCACATTTTTTAGACTGACAACAAAGAGAATGTTCGCACGGGGGAGGAACAGTGGCCTCGACACCCTTTTGCTTGGGGTTTTCTTGGAGTACTTGCCCCACATTATCACAGCCACCCCCATGATGGCCTCACGGGACTCTATGCCCTGAATGCCACGGTTCAAATGTTTCCTCAACTCTCTCCACAGCCCCTCAGAACAAAAAGCTATATGGGTGCCTCGGTGGCTCAGCGGGTTAAGTGTCCGACTTCGGCTCGGGTCATGACCACATGGTTTGTGAGTTTGAGCCCCTCCTGACAGCTCAGAGCCTGGAGCCTGCTTTGCATTCTGTGTCTCCCTCTCTCTCTGCCCCTCCCCTGCTCACATTCTCTCTCTCTCTCTCTCTCTCTCTCTCTCTCTCTCTCTCTCTCAAAAATAAATAAACGTTAAAAATTTTTTTTTCAATTTAAGAACAAAGAGCCATGAACCCAGAGATTTCATGGGAAGCCAGGTCCCCTGGAAGAGGCAACAGCCTTACTCAGCTTTGCGGGGCAGGGAGGGGCTCCCGGCTGAGTAGGACAGGACATGTCGCCTGCAGCATCCACCACCAGGAAGTGCCCTCCAGAGAACGCTGACCTCTCAAAGCCCACACTGAATCGAGTATGGCCCAGAGAGGAGCAGGAGCCCCCTCCCCTCCTGTCTAAGCTCTGCCATTAACATCCCTCTGGCCCAAAGATGGCCTGCCTCTTCTCCAGTGATTGACAGATGGGAATGTCCACTCTTCATGCCGGTCTGCAGGAGCTTAACTTTATCAGACTTCTGCAAGATAAGCTTATCAGCATACACCCCAGGAGGCCCAATCTCTGTATGAGGTAGGAGTGATTTTGTGGCGTCTCGAAATTGGCCCGTCCACAAATCTGCCTTTGTGAATATGGCTGTTCCCTGTGGCCACTCAGCCTTGGCCACCCACAGACACTCTGTGGATGCTGGGGCTAATTTCTCCAGACCACTCTTCGCAGGCAACCCCGGCCCACTGGCTTTCTGGTTGGTTCAGCCAGAGAAGGACTCTAGGAGGATGGGAAGGCCAGAGAGGAGAAAACCACAGAGAGATGACTCCTGTCCCCAGGTGACCTCTGGTATGGCTAAGACCAGCCTCGATACCCCCTGCAACATGTAGTGCCAGCCTCGCCCACGTCACAGAGGCACCAGTAGCCAGCTGAGCTATGACCCTCAAGGATCAGACTGCCAGCCGTGCCACACCCCACCCCCACCCTGGATGCCCTCGGTCACGGCAGTTCTGCTGGGTTAACGCCTCCCTCTGGGGTCTGAGCACCAGTCCCCTTGGGCCCCTCCTAGCCCAAGAGAGACCATCTCTTCTCTTTTGCTCCCCCAGCTCCCGGGATGGTAGCTGTTCTTGCAATTACTAATTCTTGGGGTCATTTCAGCTTTCCAATTCCTGTGTAACTAGTCCTGTGTATTGAATGCCATCTGTTTGAGACATCTTAGTGTGGTTTTGTTTTCCTGGCTGGACAAGAATTTTCCTCAGAGATCCCAAATTTGAGTGTTCCGATAGTCGTGATCAAGTCATAATCTGAACGCCCTGGCACTTATCATGCATTTGAGAATATAAATGTTAACATTTTCAGATTAAAAGAAGTTACAAGACACAGCAAAGTGTCAAGATCTCTCTGCAGGTTGGAGCCCGTTGGCACATCTTGTTATTACATATTTGTCATTTATTACACCAAATTTTTACGTATCAAAAAGAAAAAAAAAATATCCCTCGTCTAATTTTAGATCTACTGAATTCAAAACAAAAGAATCTCAAGGCCAACTTAGGAAGTCAACGGCAAGAAAATGGAATTGAACGCCAGCCCAGCAGGGAAGGACTGGGTAACTCTACACGTTCTATTCTGTTTATTATTTAGCTGTGTTGGGTGTGTTAGGTAAACAGTTATACGTTTCACTGGTATTTCGGAACTCGGACAGTGTAGGCTATCAGGGTATTGGAAGATCTTACTTCATCTCTCATTTCATTCTTTTGGGGGGTCTGTGGTCTGAGAGCAACCCACTGAGAACAAAAGACCGCCGGACAGAGCTCGGACAAGGTGTCCTCGTCCAGGAAGTCCAAGGGAGGATCTGGCGCCTTCTCCTCCACACCGAACGCATAATGATGAGAGCTGAGAGCAAATTTTGCTCTGATATCTGCCCAGACGCAGAAAGAGAGGAGTGGCAGGAAGAAGCGGCCCCCAAGGGGCTGGCAAGGCTGCTTTAAGCAATGTCCTGTCCAGGTGGGCTGTTTGCAAAAAGACAGGAAGAGGAATAGAGTGACCATGTGTGGCATGAACTTTCTGAGCGCAGGGACCAGAGCTGTTCACTAATGCAGTTTCCGGTCTCAGACCAGTGATTACTGAGTCCTCCTCCTTTGGGAAGGCTGTTGTAGAGAGGGGAAGGTAAAAAACCAAAATCACAGAGAGCAGAATTATCCCCTCTTCTACAGGGGACAGGGCTAAGAATGTGGGGAGAGGGAGCAAATCGCCTTTGCATTCCCTCACGTCATCTCTACCTCTTTCCGCTGTTCCAGGACCCACATCAAGTCCGATCCAGTGGGTGCCACCCTACAGATGTGGCCCTTCACAGACCTCCCCCTCCGCAACCCCACTGACACCGGCTTCGCTGAAGCCATTTGGTCTCTCCTCTGGTCTCCTACAAGAAACGTCTAAATGATTCCCCCTACCTCCATCTATCCATAAATAGTGCCCAGGGTCCTGCCAGGCACCAGAGACAAAGCCCAGCCCCTGAGGAGCTCAGGAGATTGCAGAAGAACAAATACCAAACAGTTGCAAAGGAGAATGAGGGCAAATAACAATAAATGCATAGTGCTGCTGCCAGTTCTCGTCATGGGACTGGCTTACTCTGGGGAATTGAGGAAGGCTCCTGAGGCTGGTGGTGAAGCCAGGACCTGGAAACTAAGTAGATGCTGATGACGTGATGGGGGAGAGATTGTTTCCAACAGAACAGGCTCTAGGGCACCAGGCCCCAGGCGAGGCCAGGGAATGGAAGAAAGCCAGCTTGGCATTGCTCAAGAGGAGAGATGGTTCGTGGTCAGAGGCAGAGGTAAGCAGGGGGCACTTGCGAGGCTTGGGGCTTCATGGTCAAGGACAGAGGAAGCTCCTTCAGGGCTGAGCTGGGTTGTGTCATAGTGAGGAAAGCCCCTTTACAAAAGATCTTTCATCCATATGAGATATCTAAGGAATCTGTTGTATAATCTAAGCAATGAAGGAAAATTGAACAAGGGTATACAATTGGAGGACAATGGAATCGATCTTTCTAAAACATAAAACATTTATTACCCACGGTGTTTGGGATAAAATCAAACCCCTTAATCTACCTAAAATGTCCTTTGTGAGCTTCTAGCATCAAGGTACCTTTTGTTACCTCTCCTTCCAGGAGCCCTCCTAATTTTCATCAGCTACAGCCACATGAGACCACTTGCAACTCCCATAAGAGGCTATCCTTACACGACTCTGGGCCTTAGCACATGCCGTTCCTCCAGCCTTGAATATCCTTCCTTGGTGCCTTAGTGAACTCCTACTCATCTGCCAAGACCCTACTCAGATGTCACATTCTCTGGGAGACTTTCTACAAGGACCACCTTTCCCCCTACTACTTCCTTCCCCCACTCAAGCAGAGAAGGTACCTACTTCCGCTGTAGCAATCACCATACTGCGTGGCCATTTTTCCTCCTACGTGATTGTCTTCCCCGCTACAAGGGTAACAACTTCCTGTACTTAGTGCCTGGTACAGGCTGATCCCACAATAAACTCTGGTTCAAATGAACTGGAGGATCTACTTCCACACGGACAAGCTAAGTGAGCTTAACTCCCTGGTGAAAAATGCAAAATTTGTAAAAGTCACACCTGTGAAGTTCTAATAAAACGTCAACAATCTGTAGCCACTCATGGCCTATTACCAAGGGAAGGTCTGCTCAATAAGTAAATAGCTGTCTTACTTGTTCGAATAATACACAAGTAATGATTTCTTAATTTTTTAAATTTTTCTCACATTAGTCAAACTGTCTAGACTTGTCTCACTGAGGCCCTCCCCACAGAATTAGGCCACACAACCCAAATGCAAGGACGGTAGGCCTCTTGGAGGCAATCGCTTCTCTAGTCTTGCTCATGAATTGCTAAATCATAGGAAAGGACTTTTTGGAAGAAAAGGTATTAATTTCCATGAATATGGAATATGGGTGCACAAGATTCAGAGCCACCAGCTTACAAAACCACCAAAGTCACTGCACCGACTTAACAGGTAAAAACACATTCACCTCATTCTGTGGGTGGCAAAGTGGAGATGAAAATCCCCCCACCCACTGCCCCATGGGGCTTTTGGGAACAGATGGGATCAATTGCACAAATGTAAGATGTTGGTTGAGGTCTCCCTTGGGTACCAGATGCAACTTCTTGATCAGTTCTTGTGCCCTGTCCTCTAACATATCATGGGTCAGCCTCCACAGCCATGTTTACCTGGCAGGTGTGCATTTGGCACAGGTGTTGTTCTATGCCCTCTCCTCCTTGATGGCTGGGCACAGAGCTCTGCCTTCCGGAATCCCCCATGAATCTGGGTTTCACTCCATGGCCCTGAAGTTCAAGGGTTCACAGGACTTGCAAATAGCAGAAACAGATAGAACAAACAGGTGCTCCCTGATTCATTCTCTCCAACCAGCCTGGATTCCTCTCTCTCCAGTTCTTGCCTTCCTCCTTCCTTCTCTCTATCCCACTTCCTAAACCGAGAGGGCAGCACTCTTGTGCCACAGAATACTTTATGAGAGGGCAGTTCAAAGCACGAACTGGACTGAAGGATAAAAGTGTCGTTAGTGAAATCTGTTCCCAAGGCCTGGGGGGGCTCTGGGCCATTGGAAACCCCTCTAAGTCCTGACACAGAGGTGCAGCCTGGGCAGACGTTGGGTCCCCATGCTCACTGGCTAATGCAGCAGCCTGGGGAAGCAGGGGAGCATCCCTGGGTGAATTTCCTGGAGGTAATGAGAGGCTCACAAACAGCTTGATGGATAGCCTTGCTCCATCCACCTGACCTTGGGTACCAGCACAGCTGGCCGTGCCATCTGAGCCTCTCAGAGTACAGCAGCCCCAGCAGGGTGCTCTGGATAATGCATATTGTGAGTGGCAGTGTCATTTCCTTAAATCACATTGCTGTCACTTGGCAAGGCCATCTACTGACACTCAAAGGCCCAACTTCCTCTCCTTATCTCATAGCCGGAGGAGATGCCAAACTCAACAATAAAACCATTGGCTTCTAAGAAAACAAATCCGTCAGACAAGTCTATATATACAGACACAAGCTGAGGCTAGAAGAAGCAAAGCAGAGTGATGTCCACAGTCCCAGTGTCCCAGTTCCAAACACAGAAAACCCACTGTGGAGAGAGGGTTACAGTCAAGCAGTAGAGTCTGGGCAAAGGGCAGCCCTGTCAGGCGTATATAAACAGCCACCAACCAGCCCTGCAATCATGGTCCTTTCTGGCCAAGAGATGGGAGTCATGCAAGGAGGCTTGGGTGGGAAATGAAATGGGAGCTGCCCAAAGCATCCACTCCCTTCCTCTAACTAAAAGACCCCCATGTGGTTCACTCCAGCTGGGCCATTTACAGTCCATTATGAGGTTGGACTGGATTTATGTTTTCCCTGGCCAGAGTCCTTGTTAATTTCCATGCAACATCTACACAATCAATACATGCTCATCATTGAAAGCACAGAGAAGTAGTCTCCCCAAATGGCGTCATCCAAGGGTCACTGCCATTAAAGTTTATTTCTATTCATTGCCAACAAAAGCCTGGCAAAAGCTTCCTTCCCCACCACCTGCTTCTTTATACACTAAGGTGGCAGGGCTCTGAGTCTCTCCCAAAGGACCCAGCTGGGGCAGATGCTGGGCCACAGGGGCTCAATTTGGACAGGCTGTCCTTGGAATCTGAGACTGGATCCCATCATTTCCTTCTCAGGTTACAGAACTAGCACATTTTAAAAGGTAAATACCATCATGGAGCCAGCCACCATCTCTTCCAGGGACTTAGAAAACTCCAAAAATCCAAGAAAGCCCAGAGGGGAGGGAGGAAGATCACCACAAGCCTAAAAGAAAAACATGGAGGGTTCTGGGATGGCAGAATTGGAACTGGTTGGGAATGGGATAGATCTCATCTCTGACTGAGTCCCTACCTAGCAAACTTCCCCCCAGCTCCCACAGCCCCTGCATAGCTTGTGCAGAAGGGGTAAACATTCATATGGTCTCCCTCCCACTCTGGGAGTGGGGGGGACACTGGAAGTGTGAATAACCCAAAGTGCAGAAAACCCGTGATGTGAGGCTCTGTTGGGTCTTTGTATAGCCATAAATGGATATATTATCTTTTTATTTTGTCCTGTATGCAGTTGGACTCAGGGACACAGCTAAACGCCAGGGCAAAGTAGGACTAGTATTGCTTTGCAAAATAAGAAAACCTGTTCCTATTTGGTATATTATCATCCCCCAGTCCACCTTTCCTAATAGGAAAAGGAGGAGGAGGAGGAGGAGAAGGAGGAGGAGGAGGAGGAGGAGGAGGAGGAAGAAGGAGAGAGTGAAGGAGAAGGTGGGTGGAATTCCTTCCTTGAATTCATATTACAATGGTGGCAAAGTAGCAACAGTAGGCATATCCACCCCAAGGGTATCCCATTACTAGCCCATTCACTCATGCTAATCCCTCATATTCCTGGCTTCTTCCTCTTGCCCTCTGTTCCATATGGCCAACCCCTGCAGCTAAACCTTTCTTAGCATTCCTAAACCCATCTGAGATTATTCATTGAACAATCCCACTCAAGACTCTCTGATTGAAGCTGCCCCAAGTAATTGTGTAGCCTGAACAACTTCAGTTTTGGGAAGTACACCAGTCAAGTAAAATTAGAGCAATATCCCCAGATCCCTTCTTCAGCCATCGGAAGAACAGTCACTGATAGTTTGGCTTATGAAACCCCTTGGATTCCTAAATTTTAGTCCTTGAGATAGATGCCATCACATAGCAAAGGCTATCACATAGCTAAAGACAGAAACCACCAATGTCCTACATCCCAAACTGGGACCCATAACTGAGAATCTCCTGGACAGAAATTATGGTGATACCACATATGTCCACCCCTAACTTGACTTTTTGAGGCTTTCTGAGATGCCCTAGTCCCTCTTGATGTCTCCACATCTGCCCAGAGTCCCAGAGGAACATCCACAGGTACTCTCAGTCCAGTTAATGCTTCAGACTCCTGGCTACCAAACCCAAATATCCTGGACAAAGCACAGCAGGGTATCTCAGATGCCATTCTCTCGCCTTCCTAGAGCTTGAGAAACAGGAGAGAATTCAAGGAGTCAGGGTGTCGATGGACATGCTCCTGGATAACTTTTATTTGTTCTTTATGGCTAAAATCAGACATCACCTCATCCAATAAGTCTTCTGTCATACACAAGGTTAGACTCCCATTCTCTGTGCCCTCAAAGCATCATGTACATCTCACCTAGGTTTACTACATGACATTGTAAGTTCCCAGAGACCTCTCTGCTCCCAAAGTCACACTAGACTACATGCTTCTGAGCCTAGGGAATGTGTCTTACTGGTCCCTCTGGAAGGCTGTAGCAGTGACCTCCTGCATTTGCTAGTGGCCTAGACACGCCTAACCCCAAACTTGAGTTTTAAGACCTGGCTTGTGCCTATTTGTACCAAGATTAACATTTTTCTGCTCACCCACACCCCTAATTGCTGTAGCTAGGGGAAATGAGAAGTGGGAATTGAAAACAGTTCTCCAAGGCCAAACCAATAGAAGAGGGTTTTGTAATGTCACAGTCAAGGTCGGGAAAGAGACAGACACTCTTCCAGCATAATAAAGTCCAAAAATTATGCTAGCAGTAAGACATGAATCTTGTATGTAGATCATTGAAGTCTGTAGGCAGGAGATTAACACTTGCAGTATAAGTGATTTGTTGTTTAAAGTCGTTTGGGATGATCACAGAGTAAAAGAAAAAAAAAAGTTTCCCACCCAGAAAAGGGTCCCCTCCCTTCTCTTCTCTGACTCCAAGTCTCCCTCTCTTTCTGAGCAGCAGTAAAATGAATGAGGACTTTAACACAATGAGGAGCTGGGATACCTCAACCAAGGGAATAGTCCTAGCCTGGGAAAGAAAGAAAACAACATGAAGCAGAACGAGTATAAAAAACAGGTCCAAGTGGGAGATCTGGTCAACCAAGAGGACCTCCGTGTAGGTGCCAACACCCTAAAGGTCTGGGCAGGAAGGACCCATGCTTGGTACGATGCAGGAGCTTGAGCTAATTAGTTTGAAGCAACAACGCCCACCCCCTCAACCCATTACCATCCCAGTGCTGTATAGTTTACATTCTATCACAAGGACCTGGATTGAAGAACACACTGAACTTTCCTCGAGGTCATGTGTGTGTTGTACATGTGTGTGCACATGCGAACATGAAATTGCCTGGTGAAGTAAGAGAAGGGATTAGCCCTCCTTCCCCTGGTCAACAGGAGACACCTATGGTACTTATAGGGCCATTGACATTGGAAGTAAGAGGACACCTGGAGGAGAGTATCCAGCCACAAGGGAGTCCACAGTGTAGTGTGGAAGGGAACTGAGAGGTCGTTTTAGGCATTTACAATATAGTATAGAAAGTGCTACAGAGAAGTGCCAGGATGTTTGAGGACACGGAGAAAGGGCACTTAGGGCTTAGGAAAGCTTTCTGGAGAAGGTGATATCTATGTTGAGCTCTGAAGATCAAGTAGAAGTTAACCAGAAGCATGTCCCTAAAATACCCCAATCCCATGCTTGGAGAACAGCTGCAAGCCCTCCTGTGGGTCTAAAATAAGGAGACCAGTGTGGAGTCACACACATCTCGGATGTGTGAGAGCCTGCTTATTCCCCTTGTGGGTCCCCAGGGCTCATAGACCCTCTCACTTACCTATGTTCCTGGAGACGGTTCCAAATCTTTCCCCTGGAGCTGCCAAAGGGGTCCCGATGCTGTTAGCTGGGCTAAGGAGATGGATTTGCAGTGTCCACACGGCCAGGAAGCCCCACCCCAGAGCCGGCCCTGGCCTGGCCCCTCGGAGCCCACTGAAGTCGTGCCAGACACTGGCTAGGCTGCCTGCTCAGACTGCAAGAGGGAGAAGTGTGCTGTGAGCATCCTGGAGCCCGGCCAGGCCTCTCTGGCGAGGCAGGCAGGTGGAGGAGGAGCTGGAGAGAGCCTTGTAAAAACTCCAGAGGATCAGATTAACTCCCGAGGAGCCATAGAACCAGCGGGCTAACCGCCACCTCTAGCTCCACTGCAGAACCCCACCCAGGAGGGTGGAGGTACATGTCCTTCACCATAGTCCTCTGGATACACCCTTCCTGCTTAAATTTGGGTTGGACCCCTATCCAGCAGCACACCCTGGGTAGAGTCCTCTGCTATGGAACTGACTGTTATTTGTCTTTAAGCTTTTTTTTAAACATACTTTTTATTGAGGCGAAATTCACATAACATAAAACTAATCATTTGAAAGCGAACAGTTCAGTGGCATTTAATACATCCACAATATTGTGCAATCACCACCTCTATATAGCTGCAAACTATTTTCATCACCACAAAAGGAAACCCTATACCTATTAAATAGTTACATTCCATTCCCCTCTACTCACAGCACCTGACAACCACGATTTGTGTTCTATCTCCATGGATTTGTCTATTCTATTCTGGCTATCTCACTTAAATGTTATCATACGATATGTGACATTTTGTGTCCGGTCTCTTTCACTTACCATAATGTTTTCAGGGTTCATCCACATTGTTGCACATATTAGGACTTAATTCTTTTTTATGATCCAATAATATTTCATTGTACATATACACCATGATTTGTTTATCCTTTGTTGATGGATGTTTGGGTTGGTTCTATCCCTGGCTCTTGTGGATAGTGCTGCTGTAAATATTTGTCTGAGCACTTGTTTTCAATTCTTTGGGGTATAGATCTAAGAGTGGAATTGTTGGGTCATGTGGTAATTATATGTTTAACTTAATTTAAACCTATGTTTGTTTTCCACAGTGGTTGAACCATTTTACATTCCTATCTGCAATGTATAAGAGTTCCAATTTCTGCACATTCTCTACAAAACATCTTTTTCCCCCTTAATAGCCATTATTGTGGCTGGGAAGTGCTATCTTATTGGGGTTTTGACTTGCATTTCTTTAATGACTAATGATTTTGAGCTTATTTTCATGTGTTTGTTGGCCATTTATATATATTCTTTGGAGAAATGTCTATTCAAACCTTTTGCCCATTTTTAAATTAGGTTGTCTTCTTGCTGCTGAGTTGTAAGAATTCTTTATATATTCTAGATACAAGGCCCTGATCAGACATATGATTTTCAAATATTTTCTCCCATTCTGTAGGTTGTCTTTTCATTTACTTAATGATGTTCTCTTTTTTCTCTTGAGGATCCAGAACACATTTTTAAACTAAGTTTTTTATATTTTTATTCCAGTATGGTTAACATATAGTATTATATTAGTTTCAGGTGTACAATTCTATACATCACCTGGTGCTTATCGTGATAAGTGTACTCTTTAATCCCCATCACCTATTTCACCCTTTCTTCCATCCCACCTCCCCTCTGGTAACCATCAGTTTTTTTCTCTATAGTTAAGAGTCTGTTTCTTACTTTGGTTTCTCTCTCTCCCTCTTATTTTTTTTCTTTGCCCATTTGTTTTGTTTCTTAAATTCCACATGTAACTGAAATCATATGGTGTTTGTCTTTCTTTGACTTATTTCACTTAGCATTATACTCTCTAGCTCCACCCATGTTGTTGCAAATGACAATATTTCACATATTTTTATGGTTTAATAATGTTATTTGATGTACAAAAGTTTGAAATTTTGATGAAGTACAATTTATCTATGTTTTTCTTTTGTTGCTTGTACTTTTTATGTCATATCTAAAAACCCATTGCCAAATCTAAGGTCATGAATATTTGCCCCTATGTTTTCTTCTATGAGTCTTATGGTTTTAGTTCCTATGTTTTTGATCCATTTTGAGTTAATTTTTGTATATGATGTGAGGTAGGGGTCCAACTTCATTCTTTTTCAGTAAATTTCCAGTTGTCCCAGCACCATTTGTTGAAAAGATATTCTTTTCCCATTGAATGATCTTGACATCTCTTTCAAAATACTTTGGCCGTGGATGTATGGATTTATTTTTGGATCCTCAATTCTATTCCCTTGATATAGCTATCTACACTGTTTTGATTACTGTAGCTTTATAATAAGTTATAAAATTTCTTCCCTTAATCCTGTTTGAACTCAGTCCAGCAGTGGTGGCCTGAATCGGTATTCCTTTTCCTAACTGGATACCTCATAAGCAACCCCTTACTCTCAAATGTCATTTGAAAACCTGGAGTATGGCTCTAATTCTGAAATCAGGATGAAAGTAGAGAGGGGAAAGAGGGATAACCATGAGAAACAGCATAAAAATTTTCCCTTTCAGGGGGTGGATAAGCAAGGTGGGTGAAGGGGAGTGAGAGATACAGCCTTTCAGATATGGAATGAATAAGCCACAGGGATGAAAGATACAGTATAAAGAATGTTGACAATGATATTGTAATAGCATTATATGGTGACAGATGGTAGCTATTCTCGTAGTGAGCATAGCATAATGTGTAGACCTGTCAAATCACTGTGTTGCACACTCAAAATTAATGTAGCATTGTGTCAACTCTACTTCAATAAATAAATAAACAGACAAACAAACAAATAACACCCCCCCCCGACTCGGCTCTTCATAAAAAAGAAGGGGCATAAAACAGTGAAAAGAATATGGGCATGAGTGGGTTCCCAGCCCAACTCTGAAGCTATTAGCTACGTAGTATTGGGCAACTTATCCTCTCTGGCCCTTGGTTTTGTCATGTGAAAAATGGGCTGTTGTGAAAACTGCATATGTGCAGTAATGCACATAAAGCATTTGGCCCAGAGTATCTACTCAATAAATAACACAGGATGTAATTGGGAAATGACCATGGAAATATGGCACGTCCTGACTACTGCATGATCTGATCTGATCTACCTACTCTGGAAGGGTGTGCAAGGAGGGTAGATTTCTTGACTGCTTTTAATCAGTCACAGGCACACCCTGAGTCAGGCCAGGCAATAGAAGAGACCACATTAGTTCTGTATGTCCTTACCTCCTTGGCTGTAAATGAGCTCCTTGATTAATTAATTTTTAAAGTGTTATGTGGGATACCATAATAGTGAGTAAAGCTTTCTGTAAGTCCACAAATAATGTTGCCAGAAGCTTAGTGACCAAGGAAGGCAAACTCATATCCAGAATGAGGTTCTATTTTAATGATAACCAATCACTGTTCTCTCCCTGAGGAAAGGGATCCAATATCATTAATCATCCTACACCCTGATTAAAGAAACAGGCAAGACAGAGCTTATAGGGTTTTCTAAAGTCGTCCCAGAATTTCTTTTGTGTGAAACATCTCTAGATGGTCAGGTAAATCCCTAAGTGGAGACAGATGTGTTTAATTGGAATCTCCTTTGGAGAGGGAGACCATTAAGAGCCTGGAAACCTTCAGGGCTGCAGCGTGACTGGCCTGAGCCAAGTGCTGCAAATAGGCTGCGAGCAATCAGCAGGTGCTTATCCCCCAGCCTCCATGAGGAAACATACCTACCTCATCACTGGGCATAGGCTGGGCCTGCACTCTTTCTGGAGGCTGAGTGGCTCTGCACCACCTTCGCCAAAGGGGAACCCATGTGGTCCCTTTCCTCTGTGGGTCACTTGCTTCCAAAGTGAAGTTTGTCCAGGGAGCATGTGACTGGCAGAGTTTCAGTCACCTGCCTGCCTCCAGCTGCAAGGGTATCTGGGGAAGCTTGTCCCGAAGCTTTACGTTGGGGAGGCACTGACATATCAGGTGGGGAATTCTCCCAACACCAGTTGGGTGGTCGAAAGAGCTGAATGTTAAGAATGACAGTTGTCCACCACTTGGGTTTCATAATGAGGTCCGATTTAATCTTGGTAAACACAATACTGCTCTTCTCCCATCCCACCAATGAAGGCAAAGGAAATGATATAAAGACAAAACATGACATGGCAGTGTTGCCTTCCCTAGCCCTATCAACCATAGTCACAGAAATCTCCCCACCTGCCACCTGAGCCTGGCATTTACTGGTCATTATATCCTTATTGAATGAGTGAAGAAGGGACAAATGAAACAATGCAGAAAGATCTGATTCATCTCAGGCACAACATCTGTAATATTTGGGGTTAAGCCCCCCAGGACTCCACACATTCCTGGTCTGCCATCTTCCTACTCGTATCTGACCCCCAACCCATTGGCCCAATCTGAAAGATGGACCTTTTGCCTTGTTTCCAGTTTTTCATTGGAATGTAGATCCCTGCAGCCTGGAAACCCTTGCTAACCTTCCCACAAGGGATGGGACCTGCTGCCTATATCCCTGGATGTTGACCAATTATTGGCTCAAGTCCTGCCTTCAACAGATTTACTTCTGGCACATATTGGGAGAGATGCTGCTACTAGTCTGACTTTGATCTCACTCGC
This sequence comes from Panthera pardus, assembly GCF_024362965.1. NCBI lineage: Eukaryota > Metazoa > Chordata > Mammalia > Carnivora > Felidae > Panthera > Panthera pardus. The sequence continues at coordinate 1,374,770 of NW_026526969.1, read as the reverse complement.
TGCAGGGAACCCTCCTGTCTGTTCCATTTGCTGGGCCAGAGTCCCTGCTGGCCCCAAACAAGCTCATGCACCCATGTTTGGCTGAATCAACTCCCCTGCCCATCAACCAAAGCTGCCAAACTCCTACGATACCCACCTGACTTGCAATGCTCCCTACTAATCTTCAAAGTAATTTTTCCCACTATCTAAGGTACTCCCTAGTCCCCTTTCAGCTGAGTATCCCAAGGCTAAAACTGAAAAAAAAAAAATGGTTCTAGGCTTTCCAGTTTTATCACTCACTCCTTCATGGGTATTTTTGGCTGAAACATCAGGGTCAAAATGTTAATTACATGGTTTTCATGCAAATATAGAATGAACACACGTCAAAGATTTATTCAACTTATTAATGAGAGAATCACAGGGTTAGGTAAAGCTGATTCAAAAGGCATTTGAGGAACTGGGTATTTATAGGTTTTTGAAAAAAGCATGTTAGAATAAAGTTGTTAGGTTAGATATAAAACTGGTTAATGTCCTGATAGCGCAAGTAAGACATTTGGAGTTATCTTTTTTGCCAGACGGAAATCAATTGCATCTCCACCAGAAAAAAATCATAGAGTTAACATGTAACTCCACAATGTCTGGGCTTTTAATCAATGATGAATAGTGAGTCAAACAAAGGTACATTCCCCTATAATTAAATAATGCTTTGGGGCCTGTTCAACAATGCCCCTGTGTGACATTGAAAGAAGATGTTGTTCTTTCTTTGCCTTATTTCCAAGATTTAGATGTTTTTCTTAACTCTGTGTATGGGTTGTAAAGATCTCCTTAGGGCTGAGGAAAGCTAGGCTCTCAGGGAAATGTCTTCAAACACAGGCCTGCAGAGTTCAAAAGCCCATAGTGATGCCCCATGTACCCAGCACTCTGGTCCACACAGACCCCTGAACACACCAGCCTCTTCCATCCTTGACTTTGCCTGAGCTTCCTTACTCCCCGAATCTGAAACACTCTCCCCCTATTTGTTCATCTGGGTTACTCCTGGGCTCACTTCATGATATGTGGCTAAGGGATACTTACTCCAGCTATCCTTTCTGGACCCTCCCAAACCTGGGAGATCAAGTCCTCCCAATAGAGTATTCGTAGTGGTAATTCTGACAACGCTACCAATTACTGGGTTCTTATCTAATTTAAATCTTTGCATTCAGAGTTTGAACAAAGACAATTTTATCCCATTTTCTTTTTGTTTGTTTGTTTGTTTTTATTTATTTACTTATTTTCAATATATGAAATTTATTGTCAAATTGGTTTCCATACAACACCCAGTGCTCATCCCAAAAGGTGCCCTCCTCAATACCCATCCCCCACCCTCCCCTCCCTCCCACCCCCCATCAACCCTCAGTTTGTTCTCAGTTTTTAAGAGTCTCTTATGCTTTTCCAAATAACTATCACACAGCTGGAAAGTGATTGAGGCAAACTCAAACACAGATTTTTGGGATATGTTCCTCCACTCTAGAATGGTTTACTTTTCACACTGCTCAAGCAGATCTTCATGAATTCCCTGAGGAAATGAGTTTTGTGGCACATGTCCCCTGCACAGAATGCCCAAGAACATTTCAAAATTGAACAGGCCTGGTTCCCACAAAGAAATATGAAAAAACTGGAAGGAAAGCATCTATTGTGGATATGGTTGAGGGCTCCTGGGAATTCTGGAGTGACCTTGGCTGGCAAAATCCAGCCCTTGGGCAAAGTGCACTGCTGTGAGTCACCTCTTGATTGAGATCTCTCAAGTCTCTCAAGATAGGGGAATTCTGGACATGCTCACAGTACATCTCAGCCTGAGCCTGCCAGCATCCTGGAGGCTTGCACAGCCAACCCCCTCAGCCTTCAGACGGTATCAACCTGTACCATTCCGGGCTGCCTTTTCAGCTTCTCTTCAAACTACACATTCATTCACTCCGCACAAAGTGTGCCGAGCTCTTACCATGTGCCAGATGCCGTACTAGGCCCTGGAAGTGGAGAAAGTTAGCAGATCAGACAGAGACGGTCTGCTGCTGGAGATTAGGCTCCATTATAGGGAGAAAATAACCAAATAAGGGCATGTGTAAGTGTGAAATTACAGTTAGAATAACTGTATTCTACACAGGAAAGATGCGTGTCCTGAGAACATGGAAGAGAAAAGACCCACTGAGCTGAGACCTAAAGGGCAGAAGAAGCAAGGAGTAAGTTGGGGATTGGGGTTAGGGAAGAGACATGTGTAGCAACCAGTTCACAGGACAATTAGAAAAGACCTAACTGATGTTCCTAGAGGCCATCACCTGCTCCTCCTTTTGTCATCTTGCCAAGGGTCATCTCTATGTCTACTGGTTCCTCCCAGGACGAATTCTCCTCTATGTAACCTCCTTATCACACTTGAATTCACAAAGCATTTTTCTTGCACCCTTACCTTCCTCACTAATTTCTAAGCTCTGTTAAGGCGCAGATTGTATAGTATTTATCTTAATATCCTCAGGGCCTAGCACATTGCCTGGAACGCAAAAGGCAAGTGATGAATGAATGAATGAATAATTGAATGAATGAGAGCATAACTCCAGGACATCTGTAATCAGCACATGCCATAAGCAGCCCAGCCATTTGGGCAGATTTATCTCATTGAGGGTATCAAGCCCAGAGGAAGCTCCTGACATCTCAAAGCCTAGTAAGGGTACCTGTCTGCCAGTCTTTCGATACTGCCTCCTGATGAGTGTGGTGTCCTGGCGCCTTGGTGTGCAGAGATGAATTGCAAGCGTATCAAAAATAATTGGGTAGCAAAAATAAAATCAACATTTGCAAATAATATGATTACAAGATTAAATTACAGGATGTGTATTACAGTTTGAATTTGCTTGTCCCTAAAGACTAATGTATGATTTTGTATTCATAAGCTTATTTGCCATCTATATGAGTTCTTGGTGAAAGATGTGTTCATATATTTTACCCATTTTAATGCATTGCTTGTTTGCTTTTTTTGAGTTTTGAAAGCTCTTTATATATTCTGGATACAAGACTTTTATAACATATATGCTTTGCAAATATTTTCTCCCACAAATACATTTCTGTGCCTTGTCTTTTCATTCTTTTAACAGTATTTTACAGACAAATGAATTTTTTAAATTTTGACAAACTCTATCAATTTGCACTTGTACAGATCATGCTTTTGGTATTTAATGCATTTTTGCTTCTGTGAAAAATCATTTTCACTTGGTGTTACATCTTATTTCACTTAGCATAATGTCTTCCAGGTCCATCCATGTTGTTGAAATGGATTTCCTTCTTTTTAAAGGCTAATATTCCATTGTATGTATATATCACATTGTCTTTATCCATTTTTTTCTGTCAGTGGACATTTGATTCCACTTCCACGAGGTATCTGAAATAGTCAAACTTACAGAAGCAGGGAATACATTGGTGGTTGCCAGGGAAAGAATGTAGGGGGAAAGGGGAACTTGTCGTTCAATGGGTATAAAATTACAGTTATACAAGACGAATAAGCTCTCGAGATCTTCTGTACAACATAGTACCTATAGTTAAGACAGTGTGGTGACTTAAAAAAAAGTTTAAGAGTGTAATTCTCACGTTAAGTGTTCTTACCACACACACACCAAAAACAAGCAAAGGGACACAGGAAATTTTTGGACTGAGTAAATATGCTTATTACTTTAATTGTGTTGATGGTGCCATGGGTGTATACATATGTTCAAACTCATCAAATTGTATATATTAAATATGTGCATTTTTTTGTATATGAATTATACCTCGACAAGCTATGAAAAAGAAACTTTTGCTTAACACAGGTTACAAAAGTTTTCTCATATATTTTCTTTTAGAAATGTTATCATTTTAGGTTCTATATGTAGGTCTTTAATTTTGAGTTAATTTTCTATATAATATAGGATATGAATTCAAGCCCCTTTTTGCATATGGATATTCCATTGTTATGGCACTATTTATTGAATAGACTAGACTAGCCTTTCTTCACTGAATGGACTTGGCACATTTGTTGAAAATTAATTGTCCATATAAGTGCAGATGTATTTCTGAACTTTCCATTCCATTCCATTGACCTTTTATTACTTTTAGGCCAATAACACACTGTCTTAATTACTGTTGCTCTATAGTAAGACTTGAAATTGTAGTATTAGTTTTCTAACTCCCCCCGCCAATATGGATGCCTTTTATTTCTTTTTATTTCCTTATTGTGCCCAGAACCTCTAGTACAGTGTTGATTAGAATGGTGAAAGTGGACATTTAATCTTGTTCCTAAAATTAGGGGAAAATGCAGAATGCCCTTTATCAGATTGAAGACGCTACCCTCCATTCCTAGTTTTCTGAAGCTTTTTTAAGGAACGCACCTATATGCATGAGGGATATTGGCCTGTGGTTTGTTGATGTCTCTTTTTGTTTTTTAAACAATGCCTTTGTCTTGTTTTAATACAGGGTGATGTGTTAGGACATATTCCCTCCCTTTCAATTGTCTGGAAGAATTTGTATGGGATTGGTATTATTTTTTCGTTAAATGTTTAGTAGAATTTGTCAGTGAAGATGTTTAGGACCAGAAATTTATTTGTGTGAATGTCTGAATCTACAAATTCAATTTCTCCACTAGATATAGGGTTTTTCAGATTATCTATTTCTTCTTAAGTAAGCTTAGGTAGTTTGTATCTTTCAAGGAATTTGTATTTTCTGGTGATTAATTCCTTCAATTTTCCCAAAGAACTCTTTCTATTGCTTTCATTTTTGAAAGTTATTTTGCTTCTAGTGTGAAATGTACTTTTTGTTTTTTACTCTTTTAGTGTTTTTGAGATGTTGTTCCATTGTCCTCTTGCCTACTTTGCTCCTAACAAGAAATCCATTGTCATCCTTATCTTGATCTTTTGTATATATCTTTTTACCCTGGTTGCTTTTAAGATTTTTCTCTTTATCACTGGTTTTGAGCACTTTGACTATGATATGCCTTGGTGTTTGTGTGTGTTGTGTGTGTGTGTGTGTGTGTGTGTGTGTGTGTTTGCTAAGTTTCTTGTGCTTTTTGCATCTGTGAGTTTATAGCTTTTATCAAATTTAGAAATTTTCGGCCATTATTTCTTCAAATTTTTTTTCTGCTTTGTGAAGGAGTCTGGATTCCTTTGTCATGGACTCAAGTTACACGTTTATTATTTATTATTTATTTCTTTTCTCTCTGTGGTTTATTTTTTATAATTTCTATTGCTATAACTTCAAGTCACTAAAAAGCCACTTTTATTATGAAATTTCATTTGCCATTAATTTTACCAAATGTATCCTTCATCCAAGACATTGTGGGTTTTATTTCTTGAAGTCTGATTTAGGTATTAAAAATTATATCTCCTGTGTCTCCATTTAACTTTGTGAATATATGGAATACCATCACAATAATTGCTTCAACATGCTATCTGCTAATTTTAACATCTTTGTCAACTCTGTTGGTTTTGATTATTGATTTTTCTTCTCATGATGCGCCATGTTTTCCTGCTTCTTTGCATGTCTGATAATTCTTTATTGGATACCAGACGTTGTCAATCTTACCTTGTTGGGTGACAGCTGTTCTTAAATTATTATAAGTATTTTTGAGGATTTTCTTCCTAAGACACATCTATGTTGTAACAGTTTTATATATTTGGGGGTCTTTACTTTAAGATGTGTTATGTGGGTCCAGAGCAGTGATTAGAGTTAATTATTCTATGGAGAAAAGACCTTCTTTGTACTCCACCCAATGTCCCATGAATCATGAGTTTTTCTATTCTGGTGGGTGGGAGTTAGCTCTATTCTCAGCTTGTGTGAGTGTCAACCCGTGTTACCTCTCATCCTTTCACATGGTCTTCTTACTAGTCTTCAGTGGTTTTCTCTCATGAAAGCATTAATCAGTATTCAGCTCAATACTTGGGGGCTTCCCTCTGCAGATCACAGGATTCCTCTGTGTGATTTCTCCTCCCTGATGCTCAGTCCTTTGAACTATAGCCTCCTTCATCCCCCCAGCCCCCAGACTGTCAGTTATCTCTTCTCAACTGAGGAAGTATGTCAGGCTCTACCTGGCTTTCTATTCCCTGAAAGAAATGGGAAACTGAGGAACTGTAAGGCTCACCTCATTTTTTTTCATCTCTTAGGGATAACTGTCATTTTTTTGTCTGGTGTCCGGTGTCTTGAAATGCTTTTTTATATAGTTTGTCTTTTTGTTTGTCTAGGGTTGGGTAGTAAATCAGGTTCCTGTTACTCCACCTTAACCAGAAGTGAAAATCCTATAGTTTCTTGAGCAAGAGAGAAAATGGTGGTGTCTTATACTTGGCTTGCAAGACATGCATATAAATGCACAGGCATATGACTCTTCTACCCATGTCATCATTTTTGATGTACCATTAATAGTTGTGAGCATGAATCATCATAGAATGTGTTTTGAAATTTTTCACTATTTTAATTAAACATTTTTTAAATGTATGCATAAATCTCATTTAAAAATAAAGAATTAAAGAAAGTTTAATTGATCCTGTCTATGTACACATTGTGCATAAGCTAAATTGATCCATGGTCATTTTGCTTAATTTAGAATTTAACTGTGGGGCGCCTGGGTGGCTCAGTTGATTAGAGTGTCCGACTTGAGCTCAGGTCATGATCTTGCTGTTCACGGGTGCTAGCCCGGTGTTGGGCTCTGTACTGACAGCTCAAAGCCTGGATCCTGCTTCAGATTCTGTGTCTCCCTCACTCTCTGCCTCTCCCCCATTCATGCTCTGTCTGTCTCTCTCTCAAAAATAAATTTTAAAAACTAAAAAAAAATAAAAGCTGTTACTGGACCAAATATAGATGTAATACAATGTAAATGGAATTCCCAACAAAGATACTACAGTAATAACATATGTAAATCTGTAAATCATCTGTATTATACCTTTTTATACTATGATAATGCTTATTTATGAGGTTTCTTATTGTATATAGGTCTTTAAAAAGTGATTTTAACAATAAAATTTAATGTTTTTAAATTTTTATTACTGCCACTTATTCTGCCTTCATATGCTTCCTTCATTCATCCATTCATAACAAATATTCATTCATTGCCTACTATGTAGATTTTTCTTATAAAACACCAAATTTAATTATTTTAATAGCTACTTTAATAATATAATATATTTAACAATATATGCTTTTATAATACAAAATTATAAAATACATCTGGAGCAAAATTTATTTTCTTGGATAAAAAATGTTAAAGGGCTCAAAATCCAGGGACATTCATGACAGTGTGGTACGTGGGTACACATTATGCAACATGTGTGTAGCATACTTAAGTGTGACCATCCTAGACGTGGGTCTGTCTCTATTTGCTCCGTGATGTGGGTCAGCAATGGACAAATATCTGCAGGGGTAGATAAACTGAAGAGAACAGTATGAATAAAGAAAAGATGAGTAGACACCATGCAAGGACCAAAATAGGAGGTTATAAAGGTTGGACACATGTGACAAAGATGGGGGAGAAGCTTCTTCTGGGTTTTGAGACCGGGAAAGAAAATACCTCTATTGGGGGACAAGAATGTAGAGATCAGTATGAAGGGCAGTTGGAGCCTGAGTTCAAGGACAAGTACCTTGGAAGTTGCTGGTGGTTAAAGGGCTTAAGGATCACTCCCTCTCTTCTCCAGGATTCCAGTTGATAAGAGAACACACACTGTGGTGGCCAAATGGATAATTATTCTCATTAATGGTCCAGACAGTACCTAGTGATCTCAAAGACCAGAGCTTTCTGTTAAACTCTGTTGTACATATGCCTTGGACAAGATTCCTGGTGGGTCTCCTCTTATACTTCCAGCTTCATGGAGAATCACAGGCCTGCCTCCCATACCCAGTTACTTCTCAAAATTGGCTACTGTTATGACCCAGGTGCATTTACTCATGGGAGCTGGAAAGCTGAGGATAGCTCATGGATTCTCTTGTACGCCCATGAGGCAGATGGTTCAGATAGATGTGGTAGAATTTTTTTTTTCTTCTGAAGCACAGTGACTCAACTCCCAATGATTTGGATCAAGGACTGTTGGGTTCTGTGGGTATGTCAGCCACTCCCTGCCCAACTGAAGAACCAAGTAAGTGGTGGGAATGGATGTGGAGGTTACCACCCCAATACTCCTCCTTCAGGACACAGACCAGAGGGTGTCCCCTTTTTGGAAACATGTAGAAAAAAAGAAAAATCATTCTCCTTTTACCAAAAAGAATCATTATGACTTCTCTAGATTCAACTCAAGACACACCTATGGTCCCGGTCCTCCTGGGGCTCTGATTTCTGACACAATCCGATCTGTAAATATTCTTAGCAGACATAAGAAGGCAGAGTTTGGAGCTCTTTATTTTTGTTCACATTTTCTTTATAAGATTTTTCTCACAGCTTAAGCTTGATGTCCTATGAAGTGTGAGGGATCAGACCGAGGACAGTGAATCTCGAGGAAGAGTCTCTCTCTATTAAAGTGGCTGAATCCCATCAAGCTGGCTCACCTGCCCAAACTGCAGAACTAGATGTTGCTTCTTGGCTGTTTGCCTCAAGGGAGCGTCTTGAAAAGCCTTTATTTGATGTTCCTGAAAACTGGAAAGAACAAAAAGGCAGCGGGGAGGGGATGGGGCAATAGAGTGTGCTCTAAGAGTCAATGAGAATGGGAGGAAAGACCTAATGGGGAGGTGCCCTGTCCAGGGGCAGATCCATGCTGCAGCACCAACCTGCAGCCCCCTGACTGGCTCCCTCATGGTATGGTCCGGCTGCATTCCCTGCAGGGTCCCCACACAGACCCTTCCTCAGCGCCCCCATTCCAGGGCTGCTGGGATATGTACTCCTATGTCTTTGTTGTATACCTGAGGTAAAAAGGAGCTCACACACACCTGGGAACTCACATGCAGCCAGGCCTCCTGGCTACCAGCCAGGGCTCTCTGGACAGCCCAGTGGAGATCATCCCAGATACAGATAACTCTCTTCTGAGTCTTTACTTTTTTAGGCAAAGGATTGCAAGTAAAGCTTCAAGAGATTAGGGACTGAAGAAAGATTGAAAAAGAGATCATGACTTCTCCCTGCCAAATAGAGAAAGGCCTTCCATATTGGTAGAGTGTACTGGAGTTCTCCAGAAATGATTTTGTCTACAGTGTGAATTTTTGCATAGATCTAATACCCAAGAACCCCTGAGGGCTTGGGAATCTGGCAGGTAGGAGACCTCTAGAAAACACAGTATGACTGCAATTAGGCAAAGATAAAACAAAATAAAAACTGTGAAAACAACAAAAAAACTGGCAGAAAATGGTACAAAATGTTAGGAGGGAAGGTTACATAGTGCAATGACTCTGGAGTACATTAGACTTGGCTTTTAGTCTCAGCTCTGCCACTTACCGGCTGTGCTTCCTTGGGCATGTTGCCTAACTTCTCTGAAACAATTTCTCTACACTAGGAAAGAATAGCACATATCTCAAAGAATTATTGTGAAAATTACATTACATAATGTATGCTATTACGCAGCAGAATGCTTAGCACTTAAAATAATGCTCAAAAATTGGAAACTATTGACTAGTGTGGTGAGACTATGGTGACTTTTTCTTTCTGTTTTTTGTATCATCCACATTTTGTACAATGAATATATATTACATATGCTGAATCACAGCCTGGCAGGCTGACAACAGTTCTTTCCATCCAGGCTCATTCAGTGAAACTCCTCATGAGGGTCTTCAGGTCTGCTGAGTGCAAACAATGCCTCCTTCTGCTAGAAGAGCCTCTGCTCTGTGCAAGGTTGGCTGTGATGGGGAGGGACTGGGATCATGAGCATCAGAGGAGAAGAAAGTAAGGCCACCACAGGCGACTGCATTGCTTTCTTCTTGCTAAGTGACCAGAGACCCTGAAAGAACACCAAGCATCATTTTTGTGCGAGGAGAACACATCAAGATGCCATTTCAGATGCCATTTGTTACATTTCCTTCCTGCGAACATCACAAAATGGGTAGAATCTCCCTCTTAACTAAGATATGGGGCTAACCCTAGAGGCCAAACACTAAGCTTCAGCTGTCAAAGGCAGTTTCTCCAGTGCCCCATCATGCTCCCAGCCGCACCCTCTTGGCAGGCACCTAGGCTGGGCAGGAGGCACTGCAACCATAGCCTTTCAAATTATGACTAGTACACAGCAGAGATAGCAAACAGGAAAGAGACAAGTAGAGATCTACCACCTTCTGTGTTAGCCTTCAACAGTGGAACTACATGTGTCCCCGAGAATATATGGGATTTAGAACTGAGGATGACCTTTATTCCCATATGAAGTTCAATTTACTGATATACCCAAGGTCAGAGAGGATTCAGAGAGTGAGTCTGCTGGACTCAACCAGCAGAGCCAGAACTAGAAGTCAAGCTTCCTAATTCCCAGGTGGTAATGCTTCCTCTAAAGATGGATTTTGCTTTTCCCACAACTGTTTAGATTTTTGGTTCCAGAGAGTATCACCTTCTCAGAGGTGCTTACTGCTGGAGCTGCCTACGAATTGGGAGAGGTCCCCTCTTGGATGCACATTGAGTGAGAACTGGAAGCAAAGCCTGGCCACCTGTGTTGTCCTGGAATTGCTATTTCTCATGGCCACAGACTCCTTCAGACCTCTAGTTAAAGACAGCAGGGTGAGGGCACCGTGCCAGCCTCCAGGTCGGCCCCCATGGCTCCAGCAGTGGGACAGGTGATCAGAATGAGAACTCTGACTTTCATCCAGCTGCTCATTATCTGTGAACAAATGAACCCTTCACAGTACCACAGCAATGATCAGAAAACAGACTGGCTGCCAAGAATCAGAAGAGTCATGTTTTTACATGGATCCCTGCTGGTATATGCTATCCAGGATATAAGGGTAATGGCATGTTCCGTCCTTGGAAAGTCATCATCTCCCTCACAGATGACTTACGAAACCAGGGGGCACTAAACCAGGGGGATAACAAGATTTTAGCTGAACATTATTTATTCTTTATTACAGCTTTGAGATATTCTTCATACGCCATACAATTCACCCATTTAAAGCATGTAACTCAATGCCATTTAATATATTCACAGAGCTTTTCAACCATCATCTCAACCCAATTTTGGAGTATTTTTTTATCATCCCTCCAGAAAGATTCCTCATCCCTGAGGTGTAATCCCCCACTGCGTCCTGTCTCTCCCAGCCCCAGGCAACCACTAATCTATTTTCTGTCTCTATGGTTTTGCCTACTTTGGACATTTCATAGAAATGGAATCTTATAATATGTGATCCATTGCGATTGGCCTCTTGCACTTAGCAATCATGTTTTCAAAGTTCATCCATGCTGTCAATGAATTCTTTTGTTTGTGTGTTTGTTTGTTTTAAGTAGGCTTCACACCCAGCATGGAATCCAGTGTAGGGCTTGAACTCACAACCCTGAGATCAAGAGTCAGGTGCTTAACCAACTGAGCCACCCAGGCGCCCCCAGTTAACGCTTCTTTTATATAGTTCTCACATCATCTTTTCCAGATCTTACGGTGCCTTGTGGGCTGTCCCCAAACATTTTGGTTACTGTCGAAATTAAAATGGAAATAAATTCTATGTATCTAAGCTTTTAGTGAGCTAATGTGGACGGCATTGTATTATCACCAAGCTGAGGTAAATCAATTTGTACGTCTCTGTCAACAACCACTAGAAACATTGAGTTCAGAAATGTTGAGCTGTGTTTGGTGGTTGTAATTTTCTGGTCATATATAAATCTATGGCTTATTGCAAGAAACAATTATCCCCAAGATAACAGAGCCATGAAACTTGAGAAAATTCCCTATTTCAACAGATGAATTTTCATGCATCTCAGGGATGCACTACACTGCCCTCTGCTGAGGCGTATGCCAGGAAGACTAAAAATCAGAAGAATGTGAAGAGATACCAGAGGGCCAGAGAAAATGTTTCTGACAAACTCACCTTTATCTGTTCATTATTCGAATAGCATTTAAAGGTCACCTACACTGTGTCAGGCACTGTGCTGGTAGGAATATAAACACAGAGCAATGATTCTTGTCCTTCAAGAACTCCTTGTTAGAGGACAAGTTCTTTCACTCACATGCTGGGAGTGACTGCTCAACACAACCTCCCCAACTTCAGATTCGCTGGGCCTGAACACTGTTCAGAACTCTTGTCTCTGGTGCCATGTCAAAGGCAACCCGAAGACAGGTGCTAAAATGTAAAAATAGCATAGACTGTTCTCTGTATTTAAGAGTCTGTTTTTCTGTTTGTTTGGGTTTTTTTTTCTTTGTTTTGTGTTTTAAATTCCACATAGGAATGAAATCACATGGTCTTTTTCTTTCTCTGTCTGACTTATTTCACTTAGCATTATACCCTCTAGGCCCATCCGTGTTGTTGCAAATGACAAGACCTCATTCTTTTCTGTGGCTGAGTAATATTCCGCTGTATACACCCCACATCTTCTTCATCCATTGATCTGTGGATGGACACTTGGGTTTGTTGTGTGTTCTGACTATTGTAAATAATGCTGCAAGAAATATAGGGGTGCATATATCTTTTTGAATTAGTATTTTAATTTTCTTTGGGTAAATACCCAGTAATGGAATTATTAGATCATACGGTTATTTTATTTTGTTTTATTTTATTTTTTGAGGAAACTCCATACTGTTTTCCACAATGGCTATCTTAAATGCAGAGACCAAACTGAGAAAAGGTGGGTGGAGGGATGAGTGAAATACATAAGGAGATTAAAAGCACACTTATTGAGATGAGTAATATATAGAATTGCTGACTCATTCATTATATTGTACACCTGAAACAAACATAACACTGTATATTAATTATACTTCAATTAAAAATAAATTAAACAAATAAGTAAATAAATGATTTTTAAAAGTTAATAATAAAGTAAAAAATAAAAACAGCATAGATTGTTATAGCTAAAGAAAACTGGAATGAGATTCTACAGTCCCGAATGTCAAAGATTATGTGTTACAAAATACCCTAAAACCAAGTGGTTCAAAATAATAATAGTAATTATTATCTTTCATCCCATTTTCCATGGGTAAAAAATTCAGGAGTGGCTCAGTTGGATGTTTCTGGATCACGGTCTCTTGTGGGGTTATACTCAGATGTCTGCTGGGGCTAGAATCATCTGAAGGTTTGATGGGGGCTGGACCATCCGCTACCCAGGTGGCCCACTCAAATAGCAAACTCAGGCTGGCCAGATTGTTTCCCTCCACAAGGGTCCCCCACAAGACTGTTTGAGAGTCCTTACCACATGACCGCTGACTTCTCCCAGAATGAATAATGCAAGAGACCAGCTGTCAACTGCAATGCCTTCTATGACCTGGTCTTAGCTGTCACCTACCATGACTTCCACACAGCCTGCCCCAGTTAAACGTGGGAAGGACCTACACAAGGACATAAATACCAGGAGGCAGGAATCATTGAGGGCCATCTTGGAGACTGGCTACCACATTACTCTTCAGTTTCTCTTCCATTTACCACCTTAAAGACCAAAGTCCAAATTCTCATTTGTTTTTTGAATCACCTCTTTAAACCTCTGCCATATGTTTATCCAACCTCTGCCTCAATCCTTGTGGGCAGGAGTTCAAGGTCCTCCAATTCTGACTGCTCTCTTAGCAAATGGTACTCATCCTCTGATAGCTCCTTTTCACAGAGAGTCACTTCCTCTTCCATGCCTGGCCTGCAAATACTTAAAAATACCAATCGTGTTCCTCCAGTAAACATTGATCAGGACCTATTCTGCGCCGTCCGCATGGTGTTAGCTGCTGGGAATACTGCAATGAAGAAGATACACTCTTTGCACCAAAGAGCTCATTGTTTAGCTTCCTTGGTCTATTTCAGCAGGCACCTGCCACACCCCACAAGCAAAGGGTCCCTGGTCTTTTCTATATGCGGTCTCAGAGAACTCTCTTCTCTTTTAGCCAAAGCTTTTCTGGTAGAGATAATAAAAAAGAGAGAACCAAACTCAAATTGCTCCAAGAAACCAGATATAGGTGAACAAGAATTGGGATGGTAAAGTCACTCCGCATCTGAAACAAATCTTTATTGCTCTTAAAATATAATTTAAGAGACCCGAAGCTGATATGTAAAAAGCAACAGATTTCTGGCATCCTTCCTCAACTCTTATTATAATTCAAGTTTTTCAATAGATTGTTTTCGATTTTCATATCATCTGCAAATAATTCAAGTTTTGTTGTCCTTTCCAGTTCACATACCTTTTCTTTCTTCTTGTTTTGTTGCACTTGTTAAGACCTCCAGTATGTGGAATAGAAGTCATGATCATAGACATCACTAATTTATTTCTCAATCCTTTTATCTTCCAGCTTTAATAATGGCAGGGTACCTAGTATCAGACAAAACCCATGTGCTCATAACAATTGTTATTTATGAACAAAATACTGACAACTGTATCATATCCATAGACAGTAACCAAAAGCATGCAGAAATTAGGGGGATACAAGACTTGGGTGAATGGAAATAAACTCTATGAGATTCTCATTTGACCAGGTTTTCTCCTGAAGGCACTCCCCAATCAGCCTAAAGCATAGGAATTGGAATTCAAGCAAAAAGCAACAGTCTTACTAGGCTGAAGAGTCAGAGTTGGAAGTTTGGAGCTGCCCTAGAAGTTTGCAATTGAGAGGGGTGGGGAAAATATGGGAAATGAGAGGGCCATAAGATCTATATATAAATACCCCCTCAAGTCCTTGACGACTTTGAAAATGCATATGCAACAGGGGAAAACTCCAATGAGCACAGAGGAAAAGAATAGCTGGAAGGTGGAAGATGATGAACAGGAATATTAGTAGAAAGACTTTAGTGTTCAAGACTCCCCCCAGATTAGCGGGGTGTGGTGAACACTTTAGGCTTTTTAACAAAACTTTAAAAGGGTCATGCCCTTGGGGCGCCTGGGTGGCTCAGTCCATTGAGCGTCCAACTTTGGCTTAGGTCATGATCTCGCAGTCTGTGAGTTCAAGCCCCACATCAGGTTCTGTGCTGATAGCTCAGAGCCTGGAGCCTGCTTCGGATTCTGTGTCTCCCTCTCTCTCTGCCCCTCCCCCACTCATGCTCTGTCTCTCTCCCTCTCTGTCAAAGATAAATAAACATTAAAAAAAAATTTTTTTTAAGGGTCATGCCATAGGATCAAGAAGCACATCCCAGACTTAAGGGTTAGACCTTAGGGCTAAGGGTAAAATTAAAATGAACCCACTCTAACAAAGCTTAAAGCCAAGCTTTTATCCTGGTGATCTTCCAGCAGATCTGCTAGACCTCCTTGAACAAAATTCAACACTCTTCAGAAAAACATAACAGAACCCAGATTCCCACAATGTGTCATTATACAGGCATACCTCACAGATATTGCAGGTTTGGTTCCAGACCATTGCAATAAAACTAATATGATAAAACTAGTATCACTATAAAGTGAATCAAGTGAATTTTGTGGCTTCCCAGTGCATATAAAAGTTATGTTTATACTACACTATAGTCTATTAAGTATGCAAAAGCATTACGTCTAAAAAAAATGTGTGTCGCTTAATTTAAAAATACTTTATTGGTAAAAATGCTAATCATCATCTGAGCTTTCAGCAAGTCATGATCGCTGATCACAAATCACCACAACGAACATGATAATAATGAAAAAACTTGGAATATTGTGAGAATTACCAGAATGTGACACAGAGACACGAAGTGAGAAAATGATGTTGGAGAAAGGGCGCCAGTGGACTAGTAAGATGTAGGGTTGCCACAATCTTCATTTTGTAAAAAATGCAGCATCTGCCAAATGCGATAAAGCAAAGCTCAATAAAACAAAGGATGCCTGTACAATAAAAAAATATTATGCCTGTGAAGAAATAAGAAAATATGATGACCAGTCAAGAGAAAAAAAAGGCAGTCAATAAAAAAGAGACACATTAGGATTCAGGAGGAAATGACTTTAAAGTAAGTGATAAATATGTTAAAAGGTTTTACCAGAAAAAATGGATATAAGAGATGAAGAATCTCAGAAGAGATATGAAAAATCTAAAAATGTAGCAAATAAAAACCTTAGAACTGAAAGATAACAATACATGAAATTTTAAAAATTTCATAGCAGATGATTAACAGAATAGTGGATGGGAGGAAAAGAATAAAAATTACTGATTTAAAGATAAATAAGTAGAAATTACCCAAAAATGAATCAGAGAGAGTATTTTAAAAAAGAGAGGTAAATAGAATCTCAATAATATCAAATACAGTGACAATATCAAACAACTTAATATATGTGTAATTGGAGTCTCGGAAGAAGGTAAGAGAAGAAGGAATAAAAAAAATTTGAAAGAAATAGTAGCCAAAATTTTTCCAAATTTAACTGTAACATCAAACATTATATATAAGAAGCTTAACAAGTCTCCAAAAGAATCAATACCAAAAACAAACAAAAACAACCTACACCTATAGGGTGCCTGGGTAGCTCAATTAAGCATCCAACTCTTGATCTCAGCTCAGGTCTTTATCTCAGGGTGGTGAGTTCAAGTCCCACATTGGGCTCTATCCTGGGCATGAAGCTTATTTAATTTAAAAAATAAATAAATTAATTAAAAAATTTTAATGCCTAAAGTAAACATGAAAACCTGTCAGTGTATATTAATTCTGGGTTGTGGGCATTGGTGTTGTTATTTATTCTTTGTGCATTTCTATATTTAAAAACTTTCTGTTAAAAATCTCCAGGGGCACCTGGCTGTTCATTTGGAGGAGCATGTGACTCTTGATCTTGGGATCATTGAGTTCAAGCCCCACATTGGATGTAGAGATCTCTAAAAATGAATAAATGAATAAACTTCTTTTAAAATTTCCAGTTATTTCCATTTCAGAGTCACCATGTATAACTTAATTTGTCTTAAACCATTTTTCCAAAATAACAATTTATATGAATAATTTATAAGAATGTTTATATGAAAACATTCAAAAGAATGACACCTAAATTAGCATTTCTTTTATTTACCATAATGAGGAATTAGTTAAAAATAATTTTTTGCATTTGCAATGAGAACAAAATTCATTAACAAATTCTCAGGACTTCTGTCTTCTTTTTCACTCGCTGAAGACAATTTTGTTCTTCCTCTCTGCCCATACCTCACAAAAAGAGCTTTGGTGGTGTAAAATCGGGAGAATGGGTAGAAAGCAGAACTGGCAAGTAAAATGTTCAGAGATAAGTCAGGGTAGAGTAATGAATTCAGGGTTTCAAGAATGGGTGACTTTGGAGGAGCCAGAGGTGTTAAGGACTTGCAGCAGAGAGAGAAAGGGACAATTTAGGAACTGTGGCCATGGTTTACGAGAGGATCCATTATCATACTTTTTAAATGATGTCAGTAAACATTGAAATTACTTTTTAATTGCTGACTACTGTTCCTTTGTCAGTACTCAGGGCCTCAAGATTTATTTGAGTTACATGCTTATAAATTACTGAAATTTATATCACTGTTGTTTCCTGAAGAAACCCTGAGAGTGGGGAGGTCATGATATTACATTCTTATTGCTGAGTTGCTTGGTGAGGGGGTGGGGGAGAATTATTTCATTTAAATACAGTGATGGTAGAAGGGATGGGTTTTAGAATCTTCAGAATACTTTATTCTCGAAGTCTAAAAATGTAAGGTATAATTACTTAAACATCCAAGCTCTTTGACGTATCTTTCAAACTGTGACATCTTCTCTGCCTACTAAACAGATGTGTGTATACATATACATATATATTATATTTAATATATGTCATATACAACTGTAATCCATACACTTTACCGTGTCTATGTTAACTACTATTATACACATTCAAAAATTTAAGATAAATCCCCCCATTGCTGATTCTTGCTCTACACAGTAAACACTTCCACCATTTTGTGGCTGTGTATGTACATGTGCTTACGTTCACATTATAAGACTTGCATTTTTCGATTTTAGGTATCAACTATAGACGGGAGACGAGGGAGACGTCGGATTTAATATGGGAGACGAGGATTTAATGTTCTTACAAACCTTCCCTCATCCTCTTAATATAGTTACACTTTTTTGGTTAAATCAATATTCAGCGCCAAATTAAATATTATTTGTGGCTAAGTGGTGTACTGTGAAAACAATTTCTCTCTTATACAACTTTTTCTCTAGAGTTAATAATGATTATCTCATTATTTCATTTGTTTGTTTTCTGTATCTGTCAATCATTGCATATAATGGTATAACCCTGGCTATGAGATATTCTAGGTGGCAAATGGGGGGCAGGGACTGAGACACCAGCACCATTCGGTGCATTCATTGGTACTTAACCCCCTGTTTTCATTGCAACACCCTGGCCCAGTGTCCCTGAGCCCAGATTCCATTTAGATCAAGCTCTCCAAAGAACTACAGTGTTCTGTGAAGGTGAGCAGTCGCCAAAGTTGTAGGGTTTGGAAGGGAATATGGAGATTCGAATTCTTCTTGTAGACTTTCCACCTCCTCCTATTTTGAACCCAAGTAATCTCTCACTTTCAGAGGCACCCGTGGCCTTCTGGAGTTCAGACGGGCAACTCCAGGTTGCCTTTAGCCTTTCCCCTCTGCAAGCTTGAGTTTCATTTTCCCCCCAATTTTCCTGTACATTCATTCTTCTTCTTTTCAGATTCCCAAAGTTGTTTCTATCATGACTTTTCCTGAAAACTTACTCATCTAGTAACCTTCTCTGACTCTGTCTCCCAATCTGTCAAATGAAAGTCATGTTCTCCTTTACAGCATCTGGATGCAAATCTTGCCACGTCCTTGCTTCACACACATCATCACACATTCACCGTTTGCTGTGAGAATCTCTGAGAGCTTATGGCCAAAGCTGGGGATGTGCTGGAAATGCGAGTGCTTGACCTGGGCTGACAGTCAAGGCATTGGTTTATTGGTGACCCACAGAGAATTTCACAGAAAAAAAAAAATTGTTTTTTTTTTTATTACTGCCCCTTTTTCCAAGAGTCCTAGAAACAAATCCAGTCACCCACAAAGGGGATGAAGGAGGAAGAGAGATAAGCAAAGGAGAGAAAGGAGAAATGGGGGAGGGATACACAGGGCAAGCTGCCTATTTTTCTGCTACATCCTTACTCTCCGTTAGGGTGTCCTTGTCCCTTGTACATGTGACCATGCCCCAAGTGGTAGACCCCACATCAA
Source organism: Panthera pardus (assembly GCF_024362965.1). Lineage (NCBI taxonomy): Eukaryota > Metazoa > Chordata > Mammalia > Carnivora > Felidae > Panthera > Panthera pardus. The sequence goes on along the minus strand of NW_026526969.1, from coordinate 1,355,618 downwards.
GGTGAACCTCCTGGGTGTTCCTTTCCTGGCTCAGGCTAAAACTCCACAACACAAAGGTAAATATTATGACAGCAAACTAATCACTCTCCTTGACTTGGTGGGACATAAATTTCATGTGCCTTTGATTCTTCTTACCCCTCCCTGATGAGTCTATTTTCATGATGATATCATTTCACAAGCTCAGTTTGCTGATGGACTGTGAAACTTCCAAGACTAACCACAGTGAGTTCTTTGAAGTAGATCAAAATAAAGCTTTTGTAAAAATGGATGCATCTAGGCTCCTTTTCTCAAGGTTTGGCAGCATAATTTACTTCCATAATACAGGTCTTCACGTGGTAGTTTGAATTGCTTTGCCTCTGTTTGTAAATAAATTTCCTGCTCCCTTTGGGAACAGCTCATGCCAATCTCTTATCCCACTACTCTTTCCACATATACGTGGAGTGTGGAGGAGTTGACTCCATGGCTCTCAGGCATGGGAAAAAAGTGGGTAGTGAGATTAGTCACCCCAGGCCACCCCAATATGGAAATTCAAGTAAAAAGTTCACACAAGATACCTTGAGGAAGAAAATGGGTTATAAAGGGGTAGCAGTTGGGAGCTGAGAATAGAGAGGAGGGCAGTAACTTTGGTCTTTGGGGGCATTAAATAAAAGTCAGCCTTGTTTATCACCAGTTGCCAGTCTCTGTTGGATGGCTTAGTGGAGAGATTTTAGAGGGTCTGGGCTCGGGGATGAAAATCCACTCAAATAGCCATGCTGGGGCTCCCTCCCTTCCTAGCATGCCTTCTAGGGGTCCCCTGGGAGCCATATGTGCTTAGGCAAACCTGGAGAAATGGAAAGGGGCTGGAATGAAGTTAACCTCACTTCTGTCAAGCTCCTCCAGAATGTGTTCAACATTTTTCAGGCTACCATTATACCCAGCCTCTGAGATACTCCTCCACTGTCCTCCCATGACCATACCCAGATCCCTCAGCACAACACTGTCCCAGTGTCTCAGAACCACATTCCAAAATATTCCATCTTTCCCAGATCCAGGGGATCTGATACCAGGAAATGATAAAAATGCTTTTAAACCATTACTCAGGATCACCATGAATTTTTCCCAGAAAAATAAGCTTACAACTAAATTGATGGGAGTTGCGTGAGATTCTAAAAGACACAGCATGAACCAATCAAAATCTTTCACTAATTAAACAAAAGACAAAACCCCCAAGTCATCAAGATTGAAGTGTTCCTGGGTTAAGACTCACCTGCTCAATGGCATGGGATAAGTGGACAAAAATAAGTAAGGATATAAAAGAAATTAACATTGTAATAAAAAACATACACTTTATGGGTATGTATTAAACTTTAACCCTGCTAATAAGAAATCCATTCTCTTGGGGCGCCTGGGTGGCTCAGCTGGTTGAGTGTATGACTTGGGCTCAGGTCATGATCTCACAGTTCGTGATTTTGAGCCCCACGTCAGGCTCTGTGCTGACAGCTCAGAGCCTGGAGCCTTCTTCAGGTTCTGTGTCTCCTCCTCTCTCTGCGCGTCCCACGCTCATGTTCTATCTCTCTCTGTCTCTCAATAATAAATAAATGCTAAAAATTAAAAAAAAAAGAAATCCATCTTCTCAACCACACATGGAATAGTTATAAGAACTGATCATAACAAGAAAATATCAGTAAATAATAATAAACTTCAAATGGAAAAATAAGCACTAAATAATACTCAGGAAATCACCACAAAATAAAAACTGAGAGGCAACTAGCCTTACCAAATATTAAAATATATCACAAAGCTTTGATAATTAAAACTGTGTTAAAAAAAAAAAAAACAACAGTGTAGTGCTGGTACATGAATGGATAAACAGACCAGTGGAGTAGAAGAGAATATTCAGAAATAGATACAAGCTCATGTGGAATTTCAATGTATAATAAAGGTGACATCTCAAATCACTGGGGCAAAACTGGACTTTTTGTTCTGTGTTTTTATTAGGAGAGGCTGTTTAATTTGTTGAAGAATTTTTCAGCATATATGGAAATAATTATATGATACTTTTCATTCGCATTTCTTAATGTGGTGTATCATACTATGTATTTTTTTTTTTTTTTAGTTTTTTTTTTTCAACGTTTTTTATTTATTTTTGGGACAGAGAGAGACACAGCATGAGCGGGGGAGGGGCAGAGAGAGAGGGAGACACAGAATCGGAAACAGGCTCCAGGCTCCGAGCCATCAGCCCAGAGCCTGACGCGGGGCTCGAACTCACGGACTCACGGACCGCAAGATCGTGACCTGGCTGAAGTCGGACGCTTAACCGACTGCGCCACCCAGGCGCCCCCATACTATGTATTTTTTAAAAATTGAACCAATCTTGCATTCCTGGAATAAATCCCACTTGGCCATTGTGTGTCATTTTCTTAATATGGTGTTAGATCCTTTTTGCTAATTTTATAGAGAGCATTTGAATGAGTATTCATAGGTGATTTAGGCCTGTAATTTTTTATTTGTATTATCTTTATCAAGTTTTAGTATCAATGTTATACTTCATACAAATAATTAGAAAAAATATTTAAAGGCAAATTTACACTCTAGATCTTTCTTTAATCTTTATAGAATGCTTAATATTCTATTGGAATATATTGGACTTTTCTGGGTTGTTTCTTTGTATCTGAAAGATATCTCATATTATTTATTCTCTCATTCCTTATCTGACTATTCTAGTTTTAGGTTCTTATTCTGCATAGTATCCGGTCTCACTGATGATGTTAATTAGAACTATGTAATTCTCTTTTCACCAAATTACCTCTTTCCTTTGGGTTTTCTTGTTCTGTTTATTCACCTTGATCCTTGTCTTATATTTGGAGATCCTTAATAATAGTCATTCACACTTATGAAAAAGGGACTATATTGCTTGATAGGGAAGGCTGATCTTATTTCTTCTGACATTGGTTGGTTTGTATCTCTGACCTATCTTTCCCACATGACTCTGGTAACATGGACAACAGAATAACCCAAACCCTTCACTTTAAGTGCTTGGATGTGGCTCAGACAGGCTTGCTGGGTCTTCCCAGGGGCCCCCATAAGACGAGTTTCACAACAGGATTGTGACTCCGGGCTAGTCTGATTACATAGCCTTATCAGTAAAAACTTGAAAATTTGCACACAACCTCAACATATGCACATTTATTCAATTTTAAATTACAACTCCAACTGTACCAGTTTATTGTTCACATGATATATACACGAATAGAAACTGTAAAAAGATCTGCCAAAAATTCAGTAAATATGATCAAATAATTTTAAAAATGTATTTGTAATGCTCTAAAAATATTTTTCTTGGGGCACTTGGATGGTTCAGTCAGTTAAGCCTCTGACTCTTGATTTTGACTCAGGTCATGATCTCACAGTTCTGAGATTGAGCCCTGTGTTGGGCTCCATGCTGGGCATAGAGCCTGCTCAAGATTCTCTCTCCCTTTCCCTCTGCCCCCTCCCACTCACTCTGTCTCTCAAAACTAACTAACTAACTAATTAATTAATTAATTAAAATTTTCTTTGTTACCTATGACAAATGATCACAGCAAAGAAACTGAATGTGTATATCTGACGCAATTATTAGTATTCTCACCTGGCGATGAGTGCTGGCTTTGCTATCTTCCGGTGGTGGGTTTTCCTTTTATGATTAGTATTACCTTTGGTCTGTGATTTCTTTGAAGGAAATATTTGAAACCACTTATCCATTTTGTGAGGGTTAAAGGAGCTGAAACTAGATGACATAATGCATATATCCACTCAACAAGCCAGTAGCAGACTGCGATATGCCACAATGTTCTAAAAGTGAATAACCGAGTGAGGGCACTGAGGACATTTGCTGTTCTTACTCCCAAATCTTCCCTCAGGAGTCCTTGTGAGGCACTCATGACCCATAACTGTCAGGCACAGACAGAAATTGAGGATCCTCGTTCAATACACATAGTAAATCCTACTAGAGCTTAATTTTTTTTATTTTCATAAAAATTGATATAAATTAAAGTCCTTCTTACAGCCTAGTGGGTTGCTTTGAACCTCATCCGGGATGCAGGTTTCTCTCTTTGGAGACCAGAACTGTAGGAGGCCAACACCCACATGAGGAACCCTACTCTTCTCAAGCAAATTATTACAGTGCATTTCACCTTTGATCAAAGTCTGTTTCTTCTTCCTCTATCTGCCCTCCTCCCCATTCACACACTAAGCCAGACTCAGCCACAAACATGGTTTAGGAAAAAACTAACAACAGGGACCACTGACATGGGACCCATACTCTTCAGTTTTCCACCTACCTCACTGCTTTCTACAGTCCTAGGCTTATTCACATGTTTGCATTTTCTACCCTTGCTTCCAAGTTCAGTTCATCCAGTTTTAACCAGCACGTTGTTTCCATGTGGTCACACATCCATTCATATATTCAGCAAACACTGATTGACCACCTCCTATATGCTGGTCATTCTAAGCATATAATTCTAAGGGTAATGAAGCCAGACAAAGTCTCTGCTCTTACAAATCATTACACTCTAGATGAGAAGAAGGTGTTGCAGGTGAGGGTGATAAAATGAAAAATTAAGACAGAAGGAGACACAGTGATGGTAGGAGGGGTTCCTCTAGAAGAGTCAGGCCAAAAAAAAGCCCTTTTGAGAGGTGACATTTGAACAGAGACCTGAATGACATAAGGGGGAGAGTTACTTGTGTATCTTGGGAAAAACGTTCCAGGCAGGGAGAGCAGCAAGTGTGTCTGAGGAGGGGCAAGGAGCCCAGTCGAAGGGAGAGCTATAAGAAATGCCATCCATGAGGCTAATCATTTAAGGGAACAGAGCCCATAAAGTCGTGAACATAACAGTAGAAAGTTTGAGTTTTATATTGACTGAAATGGAAAGTCATTCAGAAGGTCTTCAGCCAAAAAGTCGGTGTAGTTCAAGTTACCTTCTAAAAAGTGCACTCTGATTGCTCTGCAGAAAATTAAACTTTGGGACAGGGATGGAAAAGAGGAAACCAGTTACCATATTTTTAAAATTCTAAGACACATATTTTTTTCACATTTTAACCTTTCTAAAGTCAACGTATGTCCTCTCTTAGCAGGTGGCACAGTTGCCTTGCCCCAAACCCGCCCAGATATTAAAAGTGCCTACATACACCTCCAAACAAGTGTCAACAGCTTATAAGAAAAACCTGATAGCACAGTCCATAGAAAGTAAAGGGCTGAGGAAAAGGGGGGTGGATGAGACAAATCAGAGATGCTTAACAACATTCTCAAGCAGGGGTAAAAAGTGGGCTGGCTCAAATGGCTTTTTTGCAAAAACTGACAAGCTGATCTTAAAATTCATATGAAAATTCAAAAGGACCCAGAATAGACAAAACAATCTTTAAAAAGAACAGTTCGAGGAGTTATATCTCCTGATTTTAAAACCTATTACAATGTTAACATCATATATTTTGCCAGTAAGTGGTACTGGCATAAGAATAGATAGATAGGCCAATGGAAGGAAATTGAGATACTGCTCCCCACCCCAAATCTCTACATTTCCAGTCAATTGATCTTCAACAAAGATGTTAAGAAAATTCAATGAAAACAGAATAGTTTTTTCAACAAATGATGTTGGGAAAATTGTGTATCACAAGAAAAAAAGATAAATTTGGGACACTATATACAAAAATTAAATGAATCAAAGATCTAAATGTAAGCGCTAAAGCTCTAAAATTCCTAGAAGATATAAGAGAAAATCTTCATGATCTTGGGTTAGGCAATTTTTTCTCAAGTATGACACCAAAAAGTACAAGCAACTAAATAAAAAACAGATAGATTGGCCTTCATCAAAATTAAAAATTTTTGTGCTACAAATGGTACCATTAATAAGGTAAATAGACAACCCAGGGAATGGCAGAAATGTTTGCAAATCATATAGCTAAGGGACTTGTGTCTAGAATATTTTTTATTAAGTTTTTGATTTTCATTCCAGTATAGTTAACGTACAGTGTTATATTGGTTTCAGGTGTACAATATAGTAATTCACCAATTTCACACACTAACTCAGTGCTCATCAAGATAAGTGTAGTTTTAATACCCTTCATCTCTTTACCACCCACCCCCACCTATCTCTCCTCTGGTAACCATCAATTTATTCTCATGTTGCTAAGAGACTTTTTCTTGATTTCTGTCTCTCTCTTTCCCTTTGCTCATTTGTTTTGTTTCTTAAATTCCACATAGGAGTGAAATCATGTGGTATTTGTCTTTCTCTGACTGACTTACTTTGCTTAACATTATACTCTCTAGCTCCAGTCACGTCATGGAAAATGGCAAGATTTCATTCCTTTTCATGGCTAAATAATATTCCATTATAATATACATCACATCTTCTTTATCCATTCATCTATTGATGGACACTAGGACTGCTTCCATAATTTGGCTATTGTAAATAATACTTGAGTAAACGTAGGGGTGTATGTATCCCCTTGAATTAGTGTGGGTTTTTTTTTTTTTTTTTTTGTCTTCTTTGGGTAAATACCCAGTAGTGTGATTGCTGGATCATAGGGTCATTCTATTTTTAACTTTTTGAGGAATTTCCATACTCTTTTCTACAGTGGCTGCACCAGGTTGCATTCCCACCAACAATGCACAAGTGTTCTTTTTTCTCCACATCCTTGCCAACACCTATTCTTTCTTGTGTTCCTAATTTTAGCCTTTCTGTCAGGTGTGAGGTGATATCTCATTGTCATTTTGATTTGCATTTCCCTGATGATGAGTGATGATGGATATCTTTTCCTGTGTCTGTTGGCCATCTGTATGTCTTCTTTGGAGAAATATTTGTCATGTCTTCTGCCCACTTTTTAATTGCATTATTTGATTTTTGGGTGTTGAGTTTTATAAGTTCTTTGCATATATTGGATACTAACCCTCAATTGGATATGTCATTTGTAAATATCTTGTTGATTGTTTTCTTTGCTGTACAGAAGCTTTTTATTTTGACATAGTCCTAATAGTTCATTTTTGCTTTTGTTTCCCTTGCCTCAGGCAACATATCTAGAAAGAAGTTGCTACAGCAATGTCAAAGAAGTTTCTGCCTGTGTTCTCTTCTAGGGTTTTCATGGTTTCAGGTGTCACATTTAGGTCTTTAATTCGTTTTAAAATTATTTTTGTGTATGGTGTAAGAAAGTGGTCCACTTTCTTTCTTCTTTATGTTGCTTCCCAGTTTTCCCAACATCATTTTTTAAAGAGACTGTCTTTTTCTCACTGGATATTATTTCCTAGTTTGTCAAAGATTAATTGACCATATAGTTGTGGATTTTGTTTCTATTGATCTATGTGTCTATTTTTGTGCCAATACCATACCGTCTCGATCACTACTGCTTTGTATATAGCTTGAAGTCTGGAATTGTAGTGCCTCCATCTTTGCTTTGCTTTTTCAAAGTTGCTTTGGCTATTCGGGGTCTTTTGTGGTTTCATACAAATTTTAGGATTATTTGTTCTAGTTCTGTAAAAAAATGCTGGTGGTATTTTGATGGGGATCACATTAAATTTGTAGATTGCTTTGGGTAGTATAGACATTTTAACAATATTTGTTCTTCCAATCCACGAGCATGAAATGTCTTTCCATTTCTTTGTGTCTTCTTCAATGTCTTTCACAAGTGTTCTCTTGTTTTCAGAGTACAGGTCTTTCACCTCTTTGGCTAACTTTCTTTCTAGGTATCTTATTTTTGGTACATTTGTAAATGGGATTGTTTTCTTAATTTCTTTTTCTGTTGCTTCATTATTGGTATATAGAAATGTAACAGATTTCTATACACTGATTTTTGTATCCTGTGACTTTGCTGAATTCATGTATCAGTTCTAACAATTTTTTGGTGGAGTCCTTCAGGTTTTCTATACAGAGTATTGTCATCAGCAAATTGTGAAGGCTTTACTTCTTCCTTAGTGATTTGGATGCCTTTTATTTCTTTCTGTTGTCTGATTGCTGTGGTGAGGACTCCCAATATTATGTTGAATAAAAGTGGTCAGAGTGGGCATCCTTGTCTTGTTTCTGACCTTAGGGGAAAGACTCTCAGTTTTTCCCCATTAGGGATGATATTAGCTGTAGGTTTTTCATAGATGGCCTTTATTATGTTGAGATATGTTCCCTCTAAACCTATGAGGGCTTTTATCATGAGTGGATGTTATACTTTGTCAAATGCTTTTTCTTTTGAAATGATCATAGGGTTCTTATCCTTTTTCTTATTGATACGATGTATTATGCTGATTGATTTGCAAGTATTGAACCACTCTTGCAATACAGGAATAAATCCCACTTGATTGTGGTGAATGATTTAATGTACTGTTGGATTCAGTTTGCTAGTATTTTGTTGAGGGTTTCTGCATCCATGTTCAGCAGGGATATTGGCCTGCAGTTCTCCTTTATAGCTATGTCTTTATCTGGTTTTGGTATCAGGATAATACTGTCCTTATAGAATGAATTTGGAAGTTTTCCTCCCGTTTTTATTTTTTGGAACAGTTTGAGAAGAATAGGTATAAACTTTTCTTTAAATGTTGTAGACTTTGCCTGTGAAGCCATCTGATCCTGGACTTTTGCTTGTTTGAAGTTTTTAAATTAGTGATTCAATTTCATTGCAGGTAATCAGTCTGTTCAAATTTTCTATTATTTCCTGTTTCAGTTTTGGTAGTTTTTAAGTTTCTAGGAATTTGTTAGCATGTAGTTTTTCATAATATTCTCATATAATTATTTGTATTTTTGTGGTGTTGGTTGTTATTTCTCCTCTCTCATTTGTAATTCTATTTATTTGAGTCCTTTCTCTTTTTTTTTTTTTTTCTTGATAAGACTGGCTGGAGGTTTATCAATTTTATTGATTTTTTTTTCAAAGAACCAGTTCCTAGTTTCACTGATCTATTCTATTGTTAGTTTAGTTACTATATATTTCTGCTCTAATCTTTATTATTTCCTTCCTTCTGCTGGTTTTAGGTTTTGTGTTTTTCTTTTTCTAGTTCCTTTAGGTGTAAGGTTAGGTTATTTATTTGAAAATTTTCCTGCTTCTGTTTTAAAATTTTTTTTAAGTTTATGTATTTATTTTGAGACAGAGAGAAAGAGAGTGAGCAGAGGAGGGTCAGAGAGAGAGGGAGAGAGAGAGAATCCCAAGCAGGCTCTGTGCTAGAGACTGCTACGGGGCACAAACCTACGAACTGTGAGATCATGACCTGAGCTGAAACCAAGAGTTGGACGCTTAACCTACTGAGCCACCCAGGCACCCCTTCCTGCCTGTACAGGTAGGCCTGTATTGCTATAAACTCTTAGAACTTCTTTTGTTGTATCCCAGAGGTTTTGGACCATTTTCATTTTCATTTGTTTCCATGTATTTTTTATTTCTCCTTTTACTCCTTGATTGACTCATTCATTGTTTAGTAGCATGTTATTTAACTTCCATGTATTTTTGGTCTTTCAGATTTTTGCTTGTGGTTGACTTCTAGCTTCATAGCACTGTGGTCAGAAATCACGTATGGTATATCTTCGACCTTCTTGAATCTGGTGAGGTTTGTTTTGTGGGCCCATATGTGATCTATTCTGGAGAATGTCCCATATGCTCTTAAAAGAATGTGTATCCTGCTGTTTCAGAATGGAATGCTCTGAATATAGTTGTTAAATCCTTCTGTTCCAGTATGTCATTCAAAGTCATTGTTTCCTTGCTAATTTTTGGTTTAGATGATTTGTCCATTGACATAAGTGGGATGTTAAAGTCCCCGACTATTACTTTATTATTCTCAATTAGTTCCTTTGTTTGTTATTAACTGTTTTATGTATTTAGTTACTTCTATGTTGGGTGCATAAATATTTGCAATTGTTATATCTTCTTTTGGGATTATCTCCTTTATTATTATATAGTATCCTTCTTTGTTTCTTGTTAGAGTCTTTCTGTTAAAGTCTATTTTTTTCCAATACAAGTACTGCTACTCTGACTTTCTTTTGACATCTACGTGATAGATGCTTCTTCATCCCCCCACTTTCAATCTGCAGATGCTTTAGGTCTAAAGTGAGTCTCTTGTAGGCAGCATATAGCTGGGTGTTGTTTTTTGTTGTTGTTTTTTTTTTAATCCATTCTGTCACCCTATGTCTTTGAATGGAATGTTTGGTCCATTTACATTCAAAGTAATTATTTATAGATATAGATATGTATTTATTGTCATTTTATTACTTGTTTTGTGGTTGTTTCTGAAGATTTTTCTCTGATCCTTTCTTGTTTTTCTCTATTTCATGGTCTTCCAGTTTTCTTTAATGATATATTTGGATTTCTTTCTCTTTATTCTTTTCATATTCATTAGTGCTTTTTAGATTGTAGTTACCATTAGGTTTGCATATAACCTCTTCTGCATACAGCAGTCTATATTAGGTTGATGGTTGTTTAAGTTTGAACCATTCTCTACTTCTCTCCTCCCACATTTTGGTATATAGTGTCCTATTTTACATCCTTTTATTTTGTGAGACCCTTGGCTGAATTTTTTACATAAATATTCATTTTTGCTTCTTTAGGGTTTTCTACCTTCATGCTGTCACTTTTGGTCTCTCCTTTCCACTCAAAAAGTCCCTTTTAATATTCCTTGTAAGGTTGGTGTAGTGGTCATGAACTTCTTTAGTTTTGGTTTGTTTGGGAAACTCATTATCTGTCTTTCTATTCTGAATGATAGCCTTGCTGGATAAAGTATTTTTAGCTGCAGATTTTTCCCACTCAGAACTTTGAATATATCATTCCACTCCCTTCTGGCTTGGAAAGTTTCTGCTGAAAAATCTGTTGATAGCCTTATGGGATTTCCTCTGTATGTGACTCTTTTCTTCTGTCTCGGTACTTTTAATATTTTTTCTTTATCACTGTACTTTGCCATTTTAATTACAATATGTCTTGCTGTGAATCTGCTTTTGTTGATTTGTTGGGGGTTCTCTGCCTCCTGGATATGTTTCCTTCTCCAGATTAGGGAAGTTCTCAGCCCCCTTTTTTCTCTCTTCTTCTGGGACTCCTATAACATGAACATTATTATGTTTGATGGAGTCATGATTTCCCTAAGTCTATTCTCATTTTGCATAATTCTTTTTTCTCTCTTTTGTTCAGCTTGATTACTTTCCATTATTCTTCTAAGTCATTAATCTGTTCCTCTGCTTCTTTCAGCCTGCTATTCATTCCATCCAGCAAGTTTCTCATTTCATTTATTGAGGCCTTGATCTCTGCTATTTTATTCCTTATCTCTATATTAAGGGTCTCACTGATGTGCTCTATTCTTTTCTCAAGTCCAGTGAGTATCTTTATGATCATTACCTTAAATTCTCTATCCGGCATATTACTTATATCCATTTCACTTGGGTCTCTTGTTGTGGTTTGGTCTTGATCTTTCATTTGGAACGTATTCCTCTGTATCCTCATTTTGTCTAACACCCTATGTCGGTTGTTGTGTGTTGGGAACATCAGCAATGTCTCTTGCTCTTGAAGGTAATGTCTTTGTGAAGAAGAAGTCCTGTAATGCCTTGCAGTGCAGTGTTCCCTGTTCCCCAGGAACTGGTGCTTCAGGGGCTGTCTCCCATATGTACTGCATGTGCCCTGCTGTCGAGTCCTAGGCCTTTTTTCCTTCAGTATTGTAGTCTTCAGAGGCTCTCTTTGCCTCTTGTGGGCAGTATTTGGTCTCCAGTTGGATGGGAAACCTTTTGACAATGTCTGCTTGCAAAATGAGACCTGCTGCTTCTGACATTGGAACTGAGATCTCACAAAATGCACAGGTCAAAATGCAAGGCACTGATGGGGTTTGTGCTGGTCTGCTGATGGAGGGGTCCTGAAGCACAGGGATTGAGGCCAGAATGACTGAAAAGGTGGATCTGCTGAAGCACAAGGGAATGGGGCTTGGTGCAAGCAAGTTACATAGTGAGTGTTGGTGCCATGCTCATTCCCACAAGTGGCCATGTTTATGCTGGGGGGCGGGGCAGGGGAGGGAAATGGTTCCTGCCAGCTTCTTTGTTCCTGGAAGGGTCTCCCTGTGATCACTGCCTCTTCAGGACGTGCTCTGAGATGAGTAAATCACTGTCCCTGGTGTTTGTCTTCTCCTGGTGTTTGTCAAACTGCTGCTTCCATGTTGCATCTCCACTGGCTGTTTGTTCTGCTGTCTCTTTAGGGGTGTAGACTCAGTTCCTTCTTGCCTTCCTGGCTCTCCCAGAGCTGAACCTGCTGATTTTTAAAATTTCAGGCTTTAGGGGCCTCTGGGTAGCTCAGACGATTAAACATCTGACTTCAGCTGAGGTCATGATCTCACAGTTTGTGAGTTCATGCCCCGCATTGGGCTCTCTGCTGTCAGTGAAGAGCCTGGAGCCTGCTTCAGATCCCCTGTCTCCCTCTCTCTCTGCCCTTCCCCTGCTGTGCTCTCACTCAAAAATAAATGAACATTTTTTAAAAAATAAAAAGAAAATTTCAGGCTTTAAATTTAATTTTTAAGTTTCTTGCTGGTTGTTAGGACTCATGAGATTTGGTCTGTCTCACTTTCAAAGCCAAACGTTATGGGGATTCACCTTCCCCATGTGGACTCCCTGATGTGATACTGTTTTTTGCCATTCGCCATGCACCAGCTCTCTCCCCACCACAGATGCTCATGGTCCATTTCACTCCTAAACTGTGTCTTTGCCCTTCCTACCTTCTTTGATATGATCTCTTCTCTGCCTTTAGTTATGGAGTTTGCTCTGCCAGTTTCCAGGTCGTTTTATGGGTTATTTACAGTGATATGAGTGTTATCTAGTTGTATCTGTGGGATGAGGTGAGCTTAAGGTCCTCCTACTCTGCCATCTTCCCAGCTGCTGTGTCCAGAATACTTTAAGAACTCTTACAACTCAATATTAAAGAGGTAAACAAGTCAATTAAAAATGCACTCTCTTCTTTCCCCCAAAGAAATAGGAAAATGGCCAGTAAGCACACAAAAAGATGTGTATCAGTTATCAGGGACACGCAAATCACAACTGCAGTGAGATATTTCTTCACACCCCTTGGGATGGCTATAATCAAAAGGACTGATAATAACTGTTGACTTGAATGTGGGGAAACCAGAATCCTCATTAATTGCCAGTGAGAATGTAAAATGGTGCAGCCACTTTAGAAAGAGTCTGGCAGGTTCTCAAAATGCTAAATGTAGAGTTACCATTTGATCCAGCCATTCTACCTCTAAGTGTATATCAGAGAAAAGGGTGAAAGTCTACAGATATTTGTACTTAAATGGTCATGGCGGTATTATTCTTAATTATTCTATTATTATTCCATCAAAAAATGGGAAAAACCCAAATGTCTCTCAAATGGTGAATGGATAAACAAAATATGGCATGGTCATATAGGGAAAAGGATTCAGTAATACAAGGCAACAAAGTACTGATACTTTGCTACAATGTGAATGAACCTCAAAAACATTAAGCTCAGTGGGATAAAAATCCACATGTATAAAGAATACATATTGTTTGACTCCATGTATACTGAGCGTCCAGAAAAGGCAAATCTATAGAGACAGAAAGTAAATCGGTGGTTGCCTACGACTGAAGGTGAGAATGGGGAGTGGAGGTAAATAGGAATGAGATTTCTTTTGGGGTGATGGGAATGTCCTAAAATTAATGGTGGCCATGGTCGCACAATTCTGTAAATATATGAAACATCATTAATTATACATTTTAAGTAGATGGATTTTGCATTATGTAAATTACATTTTAATAAAGCTATTTTTTAAAGTAGACAGGGTCTATATAATTGCAAAGCCAGTCAAAAAGCCTGACACCAATGGCCCTTGTTCTTTCATGGATTCTTGTTAAAAATGCTGCATCACCTACACTTTTAATGGTTCACAGAATTGTGGAAAAATCATGCACATTAATGACTTTGAGTTAAAAAGTGATTCAGAAGAGTGGACTCTGAATATGATGAAGTATTAGTCATATCTTAATCCAGTGTTTCTCGAAATGTGGCTCCTGGAGTAAAAGCATCAGCTTTGCCTGGGAACTTTACCCCTCAACAACGCAAAATTTGGGGCCCCACTGAATCAGATGTCCTAAATCAGAAATTCTGGCGCTAGGGCCCAGGGATCTGTTTTTTTTTTTTTTTTTTTTTTTTTTTAATATATGAAATTTACTGTCAAATTGGTTTCCATACAACACCCAGTGCTCATCCCAAAAGGTGCCCTCCTCAATACCCATCACCCACCCTGCCCTCCCTCCCACCCCCCATCAACCCTCAGTTTGTTCTCAGTTTTTAACAGTCTCTAATGCTTTGGCTCTCTCCCACTCTAACCTCTTTTTTTTTTTTTTTTTTTTTTTCCTTCCCCTCCCCCATGGGTTTCTGTTATGTTTCTCAGGATCCACATAAGAGTGAAACCATATGGTATCTGTCTTTCTCTGTATGGCTTATTTCACTTAGCATCACACTCTCCAGTTCCATCCATGTTGCTACAAAAGGCCATATTTCATTTTTTCTCATTGCCACGTAGTATTCCATTGTGTATATAAACCACAATTTCTTTATCCATTCATCAGTTGATGGACATTTAGGCTCTTTCCATAATTTGGCTATTGTTGAGAGTGCCGCTATAAACATTGGGGTACAGGTGCCCCTATGCATCAGTACTCCTGTATCCCTTGGATAAATTCCTAGCAGTGCTATTGCTGGGTCATAGGGTAGGTCTATTTTTAATTTTCTGAGGAACCTCCACACTGCTTTCCAGAGCGGCTGCACCAATTTGCATTCCCACCAACAGTGCAAGAGGGTTCCTGTTTCTCCACATCCTCTCCAGCATCTATAGTCTCCTGATTTCTTCATTTTGGCCACTCTGACTGGCGTGAGGTGGTATCTGAGTGTGGTTTTGATTTGTATTTCCCTGATAAGGAGCGACGTTGAACATCTTTTCATGTGCCTGTTGGCCATCCGGATGTCTTCTTTAGAGAAGTGTCTATTCATGCTTTCTGCCCATTTCTTCACTGGGTTATTTGTTTTTCGGGTGTGGAGTTTGATGAGCTCTTTATAGATTTTGGATACTAGCCCTTTGTCCGATGTGTCATTTGCAAATATCTTTTCCCATTCCGTTGGTTGCCTTTTAGTTTTGTTGGTTGTTTCCTTTGCTGTGCAGAAGCTTTTTATCTTCATAAGGTCCCAGTAATTCACTTTTGCTTTTAATTCCCTTGCCTTTGGGGATGTGCCGAGTAAGAGATTGCTACGGCTGAGGTCAGAGAGGTCTTTTCCTGCTTTCTCCTCTAAGGTTTTGATGGTTTCCTGTCTCACATTCAGGTCCTTTATCCATTTTGAGTTTATTTTTGTGAATGGTGTGAGAAAGTGGTCTAGTTTCAACCTTCTGCATGTTGCTGTCCAGTTCTCCCAGCACCATTCATTAAAGAGACTGTCTTTTTTCCATTGGATGTTCTTTCCTGCTTTGTCAAAGATGAGTTGGCCATACGTTTGTGGGTCTAGTTCTGGGGTTTCTATTCTATTCCATTGGTCTATGTGTCTGTTTTTATGCCAATACCATGCTGTCTTGATGATGACAGCTTTGTAGTAGAGGCTAAAGTCTGGGATTGTGATGCCTCCTGCTTTGGTCTTCTTCTTCAAAATTACTTTGGCTATTCGGGGCCTTTTGTGGTTCCATATGAATTTCAGGATTGCTTGTTCTAGTTTCGAGAAGAATGCTGGTGCAATTTTGATTGGGATTGCATTGAATGTGTAGATAGCTTTGGGTAGTATTGACATTTTGACAATATTTATTCTTCCAATCCATGAGCAGGGAATGTCTTTCCATTTCTTTATATCTTCTTCAATTACCTGCATAAGCTTTCTATAGTTTTCAGCATACAGATCTTTTACATCTTTGGTTAGATTTATTCCTAGGTATTTTATGCTTCTTGGTGCAATTGTGAATGGGATCAGTTTCTTCATTTGTCTTTCTGTTGCTTCATTGTTAGTGTATAAGAATGCAACTGATTTCTGCACATTGATTTTGTATCCTGCAACTTTGCTGAATTCATGTATCAGTTCTAGCAGACTTCTGGTGGAGTCTATCGGATTTTCCATGTATAATATCATGTCATCTGCAAAAAGCGAAAGCGTGACTTCATCTTTGCCAATTTGGATGCCCTTGATTTCCTTTTGTTGTCTGATTGCTGATGCTAGAACTTCCAGCACTATATTAAACAGCAGCGGTGAGAGTGGGCATCCCTGTCGTGTTCCTGATCTCAGGGAAAAAGCTCTCAGTTTTTCCCCGTTGAGGATGATGTTAGCTGTGGGCTTTTCATAAATGGCCTTTATGATCTTTAAGTATGTTCCTTCTATCCCGACTTTCTCAAGGGTTTTTATTAAGAAAGGGTGCTGGATTTTGTCAAAGGCCTTTTCTGCATCGATTGACAGGATCATATGGTTCTTCTCTTTTTTTTTGTTAATGTGATGTATCACGTTGATCGATTTGCGAATGTTGAACCAGCCCTGCATCCCAGGAATGAATCCCACTTGATCATGGTGAATAATTCTTTTTATATGCTGTTGAATTCGATTTGCTAGTATCTTATTAAGAATTTTTGCATCCATATTCATCAGGGTTATTGGCCTGTAGTTCTCTTTTTTTACTGGGTCTCTGTCTGGTTTAGGAATCAAAGTAATACTGGCTTCATAGAATGAGTCTGGAAGTTTTCCTTCCCTTTCTATTTCTTGGAATAGCTTGAGAAGGATAGGTATTATCTCTGCTTTAAATGTCTGGTAGAACTCCCCTGGGAAGCCATCTGGTCCTGGACTCTTATTTGTTGGGAGATTTTTGATAACCGATTCAATTTCTTCGCTGGTTATGGGTCTGTTCAAGCTTTCTATTTCCTCCTGATTGAGTTTTGGAAGAGTGTGGGTGTTTAGAAATTTGTCCATTTCTTCCAGGTTGTCCAATTTGCTGGCATATAATTTTTCATAGTATTCCCTGATAATTGTTTGTATCTCTGAGGGATTGGTTGTAATCATTCCATTTTCATTCATGATTTTATCTATTTGGGTCATCTCCCTTTTCTTTTTGAGAAGCCTGGCTAGAGGTTTGTCAATTTTGTTTATTTTTTCAAAAAACCAACTCTTGGTTTCGTTGATCTGCTCTACAGTTTTTTTAGATTCTATATTGTTTATTTCTGCTCTGATCTTTATGATTTCTCTTCTTCTGCTGGGTTTAGGCTGCCTTTGCTGTTCTGCTTCTATTTCCTTTAGGTGTGCTGTTAGATTTTGTATTTGGGATTTTTCTTGTTTCTTGAGATAGGCCTGGATTGCAATGTATTTTCCTCTCAGGACTGCCTTCGCTGCATCCCAAAGCGTTTGGATTGTTGTATTTTCATTTTCGTTTGTTTCCATATATGTTTTAATTTCTTCTCTAATTGCCTGGTTGACCCACTCATTCTTTAGTAGGGTGTTCTTTAACCTCCATGCTTTTGGAGGTTTTCCAGACTTTTTCCTGTGGTTGATTTCAAGCTTCATAGCATTGTGGTCTGAAAGTATGCATGGTATAATTTCAATTCTTGTAAACTTATGAAGGGCTGTTTTGTGACCCAGTATATGATCTATCTTGGAGAATGTTCCATGTGCACTCGAGAAGAAAGTATATTCTGTTGCTTTGGGATGCAGAGTTCTAAATATATCTGTCAAGTCCATCTGATCCAATGTATCATTCAGGGCCCTTGTTTCTTTATTGACTGTGTGTCTAGATGATCTATCCATTTCTGTAAGTGGGGTGTTAAAGTCCCCTGCAATGACCACATTCTTATCAATAAGGTTGCTTATGTTTATGAGTAATTGTTTTATATATCTGGGGGCTCGGGTATTTGGCGCATAGACATTTATAATAGTTAGCTCTTCCTGGTGGATAGACCCTGTGATTATTATATAATGCCCTTCTTCATCTCTTGTTACAGCCTTTAATTTAAAGTCTAGTTTGTCTGATATAAGTATGGCTACTCCAGCTTTCTTTTGGCTTCCAGTAGCATGATAAATAGTTCTCCATCCCCTCACTCTCAATCTAAAGGTGTCCTCAGATCTAAAATGAGTCTCTTGTAGACAGCAAATAGATGGGTCTTGTTTTTTTATCCATTCTGATACCCTATGTCTTTTAGTTGGTGCATTTAATCCATTTACATTCAGTGTTATTATAGAAAGATACGGGTTTAGAGTCATTGTGATGTCTGTATGTTTTATGCTTGTAGTGAAGTCTCTGGTACTTTGTCTCACAGGATCCCCCTTAGGATCTCTTGTAGGGCTGGTTTCGTGGTGACAAATTCCTTCAGTTTTTGTTTGTTTGGGAAGACCTTTATCTCTCCTTCTATTCTAAATGACAGACTTGCTGGATAAAGGATTCTCGGCTGCATATTTTTTCTGTTTAGCACACTGTAGATATCGTGCCAAGCCTTTCTGGCCTGCCAAGTTTCAAAGGAGAGATCAGTCACGAGTCTTATAGGTCTCCCTTTATATGTGAGGGCACGTTTATCCCTTGCTGCTTTCAGAATTTTCTCTTTATCCTTGTATTTTGCCAGTTTCACTATGATATGTCGTGCAGAAGATCGATTCAAGTTACGTCTGAAGGGAGTTCTCTGTGCCTCTTGGATTTCAATGCCTTTTTCCTTCCCCAGTTCAGGGAAGTTTCAGCTATAATTTGTTCAAGTACCCCTTCAGCACCCTTCCCTCTCTCTTCCTCCTCTGGGATACCAATTATGCGTATATTATTTTTTTTTAGTGTATCACTTAGTTCTCTAATTTTCCCCTCATACTCCTGGATTTTTTTATCTCTCTTTCTTTCAGCTTCCTCTTTCTCCATAACTTTATCTTCTAGTTCACCTATTCTCTCCTCTGCCTCTTCAAGCCGAGCCATCGTGGATTCCATTTTGTTTTGCAATTCGTTTAAAGCGTTTTTCAACTCCTGGTGACTGTTCCTTAGTCCCTCGATCTTTGTGGCAAGAGATTCTCTGCTGTCCTGTATACTGTTTTCAAGCCCAGCGATTAATTTTATGACTATTATTCTAAATTCACTTTCTGTTATATTATTTAAATCCTTTTTGATCAGTTCATTAGCTGTTGTTATTTCCTGGAGATTCTTCTGAGGGGAATTCTTCCGTTTGGTCATTTTGGAGAGTCCCTGGCGTGGTGAGGACCTGCAGTGCACTTCCCCTGTGCTGTGGTGTATAACTGGAGTTAGTGGGCGGGGCCGCAGTCCGACCCGATGTCTGCCCCCAGCCCACTGCCGGGGCCACAGTCAGACTGGTGTGTGCCTTCTCTTCCCCTCTCCTAGGGGCGGGATTCACTGTGGGGTGGCGTGTCCCGTCTGGGCTACTTGCACACTGCCAGGCTTGTGTTGCTGGGGATCTGGCGTATTAGCTGGGGTGGGTAGGCAAGGTGCACGGGGGCTGGAGGGGCAGGCTTAGCTCGCTTCTCCTTAGGTGATCCACTTCAGGAGGAGCCCTGTGGCAGCGGGAGGGAGTCAGATCCGCTGCCGGAGGTTTGGCTCCGCAGAAGCACAGAGTTGGGTGTTTGCGCTGCGCGAGCAAGTTCCCTGGCAGGAACTGGTTCCCTTTGGGATTTTGGCTGGGGGATGGGCGGGGGAGATGGCGCTGGCGCCTTTGTTCCCCGCCAAGCTGAGCTCTGCCGTCCGGGGGCTCAGCAGCTCTCCCTCCCTTTGTCCTCCAGCCTTCCCGCTTTCCGAGCAGAGCTGTTAACTTATGACCTCCCAGACGCTAAGTCGCGCTTGCTGTCGGAACACAGTCCGTCAGGCCCCTCCGCTTTTGCCAGCCAGACTCGGGGGCTCTGCTTGGCCGGCGAGCCGCCCCTCCGCCCCGGCTCCCTCCCGCCAGTCCGTGGAGCGCGCACCGCCTCGCCGCCCTTCCTACCCTCTTCCGTGGGCCTCTAGTCTGCGCTTGACTCCGGAGACTCCCTTCTGCTAATCCTCTGGCGGTTTTCTGGGTTCTTTAGGCAGGTGTAGGTGGAATCTAAGTGATCGGCAGGACGCGCTGTGAGCCCCGCGTCCTCCTACGCCGCCATCTTCCCTAGCTCCCCCAGGGATCTGTATTTTAACAAACCCTCCAACTGATACTGATGCAGGTTCAAGTTTGAGAATCAATGCCTTATTGAATAGTTTCATTTATATTTTTCTTTTCATGTATGTGTAAGAGATAGGATTAAAGATATTTCCAAAAATTCTTTAAAATATCTTTGCGTAGGTATAAAAATAAGAATTCTAAGTCTTGAATGTTTATCTATTTTTGAGAGAGAGCGAGGGGGGCCAGAAAGAGAGAGGGAGACAGAAGACCTGAAGCAGGGTCTGCACTGACAGTAAAGAGCCACCTGTAGGGCTTGAACCCACGAGCCATGAAATCATGACCTGAGCGGAAGTCAGACACTTAACCGACTGAGCCACCCAGACATCCCAGGGATTCTAAGTCTTAGGAAACCATTGCTTCATCGCTTCATTAATGCCACCCAAAGAGATAGTGGATCCTCCAGGGAATGAAGTCTTAGGTGGATGAAATCTGTAGGCAGGGCATTGCAGGTGACACACAGGGCAGAGGACGGCTCGGCCATGGTGGAGCTACTCCATAGACCTGAGGTTGTACCTGAGTTTGTGCTCTCACCCCCTTTGCTTGCCATCATTCACTCTAGGCTTGAGACTTCTCTGGGACCCCAATGAGGAGAAAGGCTCCCCCATTTTAGCATCTTCTGCGTCAAGGCTGCAGAATCCTTCGGTCGCTCAACATCTCTGGTCAGGTTTCTCTCCACCCCTAAATCCACCCAACATACACATCTCCTTGTACTTCTTTATCCTCATTTCAAAGGGAATTAGGGGACAGGAAAGGCAAATGTGGGCTTAGTCTGATGTCCTGAGCAAAAACAACCTACACTTTTGAGGGAATAAATGGTTTTGACACTATACCAAAAAAACAAGAAAACAAAAAAATAAAACATAGAACCCTGATACCAAATCTGGAAGGAAAAAAAAAAAGGAACAAAGCAGAAAGATGGAATCTGCTACCCAAAACTCACTAAAAATGTAGAATAAAAATAGCAGCAAATTAAATCTAACAACACAGTAAGAGTTGTGGCCACCTAGAGTTTATCCCAGGAATGTAAGACAGTTGAATTATGATGTCTAATGTTATGAAATGTCACAAAAACTAGGTCCAATAAGAAAATCATGCCACATTTTCAAAAGAGGCCTCCAAAGACCGATGCTGTTTAATACTTATTCTTAATAAAACACAATAACTAGAATTAAAAGCATTCTCCTTTGGCATGGTAAAGATTTTATACCTTGGGGCACCTGGGTGGCTCAGTCAGGTAAGCGTCTGACTTCAGCTCAGGTTGTGATCTCACAGTTCGTGAATTTGAGCCCCGAGTAGAGCTCTGTACTGACAGCTTGGAGCCTGGAGCCTGCCTCAGATTCTGTGTCTCCCTCTCTCTGTCCCTCCGCCATCAGTGCTCACACTCTCTCTCTCTCTCAAAAATAAATAAACATTGAAAAAAAAAATTTTAAGGTTTTATATCTTAATTAAATAGCCAACAGTATAACCTACCATATAGAATACTTTTGACTGGGGCATTTCCATAAAATAAAGAATAACACAAAGACGCCAGCAAGCCAGGTTACCATTTTACAGTGTTATGGAAGTTCTGCCTGATGCAAAAATATGTGACACAGACACAAATGCATAACCACAGTAAATATTGTCACATATTGTCAATAGGAGTAAGTACTTTTAAAATTAGTGCTTTTTCATTTAGACAAAATAGAGGGTAGGGAGAGAATCTATTCAAAATGATAACAAGAAAACATCTAAAATAAACCTAACAAAAATGTTTTGTTCAGATAATTAACAGTGTTGAGGTTGGATGCATTTTTGATGTTGAATTGTCTTTAAAAGTTTGATTTTTACTAAAAAGTGTTAAATATACTCTTTAAAAAGTCAAACAGTTCTACAAAGCTCACACCAACCCCGATCTTCAATTCCCTGAGACATGGCCAATTCCCGGCTTCTCAATGTCCGGTATGTTTATGGACTTACCACTATGGAAGATGAAGATTTGCTCTCCATCATGCC
Organism: Panthera pardus; assembly: GCF_024362965.1. Lineage (NCBI taxonomy): Eukaryota > Metazoa > Chordata > Mammalia > Carnivora > Felidae > Panthera > Panthera pardus. The sequence continues at coordinate 1,333,542 of NW_026526969.1, read as the reverse complement.
CACCCCCAACACTCCCACATGGCCCTCCCATCCCCCATATTCACAATGTGCTTCTAATTAGACTTGAGGGTCACTCCATTCCATTTACACCGATATTCCCTGTCATATATTATGAATCCTTTTCCTTTTCGAAGCAACTTTTATTTCCCCTGGAGTTAATCCATTTCTTGAATGTTTTCATTACACTTTTTTTTAATTAGTAGACTAGTTATTAGAGAAGTTTTAGGTTTACAGAAAAAAAATGAGTGGAAAGTGTAGAGTTCCCAGCTACCCCCAGGCCCCCTACACAAAAAGTTTCCCATATTATTAACATGTTGCATTAATTGTAGTACACTTGTTACAATTGATGAGTTAATAGTGATACATTAGTATTACCTAATTTCCATGGTTTACATTGGAGTTCATTCTTTGTATTGCATATTCAATGGATTTGACAAATGAATCATGACAGGTATTCCACCATCGCTGTGCCATACAGAATAGTTTCACTGCCCTAAGAATCTCCTATGTGCCACCTGTTCGTCCCTCCTCCCACCTTCTGAACCTCTGGAAACCACTGATCTTTCTACTGTCTCATTGCACTTTCTAATGTACTTAGCACTAGTTCAAAACTAAATGCTTCTCCAATTGTGTACAACTCCATGTGTTCTACTGTGAAGATATTTGTAAATTTCATATTCTTGAAAATCACTCTCCAGGTGTTTCCTGAACTGCTCCACTGGGGACCTGTTACCCTCCAGTCTTGGTGAAGGTGTCATTGTGGTATCCCCTGCATCATCGTTCTAAAGGGCCCCTTCACCTCTGTCCTGTGTTGGATGCCTATTCTGGGGGTTCCGGCACATTCTCTGGTAGAACTACAAGAAAGCCAATGGGCAAGGGGCGGGGGTTGTATTCTGAGAACCTTGCCTGCCCCAGAATCCTGATCTTCCCTTGGCTTTAAGTGATTGCTTATGAAATTGCTTGAAAAGCATGATTGCTATTTTACAGTGTTGTGGAAGTTCTTCCTGCAGCAAAAACACTTGACACAGAGTCAGAATGTGTAACAGGAGTAGATTTAATAGTAAATAGCTGCACACGCTTTATATCTTAAAAGTCCAAGTGTGTCAGAAATAAATCTTGCTATGAAATTGAATGTTCGGCATCCTTATGGACTGAATTGTGTTTCCCAAAACCTCACATATTAAAGTCCCAACCTGTAGTGTAAGTATATTTCAAGATAGGGCCTGTAAGGGGGTAATTAAGTTAAACGAGGTCCTATAGGGCCTAATCTGGTAGGCCCGGTGTCCTTATAAGAAGAGGAGGAGCTGCCTGAGCTCTTTCTCTGTGCATACTCAGATGAAAGATCATGTGAGAATAGTAAGAAGGAAGCCAAGAAAAGAGGCCTCACCAGAAACTAACCCTGCAGGCACCATGATCTTGGACTTCCCAGCCTCCAGAGCAGTGAGAAAATAAACTTCTGTTGTATAAGCCATCTGGTCTGTGGTATCTTATTATTTATGGCAGCTCAAGTAAATAATACAGAAGTTATTTTCCCTTTTCAAAGGCATTTTTCCATTTTCTTCCAGTAACCAGTCTTATATGGAGAAACTCATAGCCATTTTTTTGCTCTGAAAACCTCTAGAGTCTTATTTTTATTTTCAATGTTCTGAAATTTCACAGTGAAAATTTTTCCCAGCCATCCCATCTAAAATTTCAGCCTTCTCCTTTCTTGCTTAATTTTACTTGTTTATCTTGCTGCATTTTGTCTGCTTAACTAGTCTGTGCCTCGTGAGGGCCAGGACTTTGGTCTGTCTTTTCACTGTTGTGTTCCCAAAGCTAGACCAATACCCACGGTGGAGCAGGTGCTTGGCAAGCATCTGCTGGGAGAAGAATGAACAAAAGACCACGATGCAGACCTATTTGCATTTGTATCTTCAGTTCTGGGAATTTTTCTGGAACCGTTTCTTTCATTATAGCCATTCCTCTTTTTCTGTTCTCTACATCTAGAACTTCCATTATTGGGATATTGGACTGCTTCGACTAGTCCTCGAATTTTATTTTTCTCTCCTATTTTCAAACTCCTTTCGCTCTACTTTATGGCAGATTTCTTAATTTTATCTTCCAAACATTGCATTGAGTTCATCACATTTTCTATTTTGCTTTTAATTTCCAAGCATTCCTTTTTGTTCTGAGTCTTCTCCTCCTCCTTCTCCTTCTTCTTCTTCTTCTTCTTCTTCTTCTTCTTCTTCTTCTTCTTCCTTCTTCTTCTTCTTTCTTCTTCTTCTTTCTTCTTCTTTTTCTTCTTCTTCTTCTTCTTCTTCTTCTTCTTCTTCTTCTTCTTTCTTCTTCTTCTTCTTCTTCTTCTTCTTCTTCTTCTTCTTCTTCTCCCTCTCCTCCTCCTCCTCCTCCTCCTCCTCCTCCTTCTCCTCCTCCTCCTTCTTCAAGTTTATTTATCTGAGAGACAGAGCATGTGCAAGTGGGAGAATGGCAGAGACAGAGGAGAGAGAGAGAATCTGCACTATCTGACACAGGGTTCAGATCCACGAACCCCGAGATCACTACCTGAGGCCGAAGTTGGACACTTAACCCACTGAGTCACCCAGGTGCCTACTTCTTTCTTAAAATAACATCCTGTTCTATTCCTGCTTAATGAATGTATTATGCTCTCTTATTTCTCTGAGATTATTAGTGATTGTTCTTTTTAAACTTTTCTTTTTCTTGAATTGTCTGTTTCCTCTGAGGTTCTTTCTGGTTGTTTGTTTGCATTATAATTTTTCACATGAGAGCATTTCCTTAGCCCATCAGATGGGTCTTGATGTCCTACGCGTGTTTAGAAGCTGAGGGTTAAGAACTGGCTGGAACCTAGGCAGGTAGTCTGGCTGGGTCAGTTCATTGGCAGTATTGTGAGGTCAGGATCTGAAGTCTTTTTTCCTGGGATGGTCAGGATCCTTAGCATGAGGTTGCCTATAATATTGGGGCATTATTAGTAATATTAGTGAGAGAAGAAGGCTGGGGATGAGTCTCTGCATTCAGAATATAAATGTTAATTTTATTTCAGTACAGTTCACCTGCCTTAGATAGACTAGTGTCCCTCAACTACTGGGAGACACACTTCTCAGTAAACCTCCAGTTGCCTGCTGGGGTGGAGGAAGTTGTGGACGGTACATCAGGATGGAGGTGTGGAAGTGAGGATGCTATTGCTTTTTTTTTTTTTAACTCTTTATGTTGAAATAATTTTAGACTTATATCAAAGTTGCTAAAATAGGGTGACAGTTCTTGTGTAGGCTTCACTCAGCCTCCCCTGATGTTAACATCCTATATAACCCTATATACAATGATCAAAACCCGGATATTGGCACTGATACAATACTATCAACTAAACCGTAGACCTTGTTCAGATTTTAACAGTTTTCTCTTCATTCAGTTGTTTTCTTTCTTTTTTTTTTTTTTTTTTTTTGATGTTTAGCTATATGAATTTAATGATACATGTAGATTTGTGTAACCACCACAGCAATCAGGATACAGAACAGTTGTCACCCCCCAAAACTCCCTCATGCTGTTTCTTTAAAATCCTACCCTCTTTCCGCTCCTAGCCCTGGAAAACCCTGCTCTGTCCTCCAACACTACAATTTGTCATTTTTAGAATGTCATATAAGGGAATCATACAGCACGTAACCTTTTGAGTTTGACTTTTCTCACTTAATGGAATGTCCTTGAGATCCGCCCAATCTGTCACATGCATCAATAGTTCCTCCCGTATTGTTTCTGAGCAGTATTCCACTACATAGATGTATCCCAGTTCATGTGGCCATTCACCTATTGAAGGACCTTTAGGTCTTTCACAGGTTTTGGCAATTACAAAGAAACGTTTTATAAGCATCTGCGTTCACGCTTGAGTGTGAACATATGTTTCAATTCTCGCAGGAGTAAAATTGCTGGGCCATACAAATACTAAGATCAATATTTAAGGGTACCAGCAAAACGTTTCCCTGAGTAGCTGTGTCATTTTGCATTCCTACCAGCAGTGTGTGAGAGTTCCAGATTCTCCATATCCCCGCCAACCATCACTTGGTTTTGCCAGTATTTTTCATTTTGGTTATTTCTAACAGACCTCTCGCAGCTCATTGTGGCTTTAATTTGCATTTCTCCAGTGGCTAATGCTATTAACAATTTTTCATGTGCTTAGTTTTTTCATCCTCTTGGGTGAAATACCTGTTCCAGTCTTTTGCCCATCTTTAAATTGGTTGTTTTCTTACTGTTGCGTTTAAAGAGCTCTTTGTATATTGAGGATACAAGTCTGTTGTTAGATATGTGATGTGCAAATATTTTTTACATTCTGTAGTTCTTTTAAGTTGTTTAATATCATCTTTCACAGAGCAAAAGTTTTGATTTATCTGGGTGTTTTTTTCTTTTATTGATGGTGCTTTTCCTGTCATGTCTAAGAAATTCAAGTATTCCAGATTACTAAGACTTTTTCCTGTTTTCTTCCAAAAGTTTATCTTCTTTTTCTCTTCATATCTATGATCAATTTTGAGTACGCTTTTTTTAATAAAATGTGAGGTGGAACTTGCATTTCACTTGTTTACCAAGAGATGTCCAATTTCTCCAACATCATTTGTTGAAAAAATGGTCCTTGCTCCATTGAATTCTTTTGCATCTTGTTCAAAATTCAGTTGACTGTACTTGTGTGGGTTTAGTTTATTGATATGTTTTCTATCCCTTTAACATACCATGGTGTAGCTTTTCTTTTTCCTAACTGAGGCGTAACTGACATACATTATATCAGTTTCAGATATACAACATAATGACTTGATATTTGTATATATTGTGAAATAATTACCACAGTAAGTTTAGTTAACATCTGAAATCATAGTTATAGAATTCATTTTCTTGTGATGAGAACTTTTAAGACATAATCTCTAAACAACTTTCAAATATGTAATACAGTATTATTAATTATGGCTGCCATGCTGTACAATATATCTCCATGGCATTTATTTATAATTGGAAGTTTGTGCCTCTTAACTCCCTTAACCCATTTTGCCCATTTCTAACCCCCACTCCCATCTCTGACAACCTCCAATCTGTTCTTATATCCATGAGTTATTTTGTTGTTGCTATTGTTGTTTTGGATTCAACATATAAATGAGATCAAATAGTATTCATATTTTGTGTCTGGCTTATTTCAATTAGCATGATGCTCTCAAGATAGATAGATACTGCACAATTTTTTTTTTCAAATTTTTAATTTAAATTGTAGTTAGTTAACATATGGTGTAATATTGATGTCAGGAGTAGAATTTAGTAATTCATCACTTATATATAACCCCCAGTGCTCATTGTAACAAGTGCACTCCTAATAGCCATCACCTATCTAGCCCATCCCCCACCCACCTTCCTCCATCAACCCTCAGTTTGTTCTCTATTGTAAGAAGTCTCTTATGGTTTATTCCCTCTCTCTTTTTTCTTTTTTCCCACCTTTCTCGTATGTTCATCTGTTTTGTTTCTTAAATTCCACATATGAGTGAAATCATATGGTATTTGTCTTTGCCTGACTGACTTATTTCATTTAGTGTAATACACTGTAGTTCTACCCATGTCATTGCAAATGGCAAGGTTTCATTCCTTTCGATGGCTGAGTAATATTCCATTTTGTGTGTGTGTGTGTGTGTGTGTGTGTGTGTGTGTGTGTGTGTGTCTGTTCATCAGTCAATGGACATTTGGGCTCTTGTTTGGCTATTGTTGATAATGCTGCAGTAAACATAGGGATACATGTACCCTTTCAAATCTGTATTTTTGTAACCTTTGGATAAGTACCTAGTAGGTAATTGCTGGAAGAAACTCCGTACTGTTTTCCAGAGTGGCTGCACCAGTTTGCATTCCCACCAACAGTGCAGGAGGATTCCCCTTTCTCCGCATCCTCACCAACACCTGTTGTCTCTTGTGTTGCTAATTCTGACAAGTGTGAGGTGGTATCTCATTGTAGTTTTGATTTTTATTTCCGTGATGAAGAATGATTTTGAGCATCTTTTCATGTGTCTGTTGGCCATCCGTCTTCTTTGGAAAATGTCTTCTTTGGAAAAATGTCTATTCATATCTTCTACCTATTTATTAACTGGATTATTTGGTTTTGGGGTGTTGAGTTTGATAAGTTCTTTATAGATTTTGGATACTAACCCTTTATCAGATATGTTATTTGCAAATAACTTCTCCCATTCCGTAGGCTCCCTTTTAGTTTTATTGATTGTTTTCTTCGCTGTGCAGAAGCTTTTTATCTTGATGAAGTCCCAATAGTTTGTGCTTGTTTTTGTTTCCCTTCCCTTCAACGATATGTCTAGTAAGAAGTTGCTATGGTCCAGGTCAAAGAGTTTGCAGCCTGTGCTCTCCTCTAAGATATTGATGGTTTCCTGTCTCACACTTAGGTCTTTTATCCATTTTACATTGATTTTTGTGTATGGTGTAAGAAAGTGGTTCAATTTCATTCCTCTGCATGTCACTGTCCAGTTTTCCCAACACCATTTGTTGAAGACATTTTTTCCGTTGGATATTGTTTCCTGCTTTGTCAAAGATAGGTTGACCATATAGTTGTGGGTCCGTTTCTGGGTTTTCTGTTCTGTTCCATGATCTAAGAGTGTTTTTGTGCCAGTACCATACTGTCTTGATGATTACAGCTTTATAATACAGCTTGAAGTCCGGGACTGTGATGCCTCCAGCTTTGGTTTTCCTTTTCAGGATCACTTTGGCTATTCAGGGTCTTTTCTAGTTCCATACAAATGTTAGAATTGTTCTAGTTCTGTAAAAAATGCCAGTGGTATTTTGATAAGGATTGCATTAAATGTGTAGATTGCTTTGGGTAGTATAGACATTTTAACAATGTTTGTTTTTCCAATCCATGAGCCTGGAATGTTTTTCCATTTCTTTGTGTCCCCTTCGATTTCCTTCATAAGTTTTCTGTAGTTTTCAGATACAGATCTTTTACCCCTTTGGTTAGGTTTATTCCTAGGTATCTTATAGATTTTGGTGCAATTGTGAATGCGACCGATTCCCTGATTTCTTTTTCTGCTGCTTCATTATTGGTGTATAGAAATGCAACAGATTTCTGTATGTTGATTTTATAGCCTGTGGCTTTGCTGAATTCATGTATTAGCTCTAGCAATTTTTTGGTGGAGTCTTTTGAAATTTCTACATAGAATATCATGTTGTCTGCAAATAGTGAAAGTTTGACTTATTTCTTGCTGATTTGGATACCTTTTATTTCTTCTTGTTGTCTGATTGCTAAAGCTAAGGCTTCCAGTACTATGTTAAATAGTAATGGTGAGAGTAGACATGGTTGTCTTGTTCCTACCATAGAGGAAAAGCTCTCAGTTTTTCCTCATGGAGGATGATATCAGCTGTGAGTCTTTCATATATGTCCTTTATGATGTTCCTTCTTTCCCTACTTTGTTGAGAGTTTTTATCAAGAATAAATGCTGTATTTTGTCAAATGCTTTTTCTGCATCTATTTACAGGATCATATGGTTCTTATCCTTTCTTTTGTTAATGTGGCGTATCACGTTGATTGATTTGCAAATATTGAACCATCCCTACAGTCCAGGAATAAATCCCATTTGATCATGGTGAATAATTCTTCTAATGTACTGTCAGATTTGATTTGCTAGTATCTTGTTGAGAATTTTTGCATCCGTGTTCATCACTGGCCTTTAATTCTCCTTTTTAGTGGGGTCTTTAGGAGTTTGGCCTTTTGTTTGGAGATTTTTGATTACTGATTCAATTTCTTTGCTGGTTATGGGTCTGTTCAGGTTTTCCATTGCTTTCTGTTTCAGTTTTGGTAGTTTGTATGTTTCTAGCAATTTGTCCATTTTTTCCAAATTGCCCAGTTTGGGACATATAATTTTTCCAAAGATTCCATTTGATTATTTGTATTTCTGCATATATCACAATGTCTTTATCCATTTTTCTGTTGATAGACCCTTAGATTTTTTCCATATCTTGACCAATAATGCTGCGTTGAACATGGATGTGCATATATCTTTTTAAGTCAATGTTTTCATTTTCTTTGGATGAATACCCAGAAATGGAATTGCTGGACAATATGGTAGTTCTGGTTTTTTTCTTTTTTGAGGTGCCTCCATGCTGTTTTTTTTAATGGTGCACCTATTTACACTCCCACCAACAGTGCATGAGTGTTCCCTTTTCTGCATACCTTCACAAACTCTTGTTATTTCTTGTCTTTTTGATAGTAGCCATTCTAACAGATATGAGGTGGTATTTCTTTGTGGTTTTAATTTGCATTTCCTTTTGAGGAAATGTTGAGCACCTTTCATGTACTGTTGGTCATATGTAGCCCTTCTTTAGAAGAATGTCTATTAGATCCTGTACCCATTTTTAACTGGATTAGGTGTTTCTTGTTATCGAGCTGTATGAGTTCTTTACATATTTTGAATATTATCAGATATATGATTTGCAAATATTTTCTGCCATTCAATAGTTGCCTTTTCATTTTATTAATGGTTTCCTTCACTGTGCAGATGCTTTTCAATTTACCAAAATGTGACACAGAGACATGAAATGAGCAAATGCTATTGCAAAACAAATGCTACTGGAACCAGTGGACTCCCTGATGCAGAGTTACCACAAACCTTCAATTGGTGTAAAAAAAAGAAATGCAATTTCTGTGAAGCACAATTAAGTGAAGTAAAATGAGATATGCCTAAATACTCATGGGTACATTTTCCCCAGAAAGAGGGTACAAATTTCAACCAGCCAAAGGAAGAGAGTCATATAGCAGAGTCTGGAACAAGTCATTATGCTTGACAACACACACACACACACACACACACACACATACACAATTGCCAACAAAGGAAGCCCACCTCAGCTTTGGTATCCAGAGTTGCTATTGAGATTTCATTAGCTAGACATGACTGAATGTTCATTGCCCACGGAATTTAACTCCATCTCCAGCCCTCTTCCCCTACCCACTCTCTGGATATTGGGCTGATATCACATGTTCCAAGGAGCCTACCATGAATCACCCCATTAGCATAAATTATCAGGTGTGGTCTGAGTAACTCACCATAAATAACAAAGACACTGGGAAATGTGAGACAATGACTATGACCAGACCCTTCTTTGGGTGATTCCTTATTACACATACTATAGAGAAATGTGGGGACAATTGACATCTTTACTCTGTTGAATCTTCCAATTCATGAACATGATATGTTGTTCCATTTATTTAGCTCTTCTCTGATTTTTTTCACCACTGTTTTGTACTTTTAAGCATACAAATGTTGTACATGTTTTTCTAGAATTCTGTTTGGGGTGGGGGAGCTATTGTATGTGGTATTATTTTAAATTTTGGTTTTCAGTTGTTCATTGCTAACTTATAGACATACAATTTTTTTTATGTTTGCCTTGTATGTTGCTCAGCTCAATTATAAATTCTAGCCTTTTTGATATAGATTTCTTGGGACTTTCTGCATAAACAATTTTGTGAGCAGTTTTATTTCTTCCTTTCTGATATGTTATTTTGTTTGTTTTTGTCTTTTACTTTTTTTCTTGCCTTATTGCACTGGCTAAGATTTTTAGTACTATGTTGAATAAGAGAGGTAAGAGCAGATGTTCTTGCTCTGTACTCAATTTTAGAGGAAAAGCATTCCATTTTCAATATGAAGTATGACATTACTTGTGGATATTTTATAGATGCTCTTTATCAAGTTGAGATGAACAGGTATTGAAATTGTTAAACAATTTTTCCCACACCAATTGATATGATCATATGGTTTTTCTTCCATGAACTGTTAATATGGTGGATTAGCTTGATTGGTTTTTGAATGTTTAACCAGGTTTTCATTTCTAGAATAAAATCTACTTGGTGATGTTGTACTATTCTTATGTAGAGATTAAATTGATTTACAAATATTTTATTTGTATTTTGTGTCCATATTTATGAGAGATATTGCCCTGGTTTTTTTTTTTTTCTTTGTACCATCTTGATCTGGTTTTGATACTATGCTGCCTGTATAAAATTAGTTGGGAAATATTTTCTCTATATTTTCTAGGAAAAAAGTACACAGATTTGGTGTTTTTCTTCTTTAAATGTTTGGTATAAGTAACAACTAATATCATCTGGATTGGTGTTATGAGCTGAACTGTGTTCCCCCAAAATTTGTATGTTGAAGTCCTAATCCTAAGTACTGCATAATATGGTTTTATTTTGAGATAGGATCTTTAAAGACGTAATTAAGTGAAAATGAACTCATTAGAGTGGGTCTAATCCAATATGATTGGTATCCTTATAAAGAGATTAAGACACATACACAGAGGGAATACTGTAGTAAGACAGAAGGAGAATACAGACATCAGCAAGCCAAGGTGATAGACCTCAGAAGAAACCAATCCTGCTGACATCTTGATCTCAGACTTCTAGCCTCCAGAATTTTATTTTATTTTATTTTTTTCAATACATGAAGTTTATTGTCAAATTGGTTTCCATACATCACCCAGTGCTCATCCCAAAAGGTGCCCTCCTCAATACCCATCACCCACCCCCCATCAACCCTCAGTTTGCTCTCAGTTTTTAAGAGTCTCTTATGCTTTTGCTCTCTCCCACTCTAACCTCCTTTTTTTTTTCCTTCCCCTCCCCCATGGTCTTCTGTTAAGGTTCTCAGGATCCACATAAGAGAGAAAACATACGGTATCTGTCTTTCTCTGTATGGCTTATTTCACTTAGCATAACACTCTCCAGTTCCATCCATGTTGCTACAAAGGGCCATATTTCATTCTTTCTCATTGCCACGTAGTACTCCATTGTGTATATAAACCACAATTTCTTTATCCATTCATCAGTTGATGGACATTTAGGCTCTTTCCATCATTTGGCTATTGTTGAGAGTGCTGCTATAAACATTGGGGTACAAGTGCCCCTATGCATCAGTATTCCCGTATCCCTTGGGTAAATTCCTAGCAGTGCTATTGCTGGGTCATAGGGTAGGTCTATTTTTAATTTTCTGAGGAACCTCCACACTGTTTTCCAGAGTGGCTGCACCAATTTACATTCTCACCAACAGTGCAAGAGGGTTCCCGTTTCTCCACATCCTCTCCAGCATCTATAGTCTCCTGATTTGTTCATTTTGGCCACTCTGACTGGCGTGAGGTGATATCTGAGTGTGGTTTTGATTTGTATTTCCCTGATGAGGAGCGACGTTGAGCATCTTTTCATGTGCCTGTTGGCCATCCGGATGTCTTCTTTAGAGAAGTGTCTATTCATGTGTTCTGCCCATTTCTTCACTGGGTTATTTGTTTTTTGGGTGTGGAGTTTGGTGAGCTCTTTATAGATTTTGGACACTAGCCCTTTGTCCGATATGTCATTTGCAAATATCTTTTCCCATTCCGTTGGTTGCCTTTTAGTTTTGCTGGTTGTTTCCTTTGCTGTGCAGAAGCTTTTTATCTTCATAAGGTCCCAGTAGTTCATTTTTGCTTTTAATTCCCTTGCCTTTGGAGATGTGTCAAGTAAGAAATTGCTACGGCTGAGGTCAGAGAGGTCTTTTCCTGCTTTCTCCTCTAGGGTTTTGATGGTTTCCTGTCTCACATTCAGGTCCTTTATGCATTTTGAGTTTATTTTTGTGAATTGTGTGAGAAAGTGGTCTAGTTTCAATCTTCTGCATGCTGCTGTCCAGTTCTCCCAGCACCATTTGTTAAAGAGACTGTCTTTTTTCCATTGGATATTCTTTCCTGCTTTGTCAAAGATTAGTTGGCCATACTTTTGTGGGTCCAATTCTGGAGTCTCTATTCTATTCCATTGGTCTATGTGTCTGTTTTTGTGCCAATACCATGCTGTCTTGATGATTACAGTTTTGTAGTAGTGGCTAAAGTCTGGGATTGTGATGCCTCCTGCTTTGGTCTTCTTCAAAAGTACTTTGGCTATTCGGGGCCTTTTGTGGTTCCATATGAATTTTAGGATTGCTTGTTCTAGTTTTGAGAAGAATGCTGGTGCAATTTTGATTGGGATTGCATTGAATGTGTAGATAGCTTTGGGTAGTATTGACATTTTGACAATATTTATTCTTCCAATCCATGAGCACGGAATGTTTTTTCCATTTCTTTATAACTTCTTCAATTTCCTTCATAAGCTTTCTATAGTTTTCAGCATACAGATCTTTTACATCTTTGGTTAGATTTATTCCTAGGTGTTTTATGCTTCTTGGTGCAATTATGAATGGGATCAGTTTCTTTATTTGTCTTTCTGTTACTTCATTATTAGTGTATAAGAATGCAACTGATTTCTGTACATTGATTTTGTATCCTGCAACTTTGCTAAATTCGTGTATCAGTTCTAGCAGACTTCTGGTGGAGTCTATCAGATTTTCCATGTATAATATCATGTCATCTGCAAAAAGTGAAAGCTTAACTTCATCTTTGCCAGTTTTGATCCCTTTGATTTCCTTTTGTTGTCTGATTGCTGATGCTAGAACTTCCAACACTATGTTAAACAACAGCGGTGACAGTGGACATACCTGTCGTGTTCCTGATCTCAGGGAAAAAGCTCTCAGTTTTTCCCCGTTGAGGATGATGTTAGCTGTGGGCTTTTCTAAATGGCTTTTATGATCTTTAAGTATGTTCCTTCTATCCCAACTTTCTCGAGGGTTTTTATTAAGAAAGTTGCTGAATTTTGTAAAAGGCCTTTTCTGCATCGATTGACAGGATCGTATGGTTCTTCTCTTTTCGTTTATTAATGTGATGTATCACATTGTTTGATTTGCGAATGTTGAACCAGCTCTGCATCCCAGGAATGAATCCCACTAGATCATGGTGAATAATTCTTTTTATATGCTGTTGAATTCGATTTGCTATCTTATTGAGAATTTTTGCATCCATATTCATCAGGGATATTGGCCTGTAGTTCTCTTTTTACTGGGTCTCTGGTTTAAAAATCAAAGTAATACTGGCTTCATAGAATGAGTCTGGAAGTTTTCCTTCCCTTTCTATTTTTTGGAATAGCTTGAGAAGGATAGGTATTATCTCTGCTTTAAACGTCTGGTAGAACTCCCCTGGGAAGCCATCTGGTCCTGGACTCTTATTTGTTGGGAGATTTTTGATAACCGATTCAATTTCTTCGCTGGTTATGGGTCTGTTCAAGCTTTCTATTTCCTCCTGATTGAGTTTTGGAAGAGTGTGGGTGTTTAGGAATTTGTCCATTTCTTCCAGGTTGTCCAGTGTGTTGGCATATAATTTTTCATAGTATTCCCTGATAAGTGCTTGTATCTCTGAGGGATTGGTTGTAATAATTCCATTTTCATTCATGATTTTATCTATTTGGGTCATCTCCCTTTTCTTTTTGAGAAGCCTGGCTAGAGGTTTGTCAATTTTGTTTATTTTTTCAAAAACCAACTCTTGGTTTCGTTGATCTGCTGTACAGTTTTTTTAGATTCTATATTGTTTATTTCTGCTCTGATCTTTATTATTTCTCTTCTTCTGCTGGGTTTAGGCTGCCTTTGCTGTTCTGCTTCTATTTCCTTTAGGTGTGCTGTTAGATTTTGTATTTGGGATTTTTCTTGTTTCTTGAGATAGGCCTGGATTGCAATGTATTTTCCTCTCAGGACTGCCTTCGCTGCATCCCAAAGCGTTTGGATTGTTGTATTTTCATTTTCGTTTGTTTCCATATATTTTTTAATTTCTTCTCTAATTGCCTGGTTGACCCACTCATTCTTTAGTAGGGTGTTCTTTAAGCTCCATGTTTTTGGAGGTTTTCCAGACTTTTTCCTGTGGTTGATTTCAAGCTTCATAGCATTGTGGTCTGAAAGTATGCATGGTATAATTTCAATTCTTGTATACTTATGAAGAGCTGTTTTGTGACCCAGTATATTATCTATCTTGGAGAATGTTCCATGTGCACTCGAGAAGAAAGTATATTCTGTTGCTTTGGGATGCAGAGTTCTAAATATATCTGTCAAGTCCATCTGATCCAATGTGTCATTCAGGGCCCTTGTTTCTTTATTGACTGTGTGTCTAGACGATCTATCCATTTCTGCAAGTGGAGTGTTAAAGTCCCCTACAATTGCCACATTCTTATCAATAAGGTTGCTTATGTTTGTGAGTAATTGTTTTATATATTTGGGGGCTCCGGTATTCGGCGCATAGACATTTATAATTGTTAGCTCTTCCTGATGGATAGACCCTGTAATTATTATATACTGCCCTTCTTCATCTCTTGTTACAGCCTTTCATTTAAAGTCTAGTTTTTCTGATATAAGTATGGCTACTCCAGCTTTCTTTTGGCTTCCAGTAGCATGATAAATAGTTCTCCATGCCCTCACTCTCAATCTAAAGGTGTCCTCAGATCTAAAATGAGTCTCTTGTAGACAGAAAATAGATGGGTCTTGTTTTTTTATCCATTCTGATACCCTATGTCTTTTGGCTGGTGCATGTAATCCATTTACATTCAGTGTTATTATAGAAAGATACGGGTTTAGAGTCATTGTGATGTCTGTATGTTTTATGCTTGTAGCGATGTCTCTGGTACTTTGTCTCACAGGATCCACGTTAGGATCTCTTGTAGGGATGGTTTAGTGGTGACAAATTCCTTCAGTTTTTGTTTGTTTGGGAAGACCTTTATCTCTCCTTCTATTCTAAATGACAGACTTGCTGGATAAAGGATTCTCGGCTGCATATTTTTTTCTGTTCATCACATTGAAGATCTCCTGCCATTCCTTTCTGGCCTGCCAAGTTTCAGTAGAGAGATCAGTCACGAGTCTTATAGGTCTCCCTTTATATGTTAGAGCACGTTTATCTCTAGCTGCTTTCAGAATTTTCTCTTTATCCTTGTATTTTGCCAGTTTCACTATGATATGTTGTGCAGAAGATTGATTCAAGTTATGTCTGAAGGGAGTTCTCTGTGCCTCTTGGATTTCAATGCCTTTTTCCTTCCCCAGATCAGGGAAGTTCTCAGCTATTATTTCTTCAAGTACCCCTTCAGCACCTTTCCCTCTCTCTTCCTCCTCTGGAATACCAATTATGTGTAGATTATTTCTCTTTAGTGCATCACCTAGTTCTCTAATTTTCCCCTCATACTTCTGGATTTTTTTATCTCTCTATTTCTCAGCTTCTTCTTTTTCCACAATTTTATCTTCTAGTTCACCTATTCTCTCCTCTGCCTCTTCAATCCGAGCCGTGGTTGTCTCCATTTTATTTCGCAGCTCATTGATAGCATTTTTTAGCTCCTCCTGGCTGTTCCTTAGTCCCTTGATCTCTGTAGCAATAGATTCTCTGCTGTCCTTTATACTGTTTTCAAGCCCAGCGATTAATTTTATGACTGTTATTCTAAATTCATTTTCTATTATATTGTTTAAGTCGTTTTTGATCAGTTTGTTAGCTGTTGTTATTTCCTGGACTTTTTTTGAGGGGAATTCTTCCGTTTCATCATTTTGGATAGTCCCTGGAGTGGTGCGGGACTGTGGGGCACTTCCCCTGTGCTGTCTTGAATAATTCGCATTGGTGGGTGGGACCACAGTCAGACTGGTGTGTGCCTTCTCGTCCCCTCTCCTAGGGGCAGGATTCACTGTGGGGTGGCATGGCCCATCTGGGCTACTTGCACACTGCCAGCCTTGTGGTGCTGGGGATCTGGGGTATTAGCTGGGGTGGATCGCAAGGTGCACAGGGGCGGGAGGGGTAGGCTCAGCTTGCTTTTCCTTCAGAGATCCGCTCAGGGAGGGGCCCTGCGGCACCTGGAGGGAGTCAGACCTGCCACTGCCAGAGGTGTGGATCCGCAGAAGCACAGTGTTGGGTGTTTGCGCCATGCAAGCAAGTTCCCTGGCAGGAACGGGTTCCCTTTGGGATTTTGGCTGAGGGGTGGGCAAGGGAGATGGCGCTGGCGAGCGCCTTTGTTCCCTGCCAAGCTGCGCTCTGTAGTCCGGGGCTCAACGACTCTCCCTCCCGTTGTCCTCCAGCCCTCCCATTCTCTGAGCAGAGCTGTTAGCTTATAACCTTCCAGATACCAAGTCCCGCTCGCTGTTCGAACACACTCCATCCGGCCCCTCCGCTTTTGCCAGCCAGACTCGGGGGTTCTGCTTGGCCGGCGGGCCACCCCTCTGCCCTGGCTCCCTCCCACCAGTCCATGGAGCACGCACCACCTCTCTGCCCTTCCTACCCTCTTCCGTGGGCCTCTCGTCTGCACTTGGCTCCGGAGGTTCTGCTAGTCTTCTGGCGGTTTTCTGAGTTATTTGGGCAAGTGTAGGTGGAATCTAAGTGATCAGCAGGACTCGCGGTGAGCCCTGCGTCCTCCTATGCCGCCATCTTCCCAGGATTCTCTCCAGAATTTTAGAAAAATAAATTTTGGTTGTTTAAGCCACCAGGTCTATAATTCTCTTTATAGTGGCCCTAGCAAACTAACACAGCTGGGATTTATTTTGGGGGAGGTTTTGAACTACAAATTCAATGACTTTAATAGCTATAGACTATCCGAGTATCTATTTCATCTTGGATAAGTTTTAGTAGTCTAGGTTTTTTAAGAATTTGTCCATTTATTAATAAAATTTATAGATGTGAAGATTTTTGTGCTATTCTCTTCTAATTTTTTAAGTTTGTGCGGGTGTATATTGATGTTCCTTCTTTCATTTATAATATTAGTCATTTGTGTCTTTTCTCTTTTTACTTCTGTCAGCCTTGCTAGAAGTGTGTTTATTTTATTTATCTTTTCTGAAAACATGTTATTACTTTCACTGATTCTGTTTGTTTATAATTATATTGATTTTTACTCTTGTCTTTATTATCCTCCTTCTGCTTCATTCGGGTTTGTTCTTATTTTCTTCTTCTAGTTACTCGATATGGGAAGTTTATATAAACGGTTTGAGATATTTCTTCCTTTCTGATATAAATATTTATTATTATAAATATCTAAGCAGAGCTTAGAATATCAAATGTGGATATGTCTTATTTTCATTTTAACTCAATTCAAAAATATTTTCTAATCTTCTAATTTCTTCTTTGAACCATGGGTTATTCAGAAGTATGATATTTAGTTTTCAAATATTTAGGGTTTTCCAGATATTTTTCTGTAATTCATTTCTAATTTAATTCCATTGTAATCAGATACTATACTTTGTCTGACTGGCATCTTTTTAAATTTGTCAAAACTTCTGGTCCAGAATATGGCTTATACTGAAAACAGTGTGTATTTTTTTATTGCAAGAGTTCAGAACATGCCATCTCCAAATATGTCACGCTGGCGTGTTAATTATTTTGAGCTAAAGGCACTTGGGAAACAGCAGATGACAAGGCTCTCTGACATTCTCCTTTTTACATTAAGCAGGTCATAAAATTTCCTACGAGAAAGGTGCTTTCTCTGTACCATGAAGAGAAGAGCATTCTTATCACGAGAGACGTGTACAAACAAACTAAAATGACCCTCGACATCTGTTAGTGTTCCATCTATTTCCTGGTCACTTGGCCCACAATTTATTGCCCCTGGCCCAAGCCCCTTTGCCTTGTTTCATCCTCACAATTCATTACTCTTTGTGTAGGAGACTATGTAAGTTTTGGGGCCTAGTTGCTTCTTCAGGACTTTTTTTTTTTTTTTTAAGAACCCTGTCTAGGGGCGCCTGGGTGGCTCAGTCAGTTAAGCGGCCGACTTCGGCTCAGGTCATGATCTCATGGTCCGTGAGTTCGGGCCCCGCGTCGGGCTCTGTGCTGACAGCTCAGAGCCTGGAGCCTGTTTCGGATTCTGTGTCTCCCTTTCTCTGACCCTCCCCCGTTCATGCTCTGTCTCTCTCTGTCTCAAAAATAAATAAACGTTAAAAAAAATTAAAAAAAAAAAAAAAAAGAACCCTGTCTACATGTAAAAATGATAAATAAATCTGTGTGCTTTTTTTTTCCTGTTAACCTTTCTTATGTTAGTTTAATTCTTAGGTCAGGCACAGAACCTGAGAGGGCAGAAGAAAGCTTTTTCTTCTCTGCAGTGTTGGGTAGAGTATTTTATAAATATCAATTAAGTCAAGTTGATTGATAGTGTTATTTAAGTTCTTGTACATTCTTACTGATTTTTTGTCTACTCATTTATCAGTTACTGAGAGGATTGTTGAAATACCCAACTATAATTGTGGTTATAGCTATTACTGCCTGCATTGCCATTAATTTTTGCTTCATAAATTTCAGAGCTCTCTCTCCTAATGCATGGTGTTTAGGATTGCTGTGTCCTAATTCATTGAGCTCTTAATCATTATGAAATGACCTTTTTATCTTTGGTAATATTCTTTGCTCTGAAATCTACTTTGTTTGCTATCAACATAGCTACTCTGGCTTTTTAAACAATTGGAACTAGCGTGGACTATTTCTTTCCTTCTTTTTACTTTTAACCTACTTTTGTCTTTATATTTAAAGTTGATCTCTTGAAGACACATACAGGCAGGTCATCACTTTTTGTCCAATCGGACCCTCTCTGCCTTTTAACTAAAAGGATGTTTATAAGGGCACCTCACTGACTCAGCTGCTTGAGTGTCTGACTCTTGATTTCAGCTCAGGTCATGATCTCATGGATCATGGGTTCAAGCCCTGTGTTGTGCCCTGTGCTGTCAGTGGGGAGCCTACTTGGGATTCTCTCTCTCCCTCACTCACACTGCCTCTCTCTGTCTTTCAAAATAAATAAACTTTTAAAAAAAGATGTTTATGGGGCGCCTGGGTGGCTCAGTCGGTTAAGCATCTGGCTTCAGCTCAGGTCATGATCTCACAGCCCCGTGTCAGGCTCTGTGCTGACGGCTTGGAGCCTGGAGCCTGCTTCAGATTCTGTGTCTCCCTCTCTCTCTGACACTCCCCTGCTCATACTCTGTCTCTCTGTGTCTCAAAAATAAATAAACGTCAAAAAAAATTTTTAAAGGATGTTTATACATGACTTTCACTTAAATGAATGTTTATACTATTTATATTTAATATGATAAATGATATGGTAGAATTTAATTAATTATGCTACTTGTTTTCTGCTCATCTCACATGTTCTTTGTTCTATTTTCCTCGCCACTGAGGCAAAACCCTTCTTAGCACTCTATCCAATGCTGTTGTAACTTGTGGGGATACAAACTCTTCCTGGTCCTGTCTGAAATGGGGTTTGTTCTCACTGATCTCTTCAGAAGATTTTGTCCCCAATGTTAGGTAGTTCCTCACATGCACACATTGATCAAAACTCAGCTGAAGACTGAGTACTCCCTGCCAATCTCCAGCATTCTCTATTCATCTCTCTTCTCTCCACTACTCTGCCCTGAAAACTCTGCCCATCTTGGTTTCCCTGGACTCCCAGCCCTTTATCATCAAGTCAGGAAGACTCGAGCTCTGTATGGGTTTCCCTTCCATGCCCCATGGCCTGAACACTCACCTTGGACTGCAAGCTGGGGAAAGCATTATTTCCTGTCCTTCAGAGAGCACCATTCTTCATTGCTTTGTGTCCACTGTCTTGAGAGTCATTATTTCATATATTTTGTCTCATATTTTGCCAATTTTCTCCTGTTGCAAGTGAGTGGATAAATCCAATCCCTGCTATTTCCTCTTGACCATTAACAAAGGTCTGGAGGTCAGAGACAAATTTTATGTATAATAAACGAAGTATCTCAAATTAGTGGTAAAAGATAATTATAGCATGAACGGTTTTAGAGAAAGCAGTTAAATAGATGAAAAAATGTCAAATTAGATCTTGATTTATTACATAACACCAAAATGAACTACGGATAGACAAAAGAGTGAAACAAAATTCTAAACCTCAAAACATGAAAACATTAAAGGAAAGTATGGATGAATATACTCATGATCTCCACGTGAGCAAAATCTTCCGAAGTCTAAAATCATGAAGGGACGCCTGAGTGGCTCCGTTGAGTGTCCGACTTCAGCTCAGGTCGTAATCTCATGGTTTGTGAGTTCAAGCCCCGCACTGGGCTCTGTCATGACAGCTCAGAGCCTGGAGCCTGCTTCTGACTCTATGTCTCCCTCTCTCTCTGCCCCTCCCCCACTCATGCTCTGTCTCTCTTTCTCTCAAAAATAAAGAAAAACATTTAAAAATAAATAAAATCATGAGAAGTAGAAGTAAAAAAAAAATTAAAAGGTGGATTTTTGTGCATGTGTGTTTAATAAATTTTTACTCTGGAATAATCTTATATTTGCAGACAAGTTGCAAAGATAGTACAAAGAGTTTCCATATACCCCTCACCCATTTTCCCCCAATGTCATCATCATACACTATCATGGTACTTTGATCAAAAGTGAAAAAATGACAGTGGTACATTTCTATTAACTAAAGTCTAGATTTCACCAGTTGTTTTTTTTACTAATGCCTTTTTTTCTGTTCAGAATCCAGTATATCCAAGTGAAGGCACGTTGTTTTTAGAAGAGTCATATTTTGACTATTAAAAATCATTCGATTCCTTGTTTTAAAATGCAAGAGCAAAATAGGAAATTGGCAAACTGAAAAAAAGATTCCTAAGGAAACAAAAGATCAATAGCTTTCAAAATGAATTGCTTTTTTTTTTTCTTAATTTTAGAGAAAGAAAGAGAGTGTGAGCAGGGGAGAGAGGCAGAGGGGGGGGGGGGAGAGAGAGAGAGAGAGAGAGAGAGAGAGAGAGAGAGAGAGAGAATCTTAAGCAGGATCTACACTCAGCATGAATCCCAACATGGGGTTGGATCCCACAACCCTGGGATCATGACCTGAGCTTAAATCAAGAGTCAGATGCTCAACCGACTGAACCACCCAGGTGCCCCAAAATGAACTGGTTCTTAGAGTCAATATGTAAAATACTAACCCACCAATAAAAATCAAAGAACATGAACAATTTAAAAAAGAAGAAATGTTATTTATATATATTATATATAACATATACATTATAAATATAGATGCATAAATATATTAGTTTTATATATATAAGGCAGTCATTAAGAATAAGGTTTTTTAAAGATTATTTATTCTGAGAGAGAGAGAGAGAGAGAGAGAGAGTGGGGGAAGAACAGAGAGAATCCCAAGCATGAATCCAACACGGAGCTCAACCCCACAAACCGTGAGATCATGACCTGAGTCAAAATCAAGAGTCAGATGCTTAACTGACTGAGTCACCCAGGCGCCCCTAAAAATAGGTTTTTGAAGGCTTTTTGATTGCATTGGGGTACCTGGGTGGCTCAGTCGGTTAAGCATCAAATTCTTGATTTTGGCTCAGGTCATGATCTCATGGTTCATGAGATCAAGTCCCACATCAGGCTCTGCGCTGACAGCATGGAGCCTGCTTGAGATTCTCTCTCTCTCTCTCTCTCTCTCTCTCTCTCTCTCTGCCCTTCCCCCTACTTACACATTCTCTCTCTCAAAATAAACATAAAAAAGAATATTTGATAGCATGCAAAAAGTGTTCATAATAAATTTAAGTGGAAAACATAGACTCAAAATTATTCTAATTTTTAAAAAAAATTTTAATGCTTATTTATTTTGGAGAGAGAGAGAGTACGAGTAGGGGAGGGGCAGAGAGAAGGAAACAGGATCTGAAGCAGGCTCCAGGCTCTGAGCTGTCAGCACAGAGCTGTACGTGGGCTCAACTCACAAACCATGAGATCAAGACCTGAGCTGAAGTTGGCCACTTAACTGACTGAGCCACCCAGGTGCCCCTATTCCAATTTTGAAAGAGTTAAAAAGTATATGCTTGTATAAGCATAGAAACTAATCATAGTTATATGTGGGTTATTGAATTACAAACAATGACATTTATTGTTTTCTTTGTTTTTCCATTTTTCTAAATATTCTCCAATTAATATGATTTTAAGAAACACTGAATATTTTCTTTTAAAAAGTTTTAATTTCTGCATAACTTTCATGTGGTTTATGGGACCGAAAATATGTTTCTCTTGTTCCAGTATCATTTTTGGTCCCAGTGTTCTTGTCTGCTGGGATCCTTCCTGCTGTGCAAATGATTAAGTGCATAGATTTTCTTTTGGATCAAAAGGAAATGTTTTTAAAAGTTCTTAGGAGATCAATCCGGAAGAACTGAATTAATTCTCTAAAGAAAAAGAAAGGGCTATCTGTGTTTGATGGTTTTTCTCTCTCTTCTCTCTCTCTCTCTTTTCCTATCTCTACCCCTCCTTCCTTTCCCTCTCTCTTGTGTCCAGACTTGGAACAAAGATCCAGGCCATGCCTAGCAGACTAACCTGTTTGATAGGAAAGAGAATATGTAGTGTTAAGGATACCTAGTGAATGCCAGGGAGAAACTTCTGAACCATGAAAAAAAGTAAGACTTCAAAGGGCCATCTGAGGACAACTTCCTTCCCAGGAGTGGGGCTGGACTGGTCTGGGCTAAATCTTTACAATATGTCGGAAAAATGATTTTGCTCTACATCACTTAAAAACACATAAAGAGGGGTGCCTGGGTGGCTCAGTTGTTAAGCGTCCAATTCTTGATTCAACTCAGATCATGATCTCATGATTTGTGAGTTTGAGCCCTGCACTGGGCTCTGCACTGACAGTGTGGAGCCTGCTTGGCATTTTCTCTCTCCTTCTCTTTTTTCCCCACTCCCACTTGCATGTGTATGCATTCTCTCTCTTTCAAAACACACACACACACACACACACACACACACACACACACAAAGAGCCTTTACAGATAATTTGGTCAGTGACTGGAAAATTTACCTTCCAAATTTGGGGAAGTCCCCATGTATATATTTTATCAGCCTTTGGTTCTCTGTATCAGTGTTTCTCAAAGTAACCTGCAGATCATCAAAATTAGAATCTTCTAGGATGCTGGTTCAAAACACCTGAGAACTCCACCCTAGATCTACCAAAGGTGAATCTCTGGGCAATGCCACCTGAGCATCTGGGCTTTAATACACACCAAGAAGCCTAACACACAGACTGAGAGTCATTTCTTCATATTGTGCTATTATCCATAAATGGAGGAAAATGGGCAAGGCTAGTCAGATGTACAGAGAATTTCATTTTTCATGCATCATTCAATATGTATTTATACTCCATACTATGTGTCAGATAATGAGTATAGTCCTATGAGATCACAGTCTAGGAAAAGACATACCTGTCCATGGTGGGAAGAAATTAATTTTCCTTGGGAAGTTTGCATTAGTGAAGATGTATTCAGCTGCAGGCTGTAGACTATCCAGCCAAAAGCAACTTCAAATTGCAGATATTTAATTATCTATTAAATCAAAACATGTAAAGGAAAAGGATTCTGGATTTGGTGAGCAGGTCAATAGTATCATCAAGGTTCTTGCCCCCTTAGCAGGCTGCCAGAGTGGAGAAAATGTCACCTCCTTTGTCTTAGCCATTATATTTCTTTTAAGTCAACCTGAGGTCACATTAGCTTTTTTTTTTTTTTTTTTTTTTGGCAGCCATCTCAACTCTGACTCATGATGTCAGCTAATACTTAGTTTTTTTTTACATGGACTACTTCTTAGCCATTTCACTCTGATGTGTATTTTGCACAAATTTGGTTTTAATTTGCTGAGGTTTTTTTTTTTAATTTAAACTAAAAAAATTTTTTTACTTTTAAATTTTTTTTCAACATTTTTTATTTATTTTTGGGACAGAGAGAGACAGAGCATGAACGGGGGAGGGGCAGAGAGAGAGGGAGACACAGAATCGGAAACAGGCTCCAGGCTCCGAGCCATCAGCCCAGAGCCTGACGCGGGGCTCGAACTCACGGACCGCGAGATCGTGACCTGGCTGAAGTCGGACGCTTAACCGACTGCGCCACCCAGGCGCCCCTAAAAAAATTTTTTTAACGTTTATTTTTGACAGACAGAGACAGAGAGCATGAGTGGAAGAGGAAGAGTGAGAGAGGGAGACACCGACTCCAAAGCAAGCTCCGGGCTCTGAGCTGTCAGCACAGAGCCCAACGTGGGGTTTGAACCCACAAACTGTGAGATGACTTGAGCCCAAGTCGGATGCTTAACTGACTGAGTCACCCAGGCACCACAATTTAAATTTTTAAATTTAATTTAAAAATTAACTTTTCCAAGACTGATCTCCTGCAGGATAGCCTTGCAGAAAAGGCCTCAACCTTCTGATCATGCAGTAAAGAAGAGGGTGCTTCTTCCACTGTGAGTTCTTAAGTAGTAAATCCTGCCACTGGCAACAGCAAAGGCTAATCCCCAGCCTCCTGATCTTGTCAGGGCAAGGGGTAATGCCCATTGACCCCAACACACATCTTTAGCTGGTAGGATGGAATCAAATCTAAGATTCTATCATGTTATATGGTTATTTTATCCTGGCCTCTGATTATGTGAAGTGTGTGTTGTACCTAACGCTTTTCTAATCATGCAGCTTTAAAAACAGTGCCACAAAATGAAGACCTAATTTGCAGAACAGAGTACAGGAAAGGAGAGGAGAGAGCTACACAGGAAGAGAGCCTCAGAGAACCACAGATTTCCCCAGAGAATTTAGTCAAATATTGATAAACCCATTAGTGTGAGGAAACTGCCAAAGGCCAGGAAAAGAGCCATCCAAAAGGATCAGAATGAGCAGTGCCTGGTGCTTACACAGACAGAATAATGCCTGTTCCTGCTAGTCAGACTGGAAAAAATTCATCATCCAGGGCACTGGGCAGGGAGTTCAGAAAAGTCTTGCCTCAATAGACTGGACTGAACACTGTTCTGGTTCTACTTAACAAATCTTAAAATCAAGACCCTAAAAGATCAATCTGTTCCCAAGTTACTTACCTGCCTGGCAGAACAAAAGTAAAAAATATAAGAATATAACAATATCCAGCACTTAATAATGTAACATTTACAATGTCT
Source organism: Panthera pardus (assembly GCF_024362965.1). NCBI lineage: Eukaryota > Metazoa > Chordata > Mammalia > Carnivora > Felidae > Panthera > Panthera pardus. The sequence continues at coordinate 1,308,804 of NW_026526969.1, read as the reverse complement.
TGCATCCAATCAAAGATTACAAAAGGAAGATTACAAAAAGAAGTAGGAAAATAGGACTCATAAGGAGGAGAAAAGGTAATCAATTGAAAATGACACAAACTAATATAACATTGTATGTTCATCATATTTCAATAAAAAAGAAGCAGACTTTTCAAAAAGAAAAACAACCTAGATCTGACAAAGATGTTAGAATTGTCAGACAGAGACATTAAAACAATCCTTATAATTGTATTGCATAAGTTCAAAAGATTAAGAGGAGATATAGGATATATATATATATTTTTTTTAATCCTAGAGATGAAACTACAATGTCTAAAACGAAAAATGTAGTGGATGCATTAATGGCAGCTTAGACATAATAGAAGAAAATAACAAACCTTGAAGACTTAGCAAGAGAAAGTATTCAAATGAAACACACAGAGATAAAAAAGAATTAAAAATAAATAAATACAGCCTCAGTAAGCTGTAGGACAAATTCAAGTGACTAATAATACATGTAATTGTAGTCCCCAAATTGAGGGAAGAGACAAAAAAATGTTAAATGTTTGAAGAAATAATAGCTGAAAATCTTTCCAACCATGATTAAAAAAAAACCCACATTACATTAACAAGAAACATGAAGAAAATGGGCAGAGGATTGGCAAAGACACTTTTCCAAGGAAGACACAGAGATGGCAAACAGGTGCATGAAGAAGGTTCTCAACCTTACTAATCAGGGAGATACAAATCAAAACCATAAGGAGATAGCACCTCACACATGTTAGAATGGCTATCATTCAAAGGCAAGAAATCACAAGTTTTGGCAAGGTTGTAGGGTAAAGGGAACCCTTGTGCACTGTTGGTGGGAATGTAAATTGGCACAGCTACTACAGAAAGCAGTATGGAGGTTCTTCAAAAATTAAAAATAGAACTACATATGATCCAGCAATCCCACTTCTGGTTATATATCTTAAGGAAATGAAATCACTAACTTGAAAAGATATCTTCACCCATATGTTCATTGCAGAACTATTTACAATAATTAAGACATGGAAACCATATAAATACCTGTAGGCAGATGAATGGATACAGATGAATGGATAACATATATATGCATGTATATATATGTATACCCATACATATATGTATAGTGGGATATTATTCATCCATGAGAGAAAAGAATATCTTGCCATTTTTAATAACATGGATGGACCTTGAGGACATTATGCTAAATGAAATAAATCAGATACAGAAGATAAATACCATACAATCTCACTTATATATGGAAAACTAAAACACACACACACATGCACACACAGCACAAACACAAAGGAAACAAAAAACCAAGTTCATAGATATAGAAAACAGATTGGTGGTTGCCAAAGAGAGTAGGGAGTAAGCAAAATGAGTGAAGGGGATCAAAAGGCATCAATTTCCAGTCATAAAACAAGTAGGTCACAAGGATATATAGCATGAGGAGATATAGCATGAGAAGATATAGCACGTCTCATGGGTTCGAGCCCCACATCGACCTCTGTGCTGACAGCTCAGAGCTTGGAGTCTGTTTCAGATTCCGTGTCTCCCTCTCTCTCTGCCCTTCCCCTGCTCATGCTCTGTCTCTCTCTAAAAAATAAACATTAAAAAAAAAATTTTTTTAAGAAAATAAATGTCTGTAAAAAGTGGGTTGTTTGCTCATTGTTGAATTCTGAGAGTTCTCTGAATATTCTGGATACAAGTACTTTGTAAATACATGCTTTATGAATATTTCCTTTCAGTCTGTGGAATTTTTTTTCTTTTCTCTTATTAACAGTGTCTTTTGAAGAGCAAGAGTTGTTGTTTTTCTTTTTTTGTTGTTGTTTTGTTTGTTTTCCTTGAGAGAGGGAGAGAGAGAGAATGGAGAGGGGCAGAGGGAGAAAAAGAATCTTAAGCAGGCTCCACGTTCAGTGCAAAGCCCAATGCAGGGCTTGATCCCACAACCCTGGGATCATGACTTGAGCCAAAATCAAGAGTCAGACACTCAACTGACTGAGTCACCCAGGGGCCCCCCGAAGTTTTTAATGTTGATAGAGTAAATTTATCATCTTGTTCTCTTATGCTTGTGCTTTTGGGGCTTTTGTGAGCTCGAACTCACAGACTGTGAGATCATGACCTGAGCCAAAGTCAGACAACCGACTGAGCCACCCAGGTGCCGACTAAAAAGTTTATTTTCAAGAAAGAGCACGAGTTGGGAGTGGACAGGGGATCCGAAGCAGGCTCTGCACTGACAGCAGCAACCAATGCAGGCTTCAAACTCACAAACTGTGAGACCATGACCTGAGCCAGAGTCGGATGTTCAACTGACTGAGCCACCCAGGTGCCCCAGCCAACAACCCACTTTTTAAAAATAGATAACAGACTTGAACTTCATTAAAGAAGAATTGAGTGGGGCGCCTGGCTGGCTCAGTCAGAGAAGCATGCGACTCTTGATCTCAGGGTCGTGGGTTCAAGCCCAACGTTAGGTGTAGAGATTACTTAAAATTTTTAAAAACATAAAAAAAAAAAAAAAACAAGACAACATGTGGATGGCAAATATGTAGATAAAAAGATGTTCAGACATCATTAATCATTACTGGAAAGCAGATTAAAACTTAGGTGAGATACCACTACATACCTATTAAAATGGCGAAAACAACTGCAAACAGGTACAGATGTGGAGGAACCAAAACTGTTTCATGGCACTGGTAGAAATTTAAGATGGAAAGGAGTTGGGCATTTTCCTTGAAAGTTAATATATACCTTCTTTATGATCCAGCCATTCCATTTCTAGGTATTTTCCCGAGAAAAGATAGCCTATGTCCATACAAAGATTTGTATAGGAATGTTTACAATATCTTTGGTTGTAATTGCCCCAAACTGAAAACAATCCAAACAAGTGGAAGGAAAAACAAATTGTGGTATATCCATTCAATGGAATACTACCGGCAATCAACAGGAATGATGATGTATTCAACATGGATGGATCTCAAAATAAATGTGCCAGTAGGAGAAGCCAGACAAAAAAAAAAAAAAAAAAAGTACATCTCATCCCATAGGATTCCATTTATATAAAACACTGTAAAATGCAAACAAATCTTTGATGACAGAAAGCAGAATAGTGGTTATCTGGAAGGGAGGAGAAGACCAGGTTATAAAGGGATACAATGAAATTTGGGTAGGTGATGGACATGTCCACTATCCTGATTGAGGTGATAGTTTGTGGATGTATACATCTGTATTATTTATCCAATTGTATATTTATAAATATGTGCAACTTGGGGGGGGGGGGCCTGGGTGGCTCAGTTGGTGAAGCATCTGACTTTGGCTCAGGTCACGATCTCGCGGTTTATGAGTTTGAGCCCCACTTCAGACTCTGTGCTGACAGCTTGCTCAGAGCCTGAAGCCTGCTCTGGAGTCTGTCTCCCTTTCTCTCTTCCCCTCCCCCGCTCACACTCTGTCTCTGCCTCTCTCAAAAGTAAATAAACATTAAAACTAATTATAAATATGTGCAACTTACTGTAGGTCAGTTATAGCTCAGTAAATTGAGTAACAGCGGTTTTAAAAGGCCCTCAGTTCAAGGATCAGAGAACCCTTCTTGGAGTCTCAAGTCCTCAGCAGACCTAGTGTGTACTACTTGGCCATTAACCCTCGTTTGCATGTGTCTGTCTTGAGAAAACAAAGGGCTGTAGCCTGGCAGAATGCAGAGTCCTGTGGTTTCCAAGCAGGCTGCTCCTCAAGTCCCCAAAGTGGAAGGAGTGGCCGCCTGGCTCAGGCCCTTAGAGACAGATGACACAGAATGTGCCAGAAACCCAAGGGGAGGTGAGCCCTCATTGTGTGGGTGATGGAAGCACCTGGGGTGCTGATCTGGAGGAGAGGGGAGAAGGGAACCTCAGGGAGCCGATTTGGCTGCTCTACACGTTCCAGAGGTGAGAACCAGGATGAGGGCATGACAACCACTGGGAGAGGGTTCCTTCAGCTCTTCCAAAAGACTCTCTCATTCGTGGTGTTATTCCTGTAAAATGCGTGCCTCTGAGTGGTGGTAAGGTCTCCATCACAAGAGGCTTTCCATTCCGGAAGGGCCAAACCTAGGTTAGGATTCTGTAGAAAAAATCAAAACACTGGCTGGGAGTTGCGTTCCGGGACCTCAAGGGTCCCTTCCAAACCTTTAAATCTTTGATTTTCTACCTAAAATCCCCATGTGTTTTGTGTGCTGTGGTTACTAGACAAGTTAATATCGCATTTACATTGGAGAGATTCCACAGACTTAAGAGAACCTCTCTCTCTCTCCACCTCTCTCTCTCTCCCTCTCTCCCTCTCTCCCTCACCCTCTCTCTCTCTAACACACACACACACACACACACACACACACCTCAACTTCAAATATTCATTTCGCTGAATAAATCATTTGCAAACAATTCCAGAGTATCGGAACATTATTAACTCTCATCACACTGCTTTCTTTCCATTTCAAGTCTGGAAAGTTATTCTAGCAGAGAGGTACCTGCCACTCAAGCAGACCCAGGAGCCTGAGGAGCAGATGATAGGAGGTGCTAGCCCTAAGCCAGGCAGAACTACACAGGAGCTCTTTCCAAAGCTGTAACAGAGCCAAGGAGACCAGCATTCTGAAGCCCAGACCAACCCCCTGTTCCAAACAGAAGGGAGACAAGAACATTCACTCCGGCTCATAACCATCACGACCATCTCAGGATGGTCAAAGCTCCATAATTGCTAGGACTCTTGACTGACACCTTCCGGCAGACATCTCCCCAAAGGGAAAAGACCAAAGGAAGCTGATAGAAATTGATCATGAACAGGAACACGAATCTCTTAGTATTCCTTCAGAAATAACTAAATGCCTTTCAATTAATTTACGGAATCCATCTATTTGTGTGAGGATAACAAACGTTCTCTCTCGAAGGGGCACTTTGGTTTTGTTGGCTTAAGAGGACAGAGACCAAAATCCCTCCCTCACCAATGTTCTCACATTTTGTTCCGTGGCAGCTATGAGATGATCAGATTCACAGGGCAGCTGGGAATCAAATTAGGAAAACAGCAGATAATTCTAGGGCATTTTATTTCATCTAATTTCCATTTGTACCTGAAAGGAAATGAACATCTTAACAGCCCGGGAGAGTGAAACTGTCAGATAGAGTTGCCAGGATGGGAGAAACAAGTAGGCCCTCTGAGCCAAGGTGGGGGCTATGACGCTGCAGGCTCCCCCATGTCTCTGGTGGCCTGAGAAGGGCCACCCCATGGAATCCACGAAGACCTGTGACAGCCAGGGCAGCCAGCAGGGGAGGCTGGAATGGATTGCTCCACCAAAACTTCTGTCTCCCAACACTCTGGGGACAGCCGTGGGGACCCCAAAGCTCACAAGTCACAGGGCCTTCCCTGGTACATTTGTCCAGTGCAAATCTAGCCACAGGAAGTCTGCCTTGGTTTCTGTCCTAGCACTCCAGGCAGGTCTGGCTGACAGTGGAATACCCCGAGACCATACTGTTGAGGCCACAGGCTCCCGACCCGGGCTGTGTACTTCCAGCCGCGTTGGGCCTCCCCAGATGGGATCCCAGCTCCCCCCATGTCCTTTCGGGCTCCTGGCATTACCTCACTTGCCCACTCCTCAGTCCAGCCTTGCCTCCGCTCTGGGCTTCCCTCCTGTGATGGTTTGTTTGTGTGTCAACATGACTGGCACGATCTGGGCTGCCCAGATTCATGATCTCTGGGTGTGTCTGTAAGCGTGTTTCTGGATAAGACTAACATTTGAATCAGCGGGCTGCGTGAAGAAGGTGGCCCTCCCCACTGCGGGTAGCACCGTCCAATCCCTGAGAGGCTGAATAGAGAACTAAAGGGGGAGGTGGGAAGAATTCACCCTCCCCCCCTTTTTTCCTGCCTCACTGTTGAGCTGGGATTTCCCATCTCATCTTCTGCCCTTGGACTGGGATTCACACACCATCAGCCCCCTTTGTTCCTAGGCTTTCAGACTTGGACTGAATGGCACCACCAGCTTTCCTGGGTCTCCAGCTTGCAGACAGCAGATCATGGGACATCTTAGTCCCTGCAATTGTGTGAGCTAGTTCCTCTTCATCAGTATATGTTTATATCTATATCTATCTATATAGATGGCAACGATGAGATGATCAAGTTCATATAGATGGATGGATAGATGATATTTATGTAGATATAGATATAGATGATATAGATATATGATCTCCTCCATGTATATATATGATCTCCTATTGACTCTCTTTCTCTTGAGAACCCTGACTGATACACCTACTCTGCAGGCCCATGTTGCTGAGCTCCTCCTGTGGTGCCCCAAAGCCAAGGTTTCCAAAACAGAATGCAAACACATGACACCGGCATAAACCACTGCTCCCGTCCGCCCGGGTTTTGTTGAGTCAGGCGTGAGCATGGGAAGTGAGCCGGGCATTTCTTTCTGAAGCCCAGGGTTGAAATGCCTCCTTTAAAAAAATCCAGGCGTAGCTCTTGGATGATCCAGATGAAAACCAAGGCTCCCAGGCAAGAAGGAAAGGATGCACGTGCCAGATCCTTCCTGACAGAGATATAAGTGGCGTGCCCTGGTTTAGATTCAGGAACCTCAAGAGACACATGATCCATCAGAGCACCTGGGGCTGCTGGTTCCAAGACGTGAGTGAGCCCCGTGACACGCAGAGCAGATCCCCTACCAAGTCACGTGCCCAACAGAGTGCCACCTAGAAGCTGCTGCTATGTGTGGACTTGGGGGAGCTCTCTGGAGCCCCACATGTATGCAATCTCCTCACGATCGAACCTTCTCTGAGTGCACTTTGTGGTGTCTCTCTCGATCCGACGGGGGTCCTCCAAATGTGGGGTGATGATCAGGCGGAAGCCAGTGGCGTGGGCGGGAAGAGATTCACCCAAGGCATAACAAAAGAGAAGCTTATCGAATACACTGCATGGGAGTGGAGGGCAGGACAGCCCAGGAGGGGCTGTCCACCGCGAGCCAGTGGGTGGGGCTGGTCTTAAAGAAGGAAGGTGAGGAGGTACGGGGACTGTATGGAATTTTTCCTTTCTTGGTAAGGTGCCTGGTTGTTAAGTACCCATAGGACCCGTGGATATTTTAAGCCGGGTCACCTGATGGGCCTCTCTCCCCCTTATGTCTTAGAGCATTTTACCTTCAACTTCACCATAGATTATAACACCACAGAAGGTAAAGTGAGGTTTCTGAGGTCAGAGGAGGAGGTGAAAATTCTCCCCTGGTGCCTTCTGAGGACAGTCCAGCCCCTGTCCCAGAATGTGTGTTGCTACGGTAACAGAAGAAAGGGCACCCAAGCTGGGGATAGTGACCTTTTCCAATAGGAAATGGGGTTGGGAGGTTTCGTGAGTCTTCTTCAAGGTGGGCCTCTTGTAGAGAGCTAGCAGGTGTCGCAGGAGCCCAAGGGCTAGCGGGAAAACCTCTGAAAAGTCTTCAGACACATGAGTCTCCTTCTCTGCAGGCCCCACAGCGTGTGTACCGGTCAGCGTCTTCTTGAAACTTCTGCTGGGGGTGAAGGGCATTGAGGAGGGCACTTGTTGGGATGAGCACTGGCTGTTGTATATAAGCCAATGTGACGATAAATTACATAAAAAAATAATAATTTTTAAAAAAAGAAAAAAGGAACTTCTCCTGGGATACAAGGTCTGTCCTGTTGGTCCCCAACACCATTGGCCAAAGGAAGTGGGATAGCCACACGGGAAGGGAGCAGGACAGGAGGGAAGTCTGCTCCTCCCACAGGGGAGGTGCCAGGAAGGGTGCTCACGTGATGGGCCCCAGAAAGGGGTAGTGAATGAATGTGCAGGACAAATGCGCTGACCCCGGGGCGGGGGAGGCATGGTCCCTTAAAAGGGGATCCCGGTCCGCTGACACCACATATCGGGACAAAAATATCAAAGAGACTAAAATGTTTTGAAGAAAAGCTACAATATAGGTATGATGACTCATTTACAACGTTCTCACTGCAGATTGCTAGAACTTAAAAGGATAAATTGCCCCCGTTCAAACTCAGAAAACCATTTAGGGCTTTTCAAAATCAAAAGAGGTGCCAAGAAGGCCTTTTGAAAGAGGCCATTAATAATGGACATGGCAAGTTACCCCTGACTTATTAAAACAGAGAATGATTTTATAAATGAGTCCATTAAAAAGTATTCATGAGATATTAGGGCTCTGAGAACTAGTTGAATAGGGGGGAAGGGAAGATAATTAGGGCAGTTAGAAATCTGTTATTTTGTGAGCTTGCCAGGAGAAGGAATTCCTACGGTCGTTCTTGGGCAGATAGTCCCGTGGCTTTGCAAGGCGCCTGCGCAGAGCCACGCACTGCTGAGAGGAAGGTGGCGGCGGCCCAGCCCCTGCTCGGGAGCTTCCATCTGATTTAAGCCAATAAAGTGCAACCCCGTGTGCAATGGACGGTACTCGAAGTACCTACAAAGACAGGGCAGTCCCCTCAGGCGGGGGCACAGCGGGCCTCTGAGGGGCCATATATCTTGGCTGTGTACTGAGAGGTGAATAGGCAGTGGAGAAAAGGGGAAAGCTGCGAGAGTGCTCAAGGTGAAGGGTACAGCAAAGGCAAAGGCAAAGATAAAACTGCTCTGCGTTTAAGGGCAAGGCTGCCACTAGCTGTGCAACGTGTATGTACAAAGCAGAAAAGACGCCACCTTTGTAGAGTTTTAACAAGTCAGGCAGGAATTTTATTGTGTGCTCCCCGAAGTGTACCTGTGAGGGCACTTTTGATGGGAAGGCCTCTGTTCTTTTGTATAAATTAGTATATGTGCCTGCTGTGACCCTCCTTACATGCAGCTACTTATTCAAGTGCACAACCTGAGCACCTGTACATGCAGGGCCTTGTTGGCAGGACTCCAAGGAAGTGGTATTGCTAAGACATGAAGTATACATGGGTGGCTTGGCCCTGTGTGTTAGGGGATGGTGAAGGAAAGGGGAAGCAGTGGTAGGAGATGTGGTTAGAAAGGTGCCTAGAGGGGTACCTGGGTGGCAGTCAGTTCAGTGACCTCCTCGACTTTGGCTCAGGTCATGATCTCATGGTTCGTGAGGTCGAGCCCTGTCAGCATGGAGCCTGCTTGGGATTCTCTCTGTGAGAAATAAGCCCATGGACCCAATCAAAGAAGGGACATGGAGACAGTATTCTTTTGCAAGAGCAGGTGTCTGGTGGACAGGCACCCTCTGATGGTCACAGCAGACAATTTATCTCCAAACGTGCAAGTCCCTCCCCTGGTTCCTCATTGGCTGAGTGCTACAGAGGTAAGTCCCTCCCCCGGTTCCTCATTGGCTGAGTGCTACAGAGGTAAGTCCCACCCCCGGTTCCTCATTGGCTGAGTGCTACAGAGGTAAGTCCCTCCCCTGGTTCCTCATTGGCTGAGTGCTGCAGAGGTAAGTCCCTCCCCTGGTTCCTCATTGGCTGAGTGCTGCAGAGGTGACAGCCTCACCGGAGCATCGCCTATGCCCACGGAAGGCAAAACATAGTCTGAGTGGAACAAGTGTACGTTTCCTGAGGAGGCGCAGAGACTTTCAGTCCCTCTTCCCTTCGTTCTTTGGCGCAAGCTCATTTCAAAGCCCAAGAAAATAAGCCCGCGAATGGAAGAGGGAAAGAAGAACCAGGAAGTGAAGTGTTCAAGGGTTTGGGACTCCATCGGGGGTGGGGGGTGGGGCGGATGGAGGGGGGTCTGTATATATTTCCAACAGGTTGTAAACATACCCCGAACTAGAGGGCACAGCTCTTATTTGGTATTTCTGAAAATGAATCATCTCCTTTACCTCTCACATCTCTCTCCCTCCCTCTCTCTCTCTCTCTCTCTTTCTGCCGCTCCCCAACTCACTCTTGCGTGCTCTCTCTCTCTCTCTCTCAAGATAAATAAATATTAAAAAAATAAAATGTCTGCTTGGTGAATGTTTTATAGTATACTAGCAGAAGTTTTCTGCCTGCGATGTATACATTCGCATGCATGTCCTGGGAGTGCCTGCTAGAATTTTTTCTGATAGGGATGCATGATCAATACAAGTGTGAAGACCCGCCCCCCCATTGCCCCCCCCACCCCCCCCCCCTCCCTGGGCCTAGAGGCAGGGAGGGCAGTGAGGAGCCGTGCAAAGGCCCAACACAGGAGGGAGAAGGGCCTGACCACAGGTGGTGGCAGCAGTGATGAGGGCCGGCAAAGCCCCCGAGGATGCGGCCGGGGTCCTGACTTGTGGGCTGGTGAGGCCCCTTCAGGAAGCCTCCAAGCACATATTGGCTGAGTGTGGGGAGCGGGTGGGCATCTCGGGCAGCTGGATAAGCAGGCTCATGGGTCAGAGGAAAAAGCAGAGTAGGCAACACCCGAGTGGGCCGGGGGGACGGCTGGGGTTGCTGTGGGTAGGGGATGGAGAGAGAGAGAGAAGGCAAAGATCAGCCTCGCCAGGCTGGATGAGTAGCCAGAGGGGCCAGGACACCCAGGTAAGGGAGAGGCGGGAGGGATGAGGGCAGGTCGGGTGGGCTGGGTCGGGGGTCCCTGAGGACCTCGCCGGGGCAGATGCGGCCACGTGGCTGGGAGCACAGCCAGGCTGGAGTGGACTCAGCAGGGGAGCAATAGGAGATGACAAAGGGGGTCTCTTCACCTTGCGTTTTACTCATCGGACTGGGAGCAACAAAACTGACTTTTAGAGAGCAATTTCCAGCTGTTATTTGAAGGAAACAGTGAAGGAAACAGACCCAGGACTTGCGAAATAGAGAATTTTTTTTTTAAGTTTATTTATTTTGAGGGGGGAGGGGAGAGAGAGAGAGAGAGAGAGAGAGAGAGAGAGAATCCCAAGCAGGCTCCATGCTGTCAGCACAGAGCCCAACGTGGGGCTCGAACTCACGAACCATGAGATCATGACCTGAGCTGGAATCAGATGGGTTGGATGCTTAACGGACTGAGCCAGCCAGGTGCCCCGAAATGGAGAATATCTTTGACAGCTGTTTTCAATAGAGGGAAGATGGTGGGGAACACAGCACCCCAGGGTGCTCCAAGAACTGTGTCGGGATCCCGTCAGGCCGGGAAGTGATCCTTAATGAGATAAAGTCCACGAGCATTACACACAAACACTTGATTTTCTTTTTAGGCGTGTTGAGGTGAGGCAATGTTGTTTCGGCCTTTTCCTATGTTCCAATAAAATTAAACGCGCATGAGCTTTAGTAAACAGAGCACAGGAAGGAGAGTGTTCAGGGGTGAGGGTTGATGGGTTGATGTGATCGCTCTTGGTTTTTAATGAGATACGGTTTAGTCCTCCCCTCCCCCCACACTCCGCCCTACTGCTGACACCACGGCTATCCCTCCCCTCCCCCCACCCCCAGGGCAGCGAGCTTTGTAATCTGATGCATTACATCAGCAGGGCTCTACTTAATGGCTTGCACCCAGCACGTTAGACAGACAGACTGGTGGCCGACTGGTCCTGGAGAGGCCGGCTTGAAGTGTCACCTCCACGATCCCCTCGGGGCAGGGCAAAGGAGCTAAAAGAATTCCAGAAGAGGAGACCCTCATTACTCACTTCGACAGGCCGAGAAGGGATCCCAGGCACAAATGTCCGCACTGTAAACAATTTGCCCTGTAAAGTATATGAGTCGATGTTGTTCCATTGAACAATTGTACCCTCTCAGGAGCGGTTCAAGGCTGTTACGTTCGTGTTTTAGGGACATCCCTCCCGGCTGATATTCAAACTAATCTTCCCTCAAATAATTTATGAGAGAAAAGTACTGTCGTTTAAACTATCCTAGACTTTGAAGAACCTTACACCATTCATTGGACATCGTGTTTGATTTTTCATAACAGAAGCACCGTTTAGGAAACCAGAAAAGAAAGCCGGGAGTCCCAGGAGCTGCCCACAGTGACTAGAGAATCAGGACTACTTACTGCGAGGTTTAACTTGACAATGACAAAGGAAATCGCTCAAGGACAAACAGACTCCAAACCATCCTTTCCAGTGAGAGAAGCCCCCCCTCCCCCCACCCCCCACCAGCCCTGCCCCCAAGAGAGGAGGTGTTGGTGGGGTGGGGAGGCCTGGGAGGAGGGGACACTGGCTGGGGGAAAGGAAGGCGTGGTCTGGCACCAGGCCACGTGACATGGTGACAGCCTTGTGAGGGAGCAACACCAGCGAGACCCTGGCAGGGGCTCCCCCAGTGCATGCTCAGCATTTCATACTGGGATAACCAGTGAAGGGGAAGGGAAGGCCGGGGGTGAGGGGTGCCAACTCCCCCCCTTCCTCCCACCCCCCTGCCTTTCCGGCCTGGGTACTAGTCAGCACCTGATGATCTGAGTGTTCTTACAGGCCCTGTGGGCGATCTCGCCAGCCCGGCCTCCGAAGGAGTTACTTTGGCCCTGCAGTTTTCTGGCCCAACCCCTCTTCCCTCTTCCCTGCAGGGCTCTGAGATGAGCATAGAGCCCTGACATTGAGCTGCATCCCTGCTCCTCCCCACATCTGGCTCCTCCAGGGCACCTTCTAGAAGGAATGACTTGGACTTGGCCAGGAAAGAATAGAAGAGGCTCTTCTCTCGCTGGACCGAAAAGTCCTTGGGTATCCCTTTCCCCTGTGTCCACCCAAGGGGGGACCTCCAAGGCGGCGTCTCCCCATCTTCCTGCCAACGCAATCCTGGTTTGGGCAGAGTTCTTTTGTTCGCCAGGGGGGGGCCAATGGCTGTAGCCAAGGAGATGTACGACAAGTCCACTTGGAGGCTTGGGGACAGGCAGAGAAAGGGCAAGAGCCCCGCAAGCCGAAAGCCTTCCGCTGCCCCAGCCCTCCTGCCTCGGAATGCGGCTGCGATCGATCCCTGGCGCTTCGGTGACCATATTGGGAAGACGGTAGATGGAAGGAGGGCAAGAGTCTGAATCTCGACGCTGTTGAGACACTGAAGCCAAAGCAGGACCCCCACGTCCAGACGTCTTCCCATGTGAGACGGGTTAAGTGTCTTTTGTGCTTCAGCCTCTGCGGGTGTGGGACTGTCATTTGCAGCCAGCGCACGCTGGGGGACCTTCGCGGCCTCGCCCATCCATGTCAGCCCGCCAGCGAAGCTCACATCGCCCCCCTCTAGTTCAGATGCCCCCCCCCCCCCGGGGTCCCCTCCTGACAGATCCACCTGTGCCTCTCAGATGCACCAGACTTAAGAGCGGGTGGTGGCAGGTCTCGGGACTCGGAACGGAATCTGGGGCAACCCTGCCTCCTGGCCGGGCCGGCAGAGACTGGGGACAACGGCGGTCCACGGTCTGCCGCTCTGGGGTTCCAGACCCCAAATTTAGCGGGTGGCTGCCATGCTGACCCCCGAGACATCCTGGCCCAAGGTCCCTGTTCGTTTCCTGAATCCTCACCGCAGAGCACAAACAACAGCTGGCCCAGGAAAGGGGAGAATTGGGGGAGCCAGGTGGATACCCCTGAGGCAGCCCTAAGCCGGTGCACAGGCAACAGGACGTGAAGACCGGCCCCGCGGGGGGCCTGGGGTCGGCCTCTGCGTCTGAAGCGCGTCCTGACACGCGTTGTCATTTGAAAGGCGGCAGCAGCCCGGCCGGCCTGTAAGAAGTCCCCTCAGATGTCCGAAATGTCAGCACTAAGAGAGATCTCTTTGGTATCGAGCTCCAAGAGCAACAGCACGTCTCTCTGAGGTCCCTGTAAACTCGGAGTCCGCGCGTGCGCACAGCACAACGAGTGCTCCCTTCTCTGCGAGATCTGGGCGGGCCAGCAGTCACCGGAAAGCCAAAGGGACAGGGCAGAGCAAGGTCGGCACCCTTCTTCTGTCAAGAGTGAATAATTCAGTCATTGAAGGGCCACGTGGTCCCTGTCACAACTGACGACCCTGTGAAAAGCGGCCACAGACAATATGCAGGGTTAGGTGTGGCGAGGTCCGATGAATCTCTACTTATGGACACGGAAATTCGAATTTCATACAATTTTCACCTGTCATGAAATGTTTATTCTCCTGGGGTTTTTTCAACAGTTTTTTTTTTTTTTTTTTGAAGTTTTATTTCTTTTGAGAGAGAGAGAAAGCATGCATGAGCAGGGGAGGGGCAGGGAGAGCGGGAGAGAGAGAAGCCCCAGCAGGCACTGGGCTCATAGTGGGGTTCAATCTCACGAACAGTGAGATCATGATCTGAGCCGAAATCAGGAGTTTGACGCTTAACCGACTGAGCCACCCAGGCGCCCTGCCCCTCAACCATTTAAAAACATAAAAACTCGGTTAAGCGGCCGACTTCGGCTCAGGTCATGATCCCGCGGTCCGTGAGTTCAAGCCCCGCGTCGGGCTCTGTGCTGACCGCTCAGAGCTTGCAGCCTGTTTCAGATTCTGTGTCTCCCTCTCTCTCTGCCCCTCCCCCGTTCATGCTCTGTCTCTGTCTCAAAAATAAATAAACGTTAACAAATAAATAAATAAATAAATAAAAATTTAAAAAACATAAAAACTATTCTTAGCGTGCAGCTGTACAAAATAGGTCGAAGGCTAGATTTTGTGGCTCACGGGCCGATCCCTGGGGTGGAGCGCAGGAGGCTTTTTGTTCAGGAGAAGGAAATGTGGAGCAGAACCATCATCTTCCTATCGGATACTCTCGTTGATGGGGGCTTGGACACACCCCAGCTGGTGGGCTGCCTGGGGAAGGGAGCTCTGGACACGAGGAGGGGTAAAAATGCTGATTTTGCCCTCACCTCTGTGCCCTGGCACGTTCATGGGCTCCGTTGGGCCATGAAGCCCAAGCACGGGGGAAGGTGTGAACCCTCCATCTCAAGGGAGTGCCAAAGCTTTGCCGCCCGCCCGCAGCAGGCTCTGGAGGCCCCCAGGGGGATGTCCTGGGTGGCACGGGGTCCCCGTAGCTGTGGGAGTGCAACTGGCCTGCAGCCGGGCAGCCCGGGGCTGCTGGGCCTGCAAGAGCCGGTCGATGGCGTGGGGTGAAAGGTCCCAGAGAACTGGGAGCAGAACCGCTGAGGCAGGCCTCACCGGACTATTTCTTCCCCCAACCAGCCTCCCCGCAGGACAGAAGACGAGGCGTCACAGGGTCAGGGACAGCAGACAGCGGGCTTGCACTCACGATGCGCTCGTAAATTAGTCACGACTTCACTGCAAGAGATAAAATCCGCTCCGATGACCCTAGATAAAACCAGTTCCTGTAACTGGGCTGCGTGGGGACGCCTGGGTGTGGGGATCAAGCCCTGAGGGGCCCTGTGCCTCTCCAATCGGCCTCTTCAAGCTGCCGGGGACCAGGGAGCTGGCAGCTCTGAGCTTTCTTCCTTCCAGGTTGCGCCCCAAGAGGAAAAGCAGCCCTTTCTCTCCGCCCCATGTGCTGACGCCTAGGGAGGGCCTTCCGCTGGCTCAGCCTGAGTCCTCTTCACATCTGGACCCATCGCCTTAGCCGGTGGGGGGGCGGGGGGCCGATGGAACAACTGGCCTGGCTCCGGGTCGTGTCGCCAACTCAGGGCCGAGATGCGGGGAGGGCTAAGAGTGCAGAACCACTGCTACGGTGGGTGAGGGCCAGGGTGTCCCCCCAGGAGTGGGGAGTCGCCGTGGGCTGAACAAGGAAGCAGTGCCCCACACAGGAGCCCGTACACTCGCCGCGGGTCTGAAGGACTTCCCGCCCCTCTGAACGAAGAATCCCCGAGAGGCACGAGCACACACGGCCCGCTGCTCTCAGCATGGCCAAACGGGCCGGGAAGTGAGATCTGAGAAAGGCTGGGGCTCCTTCAGAGTCCGGGCAGTGATGGAGGCAGCAGAAAACTGAGAAGAGATCGTCACGGTTCAAAGAACAAAAACAGGCTTTTGCGGCGCTATGGATCGGCTGTGCTGTCCCTTGGCCAGAAATGGCCTTTCCTTGCATTGTTCTTCTGGTAAACTTTTTTTTTTTTTTTTTTTTTTTTAATGTTTTAATTTATTTTTGAAGGAGAGAGAGACAGAGCATGAGTGGGGGAGGAGCAGAGAGAGAGGGAGACACAGAATCCGAAGCAGGCTCCAGGCTCCAAGCTGTCAGCACAGAGCCCGACATGGGGCTAGAACCCACAAACCATGAGATCATGACCTGAGCCGAAGTCGGACGCTTAACCGACTGAGCCACCCAAGCGCCCCTCTTCTGGTAAACTCCTATTCATGCCTCAAAACACAGCTCAAGTGCCACCACCTCTGTGAAGCTCTCAATTCTCCAAGACCAAGCCTTGCTCCCGGGTTCCAGGAGTATTTTGGGTTTACCTTGCTGAAATCTAATCTCTGGTTCATGGGTACTGCTTCAGTCCTGGGCTGAGCAGGGCAGGGACCGACTCTTACGGTGTGAAGCTCCTCTTACAAGGTGACCGATTTATGGTTAATAAGACTTAAAGAGAAGTCTCCAAGGGGCTTTTCCCCCATCTTGGATATGTAGAGCAACTTGAAAGAGGAGAGTTGTCTTCCTTGTCCTTTTCCTTCCTGTCTTTGAACACGACAGTGAGAGAATGTGATGCCTGGAGCTGTGGCAGCCATCTTGAGACCGTGGGGCAAACAGCCTGAAGACAAAAGCCAGCATGTCCAAAACGATGCGGTGGAAAGATGGGAATGTGCCTGGATCTTCGATTCTTCATCTTTAGAACCAACGTGGGGACCACCAACTTCCAGATTATTCAGATGAGACCATAAAAGTGCCTGTTGCTTAAAACCACTTTTGGTGGGTAATTCTGTTACTGGTCGTGGAGAGCATGTTAATACATGCTTTCGTGCCCAAGACAGCAGCATACTCTACAGCACAAACAAATCTTTTCCCATCTAGCACCGGCTTTAAAAAAAAGTGGGAAGACAAAACCACTTCAAAATTAAAAATTACCAAAATATTGTCCATGTTTTGTGTCCAACAGTCAATCGTTTCGAGCCAAGTACGAAGTGAATAAAGATGCTCTGTGGCCTGAACATAAACCCAGAGGTCGGAACCCCTGGGTCAGCCGCTCAAGCACGTGCAGTCTCGCTCTTCCCCTTTGGGGGCCATTATATCCTTCGCCGAGGCTCCGGCCCTGAAGACAGAGCAACAGGAATAAGGACGCTCTGCCACCAGGGTAATATCTCACGCAGTAACATACTCAAATGCGATGAATTATGCAAATATGTTGAAAAGCTCTGTGCTAAGTTGCCTACGGAGAAAAAAGTCAAGGCAAACGTATACTTTAACCAGCAAGCCAAAGAGGTCATCTGAATGAGGTTAATCACAAGTGACAAACTGGAAAGGTTTGAGGTTAGAAACTGGATCGGAGCCGGTTGGGGGTCGGAGGTGAGGACGGGAGCGACAGACAGACGCAGCAGCACCAGGGGGGTCCCCAGGGATCAAAGCTGCTCCTCGGGACCAGGGGGTGAGGGGCGTCAGAGAGCGGAGGTCAGAGTGCAGCCGGAGTCTTGACGGAGTCATAGAAGGGTCTAGGTGGCGGGGATGTGGTCAGACGTGCATTCTAGAACCTTCACTCTGGCAGCCTGTCTGGTGGCTGGACGGAAGGGGGGGGCGGAGTTTGGGGTGAGGCACAGGGTTGCGCACAATAAACCCTGGGTCAGAGGGCAGAGGTCGCGCACAGCACGTGGTGTACCGGCAGGGCTCAATTCACGGCCATCACTTCCATGATTATGTTCCACCAGCATCATCTGCAAACTGATGGCTAAATAGAGCACATCAACCGGAGGACCGTCGCTGCTGAGGCGCTCGCATCAGCTGCGCCCGATGACACAGCCACACGGGCCAGACAACCTGCTACCGGCGGCTTCTCCATGCGCGAGCGCCACGGCGCCTGTCCCTTCCAGGCCTGCCTGGCTCTCCCCTTCAGGTTCTACCTGACTCAGACAGCCTTGCTTCTCTTACTGAATCCCAGCTCCCAGCCCCGGCACTGGAAAGGGGGGGGGGGGGGGGGTGGTGGCAGAAGCCAGCCGTGTCACAGAGGAAGCGCTGATTTCTGGTCACCCGGGGAGGGTCCAGGTCAGAGACCAGAGCAGCGCGAGTCCCAGTGTCCCAGGGGCCTCGGGGCCTCTCACCAGGAACTCCTGTTCTACGTGAGGTCAAAAAGTGGCAAAACTTCCAAGACCACATCCCGTGCCCCTGCAGGCGTCACAACCTGACCATGGCACTCCTGCTAAGCCCGGCTGTGCCCGCACGCCCTTCCCCGGGGCTCAGGTGACCACCGAACGGTCCAGACTTCTCCCCCATCATCACGTTTGCCCTGCTGCTTGGAGTGAATGGGACTGTGGAGACGCTGGCATTTCCTAATCCTTTCCTGAGCAGGGGTCCCCATGATGGGGCCAGCCCAGTGATGGCCCAAGTGACCAGCAGATCTGGGAACGCGGGCTCTTCCTTGTGGGAGAGGGGAGGTGGGGGCCCAGCTGTTGAAAAGAACATTCCCACTTTTCAAAAAAAGTCCATTTTATCCAACTTCTCCTTAGCCAATAATCAGAGTATAAATTTAATTAGCTCCTTCAATTAGGAGGCAGGTGAAGGCATTGCCTGGGGCTTCAAGGTGTCCTGAGAAAAATTTGCAGGGTGATTGCTTGTTCAGATTTTCTGCAAATATGCACTGTCTTTTCTCACCCAGAAGTGGGTAGTTTCCCTCATAGTCGGTTGCAGACATCTTGCCTTATACTGAGCTCTGAGGCCATTAGGGGTTTTTCTTTTTCTCTAACATTGAGGCCAGAATTCCTAAAATCCATAAGAAGAAGCCTAATGCACTGGGGTTCCTTCCAAAAGAGAGGGCCTTCTTAATTTAGAAAATGCAATGGATTTTACAACATGGTCCCGAACACCTTCAAATCCGAGTCGGGAGAATAACGTGCTTTATTACATTAAATGAAAAGAAATGGTAAAAGGCTAAAGTGCTAAGCAGACTAATAGCCAGCGAGATTAGTCACTGTCAACTTGTGTTAAATCAGTAGCGCCCCGGGAAGAGTTTACCGATTTGTATTTTAATAAAAAGTGAGAAAAACAACCCAGCACACTGAAAGAATAACGGGAAAAGATTAAATGATCTTCCTCCTAACAAAATATGCTGTTTCGAATATGTATTTGACTCCAACTATAGGAGGATTTCAATTTCAGGATCTTATTTAAGGAAGAAGCTTAAAGCCTTACTCCACAAGGACATAGGAAAAGCATTTTCTCATACCTTGTACTGTGTCATTCTCATTAATACATATTCAGTCGTATGTCACTCCATACGATTTTTATGTAATTAAAGTAACTGTGATTTTGTATTCTATGTTTTAAACTTAGCATTATATCATAAACTGTCCTTAAAAATGCTTAGAAACCGGGGCACCTGGGTGGCTCAGTCGGTTAAGCGTCCGACTTCCGCTCAGGTCATGATCTCACGGTCTGTGAGTTCCAGCCCCGAGTCAGGCTCTGTGTTGTCAGCTCGGAGCCTGGAGCCCGCTTCGGATTCTGTGTCTCCCTCTCTCTCTGCCCCTCCCCTGCTCATGCTCTCTCTCTGTCTCAAAAATAAATAAAAACATTAAAAAAAATTTTTTTTAATGCTTAGAAACCTTCCACTTGAGGCCAGCACTCTGCTCAAAATGTTGCACAGGATGTGGATGACCCCCATCTGAAGGACGTTTGCCACCATGTTCCTTGGCTCACTTCCTGCTGGCCCCTCCAGTGTCAACCGGTCTTTTATTTCTTTTTCTTTTAAATGTTTATTTACTTTGAGAGAAAGAGAGAGAGAGAGTGTGTGTGAGCAGGAGAGGGGCAGCGAGAGGGAGAGAACATCTCAAGGAGGCTCCACACTGTCAGCACACAGCCCGACACAGGGCTTGAACTCACAAACCTCGAGATTGTGGCCCAAGCCAAAATCAAGATTTGGACACTCAACTGACTGAGCCACCCGGGCACCCCATGATCAGTCTTTTCTTGATTCATCCTCCACCCTGAGTTTCTGTGTCTCCCTCCCCACACCTGCTGGTTTGTGCCCTGACTCCTCAGGCAGCTGACCCTTCTTTTTCTGTCCCGCCACTACCTGCTGGAGCTTCATGAGCAGGGCTTTCCCTCTTGTCATTGCATTCTGTCTCCTTAGATGATCTCAGGTCTCCTTGAGGCTTGATTATAACTTAAGATGATGGTTTGCACATTTCCCATTCCCCCGAGACCTATACGCCTGACCACTGGGTGGTGTCTAGATACAAAACTAAACTAAGTACATTTGACGATCTCTTTGCCTTTATTGAACGACCCATGAACTCAGGAAGCATCCCGTCTAGCAAATAGACGGGTGCTCCATGGAGTTATGCAAAATGGAAGGTTTTTATGGGAAGGAGGGTGGGGCAAGAAAGTTATAAACAAAAGAAAAGAAAGGATTGTTTCAGGCAAGAGCACCTTCCCTTAGGGGAGACCTATAGGTTCAGGGAGACCTATTATGCAAGTGACCTCATCTTCCTCTGGTGGAGAAGGACCGTGTGATAGATGACCTCATTGGTGCTTCTCCAGAAAATCCCCAATGGAGAGGTTAAGACTTCACATTTCTGGGGGAGGTTGAGATTGCAGTTAGGTCAAGGATTCAGCCCTGGCTTGGTGACTTGGTCTAGCCCAAGTAACACCATTTTGGGTCTGTGATTTTCTTTTTAACAGAAGTCGAGCCTATGTGTCCACAAATGACCCAGGATCTCCCCCTGGCCCTCTGCCAGGATTAAGCAGCCTGGAGAATGACACCATCATCCATCCGGTCCTCATGCCAGAAACCAGGAGTCATCCTGGACATTTCTTGCCTCCTCCCCACCCCCTCACCCCAATCTATCCAATTTGTGGCCGAATCAGTGTTACCTTCTAAGGTCTTTTTCAAATCTATCCATTGCTCTCCTTCCCCACCACCACCAGGGTCAGTATGTAGGGGTGTGCACTGCATATATGCCACCACCCAGGCCATAACCTGGGAACACCTACCAACTCATCTCCCTGTAGGTCTCTCCAAGCCATTTTGCGACCCACAGCTAGAGTGCTCGTTAAAATGCAAATCTAATCATGTTGTTCCTTTGTATAATTGCTCTTAGGCCTGGCCTACATCTCCCTGAGTCATCACTCATTATGTTCCCCTGGTTTCCCTAAGTGGCCTGGCCCTTTCCCACACCTTCTGCAGCAGCCTCCAGCCGCTGTGGCCTTCCTCCAGCTATTCAGGAGTGCTGTGACCCTCTGCCACACAGCCTTCGAATGTGCCCCATCCTCCACCTGCAGTGCTCTTCCCTGACCCCACCTCTGGAATGGGGACTCTTGTAGGTCCCAGGGCACATCTCCCCGACTAGGAAACCTCCCCATCGGCGCACTCACATCAAGACCCGTCGCTCTTGGTAGCACTTGCCACAGAGTGTTTGATGACTCACATCTATTGTATGAATCTTTGTCTTTGGTGAATGTCAGCATCATAATGATAAGAACGATGTTCCCTCTTTTTCTTTGACTTACCAGTGAATCCTCAGCAGCAAGAACACAATCAGTGTTTAATAGACATTTGTTGAAAGAATGAATTACCTAGACAATATGGTGTAATACAACTTTGCCACTCTTTCAAGAAACGTTAAGTGCCTATCATATTTTACTTTCAGGTTTCCTGGATTTTGCTATTATAAAATGCTACCTATAATCAATATCTTTAACCATAAAACTATTTTTCTTTTTAAATGAGTTTTTTTTCGAAAATAAAGGCTCTTGGTATACCTTGCCAAACTGCTTTTGGAACACCTGTAGTCCACCTTAATATGATATGGAAATTTTGCTAATTTGATAAAAAAAATAATTTGCATTTCTTTGCTGACAGTGAACAGTTGTTCACATTTTCCGCACAGATGAAACTTTATGTTGTACAGCCTTTGCTTGTTTAACCGGTCATGTCTTAACATTTTTTAAATGGAGTGATGAGATTTTTAGAGTAAGGATGGGTCAATCGTTATTTCATGCAAATTATTTTTCCCAATTTATGTCTCTTTAGTTTGTGATGTTTGATATTATTAGATACTTAAACATATTCTGTACAGCTGTTGACCTTTCCTTTATGAGTTCTTACATTGTTTTTATATCTGCAAGTGGTTCTGAAAGTGTGTGCTCTCTTAGCATCTGTATAACCAGAAACCTGTTAGAAAACACGTTGCTCTCCACTGCATACCTACAGTACCAGAAACTGTGGGATGGGACCCAGGATCTGTGCTTTAACAAGCCCTCCAGGTGACTCTGATCCATGAGAAAGTTTGGGAGCTCCTGGTCAAGACAGGCCTTTTTTTAACCTAAGGTTTCTTCAGAGCTTTTGTTTCATTTGATTCTTCCTATTATTTAGTATAAAGACAGAACTAAGTCCCCATTGATTTATGATGCTTCTCTTATACTATATTGCTCTTTGCTTTCTTATATAGCTTTATTGAGATATATTTCACATATCATACAATTCACCCATGTGAAGTGAATAGTATACACTGGGTATTAACCCAAAGAAAATGAAAATAGTAATTTGAAAAAATACATGCACCCCTATGTTTACGGTAGTATTTACAACAGCCAAGATAATGGAAGCAACCCAAGTGTCCATCAATAGAAGAGCAGATAAAGAAGACGTGGGATGGAAGGATGGATGGATGGATGGATGCATGGATGGATGGATGGATAGATTAGATAGATAGATAGATGATAGATAGATAGATAGATAGATAGATAGATAGAATGGAATATTACATGGCCATAAAAAGGAGATCTTGCCATTTGCAACATGGAAGGACCTAGAGAGTATTGTTATGCTAAGTGAAATAAGTCAGAGAAAGACAAATACCAGATGATTTTACATCCGTATGGAATCTAAAAAACCCCAAAACAAATGAATAAACAACCGTAAAGAAGAGTCAGACCTATACATACAGAGAACAAACTGATGGTTGTTCTAATTTCACCAGAGGGAAGGGATGTGAGAGATACAGGCTTCTGGTTCTAGAATGAGTAAGTCGCCAGAATAAAAGGCACAGCACAGGGAATATAGTCAATGATATTGTAATAGTGTCGAATAGTGGCAGGTGGTACCTACACTTGTAGTGAGCACAGTGTAAGGTATAGAGATGTTGAATCACTGTTGCATATCTGAAGCTATCTATACTCAAATTATCATATGCCATCTATACTCAAATTAAAAAATGAAAACTAAAGGGTATAATGTAGTTTTTACAGCTTTATATTCGCAGACTGTGCATTCATTGCTAATTTAGTTATTTGCATCTTCATTTTTCTGGGTGAACCTAGCTAAAGGTGAATCAATTTGGTTTTTTTTCAAGAACCAAGTTAGTTTTATTAATTTTTTCTATTGTTTTCCTTTCCCTTATTTCATTATTTCCGCTGTAACATTTATTATTTTCTTCCTCTTGCTTGCTTTGGGTCTAATTGTTCTTCTAGTTTCTTAAGACGAAGGTTATGTTATTGATTGGATAGATGTTCTTTTTAATGTAGGCATTTACACTATAAATTCCCTTTAAGGGGTACATTAGCAGCATTAAGTTTTGGTACATTGTTTTAATTTTCAATTATCTGACAGTCTTTTCTAATTTCCCTTGTGATTTCTTCTTTGACCCATTGGTTTTTTAGGATGTTGGTTAATTTCTACGTATTTGTGAATTTCCCAAGTTTTCTTCTGTTCATTTCTAATTTCATTCCATTAGTCATAGAACATACTGTGTATAATTTAAACCCTTTTAAATTTATTGAAACTTGTCTTATGATCTAACAAAAGGTCTATGCTGGAAAATGTTCCGTGTGTCTTTGAGGATGGAGTGTTGTCGGGTGGAGTGCTCTCTAGAGGCCTGGTTATAGTTGGTTTATAATGTTGCTCAGATCTTCTGTGTCCTTGGTGATCTTCTGCCTAGTTCTTCTGACCATTGTTCAATGCCATCGTGTAAGTCTCCAATTATTATTATTGTTATTGAATTGTTTCTCCCTTCAGTTCCATCAGGTTTTGCTTCATGTATTTTGAGGCTCTGGGATTCTTGTTAGGTGCATATATGTTTATAACCATGACATCTTCCTAGTAGATTAAATTATAAATAATTCTAATTCAATTATAATTTAGCATTATAAAATGTCCTTTTTCCTCGCTGGTAACAATTTTTTTGTCTTAAAGTCTTTTTTTTTTTTTTTTTTTTTTGCTATTAGTATAGCCACTCTAGCTCTCTTTTGGTTTACTGCTTCCATGATACACCCTTTTCCATCTTTTTTTAGTCTTTGAATCTGAAATGATTTTCTTATAGGTAACATGTAATTGTATTTTTAAAAATCCATTTTGGGGGCGCCTGGGTGGCTCAGTTGGTTAAGCATCCAACTTCTATGACCTTACAATTCGTGGGTTCAAGCCCCGTGTTGGGCTCCGAGCTGACAGCTTAGAGCCTGGAACCTGCTTCAGATTGTGTCTTCCTCTCTCTGCCCCTTCCCTTGCTTGTGCGCTCTCAAAAATAAATAAGCATTAAAATTTTTAAATAAATAAATACATAAATCATTTGGTCATCTCTCTTTTGATTGGGGGTATTTAACCCATTTACATAATATACTTACCATAGGTAGGATGTATGCCTGACATTTTTACTATTTGTTTTTTGAATGTCTTAGGTCTTTGTTCTATTCCTCTTACTGCCTTCTTTTGTGTTATTTTCTAGTGTACCTTTTCAATTCCTTTGCTGTTTGTGATATTGTGATTTATAATAAACACGTACTTGGTCTTTGTCCCTGTTCCTGGCACAGAGCTCCTAAAACCCTTGGAATTTCCTAAGTGATTAGAGCAGAAAAGATGTCTTTTGTTATATTAATGAGGTGACTTTTGGAAAGCCCGTAGGCAATGTGGCTGGCTGCCAGGATAACCAACCATGTGATAAGAGAGTTGGAACTTTTGTTTTCACCCCCAGAACCTCTGCAGAGTGGAGAGGGGCTGGAGATGGAGCTCAATTGCCAACAGTCAATGATTAAGTCAATTAAACCAATGATTATTCCATGTGCCTATGGAATACGGCCTCTGTAAAAGCTCAAAAGCTCAGGGTTCAGAGAGCTTGGGGGCTGGTGAACACACGTTGGTAATGATGAAGTGGAATGCTCAGAGAAGGCATGGGAGATGCACCCATTCTCCATACCTTGCCCTAGGCACCTCTTCTACCTGGATGTTCCCGAGTTATTTCCTTTTATAACAAGCCAGTAATCTAGGAAGTAAAACGTTTCTCAGTTCTGTGAGCTGCTCTAGCAAATTAATCAAACCCGTGGAGGGGGTTGTGAGAACCTCCCATCGAGAGCCAAGGGCCAGAAGCCCAGGTGAAAGACCCGGGCTGGCTGCTGGCATCTGAAGGGGAGGGTACGTAGCCTTGTGGGACTGAGCCCTTAACCTGTGATCATCTCACACTATCTCTCGGTAGACAGTGTCAGGATTTAGTGACTTGTAGGAGATCCAGCTGGTGTGCTGGATGTGCTTGGTGTGGGGAAAAGCCCAAACACAGGGACTGGGAACAGAATCATATTCTTTTACCAGATTTTAAAAATGTGTTCTCTTTGTGGCTGCTCTCGGGATTATAAGTAGCATCGTGACACAATCTACTTTGGATTCATACTAAATTTCACCAGTAGGCAGTCAATAGTTGCTCCAAT
Source organism: Panthera pardus (assembly GCF_024362965.1). Lineage (NCBI taxonomy): Eukaryota > Metazoa > Chordata > Mammalia > Carnivora > Felidae > Panthera > Panthera pardus. The sequence goes on along the minus strand of NW_026526969.1, from coordinate 1,283,241 downwards.
ATGCCTATGCCTTGTGCTGTACCCCCGTGAGCTATTACTGTCATACGAATTACATCTTTACACATTGTAAGCCCATCAACACAGTTCTATAATTATCACTTTAGGCAACTGTTTTTTAAAATAGGAGGTACCAAGATACATTTATAAAACCTCTGAAATTACTTTTACCAGCGCTCTTTACTTCTTCATGTGCCTCTGTGTTAGTGTCTAGTGTATTTCATCAGAGCCTTCGGTATTCCGTGTAGGGCAGGTCTGCAGGTGAATTCTCTTACTTTTTGTTTACCCGGAAATGTCTTAATTTCTCCTTTATCTTTGAAGGAGGATTTAGACAAAGAATTGTTGGTAGAAAGCCTTTTCTTTTGGTCCCTTGAAGGTGCTACGCCTCCGTCCTCCGGCCTCCACGGTTTCTGATGAGAAGCCAACAGTTAGTTTTATTGAGGTTCACTGGTTTCTCTTAACAGATGATTTTCAGTTCCTTGTCAAAATTCTAAAATTCAAGGATTTTAGTCACTTTGCCTATGTCTTCTTTGTTTTGTAGGGAAAGCGGGTTCCCTACAGTCCTTACTGTGGTTGAAAAAAGGTTTAGGATGGTCCAAAGCCTAGCATGTTCTGCCTCCAGGCTCCCCGCTCAGCATGAGCTCTTGCTTTTTAACACTTCCTTCTACTCTAGGGTATTTTTGCACCTCAAATTCAATGAACATTAACCCATCTGGGTTTCAAGGAGATCTTGCCTCACCGACCTGCATCACTCCTGTCTCCTGTCGGTCTCATAAGTCACCAGAACAGGAGACCAAACATAAGCTTGAAGATGAGGTGGGTTCAAGAAAGGACAAAGGATTTCTGTGACATTCTGCAACCTTCCCATCCCCTGTCACAGCAGACAGAAGTGTTCTGACTCTACTGCTTAGAAATAATCAGAGCCTAGTTTTCAACTGGGTGAGTAGGTAGGCTATATTATGTATGGGTTTTACTTCAGCAGAGAACAGAGGGGGTGACAAGACAGACAGCTGGTATACAGGAGGAGGTCGATCTGATAGGGCTTAGAACCATGGCACTAGAAGCATCTTTCAAATAAACACTCAAAAGAAAACTCTAGTCTTTCCAAAAGATTTTATTAATCAAACTTTTAGGATAAAGGAATTTTTTAAAAATAACTATGATATTTAAAAAAAACTATTGGGTATTCAATGATGTTTTCAAGTAGAAAAAACCTGAACCCTGAAGAACAGATTGTGTAAAGTAGCTCGGGCTACAAGAGGGAAAAGAAGGTGGGGACTTGTTCTGTGTATAAGGACAGGGGCTTGACCACTGACTTTTTGAACAAAAAGCAAACCATACTCAGTTTCAGAGTTTGTCTGTGAGACTAACTGATGACATCACAGAGCCATTCTTCTTCCAGAAGAGCCCTTTCACACTGGTGCAGCCACTAATACCTTCTATGGCAATCTGTACGAGAACGGAGTGAGATCTAGGACATTCAGATCCAACGCAAGTTCATAAAGGGTTGGTACTAAGCAAAACTTTAATCTGTGCAGTATTTAAAAATAATTGAGAATTGCGACAACTTAAATGACTTCTGGGAGGTGTTATCTTAAATCTAAAGAAGGGATGGAGGTCTCGGAGGGAGCAGATCTACTTACCTTGGGGTAACACAGTCCACAAAGGTCAACAGCCCACGAAGGGGAGAGGAAGACATTCATCCCTTATAACACCCTCAGGAATAGCATTCTTGGGAGTCTTACAAGTTATAATTCAAAACCACCAGTTAAATTCTAATGGCTGTGTACTTCCCCCGCAATGATGTTCCTCTCAAAAGTAAAATCAGGAAAGGGACTGAGCTCTGAAAAGACACGTGAGGCTGAGTCCCAGGCACTCAGAGTGTGGATGCCACCTCCCCAACCCCGGGGGGTGACTTGTGTCCCCGTGTGCAGCCTTCCATTCTTCCCTACATGAAACACAAGTCACGTGACGTGTCCTTTGAAAAACCACAGTGAGGCGTGAGAACCTTCGGGGGCCGGGAGTCCTTGTCCGTCAGTACCCTATAGTCAGATAATCTCAACACCCGGAAATATCCTTGGATTTGTTCTTTCTCTGATATCTTGTGTCCTTGGGATCAAAGCCTCTTTCACTGGCACCAAATAACGCCCAGAGGGGGGTTTTGGCCACATAATCCTTTGCGCTGAAATTTGCTAATCCACCGCTATCTTCATATTCCTGCACGAGCTCCTGGAACCGGTTATAATCAATCCATGTCCACCATTCGCCATCAATCTTAAACTGGAAAGAAAAAGCGCAGTCAGGGCAGAAGCACAAACGTCCTTAAAACTATCAAGTAAGTATTTTAAACATTCGAAAACCAGCCTGGTCTCTTCTCTCTATCAAGTCCAAGAAAATCCTTTTGCGCTCCAGATATGGTTCCATATCAAAGCAGAATGAGCTTCTTCTCCCCTAGGACTGCTGCCAGGCTGGGCCTGGAAGACCCAACTGCTGAATACAGAATATAACCACAAGAGACTCTTAATGACAGAGGACAGACTGAGGGTCAATGGGGGGAGAAGGGTGGGGGGATGGGCTAGCTGGGTGCTGGGCATTAAGGAGGGCCCTGGTTGTGATGGGCACTGGGTGTTGTCTGTAAGTGATCAATCACTGAATTCTACTCCTGAAACCAACGCTGCACTGTATATGAACTAACTAGAATTTAAATACAATTCTGAAAAGAAAAAAAATACATCCTGGAATTGAAAGTCAAGTTTATTGTCAGCAGTCTCACTAAAAGAAGGTTAATTACATTTTTTTGGCATTATCATGTGTTAATGGACAAGCTAATTGTAATTCCTGTTGTTGCCACTTTTGATTTGGTATGAATTTTCTTGGTTGTGTTAGAAGCACCTAGTGGAATCCATTTTATTATTCAACTTGGCTTGAGTTATTAGGCTTTTAATCAATGACTTCTAATTCTGAAATGCCAACAAAATGATTCAAACTGGCCTGTTTAACCTAACATGGATACAATATTTCATTAGCAGAAAGCCTGTTAAGAATTTCAATTCAATAAAGGGGAATAATCCAATTTGTACTCTTTTAAGAAAATCGCTTCTCAAAAGTCCCTGTAGAATAAATGACCAGGACGAAGGAAACAGGAAATAAACTGATGAAGCTCTGAAGGAATTACTAATTGAACTGTGAAGGCTTTTGACTCAAAGCATCTATTTGGCACTCATTTGTGTAAACAGATAATACACTGATACCTGATTTATAAACAGACAAATAGTTTTGTTAAGCTGCTATCTTCTCAAAAACTCTTAATTATGATCCAAGTGAAGTAACAATTTTGGGTTCTAGCTGAGAAAAATATTGAAAATGCATAGTTTCCTGGATTCAGAATACTATTAAAATATGCTGAATTTCAAGGACATCTGATTTTTTACCCAACAGCTAAGAGGTTTCCAGTGGACAAAAATTATCCAATAAGTGGGAAAGTTTAATCATGAGAAATTTTCTTCTAACAAGACCATTCTTTGAAATGGTGCCCCAAAGGCCTCTCTGAACACTGCAACCCAAGATACAGAATCCACATCTCCCCCATCGTTTTCCCTCCCAAGACAGACTGCTCTCAAATGTTCTCTGCTGCCCAAGAAAACAGTCATCCCTGAGTACTGAGCATTAGAACTCCAGAGTCAAAGGTGCCTCTCCCTTCCCTGGTCCCTCACATCCAAAAGATGTCAGGCCCTATTGATTCTTCCTTAGCAGCATTTCTTTCTTTTTTTCATGAAGCTGTTTTTTAAGTTTATTTATTTTTTGAGAAAGAGAGAGAGAGAGAGCAGAGAAGGGACAGAGAAAGGAGAGAGAGAATCCCAAGCAGGCTCTATGCTGTCAGTGCAGAGCCGAATGCAGGGCTCAAACTCACGAACCATGAGATCGTGACCTGAGCCGAAACCAAGAGTCGGATACTTAGCCGACTGAGCCACACAGGTGCCCGCTTCAGCAGCATTTCTATTGTCTTGACGCTACCCTAACACAGGTGCTCACTTCTGGGACTCAGCAACAGTCCTCTTGCTGACTGATCTTCTGATGCCAATTTTGACTGCTTTCAACTTCTGCAGACGGAGATGCTGGGATTACTATGTCTACAACAGAATAGAGCCCTAGTATCTACAGTCTAAATACTAAACCTCCATTTGGAGACTCCCCAGGAGCCAACCCCCTTGTCATGTGATTCCTATCCTACTCCTGCTGTATGATTAACATTTACTTATGTCTCAGGTCCCCTGGTAAACACCTTTTGCTCTGGGAAGTCTTCCCGAATCCCTTTAAACTATGACAGTTCACCTGCCACAGGACCTCACTACCCTGAACTTGGCCAACCACATATTAAAACTGCTTCTGTAGTTACCTCCCCCAGCCCACTCTATCCCACATCAGAACTGCTCGCTTTGTGAATATATCTGACTTATAATTTATGTTGGTACTCAGGACATACAACAGCCTAGCCTCTTCCTCCTTAACTCTTAACAAAACTAGAAGACCACAGGATGAGGAAAATTCCCACCTGTTCTACTGACATCCTGACAGAATGGAATTTGCTGCTATTGGCTCCGTAGAATACTGTGTGCTGTTTTCACAGTGTATCCGTGTAGGGGACACAACACTCACACCTTACTGGAAATGGGGGAACACTCCAGCTAGCATAGGAGTAAACATGTCATTACCGTGTATGACATGTAAAATGAGGCCAATAATGACGGCTACCTTTCATTCTTCCCTCCTATAACAGTTACAGAATGCTAACTATGGACTTGGCCCCATCACAGATATTTAAAAAATAATTACAGGGGCACCTGGGTGGCTCAGTCAGTTAAGCATCTGATTCTGACTCAGGTCTTGATCTCCTGGTTTGTGAGTTTGAGCCCCACATCAGGCTCTGCACTGACAGTGAGGAGCCTGCTTGGGATTCTCTGTCTCTCCTTCTCTCTCTGTTCCTCCCCTACTCATGCTTGCTGTCTCTCAAAATAAATAAATAAATAAATGTACTGTTTGGGTTTCCTAAGTAAATGACTCCACTAGATTTCTCTAAGATAAAGTCAAGCACCGTCCACATACTTAGTTGTTTTTTTTTTTTTTTAATGTTTATTCATTTTTGAGAGACAGAGCACAAGCAAGGGAGGGCATGGAGACAGGGAGACACAGAATCTGAAGCACGGTTTCAGCTCTGAGCTGTCAGTACAGAGCCCAATGTGAGGCTTGAACCCACAAACCGTGAGATCATGACCTGAGCTTAAGTCAGATGCTTAACCGATGGAGCCACCCATCCCAGGTGCACCCCCCCTCCATACACACACTTAGGACTTTCAATACGTTTTTTAGTGTCCCACTTAAATATAAGCAGACAACTAGTGACCATCTGAAGAAAACTCCTAACAAGAACACTAAAAATAAACCAAAAGAAAAGAGTAACAGAGTAAACAGCCTAGGCAAGGGGAAAACAGCACACAAAACAAAATAAAAACCCAAACAACTAAACTAAAACAACTATCTTCAGAGAAATGAGACAATACTGTATACATAAAACAAACAAACAAACAAACAAACAAACAAAAACCACTACCCTATAAAAAGGAACCCTTAAAGAATGAAAAGAACCTTAGGTTCTAAAACTATAGGAGCAAAGATGAAAGATTCACAGGAAAGTTAAGAAAAAAAAAAAACTTTCTAGAATGTAGAATAAAAAAGACAAAAACCAGGAAAGAAAGCACTAAAAAAAAGAAAAAGAAATAAAAAATTAAAGGACTAGCCCAAGAGACCCAATTTTAAAATAACACCACTTTCTGAAAGAAAGGAGAAAAAAATAGGAAGGAGGAAATCCTCAATGAAATAATTATGGAAAAGTTTTGTAAAGTGAAGGCCATGAGTAAACATACTCATGTAGACAAAGGATAAACATATGGAATAGACAATAGATAAAAACCAACATACCAACTGAGGCACATCTCAGTGAAATTTCAAAACAGTGGAGACAAAGGGAAATCCTAACAAGGGAAAAATGGTCATATACAAAGGATCAAGGATCAGAATGCCTTCCGAGTTCTCAATAACCACACTGAAAGCTCAAAGACAGTGGCTCCGATTGCATACGAGTTGGTTTGCAACTGAGAATTCTATATCCAGCAAAACTATCAATCAAGCTTGTAGGGAGAATAAAAACATTTTTAGATATTTAAGATCTCAATCAATTGGACCTCCCACATACCCCTTCTTAGGAATCTACTGGAGGATGTTTCACTAGAATGAGACATGGGATCCCCAAAGCAAGACATCCCACACAGGAGAGATCTCAAGGAAGTCCCAGTATGATAGTGTGTGTCTAAAGTGGGTGAGTCAGTAAGTGCCTCTGGGGAGACTCCTTTAAAAAGATGAACAGATAGAACCTCCAACGCATCTGAAAAGTCTGAGAGGAGATACAGGTGGCAGAGAGTTTGAGAGTTGATTTAGCTAAAGAATACAGAAGTCTAGACAAAGAAAAAAATAAGATAAATATTAACTCCAAGGAAACCAAAATGTATGCTGGAAACAAATAGCAATCATAGGAGACTGCACTGCTCAGCAGTGAACAGTGTTCACGTGGTCACATAACGCATAAAACTATGGTATACATACATTGCAAAGGTGGGAGAACAGGAAAGGGCATGATGAGCAAACGTAGGGGAGAGCTTCATCTCACCTTCCACAGCGAAGAGACAACGAGAAAAAACAATGAATAGCAGCAATATTTGGTAAAGACAAATACCTAAATAATCAACCAGAAGTTGAAAGTAGCTGTTGCTTGAGAGGAGGGAAAGGAGGTATATTTGAGGAAAATACAAGGAACTACTGATTTTTGTAATAAACTTTGACTTCTTAGACGATGTAGAATTTTGATAAAACTAAAAAACAAAATTAAAAATAGTAATGACCAATCTATCGAAGTGAGGGAAGAGTATATTATTAACAACATGAGCCAACAAAATAGGGTGGGGGTAAGGGGAAGACCTACAGGACGATGGTAGCAGCCGCTATTCAGGAAGCATCCTACTGTGCACTAGGCACTGTTTGGTTCTCTAGCTGGTGTGATGCACTTTACAAAACTCATGTGATTGGATGCCCATCTTTAAAACGGGTGGGGCACGCCTAGGCGGCTCAGTTGGTACAGCATGTGACTCTTGGTTGCTCGTGAGTTCAAGCCCCATGATGGGTATGGAGTCACCTTAAAAAAATAAATAGGGGTGCCTGGGGGGCTCAGTTGGTTAAGGGGCCAGACTCTTGATTTGGACTCAGGTCATGATCTCACGGTTTGTGAGTTCAAGCCCTGCATTGGGCTCTCTGTTCACAGTGCAGAGCCTGCTTGGGATCTTCTGTCTCCCTCTCTGCCCCTCCCCACTCATGTCAGCATGTGTTCTCTCTCTCTCTCCTCTCTCTCAATCCCTCCTTCTCTCTCAAAAATAAATAAATGTTAAAAAAAAAAGGGCAAAAGTCCCAAGAAACTAACAAATATGTCAAAGGTGACATCCTCTGTAAGTGGAGAGCCACAATTCAAATTTGTGGGTCGTCAAGAGCCTGTGGTCATTACACGATTGCACGCTGCTAGCTGTCAAACTGGAAAAAAGACACAACTAATAATAACCATTTTATCTTTTAAGTATTTTGGAGTGCAAAGAGATTTTTCTCACCCCTGGACTTTTTTAAGTATAATATTTCTAAGTTAACTCCCTCTGTTTAACCGATCTAAAAGTTACAGAAAATAATGTGTATATCCCAAATTCTTAGTGTCCTTCAACCTTCCTCAGCATAGAGTCTAAAGAATGAGCACACTGAGAAGAAGCCTACTGTCTATTAATTATTTCTCTACCCAAGTACAGCATAATAGAGACTGTCTGTTCCAAGGCTAATGCAGGGGAAATGTAAGATTTATATGCAGACTTCTGAAGTCAGCCTGCTCTGCCTTTGATTGGTTCTGTTTTATTTACACAGTCTTTGTCCCTTCTGGCAAAATAATAATTAAAAAAATAAAACTGCCATAGTGAAAGATATTCTTCCCATTATCTTAACTGGTTCCTAATAGTACAGGCAGTATAGGTGAGCACACTTTTTCTTTTTTTGTAGATGAAAATTGACGTCCCATTAGTTTCACGGTATCTTCCACACGGAAAGTCTATATAGAATATCCATAGCTACTTCAAACTCCAAATGTCCCACACAAAAATTCTTACCACTTTGGCCTGTCAATCTCATGCCTCAACCATGCTGTGCTGAAGTTATTCCAGCTTTTAAATGATAAATACTCTGTAGCTACTGGGAAAGTTCTAAACATTCAAAGGCATCATATTTCTACATATGCAAGAGTTAAAAATAAGGAGGAAACTCTGCATAGCAGTTGAAAAAGAGCAAGTCAAGAGCTATTTATTAATATCACCATTGGAGATAGTCTTTGCAAACATTCCTCCACATGCTACTGTAGTAGTCTTTACGGAAAAGTCAAATTATCAGCACCTTTAGGAAAGAACCTTTATTAAAGGCCTGTAACAGGCAAGGCCCCATTCCAGATGTTTCATATTTATCACCTTACTCAGCCATCACAATAACCCTGTAAACACAGTTACCACTATTTTTCAGATAAGAAAATGAGAAATGGTGAGGCTGGGCTTTGAAAACAGATGTACCACAACAAAGTTCAGGAGTCCCCAAGACCACCCCCATTTCTGTCACCAATTGTAAATGCAGGGGTTCCCAAGGCCACCTTCAGTTTGACCACTCACTAGAAGGACCCACAGAATTCACTGAAAGCTGTTAATAGTATGGTTTCTTACAGCGGAAGGACACAGATGAAAATCAGCATAAGGAAGAGGCACATGGGACAGACTTGAGGAAAGTTCCATGCCCAGAGCTTCCAGCTGCCCTCTGTCACTCAAGTAGTGGTCTGAGCTAATATCACCCGTCAATGATGCGCGAGAATAGGCATGGAGCGCTGCCAACCTAGGAAGCTCAACCTGAGCCTCGAGGTCCAGAGTTTTTCCTGGGGCTCAGTCTCCTAGACAGCTGATTGCTGAGTGGCTGACTTTAGTTTCCAGCTCCTCTGAAGGTCAAGCAAATATAGTGTAGCCCAAAGCCTCTACCCTAAATCACATGCCTAGTGTAGACTACCTAGCATGACCCCAGGCCCCCAGATAAACAAAGATACTCTGACCAGACAAGACATTCCAAGAGCTTGAAAACCACCTCTTAGAAGCTGAGGGCAGAGAGCAGCCCTTTCTTTAGGTAAAATTACAGCCGAACTCAAAGTCCACATACAATGGATAAAGTAGAAACACACAAAAATAAAAAAGAACACTAACAATAAAAAAAGACTCCTACATTTCATTTGAATTTTCACACTCCTAAGGAGGGCTCTTATATGATCTTAGTGTTGGTTCTTTTTTTTTTTTTAATGTTTATTTATTTATTAAGGGAGGGAAGGGCAGAGAGAGAGAGAGAGAGAAAGAGAGAGAGAATCCCAAGGAGGCCCCACATTATCAGTACAACCCCGATGCAGGGCTCAAACCCACGAACCATGAGATCATGACCTGAGCTGAGATCAAGGGTCGGACACTTAACGACTGCGCCCCCCAGGTGGCCCCAGCGCTGGCTATTTTCTAAGTCTGGTCCCGCAAACACACAGTAATACTTACAAACGAAACCTTGGGAAAGTGCCAGTGAGAGGATGGATGAGGGGCTGCCAGGCCCTCTCATAATTCAGAAGTGCATGTGAACTGGGAAGGAGAGGAGATCCCAGGTTAGTTTGAGGGAGAAGTGATCTGGGAATTCAAAAAAAGAGAGTGCTTACTGTAGTCCTTCTTGAACTTCCCAGATTTATGGATTTTGTTCTTGACTATCCTAGCGACAACTGCGTCGTTTGTTCCGTGGCTGAGAGGAGACACAGATCACTTCTAAGTGCACCTGACTGCCTGCGACTGTGGAGCCCCGAGCAAAGTTGCCTCCTTTTTCTGGGTTTGCTGGTGATAAGTAGAATTCACATGGCAACAGCTGCCCGAGGAACCACTTTGAGAAGCAAAACTACAACAATGTGACTGAATTCTAGATATATCCAAGTGCAATTAAAAAGCTTTTAAATCTGGAAACTCAATTTCTGGAATTTCTATCTTAATCTACAGTTTTGTTGGAATAGAGCTAAGTCCTCTCAGCCGTGTCACCAAAATGCCAATTTTCTCTGACATTTCTCTGCATGTAATTACTGGGAACAACCAGGCCTCTGACAAGCATGAGTTCTACATGTATCACAGAAAGTAAAATATTCTGTCGGTAGGTTTTGTTGGGAAAAAACTGCACAAAACCTAAATGGTGACACGCAATTCCTTCTTACTCCAAGAAAGGAGGGCTCAGGGAGAGGACACCTCTTCCTTCCCTTCCTCTGTAGACTGCAAGTTTATATGTCTAAGAGGGAGGCCTCTGTGATCAATGCTGAATTATGCAGAAGGCCTCAAATTTAGCAAAACTTTCCCAGAGGTGGCTTTGAAGGAGGTCCACCAGACTCCTCGGTGAACTGGGAGGGGATCTGCCTGGTTTTCAGTGGATACCTGCCTCTGTTTCCCTACCTTGTGACTGCTCTGTAGCATTTAGGAGATGGCATGATGTCATAGTCAAAGTAGGCTTTGTATTTTGAAACATCTGGGATTGAATTCTAACTCTGCTTGTATTCTCTCAGCCTGAGGTTTCTCCTTTAAAACATGAGGAAAAACAATATTTATAATTCATCATATTTTTATAAGAATTAAATGAACTAATGCATACACAGCATTATCAAAGTAAACTTAACTGTTATTGGTTGTTGAGTTTATCAGCAGACACCAAAGTAAGGAATGACACCAGACAGCTCATCAGTGATGAAAGGTTCTAGAAAATTATGCTGGAAGACAACAGAATAATATCTGTAAATGCTCAGAGGAAATACCTCCACTTAGACTTATCCACTCTGATAATCTATTATTCATGAGAGAAAGTGAAATAAAGACGTTTCAGAGGGAACGAAGACTGAGTTTACCATTCTAGCGAAAAGAAAATTGCACCCAGCAGAATCAATGGATGCAAGAAGCAAAGGGGAACCAAGAAAGTGGGGTTTACATGGATCCATCAACACAACCTTTAACTGTGGAAAAGAATCCCGGGAAGACCTTGTATTGTGCTGAAGGAGGATGGCGATGTTGATTAACTTTAGAGTTAAACTAAGTATAAATTTCAAAATATCGGAGTACAAGACTCTGAGCAGATGGTGGAGTAGCAGAAGCACCAGGAATCCTTCTTCCCATCCACAGAGCACCTGGCACGGCTCAGGTGGTGGAGCTTATGACCCTTGATCTCAGGGTTGTGAGTTCAAGCCCCCACACTGGATGTACAGATAATTAAAAATAGAATCTTAAATAAAAATTTTAAAAAGGCGCCTATCTGGCTCAGTCAGAAGAGTATGTGACTCTTGACCTCAAGATTGAGTTCAAGCCCCACGATGGGTGGAGAGATTACTTAAATAAATAAATAAATCTGAAAAAATCGTTCTTCTCACCCAAACAAAAATTATACTGGCAGAATCTGTCTGATATAACTACTTTGGAACTCTGGACTCTAGTGAAGGCTTCTAACTTTCAAGGAAAGGTCTGGACTGTAAAGTACAGTTAATTTTAGTCAGTTTCAACTTGGATGGCAGTAGCTATCCATCCCCCATGGCCCACCCCCACAGCAGGCAACTGTGACCTGTTCTTGGGACAGCCTGCACGCAGCCTGTGGGAGACAGGCTGGGCAGTAAGGACCCTGTCCTCCAAACACTGGGGATCTGTTCTCTGTTGCCTGCTGCTTCTGATCAGAGTACAGATAAAGTGGCAGCCATTGGTACCCATTCCGCCATTGCAGAAAGCCTCTCCCCTTCCTGCTGAAGTGACTTCCAGGGGAATAAAGGGCTAGTGCTCCCCATCACCTTCCACTTTCCTTTTTTTCCCCTTTTAGGAGAGAGACATTAAAGACTAGAAGATTCAAAAGCAACAACAGATGGGTGGAAATTAGAAAGTAATCACATATCCCAGGGAAAGATTCAGGAATAAATTCAAATTACTGTTATATCTTTAGGATATTAGATGCAATCCCCATGGCCCACAAAGAAATAGCCATAGAATATAAGCAAAAGGAAATGTGAAAGGAATTAAAATGTTTCAATACAAAAAAACAACTAAACACAAAAGAAAATGGTAATACAGGCAATGAGGGACAAAGAAGCTATATAAGGCATATGGAAAACAAATAGCAAAATGACATAAGACCCTTTTTATCAGTAATCATTTTAAATGGAAATGGATTAAACTCTCCACTCAAACAAAAAAACCAGAGATTGAATGGATCAAACACACAAATACACACACACACACACACACACACACCAATATGCTATCTATAAGAGCCTTACTTTATACCCAAAGACACACACAGGTTGAAAACAAAAGGACAGAAAAAGATATTCCATGCAGTCACCAAAAGACAGCAGGAGTGGCTACAGTAATATCACACAAAACAGACTTCAAGTTAAAAGATTTCAAGTTAAAAGATTATAAAACAGAAAGAAGGACAAACATACAATTTATATTAATTAAAGGTTTAATGCAGCAAGAAACAATAATTAGAAATGTTTGTATAGGGGCGCCTGGGTGGCTCAGTCGGTTAAGCGGCCGACTTCGGCTCAGGTCATGATCTCGCAGCCCGTGAGTTTGAGCCCCGCGTCGGGCTCTGTGCTGACCGCTCAGAGCCTGGAGCCTGTTTCAGATTCTGTGTCTCCCTCTCTCTCTGACCCTCCCCCGTTCATGCTCTGTCTCTCTCTGTCTCAAAAATAAATAAACGTTAAAAAAAAAAAAAAAAAAAAAAAAGAAATGTTTGTATATCTGGTACCAGATCATCAAAATATTGGAGCAGATACTGGCTGAATTGAAGGGAGGAACAGATAGCTCTATAATAACTGGAGAGTTCAGTACCCCATTCTCAACCATGGATAAAACAACCAGATAGAAGGAAACAAAGGACTTGAACAACACAAGAAATCAACTAGAATCAACTAGATCTAACAGAACATTCTGCCCAAGAACACAAAATACACATTCTTCTCAAGTTTTCACCATTTTCTAGGACAGACCGTATGTTACACCACAAATGAAGTCTAAATAGATTTTAAGAGAGAGACTTCATATAAAGTATCTTCTCTAATCATAATGGGATGAAGCTAAGTACCTGTAACAAAAGGAAAACTACAAAATGCAGATATTTGTGGAGGTTAAACAACACACTCCTACACAACCAATGGATCAAAGAAGAAATCATATGGAAATTAGCAAATACGTTAAGAGACTAAGTGAAAATGAAAACACAACATACCAAAACTTATGGGACAGAGCAAAAGCAGTACTGAGAGGGAAATTTATAGCTAAAAATGTTTACTTTAAACAAGTAGAAAGATCTCAAATTGACAACCTAACTTTACAACTTAAGGAACAAGAAAAAGAATTAAGCCAAAAGTGAGCAAAAGAATGGAAATAATAATGGTTAGTACAGAGATGAAATAGAGAATAGAAAAATAGGGGGAAAAAAACTGAGACTAAAAGCTGGTTCTTCAAAGAGGCCAACAAAATTGACAAACCTTTAGCTAGACTAAGAAAAAAAGAGAAAAGACTCAAATTACTAAAATTAGAAATAAAAGTAGGGACATTACTACTGATTCTACAGAAGTAAAAGGGATTATGAAAAATTATTATAAATGTACACCAACAAATTGGATAATCTCGACGAAATGGACAAATTCCTAGAAACACAAAACCTACTAAGACTAAATCACAAAGATACAGAAAATATGAATAGACCGATAATTAGTAAGGAGACTGAGTCAGTAACCAAAAATCTCCCCCCACCCCCCACCAAAAAAAAGCCCTGGACCACACTGCTGAATTCTATTAAACTTTAAAAGAACTAATATCAATCTTTCTCAAACTTTTCCAAAAACTGAAGAAGAGGAAATATTTTCTAACTCAGACTATGAGGCCTGCCTGCTAAAGCCAGATAAAGATACTACCAAAAAAAAAAAAAAAAAACCAAAAAAATCCACAAAGCACCAATATCCCTTATGAACAATAATGCAAAAATCCTCAACAGTATAATATCAAAGCAAATTCAGAAGCATGTTAAAAAGATCCTACACCAGTGGCACCTGGGTGGCTCAGTCAGTTAAGTGTCTGAGTCTGGATTTCAGCTCAGATCATGATCTCACAGTTTGTGGGTTCGAGCCTCGTGTCGGGCTCTGTGCTGACAGCTCAGAGACTGGAGCCTGCTTTGGATTCTGTGTCTCCCTCTCTCCCTGCCCCTCCCCCACTCCCGCTCTGTCTCTCTCTCTGTCAAAAATAAATAAACATTAGAACAAAAAACAATCAAGAAAAAAAAAAAACAACAAGGGACATATGGGACGCTTGGGTGGCTCAGTCAGTTAAACATCCAACTTTGGCTGGGTCATGATCTCACAGCTTGTGAGTTCGAGCCCTGCGTCGCGTTCTGTGCTGACAGCTCAGAGCTTGGAGCCTGCTTCAGATTCTGTGTCTCCCTCTCTCTCTCCCCCTCCCCTACTCCATGCTCTGTCTGCCTCTCTCAAAAATAAATAAACATTAATAAACAGTAAAAAATTAAAAAACAACTGTAAACATCAGATTAAGTGGTGAAAGACTGAAAGCTTTTCCTCTACTATCACTTAACAAGACAAGGATGCCTACTTTCATCACTTCCATTTATCATACTACTGGCAGTTCTAGCCAGAGTAACTGGGCAAGAAAAAGAAGTAAAAGACATCCAAGTAAGGAAGGAGAAGTAAAATTATCTCCGTTTGCAGATGATATGATCTTATATGTAGGTGTGCCTTTTCTTGAGAATTTGGCACTTGAGATTGAACCAAGTGGTGGTAGATGCTTAAGCTAAGTTGGGGCTACAGCCACCATATCAGGGGGTATGAAAAATAAAGAAGCAAAAGAAGCCAAGGGAAAAGGAGGGAGGAAAGGAAAAAGAGAAGGAGCTGGTCAGAAAGGCTGACAGACGGGTAGATAGGAGTAGTGGCTTGACAACTTCCAGAAAGATTCACTAGTGAATTCAATCAAACATTTAAGAAATAACACCAATACTCCCTATCTATTCCAGAAAATAGAGGCAGAGAAAACACTTCTTAACTCATCCTAAGAGACCAGCATTGCCCTAATACCACAATGAGATAAAGACTTTACAAAAAAGGAAAACTACAAAACAGTAACTGTGATGAACATATATGTAAAAAAATCAATGAAATATTAGTAAGTCAAACCCAACAATGTAAAAAAAACTACACACCACAACCAATAATACCAATAAAACCATGGATTTATTCCAGGTATGGCAAGGCTGGTTCAACATTTGAAAATCAATTAATGTAATACATCACGTCAACAAGCTCTAAAGAAGAGAAATGAAACTGATCATATCATTAATTGCCGAGAAAGTATTTGACAAAAATCCAAACCAATTTATGATAAAAACTCTCAGCAAACTAGAAATAGAGGGAAATGTCTTCAACCTGATACATAGCTACCAAAAACCTACAGTAAACATCATATTTAAATGAGAGACCAGTTGCTTTCCCACTAAAAGCAGAATCTAAGCAAGAATGTCCCCTTTTACCATTTCTATTCAACATCATATAGAAGCACTAGCCAATACAATAAGATTGAAAATGGAAATAAAAGATATACAGATTGGGAAGAAAGAGATGCATAGATGATGTGATTAGTAATCGATGTAGAAAAAAACAAAGAATTAACATTAACAAAACACCCTCCTGACTAATAAGTGATTACGGCATGACTGCGCTGTATGAGGTAATACATAAAAACTAGTTGCTTTCTCATATACCAACAATGAACAAGTGGAATTTGAAATTAAAAACACAGTACCATGCTCATTAGCATCAAAAAATGAAACACTTGGGGCGCCTGGGTGGCTCAGTCGGTTGGGCTTCCGACTTCGGCTCAGGTCATGATCTTGCGGTTTGTGAGTTTCAGCCCCACGTCGGGCTCTGTGTTGACCACTCAGAGCCTGGAGCCTACTTCAGATTCTGTGTCTCCCTCTCTCTCTGTCCCTCCCCTATTCATGCTCTGTCTCTCTCTGTCTCAAAAATAGATAAAACATTTAAAAAAAATTTTTAAAAACATGAAACACTTATGTGTAAATCTAATGAAATATGTACAGGATCTATATGCAGGAAATAAAACCTGAAAAAAGTCATGGGAGATCTAAATAAGAGATATTTCATGTTCATGGATTGGAAGACTGAATATTGTCAATTTTTCCTAGCTTAATCTGTAGATTCAACTCGCTCCCAAACAAAACCCTAGTAGGCTAGTTTATAGGTATTAACAAATGGATTCTCAAGTTTTTATGGAAAGGCAAAAGACCTAGAATAGCCAACCCAAGAAGCCAGTTGGCATGCTGGAGGACTGACATCACCCAATTTCAAGACTTACAATAAAGCTAACAGAAGTCACGACTGCACAGCATTGGTGAAAGAATGGACATATAGATCGATGTAACAATATACGGGCCAGAAATAGACACACACAAACGTAGTCTACTGATCTTTGAAAAAGGAGGAAGGGCAATTAAATGGAGAAAGAATAATCTTTCCAACAAATGGTACTTCAACAACTTGACATCTGCATACAAAACAAACAACAAAATATCGATATAAACCTCACAGTTTTCGAGACAGATCTTAGACCCAAACATAAAATATAAAACTATAAAATTTCTAGAAGATAACATAGGATGAAATCCAGCATCACCCGTGAAAGAAAAAGTTGATAAGCCAGATTTTATTAATTAAAAATGTTTGCTCTGAGAAAGGTACAGTTAAGAGAATGAAAAGTCACAGACCGGAAGAAAATATTTGCAAAACCCATCTGGTAAATGGAAAGTATCGAAAATATGTAAAGAATTCTTAAAACTCAACAATAAGAAAATAACCAACCCAACTAAAACATGAGGAAAATATCTGAACAGACACCTCACTAAAGAAAATGTACGGATTGCAAATAAGCCTACTTATAGATGTTCATCTTTTTATGACATCACATGTCATGTGGTTTTCAAACCTATACAACTTTATAGCACAAATACTGACCCTTAAAGTATGAAAATTAAAAAAAAAAATCATTTAGGAGGTCAGGGGGTCCCAGGAAGAGGTGCAGACCGTGTGTGAGAATCTAACTCTGCTACAAATGTATGAAATAACTTCACTGAAGTGGAGAAAGAGGAAAAGGCGCTGACCTAAGTAATTCCGGAAACGAGTGGAGCCTCTAAGACTAGAGGCAAAAGGAACTACAAACAAGCACTGTATTCTTGGGTTAAACGTTCTGATACTGCTACACATGTAGGTTGGAACTGAACAATTAAGTAAACAGATGACGGCTATTAGGAGCTAGGTTTCTCACTGTTAGAGGAGGAGTTTTCAAATTAGTAAGGAGAGGAGCCTACAGTGAGTTATGTTAGCAATGGATTAGAGTTTGAGACATCAGTATGTTTAGCTTCATCTAGATACAAATGGTTACAGGTGGAAGTATTTACAGACATGTGTATATACGAAGGCTAGAATATATATACAATGTCTTTGCTCTGTTACACCTTTTAGAGAGCCTAAAAGAAGAAACAACACCCTAGTCAACAACAAGCACACCTTCACCCAGATCTTGGTTTCTAACACCATTCTTCAATAAAAGGAACCAGGGCTCCTGAAGAAATGACTGATTCTAGGACTGGAGCGAGAAAAATACGAGATGAGCTTGGAGTATCTTGTAGTGCCAGAAAGTAAGGAAGTGCTCAAAACAAAAACAAATAAAACCCCCGACCCTGAAGGGGGGTATGTTAAAAGAGCAAAAGAGGCAACTGGAAGAGATCGTAGCGGCCAGAGCTAGAACAATTTGAGCAACAAAGGAAATAGAGTACAACTGGATTATAACCCAAAGTATAAACTGAATACTATAAATCCATACTGTTATAAAAAAAAAGATTGAATACATTAATAAATGGGAAGAAGAGACAAACCTATTTATGTAGATATCTCACCCTCAAGGATGTGGAGCCTAACTCTCACTCCTTACATATGGGCTATAGATAGTGACTTCTTTCCAAAGAGTAATGTACAGAAACGGGGAGGGGAAGAGTAAATTAACAGTGGAGAAAGCTGACAAATACTTACTACCTTGACTTGCTGACCAAGGTCAACATCACTAGTTGGAAATCTAAATAAACTATGGACTTTAGCTAATAATGTAGCAATTTTGGTTCATTAATTATAACCTATATACTATACCAATGAAAGATGTTAATAACAGGGAAACTCTAGGGTACAGAGGAAATCTTTATACTCTCTTATCAAGTTTGCTGTAAATCCCAATCTGTAGGTACTAAGGCATAAAGTCTACTTTTTTTTAAAAAAAGGAAGACATTACGTTTTAAAGCAATGATCTGTGGATTTCTGGAAGCTGTACATGTGATCTACTACTTGGTTTCCACTTGGTTTCCACTTGGTTTCCACTTGGTTTAATTACGTTTTAAAGCAATGATCTGTGGATTTCTGGAAGCTGTACATGTGATCTACTACTTGGTTTCCACTGGCGGTGATCCGCTATGATAGGACATCACCAACATGCAGGGAGGAAGGACTTCAGTGTTTCTGAACTAAAACCATCAGCAGAGTGTATTGGGTTCATCATGGTCTCATTAGTTTGCAAACTGACAGGTCCAAGGTTACATCTGAGCTGCTAATGGAAAACACCGAGGCAGAAGGGGGACTGTATCTCCTCGTCCCAGCTGCTTCGTCCAAAGCACACAGGCAGGTCCACCTTCCTCGAGTAGACTGTTTCCAGTGGGCAGCTGTACTTCTCTTTGTCCCTCAAGCTCAGCTTTAGAACCAAAACATGCTGACTTAACTTGAGTTTGTTTGTCTTTCCTTGGTTCAAAGTCAAAGAAACTCACTGAACTTTCTACACCCACTCACTAAAGAAACCGCCTCTTATCAAGAGCAGAAACACCTTTATCAGGAGTCTAAACAACACCTCTAAATGACAGAACTGTTCAGACAGCTGGGTGGCTCAGTCAGTTGAGCAGCTGACTTTTTTTTTTTTAATGTTTATTTATTTTTCAGAGAGAGAGAGAAGGACAGAATGAGTGAGGGGAGGGGCAAAAGATATGGAGCGGGCTCTGTAGCAATAGCAGAAAGCCCAATGTGGGGCTCAAACTCACAAACCAAAAGATCATGACATGAGCTGAGGCTGGAGACTCAACCGACTGAGCCACCCAGGTGCCCAAAGCAGCGGACTTGATTTTGGCTCAAGCCATGATCTGATTTTGGCTAAAGTCATGATCTCATGATTCGTCCCACATTGGCTCCCTGCAGAGAGCGATTCTTGGGATTCTCTCCTCTCTCTCTGTGCCTCCCTCCACTCGTGCACTCTCTTTCAAAATAAATAAATGGACTGTTAAAAAAAAAAACAACAACAAAAAACTGTTCTACAGAGACTTAAAAAAATAATAACCCACTAACAACTATGAAATGCTTTGTATGTGGAACAGCATATGGCAATAACAAGAGCATATGGCAATAACAAGGGCATTTGTACTGCAAATGACCACAGAGTATTCTGGGTATGGATAGGGTAATGCAGATTATAATGGATTCTCCAGAGGCTGTTTGATGCTGTGAAAATTTTACAAGTTAATGCATAATCTTTAAAGGTCACCTAAATGTAAATATTCAACCAATGCTTGGAATCTCTCTAGAATTTTTTTTTTTCTTTTAAAGAATTCACCTTACATCTTGGGTTATGTGGTATCCTGGATCAGAGAATTCAAAATTTTTGAAATGGATAAAGAAAGAAATGCCACAATGGAGGGATTTTCAATGCTGCACTTTATGGCAATGTTCTTTTTTCTGCTAGCCAACTTTACTAGAATCAGAAAAGTACAATCTAGTAGATAGGAGAGACTTTCCAAAAGCATGGATTGGCATCAGATTCCTGCTACAGAAAAACAGAAGAAATGGTGAATAGGAAAACAACTGGATTTAACAAGTAGCAGGTCACTGATGACCTATAAAATAGCAAACTCAGTTGAGTATTTATTTGTTGAATAAAGGAATGAATGAATGAATAAATAATAAGGAAGAAGGTAGAGATTCAGCAACTGCTCTCGGAAGGTACAACTGTGAAAAAGGGAAGGAGACGAAAGTGAAGAGGCTGTTAGTTCACTAAACAAACACCAAGAATCTACTATGCATCAGCTCCTCTAGGAGGTGCTAGAGATGACAGTCCTTGTGTTCCAGGAACCCACAACTCCTTAGGAAGGCAGCCTTACCTATGTGCACATAGATCTGAGAGAAGTGACCCCCAAGGAGGTTTGTTTTACAGTTTTAAGGGGAATTCAGCAGGTGAACTGAGATGGGGCAGGGTGGTGAATGCATTTCTGGCAGAAGAGGTAGGTATCTTGGGCAAACACAGAGGAAAGAATCATGGCAGTATCTTGTAAAGGGGTAGGGCAGGGGGCGGCCTGAAATAAAGCCAAAAAGGCCCTAATTGTGAAAGCCATCACGATTCAAATAAAATATCTAGGTTTTTCTTTTGCATGCACTGTGAGATAAAGACATGGCAGGGAAACAATGAGCTTGGGGGTGGCAGGATAAACAATGAGGTTGTTAAATGGCCAATACCCACTCTGTTATTTATGAACTCAATGATTTGTTTTATGGATTTGTCTACTCTTTAGGTTTTGTTTTGTCTTCTTCTGTTTCTTTCCTCTGTTTGGTTTTTGGTTATATCTCTGTTTTTAGTACCCTTAAAAAGGCATCCATCTGTAAACTGCTAGCCTACTTCTTAAATGGGACCTGATAGGCTCTGATTAGGATCAGGAAAGATGTTCTCACAGAAGTTTCAGGAAAATCTTTCCAGTAACACTGCAGGGGCAGCCCTGTAACCATACTGGGTGACACTTAATAAACATAAATAAAACATAACAAACATAAAGAAAATCAGTTTATGTGGACATAATCTACTGATGACACAGTGTGCGAAGTGGACTGGCATGCTGGTCACTGAGGAGATACTCTACCAAAAACTGTAAATGTCAAAACTGTGTGGTCATAGACTTCTGGTGCTAGCCAAAATGGAGGAAATGCACGTCTTCGTATTTCTCCCACTACACAGCTAAAATCCCTCAATAGTATATGTAAAGCAAACGTAAGAAGGCTTTGAAGGTAGAGGTAAGAAGACAGACTGGCTAGGGACCTCGGACCCAAGAACAACACAGTGATACATTCCCTGGGTTTCATTTTTGGCTCTTCTATCCTTCTGGGTGAGGAAGCCCAGAAGCCTGGTTGAAGCCTGCAATCCAGAAACACCAGCGGGCATAAACAATAAAAAAAACAATCTTACAGCGCCAAAAAAATCTGCTTTTCTTGGCCAAAGGACCAGGAAAAGAGCAGCCCAGCAAGACACAAAAACTTTTAGATAATAACCAACCTAGGTCACGAGAAAAATGCCTCATTCTCCCCCCAGTCGGTCAGCACCGACTGGGGACCCCAGACTTCTACATTTGCCCAGCCATGGTGAGCCATAACCTCCCTCCTCACTGCTGGGGAGCTGTCAGAGAAGGTGGAGCGGAGGATCCAGCAACCCCAACCCCTCTCTGTGGTCTCAGTGGAGACCCTGCAGGGAGCACTGACCTCCGCCTGTGGCAGCAAGGTGCCTCTCCCCACCCACGCCAGAGTGGGGACAGAGGAAGCTTAGCAGAGAGCCAAGACTTTTGCCACTGCCTAGGGGCAAGGAGGCCATGTCCATTCCATACCATCCCTGGGGAGCAGCGATGAGGTGGTCCTCCTTTCCTAATCAGAATGGTATCAGAGGCTATTGAGGAGAAAGCCTGAACTTATACCCCCAAATCAGCCACAACAAAGCTCCCCTCCCTCAACAGGCCAATGAAGGCTGAGTGGTGAGCCTGAATGTCTCAGTAATAAGGCGACACCCACCCACAATACACCTAGGATGAAAGCGAGTGCGTTCTGCATTTAATGCCTGACCACTCTCCTCTCTCCTTTTATACCCTTTGTTTCAGACCCTCACCATTTTACCTCTGACTGTTGGGACTATTACAGCTGTTTACAAAAAAATTTTTTGTAATGTTTATTTATTTTTGAGAGAGAGAGAGAAAGAGTGTGAGTGGAGGAGGGGCAGAGAGAGAGGGGGAGACACAGAATCTGAAGCAGGCTCCAGGCTCTGTCAGCAGGGCTTGAACTCAGGAACGGCAAGATCATGACCTGAGCCAAAGTCAGACGCTTAATCGACTGAGCCACCCAGGCACCCACTATTATAGCAGTTTTTAACTGAACTGGTTTCTCTTAAAGTCTTGCACTTCATCCCCTGAAATACTGCCAAAGAAATTTTTTTAAACTCAAATCTGATTGTGTCACTTCTATTTAAAACCCTTCAGTGCCTGCCCATGCTGTACACAAAACAGCACAATTAGGATGTCATTCGGTGCCATCAATGCTCTCACCCCTGGTGAATCACCCCCCTTCCATTCCCTTCAATCCTTCTCTTGACCTCCGGCCACACCAAACTATTTATTCTCCCAATGTGCCAGGCCTCTGCACTTCTCCGTGGACATTTTCTTAGGCTGTTTTTTGCTTAAATGTCGTTTCTACCTGGGCTGTTACTGAACATCCGGTCAAACAGCAACTCCTCTGTGAAGCCTTTCCCGATGGTACCATATATTCCCAACTATGCCTCCTTGGGCTCAATTCTACTCTTCCATCTTGCTCTGATAAAACTTTGGGGTATGTGTTTGTTTTGATAGTTACCTCTTTTTCTGTTAGACCATTCTGAAAGGCAGAGACTATTTTTTTTTTTTAACTCATCTTTGTATCCTTTGTACCCAGCATAGTGCCTGACACACCCTGGGTACACAACAAACATGAAATAATGAAGGTCAATCTCAGAATGTCTCCTTATGTTGGCTTGCACCTTGTAGGCTTTGTCTGTTATTGCATTTATCATACTAAAATTTCAGTTGTTTGGTCCCTTCTGAGAACCTCCTGTGCATATGGGCAGGATCATAAAAAGAAACCAGAAGGATGAAAATGGCAGATTATCTGAGAACAAGCAACAGACCAACAGCTGACTTTATCAATGGAATTTAAAAGACAAGAGATTATATTGTGTTGAAAGACAACAAATGTCAACCTAGAATTTTATACCCAGCTAAAATATACATTTCCAGACAAACAAGAGCAGAATTTTCCATCAGCAGATGCCCACTAAAATAAATTTTTAAGAAAGTATTTTTTGGGCAGAAAGAACACAATCCTGTATGGAGAGTCAAAAATGAAGAAAGGAAAAGAGTGCAAAACAGTGTTAAAGATGCAGGTAAATCTAAATGAACAGTGACTACATACAGCAGTAACAATATTCTCCTTACACACATTTATAATTCATGGACAGAACAATAATAGCATGTGAGTTGGGAAGGGAAAAATGGAGGTTAATAAGGTATTCTAAGGTCCTTGCATTGCATTTAGAGGGTAAAAGTATTCTTTAACATTATACTTTGATTAGTCAAGGATCATAAAGTCACTTCGAGTGCAACCACTAAAAAAAAAGAAAACAGTAAATAATTCCAAAGTAACACCTACTGTGTCTGAGAAAATAAAGGAAGTGCAGAGAGAGAGGGAAGTGCAATTTAAAAAGCATCTGGAGAGGTAGACAGCCTGACCATGCAGGGCCCTAGGGTCACATTAAGGACTTTGATTTTCATGCTAAAAGCAATGGGAGGTCACTGAGGCATCTCAATGGAGTTAGAAAGAACTCTGCCACCAGAGTCAGGATTATTTCCAGAGCACTGCCTCTGTAATCAAAATTTTTTTTTTTTAATGTTATTTATTTATTTTGAGAGAGGGAGAGTGCATGCATGCATGAGTGTGTGTGCATCAGTGGGGGAGGGGCAGAGACAGAGAGGGAGGCTGAGGATCCCAAGCTGGCTCCGTGCTGCCAGCACAAAGCCTGACACAGGGCTCAATCCCACAAGCCGTGAGATCATGACTTGAGCCAAAATCAAGAGTCAGATGCTCAACCTACTGAGCCACCCAGGCGACCCTCAAATAATTTTTTTAAAGGCACTATCTTACCTGAAAAGGTTAACAGTGAATGAAAAACTAGAAAATAAAATTAGGTTTTTGGCTTTAATTTTTAAGATTTGCTTTGTAAGTTAATTAGCTTTGTAGCTATCATTAACATTTCAAATACCAGGTGGCCTTTCTTTGTTCCCTGATGTCCCAGAACATATTCTTCTGTCTAAACATCTGACAGACCACAAGTCAGCTACATACAATCTAACTGCAACCAAAGCATGAGAGCCTTTTAACCTCATGGTTAGTGAGACTACAGGATGTGATATTTTAATTGAGCAAATCTCATATTATTAAATGTCATTAACTTGAGAAGCTGTTCAGGAAGTCATTTAGGTTTTTGGGGAGAATATACTAAGTCTTTCATGTTCAAATTGAGCCTGCCTTTACTTGCATAAAAAGAACTTATGTAAGAAAAGGTAGCCCACCCTTAACCTTTATTATCATCTTGGTATTAATCTATCTTTATTGTGATATAATCCACAGACCATAATATTCAGCCTTTAAAGTGTACAATTGAGTGACTTTTGGATTAGTCTCAAAGATGGGCAACCAACACCACACTATAATTCTAGAGTATTTCATCATCCCCCAAAGAAATCCCATACCTATTAGCAGTCACTTCCTAGTCTGCTCTTCTCCCAGCACCTGGCAACCACCAACCTACTTTCCATCTCTATGGATTTATCTAGTCTGGATATTTCACACAATCATACAATATGTGCCCTGTTGTGTCTGGGGTGTTTTTTTTTTTCCCCACCTAGAATAATGTTTTCAGGGTTCATCCATGTCGACTTTTGTTTTGAAGTTTATTTATTTTGAGAGAGAGAAAGTGTGAGTGGGGGAGGGCAGAGAGAGAGGGAGAGAGAGAGAATCCCAAGCAGGCTCCACACTAACAGTACACAGCCTGGTGCAGGTCTGGAACCCATAAGCCGTGAGATCATGACCTGAGCTAAAGTCAGATATTTAACTGGCTGAGCCACTTAGGCGCCCCATGTCCACTTAAAAACAAAAAAGTATTTATTAATGGAGAATTTGAACAGAAAACTAGGCAGAGTAGTATAACAAACCTCTATGTGCTCATCATCTAGCCACGACAACAGTCATCTTATCCACACACCCACGTAATTTCACCTCATGTTATTTTAAATCAAACCCAGATGCCACATTATTTCTGTACAAATACTTCTGTAAGGACACGTTGTGATAGCTACTCCAACAATGGCCTTCTGATTAGCAGATTTTCCTTCTTATTTTAATGGCCTACCTTTACCAAGAGCTGAATTTTTCCTTTGCTGGACATTCTTAAGAAATATGCGAGATCTGGGTACTTATTCTGTCTAGTAAAAGTGCTAAAAGGGAAAAATGGAAACCAAAACTCCAGGAAAATTTCTCCAGAGGCTGAGATTCAAAGTGATATAAAATTTGATAAATACTTCAATATTTCTTCTGCAAGTCATATGGGGGTTGTCCACTATTTCAGCTTTCTCTTGTCATTCTGAGGAAGGATTAGAGGTTATGACAAGGGTGTTTTTTGCTTTTCTTTTTCAGCATGCACCAACTGCAAACCAGGAGGCCCTTCAAGTGCCTAGCTGAGGGCTAAGAACGAAACAAGAGTACGTGAGCCCAATGGACAGACTGGAGGGCCTTCTTAACGTCTATTTCAGGAAAGGTAGCAGACAAGCAGATATCCACTATAATAAAGACAGGAGAAAATAAAGAGAAGAAAGAAGAAGAAAAGAAGGCATAGTTGAGCTATTCTTACCCTTGTGTGAGCTATCAGGAGGCAGTTGGAATGTTCATGTTCACAAGCAATTTCATAGTTGGGGATGAGAGCCACCAACTCGCGGACAAAGTGTACCACCTCCTCGTGCCAGGGCACGTTGGCCATGGTGAGACTGCTTGCTGAACTCTCTCCACAGTAGGTGACACCCTGGGGAAGCAAGACAACAGAGACAATTACGGACCTAATTTAAATGAAATCAACTGAGAGTTTCAGAGCCAGAAAGGCTTCTAGAGGGAATCTACCCCATCCCACCCAATCCAATCCAATTCAATCCAAAAATGAAGAAAGTAACAGTGAATTAGAGATGATAAAATCTGCTTAGGAGCTCCCAGGCGGATGGCCTTCCCACCCTGTGACTGAGGGTGCTTGGGTACTGTGTTCAGTGCTGTCACAATCCATGCTGTCTAGGCACGACAATGTATTTGAACCAACAACGTATCTTTTCATTCAGATTTCTTGGTGCACCGTAAGAGGTTAATGCTCAAGGGATTATAAATCTCATACACTAATAATGGAGGCATGGTTGGCACAAAAATTCACCGAACAGTTTATTCACTGGGAAAATAAGATGAGCCCCCATTTCCCAATACAACTTAGGTTTGATAAAGGTTGATAAGATTCTTCTGCAAAGGGCCAGCTAGGGATCCCTTTGAAAGTATTCTTTAAGGAGATTACTTTCTGTACATGGATATGTATAAACACAGAATTGTGCCAAACAGGAAATACATTTGTGGCTATACATGCATACCTTTCACACACTTACATGCATATACATGCATCTCGCCTCTACAGAAATTTCTGAGTTGTACAAATGCGGTAAGGTAAATTGGCTTCTAACGCTTTAGAACACTACCTGATAGCCCACGCTTAGAGGACCCCAAAGTTTCATAATTAAGTTCTCTATTTGGTTAAGTTACATAATGATAAATTTTCTGATAATAAGGGATATCTGAATTTTGCAGGCTCTTTAAATACTCCAGAATTAAACTTTCTGGACAAGTGTTTTGAATATTCTAGACATGCTGCTACTAAGGAGGGAATAACTAAAATAAAAAGACATGCACTCACACACTCTGTCTCACTCACACAGATGCAGACAGACAGACACACACACACACAAAGACACACACATACAGAGTAGAGGGGATGGGATACCACTGAATGAAAAACCCATGGATGAGCAAACACTCAGGGCTGGGAACTGGCTGAAGACTCAGATGAACTCTGCAAAATGATCTACTCCAGATGACTCTCAAAAAGATCCCCGTTATGCTAAACCGTGACCTTTGCTGAACGTAAACTAGAGGCAACCCAGCTCAGTTGTAACAATCAAGAGCATCATCTCTATCAGCCCAGTGATTTTAGAAAATTCATTAAACCAAGTTTGAGTTTTAGGTGAATAAAAAAAAAAGCAAGTACTACAACAGTTCTGAAAATCTTTAGGAATGGCTGAAAAATTGTGCTAAACTTACCGGAATGTATACCAAACATGAAAACAATTTATTGATAGGTCAAATTAGTCATAAAAATGAACTTTACTTCAACTTAAGTACTTTTTATGATACTGTGAATTATATGAAAAAGCATGTACATAGTAGCTAATTCAAAGGAACTTATTTTTCATATTAAAAAAAAATTTTTTAATTTTTGTTTATTTTTGAGAGAGAGTACGAGCGGGAGAGGGACGGGGAGAGAGAGAGAGAGAGAGAGAGAGAGAGAGAGAGAGAAGGATATGCAGAATCGGAAGCAGGATCCAGGCTCTGAGCTGCCAGCAGAGAGCCCGACGTGGGGCTCGAACCCATGAACCGTGAGATCATGACCTGAGCTGAAGTTGGACGCTTATCCAGCTGAGACACCCAGGTGCCCCTATTTTTTAGATAAGATCTTACATCTATGACAATAGCTCTGGAAAATATTTTATTATTTCTTATTCACCAATAATAAATCATGAACCATCAAGGACAGATTTGGTTTGGGAAGGAAATGAGAGAATGAGCACCACGGTTCATTACTAGGTCTTCACATAATACTTTCCCCTACACTCACATGATGCTTCATAGTTAACCAAGTTCTTCACATAAAAGTTCCCATTTTAGCCAGGCAAAATCCTCTGGGGTAGGCAGTACGGGCAACTTTCTGAGCCTCTGTGACATGAATGGGCTCTGTGAATTAGTCTGTGGAGTCACCTTTGGGAACCCCTGAGCCCTCCCTCAGTTGGGCTCCTGATGTCCCCCTCCTCTGGTGCTCCCCGCTCTGCTCTGGCTACTTCATTCTGCACTCCGGTCTAATGGCTGACTTGCCCTGACTTTATTCCTGATCACACTTTACCTAAACTATCTAAAAGTGCTTCCTTTTCTATGACATCACAGTTGTCTGCCACCTTCTCATCCCGCCACCGTCCTGCCCCCACCCCATCTATCACCAGCACCAAGTTTTGCCGTCACAACTTTGAAAAAAGAATGAACTCAAGAAAACAGATGGGTACCGTGTGGCAACTGAAAAACACTCACTTTGTAATCTCCAGGTTGAAGAGTGGCAAGCAGACCCAAAGAAAGTTCCTCAAGAACAAAACCACTTATGCACCCCTGGATTTGTAGTGAAAAGCATAACCGATGCCATTACATTGGTGTCTTTTGGATGGATCACTCTGCTGTAGGACATAGAAGCCATAAGGTCCTATATTGGGTGCGTGGACACTTTACCTGGGGATTCAAGGTCTGTGGGAAGAGTAGTATTTTGGCAGTTTGATTGATATTCTAATTAAACTGAACGTCCAAAGACTCCTATTGTTTTTGTTTCCTATAGCCTAATGAGAAATGTTGTTGTCTTCATGACTTTTACTTTTTGCACAATATACCCAAAACGTGTCACTCCATCCTAAAAATGCTTCAACAACTCTTCCCAGACACACACACACAGGAAAACAAAAAACAGCCCAACCTTCTCAGCATGGCACATGAGGCCTTCTTTTTTTTTTTAAGTTTATTTATGTATTTATTTTCAGAGAGAGACAGAGAGAGAGAAGAAGAGAGAGAATCCCAAGCAGGTTCTGCACTGTCAGCACGGAGCCCAACGCAGGGCTAGAGTCCACAAAACGGTGAGATCATGACTTGAGCCAAAACCAAGAGTTGGATGCTCAACTGACTGAGCCACTCACGAGGCTTTCTTCAGTGGACTGCCCTCCTCAGCATCCAGTCTTTACTTGGCTAAATTTCCCACCATCTCTTTAATCTCTGTTCAGGAACCCCTACCCAACCTGATCCCAAGCTCATCATATCTGGTACATAGCTTGTACCAACTGGTATAATTACATGTGTGAATTCTAAGCTTGTACAGGCAGGGGCTGTGCTCTGTTCTTCTCTGTACCCCCAACCAATCTATGCTGAATGACCTAAAGATCAAGTCACATATTTTATATGACATTAAACTCCAGAACTCTTTTCTGATATAATATAAAATTTCATTCACATTAATGTGGATTTTTCTACTCTTTTCTCCCCTCTACTCTTTAATGCTTGATGACAAAGCAACTGAGGAATACCAGTCAGGGACTGCTACATGAATAACCGCTAATATTTCTTATCTTTGTGTAGAGAAAGACAGTGAGGTCAGGCTAAGGCATTTGTTTTGCAAAAGGCACGCTACAAGGATTGAGCTCTGTAGACAGCTACAGTGCCAACAGCATAAAAGAGGTTTAAATCATCTGACAACAAATAATTACTAAGCACTTACTATTATTCTCAAGGTGCAATGCAAGGCAGGGAATATAAAGACAGTATTTCATTTACAAATGGATTGTACTATGAAAGTTTTTCAATAAGGCAGATGTTTAGAACATGATACACATTTTCACAAACAAGCAAGCAAATAATGATCACTAAGTTTCTAGGGCTAGCAAATAAAGGCCTATTTAAGCCTAATGAAACTAAAATATATGTTCATTTACAGGGAATCAAACAGAAAAATAGTTTATGAGACTAGCAATGAAAGAAAAGCGGGAACCAATAAAATAAAGAAATAGCTTCTATTGATTTAGTTTAAATAAATGTGCTTAATGAGAAGTGATCTAAACATTTACCGAATCCAGGCATACATTATCCCACTGAATTCTCAAAACAAACCTATTAAAATGATCCTGTTATTCTAATTCTAATATGGAGGAAATTTAGATGCAGAGAAGATCTACATCAGTACTTTTTTGGAATGTATCAAAACTGTGCTCTTCCCCATTCCCCATGAGGCTCCAGAGTGCAGACTAGGAGAGACCCCTGTGCGTGCACACTCGCACACGCCTGGAAGACACAAGACATGAACAGTACTCGTTTGCTTCTGCAGGGAACCCAGGCATGTCACTAGCCTAGGGTCAATTTGTATTATCAATTTCCTAGCTTCAAGGCATTTACGTATGTGACCATGAGGTACTATTCAAATTTTAATGCCAGGCCCTGGGAGACCACCCCCCCTTTTTTTTAAATCAAGAGCATAGGTGAAAGACAAGCTTCCAAGGGCCATTCTATGTCAGTGGGTAAATTCTGTCCTAATTTGTGCTTTCATTGAAGGCAAAAGGGCCTCGTGTTCCATCCTTTAAACCCAAGTCCCATCTCTATCAGAGCTACAAAGTACCACCAGGGTGGTCTCTCTTTTTTGAGTCCCAAAGGAACTCCCTTACAGACCTGACAGATGGCCATGCTGTCAAAAGTATGTTTATTATAACACAGTTACTTCTAAGTGTTTGTTTTTAGAGGAAGCTGAGGTTACTTAGCCTACCATATCGCTAGTTCTCATCAAATGTTTTTCAGAGAGGGTTTTTCCTATTATTATTTTATTAAATGTTATTATTTTAAGTAATCTCTAACCCCAGTGTGGGGCTCAAACTCATGACCTGGAGATCAAGAGTTACCAACTGAGCCAGCCACATGTCCTTGTTACCATTACTTTTAAAACTCCTCCAATGTAGAAAATTTTTAACTTTTTTTAATTTTAGAGACAGCGAGAGTGAGAGAGAAAGAACAGGCAAGTGCTCCCTTGGGCAGCACATATACTAAAATTAGAACATGCGTGGGCACTTGGTGTGGGGGGAGGGGTGAAGGGAGGAAGAGCGAGAACGAAACCCAAGCAGGCTCCACTCGGCGTGGAGCTGGACGCGGGGCTGGATCCTACAATTCTGGGATCATCAAGAGTCAGACACTCAACCGACTGAGCCACCTAAGCGCCCCCCACCCCCACAAAATTTAAATTTAATTAATTAGACAACAACAACAAAAATGCCTTTTCAGACTTAAATAGTTTAACTCTACTGAACAGGAAAGAATGCCTTCTCCTTTACTGATTTCATTTCAATCAGTGGGATTACAAACATGATGCCCGCTCACTGTAATAATTCGCAGGGCATGGAAACATGGAAAATAGAATTACTAAGCCTTTCCCTGCCCTTCTTCCAAATTACAACACTGTGAACAGTCTGATATAATCCTTCCGTACTTTTCTTATATAAATATATCCAAACATATACTGCTAAAAAATATAATCAGGGGCACCTGGGTGGCTTAGCTGGTTAAGCATCTAGCTCTTGATATCAGCTCAGGTCATGATCTCATGGTTTGTGAGTGCGAGCCCTGAGTCAGGGCTCACAGCACAGGGCCTGCTTAAGATTCTCTCTCCCTCTTTCCCTGCCCCTTCCCCCACTCATCTCTCTCTCAAAATAAAGAAGTAAACTTTTAAAACATATATAATCAAATAATAAACATTATTCTATAACTTGTTCTGTTTCTGAAGTATACTATATTCTGCAAACATCCCTTTTCTACTTCAGTTTAAAAGGAAGATACTTCAGGGGCGCCTGGATGGCTCAGTCGGTTGAGCGACCGACTTCGGCTCAGGTCATGATCTCACGGTCCGTGAGTTCGAGCCCCGCGTTGGGCTCTGTGCTGACAGCTCAGAGCCTGGAGCCTGCTTCTGATTCTGTGTCTCCCTCTCTCTCTGCCCCTCCCCCACTCATGCTCTGTCTATCAGAAATAAATAAACATTAAAAAAAATTTTTTTTAAAGAAAGATACTTCATTACCCTGCAGGACAAATGAGAGCTGAATTTAACAAAGCAATGAGATCCAGTCCTCAATGGCACAGGTACACTTAACAGAGGCCATTTCTATCTCAAACATTCTATAAGAAACAAGTTGATCATCCCGCGTCAGGCTCTGGGCTGATGGCTCGGAGCCTGGAGCCTGTTTCCGATTCTGTGTCTCCCTCTCTCTCTGCCCCTCCCCCGTTCATGCTCTGTCTCTCTCTGTCCAAAAATAAATAAAAAACGTTGAAAAAAAAAAATTAAAAAAAAAAAAAAAAAAAAAGGGGCGCCTGGGTGGCGCAGTCGGTTAAGCGTCCGACTTCAGCCAGGTCACGATCTCGCAGTCCGTGAGTTCGAGCCCCGCGTCAGGCTCTGGGCTGATGGCTCGGAGCCTGGAGCCTGTTTCAGATTCTGTGTCTCCCTCTCTCTCTGCCCCTCCCCCGTTCATGCTCTGTCTCTCTCTGTCCAAAAATAAATAAAAAACGTTGAAAAAAAAAATTTAAAAAAAAAAAAGAAACAAGCTGATCATCACCATGCTTTCCCTTGGTACGACTGTTACCTGTTACATTATATTTTATCATTCATGTAAGATAGTTAAAATTGTGATTATATTACATATTTCTTCAAGAAACTTTTAAATGAAATCTCTCCAAGTGGCTCATTTTACTTCTGTAGACTTGGCCTTGTTCAATAAGACCATCCATTTCCCAAACAGCACGTCCATATCAAATTTTCTATCTCTGGTGCTTTGATGAGGCCTAGCACATAGAAAGAGCTGAAAGATATCTGTTGAATGCAGGGGTAAAACAGTAAAATGGAAATCTCATGTGAAAGAAACCATGTCATTATAACATCTCAGGTATAGACAGAGGGTATTACGTTAATAGTCTGTCAAACTAAAAAAATACCCATCGGAGGATTATACTGTTTACAAAGTAGCTATCTTTCTTTTAAAAATAATACCGGGTGATTCTTTTCAGATTGTAAAATATGTCATACATTATAGAAAACATGACTGCAAAGAAGGAAAGGAGGAAGGGAGGGACGGAGGGAGGCAGAAAAAAGGTGACCGTATGATCCAGAAACTTGCTTTATAATGGAAGTTTTACTGCAACATCACTGGAGACAGCATTCTTTAATAGCTAAATCATAAATTAAAACACCATTAATCCCTGACATTGGCAAGGTTTGCTTAAGCCAACAAATATACTGCAGATGTAGTTTGCATCTCTGCATCATTAGAGTTCTTGCCAAGAGTAGCCTTTTAAAATTAAGAGCAATTTCAAAAGAAAAGAGTGTCTTTGACCTGACCAGGGATAAAATGCTGAACACTCAGACAGCAATATTTTATCTCTTCCCACCTCCCTGCTGCTCTAGGCTATAGTACCACAGAAAGCTGAACAGACAGCTGTAAAAATGAACTATCCTCTGAAATGACAGAGTGAAATGACATACACTGAAGAGTCGGGTTTTCAGAGACAGGGTGGAATTTTCTGGTCACGTTTTCTCATTCTGTGGACTCTTAGCTGTCCAGAAAAGCCATTTGCCTTGTAACAGTCCACAGTTTTAACTACCATGGCACGCTGATGCCTTCCAAATGATTACTGCCAGCCCTGTCTTATCCCCAGAACTCCAGGCTTATATAACCTCTGGCCTATTTGAACCTATATGTGGATATTTAAAAGGTCTCTCAAATGATTAAGGCCAACAAAGAACTCGTGAAATTACTCCCCAAACTTGCCTGCCTCCTCCGCTGGTCTTTCCCACTTCAGTAAACTGTTCCACATCCGCACGATTGCTTAAGCCAAAATCCAGGTGTTGTTCTTGATTTCGTTTGTTCTTTCACTCCCTGTGTCTCGTCTGGCAACACACTGTATTGGTTCCACTTCCACGATTTATCCCAAATGTACTCACTCCTCTCCAGTCATACTGCCAATGACCTTCCCCCAAGCCATAACGTCTCATTTTATAACCACTCTCGCTCTGAGCTCTGTAATCCGCCCATGACAGCAGCAGGGTGATCTTTTAAAATCATAAACCAGACTATTCAAGAAGCTGACCATCGAACTTAGTATAAAATCCAGTTCTTTTCTTGCTTGAAAGTTCTAACAACATTTGGCCCCATCCCACCTCTGTGATTCATCTTGTGTCTCTGCCAACTCCAACTGCCCTCCTGATCTCACACGGGAACCCCCGACTTAAATACTTACTTGTTTGCCATCTGCCCAAAATGCTCTGATCCCCTGGTGACTGCACTGCTTCTTACTATTTAGGAATCAGTTGTAAAAGAGTCATCTCCTCCATTAGATTTCATAGGCGGAAGAAAAGACTTCTGCCTATGAAATCTAAAACAGCCAATCACAATGTCTACCAAAACAATGATCTGCCCTTTGGCACATCAATCCACTTATAGGAATCCATCATCCCAAAGAAATACCGCCAACAAACGGGCCAGGGACAACCAGGCACCACCACCTCCTACTGTAAGTATACGATACCACCAACTAAATAATCTTAAAATGCAAACACACACACACGCACACACATCTGATCAATCTTCTCTTGATCTAACTACCAATCTACAGGAAATACAGGGGGCAAAGGAACAAGCAATCAGCAAAATCTAAAATATAGACAGAGGGAACTAGCCAGGATAAATGACACATTTTCTTCAACAAACTTACTGGTGTGGGGCAGGGGGAGCAGAGTAGAGAGAGAACACATGAAAGAGGAACTAACAGATTAAAAGAAATTTAAAAAAGAAAGAATCCAATTACAGTTAATGATCCTTATTTGGATCTAGATTCACAAATACTATTTTAATAAGAAATAGTTGGTCAAGTCTGAAACCTTCTATTTCTAATACTTAAGAGACTATTGTTAAAACTGTTCAATTATGAGAACAGTATTCTGAATAAGTGTATACAGTGAGTGTATATCTTTTAGAGACATATACAGTTATAGATGAGCCATATAACGTAGGGTTTGCTTCAAAATAATAGGATAAGGCAGAGAAAATGGGTAGAGGTAGAACTGAAACAAGACTGGTCATGAGTTGGTAATTTTTGAAGCTGGGTGAACAGATGGAAGTCATGAGACCAACCTCTCTACTTCTATATATGTTTGAAATTCTCCATAATAAAAGTTTATTTTACTTTTTTATTTTTATTTTATTTTTATTTTTTTACTTTTTTTAATTAAAAAAAATTTTTTATGTTTATTTTTGAGAGAGTGTGAGTGGGGAGGGGCAGAGAGAGAGGGAGACACGGAATCCAAAACAGGCTCCAGTCTCTGAGCTGTCAGCACAGAGTCCGACGCGGGGCTTGAACCCAAGAACCATGAGATCATGACCTGAGCCCAAGTCGGACATTTAACCAACTGAGCCACCTAGTCAACCCTAAAAGTCTATTTTAAAGCCAACCAATTCCTCACTGTAACACTATTTTATTTCTCAGCATACTAATGTTACTATGTAGTTTTTAATTATTTATTTTGCACTGACTGCCTCCCTCTCAATAAATATAAGCTTTATAAGAGCAAAAGCTCCGTCTTTACTGTTATTATCCCCGTTGCCTAGAATGGTGCCACGTTCTTGATTAATATTTCTGAATGAATAAATAACACATCTGGGACCTCCTATAGAGTTTTATAAGGTACTAACTTCACCACAACAAAGCACCATAGGAAGTGGGATGACATTGGCCAGCAGGAGCTCACCTTCACTTCGATGAAGTCAGGATTCCCCAGGGTCACCAGCTCGGCATAGGCCTGGAGTTCGTCTACATTCCACGCTTTCACTAGAGTCAGCCTGTACACAGTACGCTGTTGCTGAAACAAAGGAAAAGCCAACTTCGTTTTTATCTTGGTGGAAGTCACACCTAGGAAGGCTTTCAAATTTCTTCAATCCCCTAGAGACCCAGGTAATGTGAAATTCAGCCAGAACTTTTAAAAAAAATTTTTAAAAAATGTTTTATTTATTTGTAAGACAGAGAGACAGAGCACAAGCAGGGTAGGGGCAGAGAGAGAGAGAGATACACACACAGAGTCCGAAGCAGGCTCCAGGCCCTGAACTGTCAGCACAGAGCCTGACATGGGACTCAAACTCACGAACTGTGAGATCATGACCTGAGCCGAAGTCGGACGCTTAGCCAACTGAGCCACCCAGGCGCCCCCAGCCAGAACTTCTATAAGCCAAAGTTATATTTTGTAGAAAGATGAAAAAAAAAATGAAAACAATATAATAAGATTCCCATAAGCCTTTTAAGGGCACAGATATTGGCATGTATCTTTTCTCACTCACAATCTCTACCACTTAGGCACCCAAATGTTTCTTGAAAACGACACACTGAATTAGATTTAGTAAGGAATAGTAAATTGGCCAAATAGTTTAAGACTGTTGAAAATTAATTCAAATAACCTTCAGGCTCTCAGGTACCAATCACTCAAGTGTTTATGACAAGAATTTCTAATTACTCTTCCCTTCTTTCCTGCTTTCTTAACATTTTAATGATCTCCTGTTGGCAGAAAAGACACATTTATGAACTGTCAGTATTGTCACCTGTTTACCACTTAACCAAAAGAGGTAGTGGTTTTCTGAAAAGCAATTAGACAACAGACATCAAAGGCTTTAACAAGTTTATGCCCTTTGACTTTGTAGCTCTCTCCCTTCCAGGACCCGAGACAATTTTTCAAACATTCAAAGCGTTATTGAAACATCTCAGGACAGTATGAAAAAGAGGTTAAAATCTTTTTTTTTTTAATTTTTTTTAACATTTATTTATTTTTGAGACAGAGAGAGACAGAGCATGAACAGGGGAGGAACAGAGAGAGAGGGAGACACAGAATCTGAAACAGGCTCCAGGCTCTGAGCCGTCAGCACAGAGCCCGACGCGGGGCTCGAACTCACGGACCACGAGATCATGACCTGAGCCGAAGCCCGCCGCTTAACCGACCGAGCCACCCAGGCGCCCCAAAAGGGGTTAAAATCTAAAGCAAGACTGGGGAGCGGCACCTAGGACTTGCCTATAACCAGTAGTATATGGCGGAGGTGGTGTCTATGTGCATACGCACGCAGGGCCACACCCATCTGGAGCAAGTTCCGGGATAATATCCATGCTGCTACCACGCACAGCATGTTTTAAGTAGTGAGGCTCTAAATACTTGAGAGAAAAAGTGAGGCGAGAGAGGAACAAAATGATACCAACCTCTCTCTACTTTTGCCTATGTTTGAAGATTTCCATAATTAGTGAAAGAGAAGAAACACTCGAGATCTTCGATGAACAAAATGAAAAGATCTCCGCTGAACAGTATTTGGCAGCCATACCAGAAAATGTACTCAAAAATTACTTTAAAACACAGTATATAATGCACGAAAAGACAGAGATCTTCCAGATTCCCTTTACATATAAAGCCAGAATTCACTTAACAAAAACGGGTAGAGAACAGCAGACCAATCTCACTTGTACTTATAGATACAAAAATCTTATAGAAACTTTAGCAAATACAATTCAGCAGTATGTTGAAAATTCTAGGAATGCAAAGATGATTCCATATGTGGTTACATATTAATATAATTCATCACAGAGTTCAACACAGAAAAGTACACGCGATCATCTTCACAGACACACAAAGGT
The DNA here is from genome assembly GCF_024362965.1 of Panthera pardus. Taxonomy (NCBI): domain Eukaryota; kingdom Metazoa; phylum Chordata; class Mammalia; order Carnivora; family Felidae; genus Panthera; species Panthera pardus. The sequence continues at coordinate 1,245,470 of NW_026526969.1, read as the reverse complement.
ATTTGGTATAATTTAAAAGCCATCCTTAATTTGAAAACAAAACAGAGTAATCAAATCAAAAACCATTTGGCAAACTACACAATTAAAAAACACAACCTTAAGATAAAATGGTCAATGTCATTCTCAGTGGCTTATGAAAAATACAGGCATTCCCATTTGGTCAGACTAACAGAAGAATGTCCACTCTGTTATTTTTATGAACACTTCCCTGAAAGTGAAAATCCAAGCAATAAGGCAAGGGAGCAAGAATTGCTGGACACTACACAAAAAAATAATTACTTGCAAATGATGTAACTGGCTTCTTGGAAACCTAAGAAAATCAACTAAGAAGTTGTATTAAGGAAAAGTATAAAAATGAACTGCCTTCTTAGCATGGATCAGTGGAGTGAATATGGGCGCTGGGGCCCGACCAAAGCCCAGACCACACACTTAGCTATTTTCGTCTCCCTGTTCTCAGTTTCTACCCTGTGAAAAATGGGGGTCCTACACAGGATTAAAAGCTTCAATCCGTGTAGAACTTAGAACCCCAAGAAGTATTAGCTACTATATGCCAACAGCAACCAATTATGAAATACAAGGCAAGGAAAATTCCACTTAAACAACTATAAAATACATCTATAAAATATCTAGTGATTAGTTTATGATATAACATGGACACTGAAGAAAATAAACTTTTCTGAAAGACCTAAAACAAAAACTCACTACATGGACAGCCATGACAGATTTATAATATAATGTTAACTCCAATGGGAGTTTATAATTCCTTTGCACAAATAAACTGGCAATGATACCAACAACAACAAGAAAAGGAGTTAGCAGTTACTCAGCACTGACTACATGCCAGCTGTTATTGTAAGTGCTTAACATTGGAGCGAAGAGTCCAGTATCTGTCTACTCTTTACAACAAATCCTACAAAATAGGTTTGATTATTATCTTCACATCGCAGTTGTGAAATTGAGGCCTTGAGCTGTTAGATAAATGTCCCAAAGTCACACAGCTGGAAAGCGGCAAAGCTGGCATGTGAACCCAAGGGGCATGGCCCTCTCTGCTTTGCTAAACCTTTTAAAATCGTGAAACAAAACATACAAAGAGAAACGTATATAAGACACATCTGTATAGCAAAAGGGGTTAACACAAAGAAAATACCCATCACCCAGTCGCTATCCGCTCCCTCTGTCCCAAAGATACCTAATACCATTATTCTTTTGTGTCTTGCTTCTGTCATCCAACATTTTCAGAAAATCCATCCGTGTTGCTGCATGTTGACATTTGCTCATTTTCCTTGTTAGCCAGTACTCCATCATTTGAATATACAACAATTCATTCGACCATTCCCCCAACGACAGACATCTGGATCATCTCCACTTTTTAGCTGTTCTAAAACAATGCTGTTGTATTTTTATCACACTAGGGTTTAATTTTGCCTGTTTCAGGAAACTGTATAAAATGCTATTATGGCTTATACTCAATTAGGTCTGGCTTCTTTCACTGAATTTGATGTTTGTGAGATCAAACATACTGCTGTATATCTATTATGTGAATATACCACTAGTGGAAGTGTTGGTTATTTTCCAGTTTGGGTCCTACCAAAATAGTGTCTGTTGCCCTCCGTGTTATTATACTTCACTCTTGAGATGCACAAGAGCATGGATTTTTCTTGGATGCACCTACGTGTGGAAACGCTGGGTCACAGGAGGTGTATTCATGCAGTGTCAGCATATACCGTCAAACTGGTTTCCAAAGTGATTTTACAATACTTTCACCTGCAGTGTCTCAGGGTTCCAGCTGTTTCTCTTCCCTAACCACACTTGGAGTTTTCAGTCTTTAAATTTTGCCACTCTTGCGTTGTCTATTTTGTATTTGCCTGACTACTAAAGAAGTTGATTATGTTTCTGGCCATTTGGATGCCGGCTATTGGGAAGTACTTGTTCAAGTGTTTTAAATATTTCTGTATTGGGCTGTTTTCTTCCTACTGACTGTTTTTTGTTTTGTTTTGTTTTTTTCAAATGCTTTATATATCCTGGCTATAAGAGAGCTGTTATAAAGGCCTTGGAAACATTTCCATTCACTTTATGGCTTTCCTTTTCACTTTCTTCATATCTTTTGATTAGCAGAAATAGCTAATTTTCATACCTTTTTATCTATAGCATACTTGTATCAAATTGCTACAAAGAGAAACATTATGGGGTTACTGGAAAAGGAATGTTAGTGGATTTCATTAGTTCATTTCAAATTATCAACTTTGCATTCTGGGTTTTGCTGTGACTATGGGGAGCTTGTTCAATGGAATCATTTCAGAGATTTTATTTAAAGTCTGTTTAAAATTAAGCAGTTCCTAAGGTCTACAGAAGAACAAAAGGGTGGTACACTCTAATTAGATTAGATTAAAACAAAAACTGGGTGCAGATGTTTCTTGAAAGGTGAAGGCTGGAATTTCCTCTGCAAAGGAAATACTTAACATTGCTATTTTATCTTCTGTTAAAAAAGAAAAAAAAGTTGGAGCGTCAACTGGACTGTATTCATTTAATTTGAATTAAACTTATTTTTTTCAGTTTGGAGATTTAGTAATTTTAATTTGCATAGGTTCTGGAATGGTTATTAGTGCAGAATTTTCTGAATGTGGCATGTTATCTCGTAGGGACAGTTATATAAAAATAGGATGAAGGTATTGACTTCAGACAAACAGTTTACGTACTTGCTGTTCAATGTACAGTGTTATTCGTAAAATGTCACAGTGTGACTTGTCAAAAATGTCGAGAAGTTGCCATCTTATAATTTCATATATTTTCTGTTTGAGAGTCTAAGATCCCCCCAACCTGCCCCAGTGGTCTGCACACAGTAACAGAATTTTGAAAGTAATATCACATCAAATGTGGTTGGTCCCTAGCAAGAGACCTAGATGTTCACCTCGAAATTTTCGATCAGATCTTTGCGACAGACTTTAAATTTGGGTTTTAACTTGTGTTGTTTCTTAGAGGGAAGTAATAGACGAACTGAAAATACATGGGCTGAAAACTAAGGTCAAAATACCTAAGGTAAATGTTAAATGCTTATCAAGGGGAACCGAGGCAGAAAAAGATTTTAAGTGCAAAGTAGAAAAGGCCCGAGTAGTCAGGAAGGCCAGGAGAAAGGAGGAAAAAGAACCACAGAGTAACAATTAAGCTATGGCTCCTGGCTCTGGAATCGGTTGTGTGCGTTCAGGCATGCACCCTCTGCCTCTGTAAAATGGGGAGAGTACCAGTATCATTATCTTGTAGTATGGTTGTAAAGTTAAAAGAACTAAAACACCGGTCTTAGAACATGGCCTGGCACAAAGAAAGGTATGAATAAACTTCGGCTACCATCACCACCACCACCAGCAGCTCCACAGATTCATCACAGGTATCAACCAATAGTCACCGGGTCCCTCTCTACGCTGGGCCTAATTCTAGGTGCTAGAGATACAGCAGCGAACAAAGCCAAGTGCCAACTGTTGTGTCATTTACATTCTAGTCTGACAAATAAACAAAATCAGAGTCAGAAAAAAATTAGTGACCATAGCAATGCCAAAAGAGGAGAGGAGCTGGGAAACCGGCAGAGGTTACGACTCCACCACTGATGCCTTTTGCACCGTCTTCTCAATTTATAAAAACCAAACTGAATACTGACCGAATTGTATGTTTGTCAAAAACTAATTCTGAATGGCTTAAAGCCAAAAAACAACTTAAAATTGAAACAGTCCCTCACTGGGGTGCCTGGGTGGCTCAGTTGGTTAAGCAACCGACTCTTGATTTTGGCTCAGGTCATGATCTTGCAGTTCATGAGACTGAGCCCCATGTCGGGCTCTGCACTGAAGCCTGCTTGGGATTCTTTCTCTCTGCCCCGCTCATGCCCTCTCTCTCTCTTTCCCTCTCTCAAAAATTAAACTTTTAAACACACACACACACACACACACACACACACACAATCCCTCACTGATGACCATTGTTTCTAAAAGCAAAGAACATTTAATGCCTCTACTAGAAGTTGGGCAACCTATCAAACTCCTTAGAAACCATGCCTGCTGTTGAAATGGTTTTAAACTAAGCTTTATACTATCTGTGGAAGACAAAACAAAATGTGTCAACTTGATAAGTCAAATAAAGAATGAAAAGGTAAATTCAAAGATATAATTCATGATGCAACCAAATGAAACATTCTTTATGCTCAAAGATAAGCAGGAAAACTGTTATTATAGAATTACTCTCTAAATAAAGTAACCAACCAATTTCAAGCTTAATGAACAACTGAAAATTCCAATAAAGGAAAGAGGGCAAAACAAGATAATAAGCCTCAGTGAAGAAAATCTGATCCAGTGGGAAAAGAAATCATTTAAAGGAAACACATCAAGTCATTAATAATGCTTATTTCCCAACAAGGAAGAGAAAGATTGTAGGCTTATTATTTACATTTCTTTTTAAAGGCCCATAAAACACTACAATGTACTAACATACACATTACAAAAGTCTCAAGAGAGAAAAGAAAAAATGGCAAAAAGAATGTTTGAAAAAAGAATGGCCAAAAACTTCAAAAATTTGGTGAAAAACATAAATCTACACATCCAAGAAGCTCTACAAACTCCAAAAATGATAAACTCAAAGAGTCTCATAATGAGACATATTATAATCAAACTGTCAAAAGACAAAGAAAGAGGGGTGCCTGGGTGGTTTAGTTGGTTAAATGTCCGGCTCATGATTTCAGCTCAGGTCATGATCTCACAGTTCATGGGTTTGAACCCCGCATCAGTCTCCACACTGACAGTGCAGAGCCTGCTTGGGACTCTCTCTCTCCCTTTCTCCCTGCCCTTCCCCTATGTGCTTTCTCTCCTTTCTTTCTCTCTCTCTCTCTCTCTCTCTCTCTCTCTCTCAAAATAAATAAATAAATAAATAAATCTTTAAAAAAAATAAATAAAAAGACAAAAAAAAATAATAGCTATAAACACCTGCATTAAAAAAAAAAAAAAAGATCTCAAAATTCACAACTCAAGTATCTGGTCCAGAAGAGTAAATTAAACTGAAAGTAAAGAGTAAGAAAGAAATAATAAAGATGAGAACAGAACAGAAGTAAAAGAAATAGAGAAGAGAGAAACAATGGAGAAGAAAAAAAACCCGAAGTTGGTTCTATGAAAATGTCAATGCAATTGACAAACCTGAAACTAGACTAAAAAAAAAAAAGACAGAAAAGACACAGCTAAAATCAGAACTGAAAGCGGAGACAATACTGCCAACCTTGCAAAAACAAAAAGGTTATAAAAGAATACTGTGAACAACTATGTCAATGAATTAAATATAACCTAAATTAAATGGACAAATTCTGGGGCACCTGGGTGGCTCAGTCGGTTAAGTGTCTGACTCTTGGTTTCGGCTAAGGTCATGATCTCACAGTTTGTGGGTTTGAGCCCCACATTGGGCTCTGCACTGATAGTGCGGAACCTGCTTAGGATTCTCTCTCTCTCTCCCTCTCTGTTCCTCCCACTTGTGTTCTCTGTCTCAAAATAAATAAATAAACTTTAAAAAAAAATGGACAAATTCTTAGAAACACACAAATTACCAAAAATGACTCAAAGAGAAATGGAAAATCTGAACAGATCTGCAACAAGTAAAGAGATTAAATCAGTAATGAAGAAACTCCCACACAAAGTCCAGAAACAATGGCTGCACTGGTGAATTCTGCCAAACATTTCAAGGGTAATATTCTTAAACTCCTCCCATTAACAGAAGAAAAATGAACACTTCTGAACTCCTTCTCTGATGTCAGCATTACCTTTGAACCAAACCAAAGATAGCACAAGAAAATACCCAGTGTCCCTTATGAATATAAATGCAGAAATCCTCAACAAAATACTATCAAATTGGATCCAATAGCATATTAAAGTATTATGTACCGTGAATAAGTAGGATTTATGCCAGGAATGAAAAAGATAACGTGCTTCATGAATCCATTTATACGAAATATCCAGAACAGGTAGATCCTCAGAAATAGAAAGCAGATTAGTGGTTGTCAGCAACTGGGTAGGGAGGATGGGGAGTAACTACTTAATAGATACAAGACTTTATTTGGAAAGATGAAAATGTATAGGAACTACGTAGAGGTGGTAACTGAATAACGCCATGAACGTACTAAATGCCGGTGAATTCTTCATTTAAAATGGTTAACTTTATGTTATTTGAATTTCACCTCAATAAAAAATAAAAAATCCCTGTCAAAACTCCAGCTGCCCATTTTTCGGGGGTGGGGGAGTTGATTTTCAAGATGCATATAGAAATGCATATGGGCCCAAACAGCCAAAATAACTTTGAAGAAGACAAATTTGGAGGACTCACACTTCCTGATTTCAAGACTTACTCAAAGCTATACTAATCAAGACTGTGTGACACTGACATAAGAACAGACATACAGAACCATGGAACAGAATGGAGTCCAGAAGTGAACCTACACATATATAGACAACTGATCTGACAAGCAGGTCAAGTCCATTCAATGGAGGAAAAATAGTCTCTTCAACAAACAGTCCTGAGACAACTAGATATTCACGTGCAAATGCATGAAGTGGAAGCCTACTTCATATTCTATATGAAGATTAAGTGAAAAGATCCATATGTAAGAGCTAAGACAATGAAACTCTATGAAAAAAATATAAGGACCTTGGATTAGGCCATTAGACATGACATTAAAGCACAAGCAACAAATGAAAAACTAAGGTGAACTTCATCAAAATTAACTTTCCTGCTTCAGTTTAGTAGTTCCTCAAAAAGTTAAACATAGAATCAATATATGACCTAGCAATTCCATTCCTAGGTAGATACACCTGAGAGAATTAAAAATGTAGGGTTCAGACCCATAACCAGCGAAGAAATTGAATCGGTTATCAAAAATCTCCCAACAAATAAGAGTCCAGGACCAGATGGCTTCCCAGGGGAGTTCTACCAGACATTTAAAGCAGAGATAATACCTATCCTTCTCAAGCTATTCCAAGAAATAGAAAGGGAAGGAAAACTTCCAGACTCATTCTATGAAGCCAGTATTACTTTGATTCCTAAACCAGACAGAGACCCAGGAAAAAAAGAGAACTACAGGCCAATATCCCTGATGAATATGGATGCAAAAATTCTTAATAAGATACTAGCAAATCGAATTCAACAGCATATAAAAAGAATTATTCACCATGATCAAGTGGGATTCATTCCTGGGATGCAGGGCTGGTTCAACATTCGCAAATCGATCAACGTGATACATCACATTAACAAAAAAAAAGAGAAGAACCATATGATCCTGTCAATCGATGCAGAAAAGGCCTTTGACAAAATCCAGCACCCTTTCTTAATAAAAACCCTTGAGAAAGTCGGGATAGAAGGAACATACTTAAAGATCATAAAGGCCATTTATGAAAAGCCCACAGCTAACATCATCCTCAACGGGGAAAAACTGAGAGCTTTTTCCCTGAGATCAGGAACACGACAGGGATGCCCACTGTCACCGCTGCTGTTTAATATAGTGCTGGAAGTTCTAGCATCAGCAATCAGACAACAAAAGGAAATCAAAGGCATCAAAATTGGCAACGATGAAGTCAAGCTTTCGCTTTTTGCAGATGACATGATATTATACATGGAAAATCCGATAGACTCCACCAAAAGTCTGCTAGAACTGATACATGAATTCAGCAAAGTTGCAGGATACAAAATCAATGTGCAGAAATCAGTTGCATTCTTATACACTAACAATGAAGCAACAGAAAGACAAATGAAGAAACTGATCCCATTCACAATTGCACCAAGAAGCATAAAATACCTAGGAATAAATCTAACCAAAGATGTAAAAGATCTGTATGCTGAAAACTATAGAAAGCTTATGCAGGTAATTGAAGAAGATATAAAGAAATGGAAAGACATTCCCTGCTCATGGATTGGAAGAATAAATATTGTCAAAATGTCAATACTACCCAAAGCTATCTACACATTCAATGCAATCCCAATCAAAATTGCACCAGCATTCTTCTCGAAACTAGAACAAGCAATCCTAAAATTCATATGGAACCACAAAAGGCCCCGAATAGCCAAAGTAATTTTGAAGAAGAAGACCAAAGCAGGAGGCATCACAATCCCAGACTTTAGCCTCTACTACAAAGCTGTCATCATCAAGACAGCATGGTATTGGCATAAAAACAGACACATAGACCAATGGAATAGAATAGAAACCCCAGAACTAGACCCACAAACGTATGGCCAACTCATCTTTGACAAAGCAGGAAAGAACATCCAATGGAAAAAAGACAGTCTCTTTAACAAATGGTGCTGGGAGAACTGGACAGCAACATGCAGAAGGTTGAAACTAGACCACTTTCTCACACCATTCACAAAAATAAACTCAAAATGGATAAAGGACCTGAATGTGAGACAGGAAACCATCAAAACCTTAGAGGAGAAAGCAGGAAAAGACCTCTCTGACCTCAGCCGTAGCAATCTCTTACTCGACACATCCCCAAAGGCAAGGGAATTAAAAGCAAAAGTGAATTACTGGGACCTTATGAAGATAAAAAGCTTCTGCACAGCAAAGGAAACAACCAACAAAACTAAAAGGCAACCAACGGAATGGGAAAAGATATTTGCAAATGACACATCGGACAAAGGGCTAGTATCCAAAATCTATAAAGAGCTCATCAAACTCCACACCCGAAAAACAAATAACCCAGTGAAGAAATGGGCAGAAAACATGAATAGACACTTCTCTAAAGAAGACATCCGGATGGCCAACAGGCACATGAAAAGATGTTCAACGTCGCTCCTTATCAGGGAAATACAAATCAAAACCACACTCAGATACCACCTCACGCCAGTCAGAGTGGCCAAAATGAAGAAATCAGGAGACTATAGATGCTGGAGAGGATGTGGAGAAACAGGAACCCTCTTGCACTGTTGGTGGGAATGCAAATTGGTGCAGCCGCTCTGGAAAGCAGTGTGGAGGTTCCTCAGAAAATTAAAAATAGACCTACCCTATGACCCAGCAATAGCACTGCTAGGAATTTATCCAAGGGATACAGGAGTACTGATGCATAGGGGCACCTGTACCCCAATGTTTATAGCGGCACTCTCAACAATAGCCAAATTATGGAAAGAGCCTAAATGTCCATCAACTGATGAATGGATAAAGAAATTGTGGTTTATATACACAATGGAATACTACGTGGCAATGAGAAAAAATGAAATATGGCCTTTTGTAGCAACATGGATGGAACTGGAGAGTGTGATGCTAAGTGAAATAAGCCATACAGAGAAAGACAGATACCATATGGTTTCACTCTTATGTGGATCCTGAGAAACATAACAGAAACCCATGGGGGAGGGGAAGGAAAAAAAAAAAAAAAAAAAAAAGAGGTTAGAGTGGGAGAGAGCCAAAGCATTAGAGACTGTTAAAAACTGAGAACAAACTGAGGGTTGATGGGGGGTGGGAGGGAGGGCAGGGTGGGTGATGGGTATTGAGGAGGGCACCTTTTGGGATGAGCACTGGGTGTTGTATGGAAACCAATTTGACAGTAAATTTCATATATTAAAAAATAAAAAAAAATAAAAAAAAGGAAAGAAAAAAAAAATGTAGGGTTCACACTAAAACTTGTACATGAATATTCATAGTTTGTTGATCATAAGAGCAAAAGGTGGAATCAATGCAAATGTCCATCTGCTGAAGAATGGATAAACAAATGTAGTGTATCCATACAGTGGAATATTATTCAGTGGGGGGAGAGGGCAGGAGGGAAGAAGAATGAGGTTTTGATTAAAGCAATAACATGAGTGAATCCTGAAAACATTATGCTAACTGAAAGAAGCCCGACACTATTAAAAATTGTCTGGAATTAGATAATGCTAATGATTGCACAATGTTGTGATAAGCTAAAAGCCAGTGAATTTATACACTTTGCTATCTATATAGATTCAATGCAATCCCTATCAAAATTCCAATGGGAATTTTCACCCAACTAGAAAAAACAATCTGAAAATTTGTATCCAACCACAAAAGACGCTCAATAGCCAAAGCAATCCTGAGAAAAAAAGAACAAAGCAGGAAGTATCACATATCCTGATTTCAATGTTTACTACAAATCTCCAGTAATCAAACCAGTATGCCACTGGCATAAAGACAAACACACAAACCAATGGGACAGAGAGCCCAAAATAAACACCTGTGTGTACATGTCAACTAATACTTGACAAGGGAACCAAGAATACTCAATCGGGAAAAGATAGTGTCTTCAGTAAATGGTGCCTGGAAAACTGTAAAACATACAAAGCAATGACTTGAAATGGATTAAAGATTTAAACATATGACCTGAAACCATAAAACTCCTAGAAGAAAACACAGGGAAAAAGCTCTCTGACACTAATCTTAGCAATGACTTTTTGGATATGGCACCAAAAGCACGAGCAACAAAAGCCACAATAGACAAATGGCACTACCATCAAAACAAAAAGCTTCTGCACAGCAAAAGAAACCATCAACAAAATGAAAAGACAACCTATGGAATGGGAGAAAATATTCACAAATCATCTTCTGATAAAGGGTTAATAGCTAAAAGAACTCCTACAACTCAATAACAAAAAACCAAACAATCTGATTTAAAAACGGGCAGAGTAACTGAATAGACACTTTTCCAAAGAAGACATCCAAATGGTCGACAAGGACGTGAAAAGATGCTCAACATCACTAATCATCGGGGAAATGTAAATCAAAACCACAATGATCTCAGTGATCAGCTCACACGTGTTGAATAGCCATCCTTAAGACGGCAAGAGAAGACAAGTGTTGAAAAGGATGTGGAAAACTGGGAACCCTTTTTGGGTTTTGGATTCAGGGAACCATTAGTGGTAGTGTAAATTGGTAAAGTCACTATGAACAGTATGAAGTATTCTCAAAAAATAAAAAAACAGAAGTAGTACATGATCCAGCAACCCCACCTCTGGGTATATATCCAAAGGAAATAAAACAGGATATTCAAAATAGCCAAGATATGGAAACAAACCAAGTGTCTATCAACAGATGAATAGTTAAAGAACATGTGGTGTATACATATACATCAGCCAAGAGAAAGAAGAAAATACCCCCATTTGTGACAACATGGATAAACATGGACATCAAAGGCATTATAATAAGTGAGGTAAATCAGACAGAGAAAGACAAATACAACTGACCCTTAGACAACATAGGTTTGAACTGTGTGGGCCTACTTATACATGGATTTTCAGTAAATATATACGTACAGTACCATAAATATATTTTCTCTTCCTTGATTTTCTTAATAATGTTTTATTTAGCTTACTTCATTGTAAGAATATAGTATAATATGTAGAACATACTAAATGTCTTGGGAGAGTCAAAAGTTAATATGAAGATTTCCCACTGCACAGGGGGTCAGTGCCCCGACCCGCTATGATGTTTAACGGTCAACTGTACGATACCACTTAGGTGTGGAATTTACAAAAGGGGAACTCATGGAAACAGTCCCCTGAAGGGTGGGGGAACTGGAGAGATATTGGTCAAAGGGTACAAATTTGTAGTTACAAGATGAATAAAGTTCTGGAGATCTAATGTACAGCAAAGCATTGTGATTTAGTTAACATTGTGATTTCATTAGTTAACAATTTAGTTAACAAAGATGCTAAGAGACTAGATCTTAAATGTTCTCACCATTAAAAAATAATGATAATTATTGGATGTGATGAAGTGTTAACTAATACTACCATGGTAATCATATTGCATTATATACATGTATCAAATGAACACACCTTCAACTTATAAAATGTCACATGTCAATTATCAATTACATCTCAACAAAAAACCAGAAATGAGCAACAAGTATAGATATTTGATTTATTACAAAATTGGCACTATCGAATAAGGTAGAAAAGGATGGTATTTTAAATTAACCGTGCTGGGTCCGATGGGTGCTCATATGTGGAGGGGGATAAAAGCATTCACACTTAGAAAATGTTTTAATGGATTATAGACTTAAATGTGAAAGAAAAACAACAAAATATCTAGAAAATAAGAATCTCTTCATGACTTTATTAAACAGTTTAAAATGCACTCTACAGAAAAGAAAGCGTGTTTAGCTGGACTACATTAAAATTAGCAACTTCTCCTTATTAAAAGATATTATAAGAAAGAGACAAGCTACAGAGTGAAAAAAGACATTTACTCATTATCTACAATATATAAAGAACTCCTGAAAACCAATTAGAAAAAGATAATGCAAAATAAAAATTGACAAAGCCATGAATGTTCTTGTATGGCCTTGAATAAGAGGGGTTTTTACGGTTTAATAACAGAGGACAGTAACTTTTAAGAATATATCCTTCTCGTAAGAGGGGATTCAAATGACCAATAAACAGATATGCAAAAAAATTTTTTTGGGGGGGAGAAGGGCAGAGAGAGAGAGGGAGACACAGAAACTGAAGTAGGCTCCAGGCTCCAGGCTCCAAGCCCGAGGTGGGGTTTGAACTCACGAGCCATGAGATCATGACCTGAACTGAAGTCAGAGGCTTAACCAACTGAGCCACCCAGGTGCCCCAACAGAAATGCAAATTAAATCCACAAGAAAATATTATTTCAAAGAAAGACAAAACCAGTTGGTAGCAAGGATGCATATTCACATAATGAAATATAGCAATGAAACAGACTACAGCTGTACACAACATCATGGATAAATCTAACAAACATGTAAAGCAAAATACAGTCGACTCTTGAACAACATGCGTTTGAACTGCACAGATCCACTTAAACGTGAATTTTTTAGGGTACAGTACTGTAAATGTGCTTTTCCTTGTGATTTCCTCAATATCTGCCTTTCTCTAGCTTACTTTATTGTAAGAATACAGTATAATACATATAACATACAAAGTATGTGTTCATCAACTGTTTATGTTATCGGTAAGGCTTCTAGGCAACAGCAGGCTAGTAGCTGGTTTGGGGAGGTGAAAGTTATACCTGGATTTTCAACTGCGCAAGGGGTCAGCACCCCAACCCCAGCGTTATTCAAGGGTCAATTCTATACTGTATGATTCCATTTCTATAAAGTTCAAGGACAGGGAAAACTACCTTACAGTGTTAGAAGACAAAACAGTGATTATTTTTAGAAAGAAGAGGGGCTGATGACCAGGAAGGAAGATGAATGGTGCAAAAGGGTGACTCTGAAGGTGTTCTTCATATTATATACATACTCATACTGTATTCTTAAGTTTGTTGCTGAAAACAGAGGTGTGTTCATTCTGTAATAATTCACCAAGCTGTCCATTTAAGCTCTATGCACTTTTCTGTACCTATGATATACTATAGTAATAAATCCTATTGGAGATAAAATATATGCAAAGTTCTGGGAAGAGGCATTCTATACATAAGTATTCATGGGTAAAGTGATGTATTTATTTGACTTGAAATATTCCAATGCCTCCTCCACTCCAAAAACAGAGGGGAGACAGGTGAAATAAGAAATGTAGAGTGCCAGTAGTTGCCAAAGTAAAGACTGTGGTTACACAGGAATTCATTCTAGTGTTTTCTTTTCTCTTGGGTGTTTTAAAAATCTATAATAAAAAGTTTAAAAAATATATATGTGTGTGTTTAAAATATATATATATGTGTATATGTATATACACATATATATAGATGTGTATTGGACACACACATATATATATATATATATATGTATATATATATATATATATCTGTGAATTGGACAGAATTCTGTTGTTTCTAATTAGGCAGCTTTCAGTGCTACATATTCTGGATGAGGTTATTATATCCCAGGACTACAGCTCTTAATTTCAACGATTTATCTTGACAGTTGCAATTCAAGACAATCTCGAGTTGAAGCTGTGTCAAAACAAGATAAAATGGTCTCCTAAAATATGGTACTGAGTTACTAGTAATCAAAGAAATGCAAATTGAAGCAGTAATGAGGTACCATTTTGGGTTATCATATCGGCAAAGATTTTTCAAAATAGCAATATTCAATGCTGCCTAGAGTTTAGCCAAGACAGGCACACTCATTCACTGACAGTGAAAGCAAAATCCAGCAAAAACATTTTGGAAAGTAACACAGCAACATGATTAAAGAATCTGAAAAATACTTAAATCTGTTGACCCAATAATTGCATTTCTAAAAATTTCACGTTTGGAAGTGATAAAAAATTGTGGACACATACTGATATATAAGAATGTTCATTCCAGCTTTGTTCATAATAATGAGATATTATTCTCAAGAGCTTCAATCCCAAGAAAGGGCAAGATGATTTAGGACATAGCTATTTAACACTAAAGATGATATTTCAGAACAGTGGTTATGAATCCTAACAGAGCAGAGAAACACATTCCTAACAAAAGAAGAGCTCAATGGAGGTGTGATTTTCAGAAAGGGGTAGGAAATGAGGAGGGGGCTTGTTTTTTTGTATTTGTTCCTACTGAGAATAACTGGTGTTAGAAGAATGTTTAATGATGAGGGATAATTTTTATGCAATAGTGCTGAATTTTTAAATAGCTAAAAAGAAAACTGTACATATATGATAGTATTAATGACATAAATAAGGCTTAAAGGAAATATAATGAAAGCTGTGGGATCAGAAAACATGTACACACATACACACACACACACATTTTTAAATAGTACTGACTCTTGAGAGGAGACTGAATCAGCTTAACAGTCTCTTGATGTTCCTGATCTCAACTATCCATTATAGCAGATGGCTTAAACAAAATTCTGCTGCTCAAAAACCAGAAATTCAGTAAAGGATATAGAAAAAGATTTGCCTTAGGTTCAGCAAAGCCTCAGAAGACCACGCGTATCAGCCGGAATACTAGACAGAGTGTGCCCAGAGTTTGAAGGGTCATGTGCCTCCACAAGTTACTTAATAGCAAAAAAGAAAAAAGAAAAAAGAAAGAAAGAAGGACTTGACATCTTCCTGGCAGCGTCTTCCTGGCAATGTGGCTAATACGCAGGAAGATGTTGCCTGTGTGAAGGAGTAGAAGGAGGGTGAAACCATATATGTGATATATGTATAGACACAGAATAGTCCACACATACAACAAGATATTATAATGCATATAATAGACATACAGGCAAAAGGGATTCATCTCCTGAGAAACCACAAGAAGAGAAAGCTCAGAAGTGCAAAATGCAAAAGACAAAGGGGGCTGAGAGCACTGGCAATTGGATGAGACATGGAGAGATTGTAAATAAATATTCAATAGCAAGGAAAAAATTCCCATTAGAGGATTTTTTAAAAAGCAGAATATTTACACTTCAGAAAAGCTTAAGAATAGTACAGAGCAGTGTTTCTCCATCCTCTGGAGGTTGGGAGAAAGTGGAAGAGGTGGCTCCACTGGCATCTTAACGGGACAGTTTCCACTGTGTGAACATGACCTGTATCCTGAGAACCACTAACACAGAAGCTTACAACGTGGGAATGCAAGGAAAAGGAACGAGACTAATAATTTTTGAAAAAGACGAACAAGGGAGAGAGAATGTAAAGAATAAGGACAAAAGGAAAAATAAATGAAGAAGAATAAATAAATGGGAAGGTTTCTACCGGAAGCACGAGCTGAGCACAAAATCCGAGGGCCACTCTCTACTTTCCACGTGAGAGAACATCTGTACTGAGAAGTCTAAAGCCACCACCACAAGGTGAGTGACAGCCTATGTACAGAAGAGTAAATACAGGTCAGATAAACAATGTCATAAAAATCAATAAGCAGAAGATCATGTTATTGCCTACAACCAGGGTGCGTACACAGACTCCAGTCACTGAAGCAACACATCGACTTGGATGTCTCCAGATACTGACAAAAGAGCACAATCTCTGGCAATGTTCCCACAGGCAGTCTATCTATCCATCATCCTGCAGCAGACACAAACAGATAGAAACACCTGAATCCAAAGTGTAAAGATGGAATGAGAAGGTTATCTCAATATAGCCAAGCCACATTTCACAAAACTATTGCGATAAAGTAAATCCAGAAGGAATATAGAACAGCCAGAAACCATACATCCCCAAAATCAATAAATCCTATAGATCCGTTTCTCCAGAAATATTACTTGTAACAATTCATGAGTTTAAGTACCAAATGTTAGATACTAAAAGCTCCCTTCCTGGGAATTAACTGTCCAAATGCAAACACTCTGTAGTTAAGAAATGTTCAGATTGTTTTAACCCACCAATTAACCTCCCTGTGCCTAAACTTGGCTCCAGAATTAAAAAAAAAAAAAAAAAAAAAGTGACTCATTAGAAGGTGACTAAACCCTTGAAGTAAGCCTATAAAATTTCCTCCCTGGAAAGCTTAACAGTGACAAGATGTGCCTGTGTATACAGTACTCTACCTCATGTCTGACTCATAAGAAAGTGAATCTGGAATGACAGCAAGATGAGCCTGAAGAAGGGCGGATGGCACTTGCTCTACAAATACTAAAATGCCAAAATTAAGCCTTTCATCTAAAACCCTTACTTATCTAATTTGCATTATTTACCAAATAGTGCATACAAGGGACATATAGTCAAAAGGATACTTCAAGTTCATCTCTTCAACCATCCCCATGGCAATATAGATGAAATGAAAAATGAAAAGTAAATTAGATAAAACTGGCTAAAAAAAATATATTAAACAGCCTTGTGATCAGGAATTGGACCTAGCAGCCTCTTAGGGGAACATATAGGAACAAAAATAACCTCCTACTCAAGAAGAGCCTGCAAACAATTCCAAAAGATGTGTGGAAATCTAACATTCCCCAAGACAGCCAACATAATCTACAATCAGAAGAGAAATGTTAGTGAAAGAAAATTAAAGTGATAGAGCAGGCAATTTAAAAATAAGCGATAAACTGAAGACATGACTTCATAAAAATGGCAACTTGCCCAAATTACATGCAATTCCAATCAATATCCCCAAGTTCTGTGTGTATATGAGAATTGACAAATTGGTTCTAAAGTAAATATGAAAATGTAGCAAGGTGGTAAGAATAAGCAAGACAATTTTGAAGAAAAATAATTTTAAAGAAGGAAAAGGGGTCTTTGGTGCTAAATATCAAGTCTTATAAAGCTATAGTAACCATGGGGCAATGAGACAAGAAAGAATAATCAACATAACACAGTAGAAAGTTTAGAAACATCCATGAATATATGAAAACTTGATTACAATAGGCAGCCATTATAAATCATTGGGTAGAGAACAAATGATTCAACAACGAATGTTGCTGCAATCGATTATTAACATGGGGGGAAAAGAACCCCTGCTTCATAACATCCTTAAAAAAATAAACAGATAGGGGCCCCCGCATCGGGCTCTGTGCTGACAGCTCAGAGCCTGGAGCCTGCTTCGGATCCTGTGTCTCCCTCTCTCTCTGACCCTCCCCCACTCACATTCTATCTCTCTCCTTCAAGAGTAAATAAACAATAAAAAAATTTTTAAATAAATAAACAGATAGATATGCACACATATACATGTGTATGTGTGTGTACATATGCTCATAGAGATATTTGGTCCTTAATAAAAAGCATTTGCAAGTTAATGAAAATCATACACATCTCAAAAGAAAATAATGGTTAAAAACCAAAACAGTATTTCACAAAAGAATACATACAAAGGGTCAACTAAAATATAGCAAATTATTTTAATATCACAAATAATTAAATGCACATTAAGACAATGGGCACTGGTAAAAAAAAAAAAAGTTCAAAGTAGCAATGTTCATAATAGACACAAGCTGGAAACATCCTTGATGCTCATCAAAAGTTCAATGAATTACATTTTTTTTTAACGTTTATTTATTTTTGAGACAGAGAGAGACAGAGTATGAACAGGGGAGGGTCAGAGAGAGAGGGAGACACAGAATCGGAAACAGGCTCCAGGCTCTGAGCTGTCAGCACAGAGCCTGATACAGGGCTCGAGCTCATGGACCGCGAGATCATGACCTGAGCTGAAGTCAGACACTTAACCAACTGAGCCACCCAGGCGCCCCAAAAGTTCAATGAATTAAAAAATTTGTGACACATTTACAATGGGATTCTATAGATCAGTGAAAAAAATTAATCATTGCTACATACAATAACATGGATAAATTTAATGGATCTAATGCTACTAAAGAAGCTAGACCAAATAAAACAGTACATGTTTAATGATTCAGAATAGTGGATAATTTGGGAGATGAAGGATAGTGTGGAAGGGACATGAAAGAGACCTTGAGGGTGTTAATTATACAGGTGGATTGACTTTATTTAAAAATTCATCAGGGGCGCCTGGGTGGCTCAGTTGGTTGGGCGACCGACTTCGGCTCAGGTCATGATCTCACAGTTCACGGGTTCGAGGCCCTGTGCTGACAGCTCAGAGCCTGGAGCCTGCTTCAGATTCTGTGTCTCCCTCTCTCTGTGTCCCTTCCCTGCTCATGTTCTGTGTTTCTCTGTCTCTCAATGATAAATAAACGTTAAAAAATAAAATAAAAAAAAAATTCATCAAGCTGTACACTTAGGATTTCTATGCTTTAGTGATAAATGTTACACTTCAACAAAAAGAAAATTAACAATAAAAATAAGACTTATAAGACCACACATAAAATAAGACAACTTTATTGTTTTATAAAGCTGAGTAATGATAGAATATCAACATGTGAAGTTGGTAAGAATGTGCAGAAATGACAAGTCCATGTGATACAAGCTTATTACTACATGCCCAATTTGGCAATTTCTACTTAAAACCTTTATAACTGTAATCTCTTACCCCAGGAGTTCATCTTCTAGAATTTATTCTAAGGAATCAGAAATATGAGCAAAGATGTACATAGGTTTCACGGTATTTATTAGTAGATGGGTTAAAAAAAGACAATAGCAAACCCACCTGATGAACGACTATGTGGCAATTAAACTCAGTGTAATAGAATACTTTCACAAAGGATCACGACATAGTCCTAAGTGAAAAAAATCAATAACCTAAGCCTTCACTTTAGGAAAGTAGAAAATGATGAGCAATTTAAGCCTAAACCATAATAATAAAAGAAAAGAAATAATAAAAATTAGAGCAGAAATCAATGACAGTGTAAAAAAGAAAACCAATAGCGAAAAATCAACAAACCAAAACCCAGTTCTCTGAAGAAAGAAAAATCACTTACCATCGATAAGCCTTCACCTACACTAACCCAGAAAAAAAGATAGAAGACATAATTTACTGAGATCAAAAATAAGAGGGATCATCACTACTGATCCCATGGACAATAAAATAATACTAAAGTAATACTCAACACTATGCCCACAAATTTGATAACTTGGATGAAATGGACAAATTTTGTGAAGACACAAGAAGAAATCATACGATTAGGGCTATGTATATTAAGGAAGTTGAATAATTAATAACCTTCTAAGCCCAAATGAGTTCTACCAAACACCTATGCCAGAAATGACATCAATTCACCACAATCTCTTCCAGAAAAACAGAAGCGAGGTACACTTCTCACAGAATGCTGAGGCCAGCATTACCCTAATATCAAAACCAGATAAAGCCATTTAAAAAAGGAAAATTGAGGGCAATATCTCTCACGAGCATAGATTTGAAAAGAAAGCATTAGTAGTCAAACCATGTTTAAAAATTATTATACACATGATGACCAGTTGGGATTTATTTCAGGTATCCAAGGCTGGTTCAGTATTCAAAAAATTCAACATCACACATCAATAGGCTAGTGTAGAAAAATCATGCTATCTATAAATTAATGCAGTAAAGTATTTGACAGAAGTTAACATTTATTCATGATAAAATCCTCAGCAAACTAGGAATAAAGGGGAATTTCCTCAAAACAATAAAGAATATCTACAAAGAACCTACAGCTAATATGATACTTAATTGTGAGAAACGGGACATTTCCCCCTTGCCCGAGACTGGGAATAACGCAAGCATGCTTCCTCTTGCCACTCTTATTCAACAAAGTAGCAGAAGACCCAACTACTACAAAAAGACAAGAAAACGAAATAAAAGGTATATAAATTGGAAAGGAATAAAACTGTTTTTATTTGCAAAAACTGAAAAAAAATCTCCTCCTAGAACTACTAAGTGAGAATAGTAAGATCAGAGGATTCAGATTTACAAACAAGCCAACTGCTTTCCTATATACCAGAGATGAACAATTGGAATTGGAAATTTTTTAAAAATTACAACAGCACCACAAAAATAAAATATGGGTACATAAATCTAATAAGATATACACAATAATAAGATATAAGATATACACAAGATCTATGTGCAGAAAACTATAAAAGTCTGATTAAAGAAATCAAAAAAAATCTTTAAAAAAAAAGGAGAAATATTCTATGTTCATGAATTGGAGGACCCAATATTGTTAAGATGTCACTTCTTCCGAACTTGATCTACAGATTCAACATAATTTCAAACAAAATGTCAGCAAGCTATTTTATAGATACTGACAAACTGACTGTAGGGTTTATACAGAACATTAAAGACTTACAACAACCTACACAATTCTAAAGGAAAACAAAGTTGGAGAACTCACATGATACATTTTCAAGATTTACTATAAACCTATAGTAAGTAAGACAGTACAGTATTGGCAAAAGAAGACATACAGATCATCAGGATAGCTAAAAAATGGATCCAGACAAATAGAATTAACTGATCTTTAGCAAAGGAACAAAGGCAATTCAACTGAGAAAAGACAGTCTTTTCAACAAAACGGTGCCAGAATATTTGGACGTCCATAGTAATTAATTAATTAAACACACAAACAGATGGATTTAGATGCAAACCTTACACCTTTTACACACACACACACACACAAAACTTAAATATAAAATGCAAACCTATAAAACTTCTAGAAGAAAACACAAAAGAAAACCTTTGTGACTTTGGGTTTGATAAAGAGTTTATAGATTCAAACCAAAAGCATAATCCAGGAAAGAAAGCATTGGTAAGTGACTTTATTAATATTAAAAATTTCTGTCCTGAGAGAGATGCTGTGAAGAGAATGAAAGACAAATCAGACTAAAAGAAATATGCAAAGATATATGCAAAGCATATATCTGATAAAAATTTCATATCCAAAATATATAAGGAACTCTTGAAACTCAGTTCAAAAAACAATTAAGAAACGGGCAAAAGATCTGAACAAACAACTCAAAAAAAAAGATGTACAGATCTCAAACAGGCATACTGAAAGATGCTCAACCCCATGTACCATTAGAGAATCACAAAACGACGACGAGATACAACGATATGGCTGCTAGAAGGTCTAAAACTAAACAACCAACAATAACAGATGCTGATGAGAATGCACTGCAACAGGAACCCTCCATTGCTAGGGGAGACGCAAAATGTTACAGCCACTTTGGAAGACAGCTCAAGCAGTTCACTGGAACATTAAACATAGACTTACCATCAATCCAGCAATGGAGTTCCTAGAGATTTACTCAACTCAGTTGTGTTTACCCAAAAACCTGCATGCAAATGTTTATAGCATTTGGTGATTATAAATAGTCACCAAAAACTGGAAGCAACCAAGATGTCCTTCAACAGAGGAACAGATAATCTGTGCCGTGTCCATATAATGAAGTATTGGTGAGAAAAAGAAATGAATTTTCAAGCCATGAAAAGACATGGAGGAACCTTCAGTGAATATATACATAAGTGAAAAAAGTCGGAAAGGGCCACACACTGTATGATTCCAATTATATGACATACCGAAGACACAAAACTGTAAGAGAGAGTTAAAAGAACAGTGGTTGCCAGGGATTTGGGGGCAGGTGGGGGATTTTGAATAGGCGAAGCACAGGGGATTTCTTAGAGCAGTGAAATTGTTTTATATGATAGTGTAATGGTGGATACATGACACTGTGCATTAGTCAAAACCACAGAACTTTACAGCTCAAAGAGAGAATCTTAATGTATACAAATTTTGGCTCTGTGATCTTCTCCCCAAAAACATGTAACAACTGCAGTCAAATCACAAGAAAAACATCAGACAAATCCCAATCAAGGGGCATTCTAAAAAATACCTGACCAGTATTCCTAAAAACCGTCAACGCAATGAAAACAAGGAAAGTCCGAAAAAAGAACCAGTCACGAGAAGCCTATGGAGACAAAACTACTAAATGTAATGTGGGATCCTGGAACAGAAAAGGGAAATTGGAATAAAATATTAACTTAATGTATCAATATTAGTTCATGAACTATGACAAACATACCATACAAATGTAACATGTTAATAATACAGAAATAATAGTAAGGGTTCGTGGGAACTCTGTACTGTCTTTTCAATTTTTCTGTAGCTCTAAAACTGTTCTAAAATACAAGTTCATTAAAAAATTAAAAACAGGGGCGCCTGGGTGGCTTGGTCGGTTGAGCGTCCAACTTCGGCTCAGGTCATGATCTCACGGTCCGTGAGTTCAAGCCCCACGTCGGGCTCTGTGCTGACAGCTCAGAGCCTGGAGCCTGTTTCAGATTCTGTGTCTCCCTCTCTCTCTGCCCCTCCCCTGTTCATGCTCTGTCTCTCTCTGTCTCAAAAATAAATAAATGTTAAAAAAAAAAAAAATTAAAAAAAAAATTAAAAACATACCCAATTCTTTATAATAATAAACAAATAGAAATAACCATCAATCAGAAAGCGGTTAAGCAACATAGCCATATGGGTGCAGCTATGTAAAAGAATGAGGTAAAATTATTTACAGTCAAACACAAAGAGGTACAATATATATTGATAAACAAAAAAAAAAAAGCAACCTATAGGCACTATGTAAAGCGAGATCCCATTTGTATTTTTAACCTTCAAGTAGAGTTTGGGTGCCTGGGTGGCTCAGTCGGTTAAGCATCTGACTTCGGCTCAGGTCACGATCTCACAGTCAGTGAGTTTAAGCCCCGTGTCAGGCTCTGTGCTGACAGCCCAGAGCCTGGAGCCTGCTTTGGATTCTATGTCTCCTTCTATCTCTGCCCCTCCCCCACTTGTGCTCTGTCTCTGTCTCTCAAAAATAAATGAATGTAAAAAAAAAAATTTTTTTTAAATCATTCAAGTATAGTTTATATGCACTACATATGTCAATGAAGATACTTCTAAAGTAAACAGAAATCCCTTTGGGAAATAAATAAGGTGAGAAGGGAGCGGGGGATCAAACAGGGAGGTTTTCAGTTTTTATACTTCTGCATCTTTTATGAGAGTAAACTTGACAAAGTAATTTTTTATCTTAAAAACACAAACTATAAAACAACTATACATACTATATACAACAACTATATACATACAACTATACATACAGTAAGATACCTAAAAAAATACTATATACATACAACTATACATACAGTATATACAGTATATACATACAGTATATACATACAGTATATACATATACATATACATATACATATACATATACATATATACATATACATATACATATACATATACATATACATATACAGTATATACATACAGTATATACATACAGTATATACATACAGTATATACAACTATATACATACAACTATACATACAGTAAGATACCTAAAAAAATACTGGCACATATGTGTATACATAAACATAAGATTAAAAGGACTTACACTCCTCATGTATTGCTTTGATAGGGGGAAAGCCCAAGAAACATAAGATGCTAATCTCAACTACGGTAAGTGTGAATTAAGTGTAAAAATGACTTCTTTCTGGTGAAGAGTGACTGCAGAACAGCTGTGCTAATAAGAAGGGAGATGAGGGGAAAGTAGGCTTGAGAACACAGACGAGGTTGGTTTTGCCCAGGAGTCAACAGAGCAACAGGTGAGTATGTCTGGAGGCACAGTTAGTTGGGAAACAGGAAACAGAACTCAGGAGCAGGAACGGGGGTGGGGGGGAGCACAGAAGGATGTGCTCCAGCAAGATCACGAGGACAAAAGAAGCCTGAGGACTGAAGCGTGGGAAACACCTCCGGTAAGAGGGTGCAGGGAGGAGCCTAAAGGTGGAGAAGGTGGTAAGGACCAAGAAAGAAAATGAGGAGAATGAGATGTTCTAAGAAACCAGGGGAAGAGAGAGTTTCAGGAAGCAAGCGGTGGTAAGGCGAGCAGTGCCAAGTTCAGGAGGACCGACGGGGAAGCAGCTGTGGACCAGGCAACTAGCCAGCAAGGCCCCAGCACCGTGTCGGTGAGTCCCGGGGGGTGCCCAGGGGGCACAAGCCTGTTCTGTTTTAGGCTTTGGGAACTAAATGGTCTCTGTGGCAGCTACTCGACTCTGCCAGAGGAGCAGGAAAGCGGCCACAGCCAGTGTGCCAACAAGCAGCATGGCTGTGTTCCAGTGAAACTTTATTACAAAAGCAGGGCAGGGGTGCCTGGGTGGCTTGGGCGGTTAAGTGTCTGACTTTTTTTTTAATGTTTATTTATTTTGTGAGTAAGTGAGTGAGTGAGTGAGAGAAAGAGAGGGAGGGAGGGAGGGAGGGAGAGAGAGAGAGAGAGAGAGAGAGAGAGGGAGACAGAGAATCCCAAGCAGGGTCTGAGCTATCAGCACAGAGCCCTACTCGGGGCTCAAACTCATGAGCCCTGAGATCATGACCTGAGCTGAAATCAAGAGCCGGACGCTTAACCGTCTGAGCCACCCAGGCACCCCAAGCATCCAACTCTTGATCTCGGCTCAGGTCATGATATCAGGGTTCTAAGACTGAGCCCTGCATTGGGATCTGCACTGACAGTGCAGAGCCTGCTTGGGATTCTCTGGCTCCTTTGCTCTCTGCCCCTCCCCACTCTATTTCAAAATAAAATAAATATAAAGACACATTCGAAACAAAGGGCAGGGGCAAGTCAGGTTTGGGCCAAGGGCTGTAGGTCCCCACCCCCACACCAGTCTCCATGATGCCTGCTGGAAAATAACTGCTTTCAGATAGATGCTGCCTCTAGAGACAGTAAGACCTCCTCCATCACCAGTTCCTTATTTATAAAATTCCACCACTTGCACATTTACTCCTGTATACATTTCCCTTAACTGTGAACATTTACATAAGAATGTACAGGGGCTTTTGGATCACTTTTAAGGGAAATGTTACAAAAAAGAGAGACCTAGGTATTAGTAAGAGAAAAAGAAGACAGAAAATAAAAGGCAAGCAGTGGAGGTTTTTGGATCATACTCATGAGTAAGAGTTAAAGGGACAAAACAAATCCAGGCCTTCAACTGCACCTTAGAACCTATTAGGAGGCTGGAATTCTAATTTCAGGAAATCCTAGTGAGATCTGGTATAAAGTTACCTTAGGTGGCACTGCAGGTAGCTAACTCTATGTGTTAAGGAGAACATTTTAAAATATGGTAAATTAAATGAATTAAATAAAATTTACCCCCAGGATTTTAATTTCAGACTCTGGGTTTTAAACCCCAGGCTCTGGGTTTGTTGAACCACAATGGAACTCCAAAGTCAACAATTTAGTCATGGGTCAAACCAAAAGAAAAAGCAAAGGCTTTATTTACTATGCATAAACACAGAACGAAACAAATTTGCAATTATGTGGTGACTGTGGGGGAGTCTAAAAATATCACCGCAAGCAAGGAACAGAGAAATAGAAAGTAACTGAATAGTACCCATTACTAATTAAAGATTTATAAAATGTTATTAATATTCTCTATGAACACAGTATTTGTAAGAGCTTTCATGATTCTCTAATTCCAAATTTCAATCTGAATTTTGCTCTAAGTGCTAAATTCTTCAAATGTGACTTTTCCTACCACATGGATTTTTTTAGGATATGATCTTTACTTTCGGTAAAGAAACCAGTGTGTTCAAAATGCAACTCTACTAAGTGGGACCATCTAAAAAGATGGGCAGGAAGTGATCTGTGCACTTCTCTACTCCATCCTTGTCCTCGGCCCTACATCCCAGCGCACCCAGAAACTGGAAACCAAGAATCTCCAAATAATTACTGCCTTTCTCCCAGGGAAAGACAGAGAAGATGGACTTGGATTGTAATGGGTCATAAATACAAAAACGGACCTAAAACTGAGGGATCCTCCAGTGTCTTCAATGTCTACCAGATATTTTCAAAGTACATAAAATCGAAAGACGATAATTTTCCATCCTGAGCTAGGAATAGGAAGAAATAAAAATGCTCTTCATGGTAACGTAAAAGACAGGTTTCGTTCAGTCACTGCACCTGGTCGAAGTCTCCCGACATCTAGAGACACGACTCCAAGCTCCAAAGCTATAGAAGCCGTCTCATCAGAAAGGCTCTTAAGACTGCTGGAGATGAAGCTAATAAACTCTAAGGGTTGCTCAAATTCTATTTTTGTGGTTTTTAACATTTCTAACTTGTTACAGGCAAAACACATTTTTTTTTCTCCACTGTGTGGCTGGAGGAAGTGAAGGTGCAAATGACTGAATATAAATGGTATTTATTTCAATCCAGTATCTCAGACTAGAAAGGAACTAACGGCATAATTTTTTTTTTTTTTTTAATTCCTATGAAGGTGGCAAATGAGTTTCTGCCACATACACTGGCTTCTTACGGCCACATCCGAGGAGCGACCAGCTTCCTATTGCCATAAATCAAACCAAACTCAGAGTCTCCGCTATCTTCATTTCCCAAATGCACTAATAAAGGTCTTCAAATGTCAATTTGAGAAAGTGCTTCCTTCTTTCTGGTTTCAATAAGCAGAAGAAATTAGCTTCTGACCGTTCTTTTAATTTCCCTTTCCTCCAAACTCTTTACATAAATCAAACACAATGATTCTCATAAAAAGGTTCAACTCGAATCTCCAAAATGACAACACCTAAGCTAATTTTTTTTAAATGAGCCTTGAGATGAACGACTGTGAATTATTCCATTCAAAGGAAATTGGAGAGGATGAAGTCTACAAAGTGGCGGGAAAGAACGCCCACAGGTCCCTTAGTGATGGAGGGCTGATGACTTCCGGGATACCCATTTGTGGTAGATCTCAACCACTTCTAACGCCAAACCACTTCTGGTTAACAAGCGAATGTTCCCTTAATACTATGTGAAAATTCAAAGTAAATATCAGTTAAAAAACAATTGAAAATGATTGTCATTTTTCCAAATGTCTGTTCAAACCACCTGGGTCCCCTTGCTTTTTTCCTCCCCATTCCTTTGGCAGGTAAAAATCCATGATCGATTACGTACACTAGAACAAATAATTCGACCTCTCAAATAAGCCCCATTAAGTGACATCAGTTCCAACATGGTGTCTAGGACTATCACGAACTTTTTAAAAAAATCTTACTAAAAACACTGTCGGGGCGCCCGGGTGGCTCAGCCAGTTGAGCATCTGACTTCAGCTCAGGTCATGATCTCATGGTTTGTGAGTTCAAGCCCCGTGTCAGGCTCTGCGCTGACGGCTCAGAGCCTGGAGCCTGCTTCAGTCTCCCTCTCTCTCTGCCCCTCCCTACTCGTGCTGTCGTCTCTCTGTCTCTCAAAAATAAAAAACATTAAAAAAATTTTTTTTAATAAATAAAAAAACACACTGTGCTGAATGAGTATAAAGAATACTATTTATTTTAATAACACATACACATACATCACAATAACGTAAGAATCCTAAGGCACCAATGAAACCATTAGTCTAGGTATTAGAAATAAAACCCACCTCTATTTAAGATAGATAAAGATCATCTTCCCCTCTATCTACATGTTCATATCCAGGCCTCCTCCACTTCAAACCAGGCAACGAATAACACCCCCCACACCAAACAAAGCCCAAAGCTTTCTGTCTCCCTTCTCCTCCCAAGATGCCATGCGTTCTCTGTCCTTCTCACAAACGTTATGCAATCTGCCTTCCGTCTCCACTAAACCATTGAGATTGCTTCGGTAATGGGCATCGATAACCTTCTGTATGTAAATACTTGGGGGCCTTTCCCTGAAATTAACTGACTTCTTTTATCTTGCTGATTTTCTTCTTCTTAGGTTTATTTTGCTGTCACTTGGAATACTTCGTTCACTGGTGTAGATTACTAGACACCTGCTAATACCCATTCTCCACTTCCTCCGTATCCAGCACAATGCCTGAACTACTTAGGGACAACGGTGCACTCAGCTGTTGTCAGATTCTACTTTCCAGCCTCCCTCAGCAGGATGTGCCAAGGGTCCAAGTTTTGGCCAACAGGATGTAAAGGGAAGAGTTAGGCAAATCATCTTAAAAAGATGTGGGGCGCCTGAGTGGCTCATCGGTTAGGTGTCCGACTTCAGCTCAGGTCATGACCACATGGTTCATTTGTGGATTTGAGCTCCGCACAGGCTCTGTGCTGACAATGAGGGGCCTGCTTGGGATTCTCTCTCTCTCTCCCTTTCTCAGTGCCCCACCCTTACTTGCACTTTCTCTCTCCCTCTCTCCCTCTCTCTCAAAATAAATAAATAAGCTTAAAGAAATAAAAAGAAATAAATAAAAGATGTGCCCTCCTTGCATCCATCCTCATGGTGCCTCCTCAAAATGAAGGCCAGAATGCCATCACGATGACCAGAGCTCTAGCAAGCATTCTGGACCACGGAAGTAAACTTCAGAATCAAAGTCCTACACTGAATGTCAGAGGATAAAGATAGGAACTTGGGTCTCTGATGATACTGTGAAGTCCCTGAGTAAAACTCACTCTTTCCTGTGTTTCTCCTTTACTATCACACTACTACCACATTCATAACATTCCAACCCCAGATGTGGGGGGATTTTTCCCACACTAAGCTATTAATGTGACACCAGCTGGGTATCCTACAATTCACCTCAATTCTAACACTACCTACCTGGAGACAGAGCCAGATCCCACAGGTTAAGGGCCGGTCCCACAAAACTGTCCCATTTCATATGCCAACTACAAGTCGAGGTGCTCCCGACTGATCAGCTATGAATCGGCAATTCCCATGACTTCCTTGGGTTTAATTTGCTACCGTAGCTCACAGAACTCAGAAAAATAGTTTACTTACTGTATACCAGTTTATTATAAAAGGATATGATAAAGGATACAGACGAACATCCAGATGGAAGACAGGTGTAGCACAAGGCATGTGAGAAGGGCCAAGGAGCTCCCGTGCCCTCTCCGGGCATGTACTCTCCTAGCCCCTCCATGTGTTCAGAACCCAGAAGCTCCCTGAACACACAGCCGTACCTCTGGGATTTTATGAAGGCTTCTTCACATAGGCATGATAGATCATTAACTCCATTTTCAGTCCTCCCTTCTCAAGAGAATGAGATATGGGGCTGAAAATTCCAAGCTTCTAATCATGGCTTGGTCTTTCTGGTGAATAGCCCCCCTATTGAGGAGCTCACTGAGAGTGACCTCATTAGGACAAAAGACACTGCTATCACCTAGGAAATTCCAAGGGATTTTGCAGCTGTGTCAGGAAATGGGGTCAAAGACCAAATATCAGAACAAAAGATGCTCTCAGTCTCAGTGCTTTCACCATTTTAAAAAATGACAAGGGTTGTAGGAGCTCTGTGCCTGGAAGCAGGGACAGAGACCAACGTACATATTTTCTCTTATTTCAGAGACACCGTATCAGCCCTTGGTTCAACTATATTCGGGCTTCTGTTGACAACAGAAGAAAAGGCATTTCTAACTTGATTATCCTACTCACTATTTGGGGACCTGTTACATGTAGTTAATTTGAATCCCAAGTGATACAATTCACCTGTGGTTCCTAGATATCGATCCAGTATTCTGATTTACACTATTTTATTTTTTTATTTGTTATTTTTAAAGTTTATTTATTTTGAGAGAGACAGAGAGAGAGAGAGAGAGAGAGAGAGAGAGAGAATCCAAGCAGGCTCCGTGCTCTCAGTGCAGAGCCTGATGCAGCGCTTGATTTCACCAAGTGTGAAATCCTGGCCTGAGCCAAAATCAAAAGTCAGATGCTTAACTGACTGAGCCACCCAGGCGTCCCCGATTTACACTACTTTACAAACATCTGTAATTGTACTTTTGATTTTCTTTTACCTAATACAAACTGAAAAGTTCCTCTTCTATATTACCAAGTGGTTGGGCTTTGTTTCTTTAAATTTTTGTTGGTCTTGCCACGTTGTGTTCGGTGTTCTATAAATGGCATATCTTTATTTTCTGTCTCCACTGCCAAAGAAGAGAGATCTCATGTGCCTTATTCACTGATTCTCAGTGGCTAGAAAAATTGTGACCAAATATTAAGCACTCAATAAATATTTGTTGAACGAATGAATAAACGCAGTTTGTGCAGTTTAGATTTTTTAAACATTTGTTTACAGGCTAGTATATTACATTTTATGCACACATAAAAGGGGATCATGATAAAAATACAAAGAAAAATTGATAAATGTTAGAGTACTAGCAAATAATAAAGCAACATTGCATCATAGAACTGAAAGACATTTATGTTGCAAAGGAGATAAAGTTATACATGCAGTATGATTACAACTATTTATCCAAAACCCAAATTTATGCCTAAGAACTATAAAGATAATAAAAGAGAATACAAGGGCACCTAGGTGGCTCAGTCGGCTAAGCGCCCGACTTAAGCTCAGGTCACGATCTCTTGATTTTTGGGTTTGAGCCCCAAGTCAGGCTCTGTGCTGACAGCTCAGAGCCTGGAGTCTGCTTCAGATTCTGTGTCTCCCTCTCTCTCTGCCCCTCCCCTGCTCACACTCTGTCTCTTTCTCTCAAAAATAAACATTTTTTAAAAATTTAAAGAGAATATAAGTAGCATTTCCCTAAACACTATGAATTTCAAAAATGCAATTTAAAATACAGTGGGCAGCAGAAAGATATCCAGAAAAAGTAGCCATAGGACAAACCAAGAAACAGGCTCTTAACTACAGAGAACACAGTGATGGGTACCCCTCAGAGGGGTAGGGGATGAGGGGAAACAGGTGATAGGGATTAAGGCACCCACTTGTCAAGGTGAGCACTGGGTGTTGTATGTAAGCGTTAAATCACTATCTTGTGCACTTAAAACTAATACTGTATGCTAACTGGAATTTAAATATAAATTAAAAAAAGAAAAAATCTTTGATACACACACACACACACACACACACACACACACACACACAATGGAATGTTATTCAGCCATAAAAAGAATGAAATCTTGCCATTTGCATGACATGGACGGAGCTAGAAAGTATTATGCTAAGCGAAGTAAGTCAGAGACAGACAAACAACCATATGATTTCACTCATATGTGGAATTTAAGAAACAAAGCAAACAAGCAGATGAAAAAAAAAAGAGAGAGGCAAAACAAGAAATGGGCTTTTAACTATAGAGAACAAACTGATAGTTATGGGGGGGGGGGGGACATTTGGGGTGGGGGGAGGGAAGGGGATAGAGATAACAGGTGATTGGGATTAAGGAAGGCACCTGCCCTGACGAGCACCTGGTGTTGCATGGAAGCACTGCATCATTAAATTGTTCACCTGAAACTAACATTACACTGTATGTTACCTAGAATTTAAGTAAAAACTTAAAAAAAAAAAAAAAAGTGGCCACAGGAAACACACACCCAATACATTTCAAGATCCATCACAGTAGGAACACAGGCACCTCCCAGCTAACAGCAGTAATCTGTTCCTGAAACCTAACATCATACACAAAAAATAAAGCATATTTCCCATTATTTTAAGTGAGAGAAATTAAAATGCTACACATCAACTCAAAACTGCCAAAGACTTTCTTAAAATGAAACTAAAACAAGGTAAAATGCCCATAAATATAATAACCACTGTACCAGTCTATAATATGTGTTCAACACTACTTCCGGATTTAACAAGTGAAAACAAACATGGTTAACAGCAACTGCGCAGTGAAGCACAGTGGCCTCTCGCGCTGCCGGCACAATCCCCCTCGGCCGCAACCTGGTGAGCTTTTCAAATCATCTACATTGGACTCTGATGATCTACCCACTGTATCTGGAATGTCATTCAGGACTTTCCTTGCATCATCATTTTGTTTTAAATGCTATGTTATGTTTTGAAAAAATATATAGATTTTGCCCTCATAAATATACCAATTAAAAACACTGTAGTGAAAGACTCATGTCCTATGAAATCTGGAAATTAAAGAAAGGTATTGTACTGGGAAACCAGCATCCTACAGGGAAATGGTCTGTAGTTATGCCTATTTTTGGAAGAGGTGTCTCTTCCTATATCCTTCAGATAATCTGATGATATATGAGTCGAAGGTCAAAGGGTAGGTAAAATTCTATTAACTTGTGGATAGCTAGATCTTTAAAACCCATTTATCATTTTTTGAGCTATAGTGTGTCACTACTATTCACGATCATTCAAGCCACAATCTACGCAGGTCTGACCTTAATATACATCAGGCTTCATATAAAAGACACTTGCTCAAATGTAAAAAGGCTAGCCCTGAAAGCCATCTGTCCAAAATGGATATTACTCTATATATTTGGTTATTTAGACCATCAAGTTCTAGAAATTTCTATGGGATAAATTACCCACTGCCACACTAATGACCTACATAAAATAAAATATACAGGGGCGCCTGGGTGGCTCAGTTGGTTGAGTGTCCGACTTCGGCTCAGGTCATGATCTCACAGTTCGTGAGTTCAAGCCCCGTGTCGGGCTCTGTGCTGACAGCTCAGAGCCTGGAGCCTGTTTCAGATTCTGTGTCTCCCTCTCTCTGACCCTCCCCCGTTCATGCTCTGTCTCTCTCTGTCTCAAAAATAAATAAACGTTAACAACAACAACAAAAAATTAAAACAAAAATAAATAAAATAAAATATATATTTTTCTTCTCTAATGTTATCATAGATTTTATTTTTGGTGAAAAGTGGAAAACTTGTTAAAATATCACTCATGACCCCATGGTTATACAGCTATTATGAATGTTTTTGTTCAACATAATTTTTAAGTGAAAAAAGTATCTAATTGGAATATACATTAAAAAAATGCCTTTTCACCTTCAAATGACTATTTGAGAATGTTTTTAGAACCACAGATTTGAACAAATTTTTTTAAACTGTTGGTGTGCTAGGCACTAGCAAAAGCTCTAAGACCATTTTGCATTTTTTGATTGGCAGAGATCAGGGTTGTTTTTTGGTTTTTGTTTATGTTTTTTTTTAAATTTATTTTTGTAATGTCTATTTTTGAGACAGAGAGAGACAGAGCATGAGCGGGGGAGGGGCAGAGAGAGAGGGAGACACAGAACATGAAGCAGGCTCCAGGCTCCGAGCTGTCAGCACAGGGCCCAACGTGGGGCTCGAACTCACAGACAGCGAGATCATGAGCTGAGCCGAAGTGGGACACTCAACCGACTGAGCCACCCAGGCGCCCCTGTTTTGTTTTGTTTTGTTTTGTTTTTTACCACAGTTGAGGAACCTCCTTCCCAACACTGGTTTCCTCTCTTGTCATTCCACTCCTCACCCTACCGACCCCCTTGCTCTTGGATTCCCGCAGAACTGAACCTGCTAACAAGCCACAAAGGCTTTCCGTATCTTCAAGCTCGGCTCTTCCTTCCCACTGGGAATGCATCTTAGTAGTCAGTGGTGGCTCTGGGCTACTGGGAGACCAGGGTTGGAGGGAAGCTTACTTTTAAGTCCGTATCAATCTGTGACCCTTACAGATTATTCCCTAATAGTAACTGATGGTTAACGCTCTGGCTCAGCTCCCATCACCTCCCGCAGGAAGCTTCTGATCCCAGTGTCTCCCCGTGTTCTTGTAGCCCTTGTGCGACCTCCTACCCCAGCACTGGTCACCTCCTGCTGAAACTGTCTATTTGTCCCCAGAAGACTACAGTTCCTCAAGGGCACCAGGCCATATCCAATTGTATTCCTGGGCCTAGCACAGGACTTGAAACATAATAAACTCAAAGCAAGAGGTGGCCGACATAAATACAGTAAAACCAGAGTCTCTAAAATGTTGACAATCATTTGTAACCAAAATTCATTCTAAGAGGCAGATGACCACTATTTAAGTCTGAACTAATTTCATTAATAAGAGCATTAACACTAGTGAGTTCACGTGCCAACCAATGAATGTACTAGGCGTTTTACACGTGTAACGTCATTTAATCCCCGAACGCCGTCTGGCATGTAAGGAACCCCTCTTAACCCCATTTAACTGATGAGGAAGCAAGGTCTTTATGGACATTTAGCAGGAGTTTAGCCAAGGTTACAAAGCTGACATGGTGCTGCCGTGGAATCAAGTACCTCCACTATGCTCACTTTCTGAGGACTGGAAAGACAGCCCTGAGGTTCCAGTCAACCACTTTGACTAAGCACTGACTGCAAACACAATCACTGCCCAAAAGCCTCCAAAGGGTAAAACACTAAAAAGCAACAACAAGAAAATAAACTGGAGATAGCACGCGAAAGAAAAGCCAATGTTTTTCAGTGAACACTGTAAGAAATGGTAAAATAACAAGTTTATGATGACCAATCACTAGTGTTGGCTAGAATATTTAGGACAAACAAATATACGTAATGTTGAAAAAGCGCTTAAGATGAGAATGTTTCTACATGAGACAATTAACATGTCCTACTTTCTATAACCCACTATGTCCTGATTTACAATCCTATTTTAGCTTCTACAACACCTTCCCTGCTTTGGTCAAGCAGTAATGACTGTTAACACTAGAAAGAAGAGGAATTTGACACAGTATTTACAATTCTTCTGCCTAGAAAAATTATCTCCCTGAGGCAGCTTCTGATGGTTATCCTTTTTAAAAGTAAGAACACTCTTGGGAATGCAAGCTGGTGCAGCCATGCTGGAGAACAGTATGGAGGTTCCTCAAAAAACTAAAAATAGAACTACCCTACGACACAGCGACTGCACTACTAGGCATTTATCCACAGGATACAGGTGTGCTGTTTCAAAGGGACACATGCACCCCCATGTTTATAGCAGCACTATCGACAATAGCCAAAGTATGGAAAGGGCCCACATGTCCATGGATGGATGAATGGATAAAGAAGATGTGGTATATATACACAATGGAGTATTACTGGGCAATCGAAAAGAATGAAATCTTACCATTTGCAACTACGTGGATGGAACCGGAGGGTATTATGCTAAGTGAAATTAGTCAGAGAAAGACAAAAATCATATGACTTCACTCATATGAGGACTTTAAGAGACAAAACAGATGAACATGAGGGAAGGGAAACAAAAATAATCTAAAAACAGGGAGGGGGACAAAACAGAAGAGACTCATAAATATGGAGAACAAACAGAGGGTTACTGGAGAGGGTGTGGGAGGGGGGATGGGCTAAATGGGTAAGGGGCATTAAAAAATCTACTCCTGAAATCACTGTTGCACTATATGCTAATTTGGATGTAAATTTAAAAAAAAATTTAAAATTAAATTTAAAACAAAAAAAGAAAAAAAAAAAAAAGCAAGAACACTCTGAAAACAGACGAAGAGGAAAATGGCCAAAGATCTCCCTCCGCTTTCAGACACTCGGGTCAAAAAGAATTGAATTGTATGGCTGTACCATAATTTATTTAACTGATGGATATTTAGTTTGCTTCCAATCTTTTGCTATTATAAATAATGTCACAATGAATAATCTTGCATATATGTTACTTCACGTGGATGTTAACTAGGTCTCAGGGTAAATCACGAGATATGAACCACTCACTCAAAGGGCACATGCATTTTTTATTTTAATAGATACCATAAAAGTGTCCTTCAAAGATGAGATTGGACCAATTTATATTCTCACCAGAGATGTGTGGGAGTACTTGTTTCCTCACTGATACTTTTATCTATATTTATGGGCCATTTGCATTTCATTTTCCATTAAGCATTTGTATCTTCGTCTTATTTCTCTACTGGGTTTATTATTCTTTTGCTTAATGATTGGTAGTAGCATTTTCATCAAGTTTAAAATCGGCTGGTACTTTTTAAACTTTACTAACTCTGTTCACTTTATTAACTTTATTTTAAACTTTGATTTAGAAATCTTTTTTCCAAAACTATCCCCATCCCAAAACACACCATCATATAACTGAGAAAAATTCAAGGAAAGAAACGAGAGGCCTGACTAGTATTTCGTAAGTTCTGAAGGCAAAAAACAAGGGCTCTTTCCCTCTTATGGTAACAGGTCACAAAGGAGTGTAATGATTCACAAAGAATCCTAAGAGACAGAAACAGAGCTTTCTTTTCATGTATTGAGCATTACAGTTTCTCGTGTTTTGCGACTTAAAGTTGTTATTTGGAGATACTGCAGAATACATACGTACGTACATATGTATTTCATATACACATAAACACACAGATACCACAAAATCATATATGCACATACGTGTGTCTAAATATATATGTATATGTGTCTAAGTATACTTGCTGTAAGTATTACAAATATTTGTCCCATTTTAAAAATGAAGATAAAAAAGGATCCACGGATTATACACATGAAGTAAAGCAATAGGTTAGATTATGTGCTGCAGATGTTTGTATCAAAACTCTTTTTATTTATTTAAAAAAAAATTTTTTTGGGGGCGCCTGGGTGGCTCAGTCGGTTAAGCGTCCGACTTCGGCTCAGGTCATGATCTCACGGTCCGTGAGTTCGAGCCCCGCGTCGGGCTCTGTGCTGCCAGCTCAGAGCCTGGAGCCTGTTTCAGATTCTGTGTCTCCCTCTCTCTGACCCTCCCCCATTCATGCTCTGTCTCTCTCTGTCTCAAAAAAAAAAAATAAACGTTAAAAAAAATTTTTTTTTTAAATAAAAAAAATAAATAAATAAAAATAATAAAAAAAAGTTTTTTTTAACGTTTTATTTTTTGAGAGACCGAGAGAGACAGAGTGCGAGCAGGAGGGGCCAGAGAGAGGAAACACAGAATCCAAAGCAGGCTCTAGGCTCCAAGCTGTCAGCACAGAGCCCAATGCGGGGCTCAAACTCACGAATGCAAGATCATGACCTGAGCTAAAGTCGATGCTTAACCAATGGAGCCACCCAGGTGTCCCTCAAAACTCTTTTTAGAACCTCTCTCCTGTACTGAATTTCTCCTGCCTCTAAAGAGTTAGAGTTAAAAAAAAAAATTAAAAAAAAAAAAAGTTATTCTGGTCTAAACAGTCAAAACAGGTAAACTTGGAATGCTTCAAAATGCACATATCCAAAATATATATAAATTTAAGTCTGCGTTTTCATTGAGTAATTTTTACTTAAAATAACATATTTTAAAATTTCAGAACATGTATAATCCTCAACTTGAAATGTAGATTACACATTTCCATTCACCCTTTTTGGAGAGTTGTAAGTATGTTAGCATTTATTAAGTCTTACTCTGCTTTCTAGGCCTTTCCGGTAACACTTTCTGTAACAACTCATCTAATCCTCACAATAACCCAGTCAGGCGGGTGCCCTATTATCCTCATTTTACAGATAAAAGAATTGAAGCACGAACGTGCTGCCTAAGGTCCCAAAGCTCTCCAAGGTGGAGCCAGCATTCAAAGACAGACAGTGTGGCTCTGGAGCACAAGCTCTGTCAAAAGCCTGCAGCAGGCAGCGCCAGGATCTACCCCATCGTCTTGCTGCTCTACCAATGTTGAGAATCAAGGTTGATCTTAATAGCAAAGAAGTTCACGCTAACAAAAGCATCCAAACTGTCCAACTTATAACCTCTTCCACCTTGAACATGTGCTGCAGCCCTGGACCACGTGAAGAACACTCTGCCAGGTGCAAGATGGCCAGGGTCCCCATTTACCTACTCTCATGGCTTTGGATTACGGCTAAGGACAACTGTATGCAAGCATCTGACCCTATCCTTACCAGATTCTCTTGATCACTTTCCACTGATATTCTGTGGCTAGAGATGAGACCTTTGTTTAGAAGGTCTACCAAAGTGTTCCGTTGGATGAATACAGGATGATCTGCCAGCAGTACCCACAGATTCTCAGAAATCAGTGGATGTCCTTAATTGGCCAGGAGGGCTACCCAGCTTAGTACCCCACATTCCCTGTTTGGCATCATACAGATGCCTTGGCTAAACACTACACTTCCTAGCGTTCATACAAAGCACAAAGAGCCACAGCTGGTCTAAGGCAGCCCAACCTAGGAGGCCCGCAGAATCCAGGATAAGTTGATACAGAAGGGTACTGACAAGTAATAGTGATATCCTGGCCTAGAGGGTCACAAAGGATTTTGTCACCCTCCGGGGTTTAGAAGTGGCTACACATGCTCTAGAAATCAAGGCTCAAGAAAGCCAAGGCTCCACAGAACAGGGTATCAGTACAGAGGCCATCCCAGCTGGGAAGGAACTCTACTCCTGTCCGTGCAGTGCCGTGTCCGCAAAGCAGGCCCTCGGCCACAGTGGGGTAGCCGCCCAGAGGCTTTCTCAAAAGCCACTTCATCTATTTAACAAGAACACAAGGCCGATTCCAGATCAGCGGCCATCTCCCAAGTTTCTCAGTCTAAAAGTATTTCTCAGTGCTCTGAGATGAAGAAGAGGGGCAGGGGGCAAGAGCATGGGACTTTCTGTGCTGCTGAGATAAGGTCGTTTTCAACAGTGGCTGTGAGTACTTACTAAGCACCAGAGTGATGAAGATACAGACCCTCCTGGCAGGATGCCTGATGCAGGGGGCTCTTCACGGATTCCTCCTACAGGCCACTTCACAGGTTTCTTCTTTCAAGGCTAGGTCTGAATGCCCACCTCTAGACACACAAATCTATCCAATGGGGAAGTCCCAACGTTCAGCTCTGCAGACGAAGTCACCCAGCAATGCTTCCCTGAGGCTTTGTTTAAACGGGCAACACGGTGTTGAATTATTCCACCCCTGGAGTCCCTTTTACGAGGGTTTAGGAGCATTTCACCCAGTAGAAACAGCAAAGGGCACTTTACCATGTTCTGCTAGGTAGGGCTACCAAATATATGGTTTAAAATTCAGTTTGGAACATTCTGTAATTCTCCCCTTAGAAAAGGATGAAGAAAAGGACTTAGTCTTAGAAGCGAATAACAATAAAGAAGGGGTAAACTGCAAGACAGTAGGAATTCTTTTTTTGTTTGAGAGTAGGAATTCGGAAGGCTTGATTAGAATAATCTTTAGTCCCAGCCCCTCTCTTTCTAAAAGTGGTGGAGGAAGGAGGTTATTGGAACCAATCAATTCTCAGCCAAAAACACCTCTAAGAAAACAGGAAAACGTGCAATTTTCTTCCACTCACTAAAATATGTTAGTTTCTAACAGTCAATCATGTTTACATTTTCATCATGGTCTCACTATAATATATTGATACACAAGACACGGACCTACATATGGACCTACATTTCATCAAATTACGAAGACTACTGTCAGTCTTCACAGCTCATCAGGTAGCACTCTGAATCACACATTATTATGAGGATTAAATCCAAAAATACTTCCTTCCCATGTGAAACAAGGAGCAAATTATGAGTAAGATGTTATTCAGATCAGATGAAATCTTCCCTCGGTGCTAGAATATCTTGGCAATAGATCATTACAGAGCTACAGAACTGTAATGTTTTCATAAACTTTTGCTGACCCATGAAAATCTCCACCTCTTCACATCATCTAGAAATAAATACGTCTTACTGTCCCGGTTCAAAGAATAAATAAAAGAAGGGAAAATGGTAATTTTAGGCAACAGGACTAACTTCGATCTTCCGGATATAGAGAGTACTGACTGACAAAATGGAGCACTTTGGAACCAAACCCGAGTTCAAATACCAGTTTTCAGGTTCTGATACTCAGTAGCTGTATCCAGATTCTCAGAAACGGTGACCTCCACTGTGGCTACAGAGGATAAGCAAACGCGAACAGGTAACAGGCCAAACAACTTCATAAGCCTCAGTTTTCTCATCTGTCAAATGAGGGTGATTTCAATATCTCCCTCAGAAGAAGTGTGCAAAGATAAAGCGATATGATGCACATAAACGATTAGCAGGACTAGAACTTGGCAATCATTTAACAGATGTTAGCTGTCGGCGCTTTATTATTAAACACAGAAACTTGCAGTAATAACGCTCTCTGCAAGATCAAAGGTCTGCCTTATATTTATTTCAATTCTGAACCTAGCCTCCAGTGTCACCAGCAAGGCTGGAGTGGCGCGGGCCTGGCTCCCAGGGGCGAACACCCAGGGAGCTGCTGGTCGGCGGGGGCCGCACTCGCGAGCCTGTGCGAGTTTGCTGGGTAGACCCTGGAGGCAGCACACACTTTCCAGAAAAACACAGGTATTTGGAGACCTAAGCACGAAACACAAAGGCGTTTTTAAAAAAGTGTTTTAACATTATAAGTAAAAAGGAAATTTGGCTGGGGTGACGAAAATGTTCCAAAACGAAATGGTAGTGACGGCTGCACAGCCTCGTGAATGTACTAAAAATCACTGAATTGCACGCCCTGGAGGGGAGAATCTGATGGTATGTAAATATATACGTCAAGTACAAAGAGAGACACAGACACAGAACATTTTCTCTCTCCATTTCACTGGTTCCGAGGAGTTTTTATCCAGTTGTTGCCAGGAGGGGTGGGGGGCAGGTACTGAGGGGAGCCGGGCAGAACCAGGAGTGGTCACCTGTATCTTCATCAACTTTAGTGTCTCTGGCCCAGCAGAAATCTGCAGCGCTCTTCTCTAGGTTCTCTGACGAACCGGATGTATCGACCCTGTGGAGGCTCACAAAGTTGGAGGAATGGTGTCTTTTTATTACCTTCTAGCATTTGTTTACATAGCCCATGGTGGGGGGTAATCATTTCTGGAAACCTGAATACCAGCATACGTGTGTTCTTATATTCATTCTCTTTATTTATTAAATGTGCACTACAGGCAAAGCACGATGGGAGGCGCTAAGGATACAGCAGAGAACGAGACAATGTCCCTGCCCTTGTGAGCGTATGTGCGTATGTTTGAACTGGGGAAGAGACCCACGATAAACACACGAGTCAGGTAGTGACCTGTGCTATGTGACAAACAGGCAGGGGAGAGGGACAGGAATACTACCAAGGAGGGGGACTCCTTTACGCAGGATGGTCAGCGAATAACTCTGATGACAGAATATCTGAATGGAGTCTTGAAGGAAGTGAGAAAACAAACCGTGCCAACGTTAGGGAAAGACCATTACTGAAAGAAAGAATCAGAAAATGTATATAAACAACCAATGGAAAAATAAGCAAGGTATGTAAAAGTGATCAAGGAAATGACCCAGAACATGAAAAGATGCTCACCTCACTAATTAGAGGAATGCAAAATAAAACCACAAACAGACGCCAAGTCACATCCATCAGCTTAGCAAAATTTTAAAAGCCAACAATACTACTGGCCTGTGAGGATAGAAAATGGAAACTCTCATACGCTTGCCTCTGAAGTACAGCCACTCTCCTGAGTACTATGAAAAACAACAAAAACGGAAAATCCAGTTGAAGATGTGTATACCCTACAATCCAGCAACGTTCACGCCTGGGTGCAGACCCTAAAGAAACTACTACGGCACAGGTACGCAAGCCTCACTTTCACTAACATTCACTGCAGAGCTGAAAACTACAGAAAAACCTAAATGCCCATCCACAGGAGAATGATTAGTACCTTGTGGGATATTTATAGGACGGATTGCTATGTAGCAGTTTCAGTGTCTCAAAAGCAAAACGTAGCAACGCGGGTACATCTCACAAATATAATATTGAACCAACAAGCAAAAACTGCAAGGAGGGGAGGACTGGGGTGATTGGTCAATGAGCATACTATGGTTTCAGTTTGGGAAGATAAAAATGTTCTGGAAATGGATGCTGGTGATGGTTACACAATATGACTGTATTGAATACCACTGCACTGTATATGTAAAAATATTTAAAATGGTAAATTTTATTTTTTAAATGGTCAAAAAAAGGAAAAGTTGCAGAACGATATTTATAGAATGATACTATTATGTAAATAGTTTTAAAATATGGAAAACAGCTGTTTATGGAGGTGTAAATAGAGTGAAGGATAAAAATAGCATGGAAAAATAAACACAAAATACATATTGATTACCTCTGCAAGAGAGGGAAGGAAAGGAAATATAATAGAAAAGGGGTTCACAGGGACTGCAACTGAGTTTATAATCTTTTATTTCTTAGGCTAGATGGTAGTTACATTAGTATTTACCACCTCATGTACTGTACTTTTTAAGATGTCCAAAATCAATTATATACACAAGATTGGTGATAGAGGGCGTTATATTTTAAAATTTAAACACAAGCACTCTATGATATTTTTAGGTGTTTCTATCTAGACCTTATGAGGAAGACACTGTTATCAACCCCATTTTACAGAAGAGAAAACTGAATCCCACGACCAATATTACACAGCCAAGAAGTGGTAGGAAATTGGATTCAAACCTGGGTGGTCTTGTTTCAGAATCCCAAGCTCATAACTACTACACACAACAAATCGATGGGAAACAACTGAATACACATCACGACGGGAGTGGATCAATCGCATTCTGGTTATCTGGCAACTGTGTGTTGACCTGTGATTAAGAGCTGGGAATACCATGGTGGGCACAAAGACCTCACATACACTCTGCCTTCTCTCAGGGATCTTTCAAGTTCGTAAGTGCTGGGTATGGGCAGTGTGGGATATAAACCAGGGAGGGGGAAGGAGGGAGTCAGGGAAGGCCGCCAAAGGCAAAATTAAATTGTTATATCCAGAAAATAGGCAAAATTAATCTATGCTGACAGAAGTTGATATTTTAAGTAAATATTTTAAATATGGTATTATAAATAAGAAGTACAGTTGTAAAAATATGTATGGCATGATTTCATTTTGTGAGTAAAATACACATACATATACATACACACAAGAGTTAAAACTCCGGAAGCTACGCATTATAGCGATAGTGTTTTTTCACCTTTGACTTCTGGTGGCATAGGAGTCATCTTATATTCTTCATTACAGTAATATTTATTTTCAAATTAGCACATATGCTTAGATAAATTTTTATCTGATAAAAGGAAATACCTTTCATTTCTTCATTAATATTGTTGCTCTTGGTTCAAAAAGTTAGTATTTATTACATTAATATCTATTGTCCCCATTCAACCCACTACACGATGGCTTCTACACAAAACACTGTACTTCTTTTTGCCATAGTCATTAGAGACTAACTGATAGACCAAGTTTCTTTTTCATCATACTTAACGTTCCCCTTCTCTTTCTGGAACCAAACTGTTTCCTTGAATTGTACGTTAACATACCACACTTGCATGAAACTGCACCAACACCTTTATCAAATTCTTCCCAGACTCACTCCCCATATGTTCCTCATTTTGAAAGCTTCAAAATTTGTTTTCCCTACAGCTCCTTCTTTGGCCTTCTCTAGACCCTTCTTGGACAATTCCGTCCACCTGTTTGCCTTCAACAAACTGCTACAGAGATGACTTTCACACCTACATGTTCCTACTGTGACGTTCCTGAGTCCCCAAGATTGAAGCAATTATCTGCCTGACCCAATCACCCAGTGCCTCAACAGGAACCCAACATGCAACACGTTCATCTTTCCCTAGAATGAGCTTAGGCAGAAGTCACGTCTGGAGAAAAATGTACTTATGACAGAACTTCCTGGCACTGGAGGGAACCAGTCAGTTTGTAGACACTGGCTTTGGATGACACTGCTGGAGAGATCCAAGCACGGCAGTCTTGGTCTGATTTCAAAAGTGGCTAAAACCAGGACATGGTTTTTAGTCAAGCAGAGGAGGGTATGGT
Organism: Panthera pardus; assembly: GCF_024362965.1. NCBI lineage: Eukaryota > Metazoa > Chordata > Mammalia > Carnivora > Felidae > Panthera > Panthera pardus. Next base: position 1,201,852 of record NW_026526969.1, on the reverse strand, counting down.
GGCATTAAACCCAGGCTGGACAGGGGGTGCCTGGGTGGTTCAGTCGGTTGAGGTCATGATCTCACGGTTTGTGAGTTCGAGCCCCGGGTCGGGATCTGTGCTGACAGCTCAGAGCCTGGAGCCTGCTTTGGGTTCTGTGTCTCCCTCTCTCTCTGCTCCTCCCCCACTCATGCTCTGTCTCTCTCTGTCTCAGAAATAAACATTAAAAAAAAAAATTAAAACAAAAAAAAAAAACCCAAAAAAACCCAGGCTGGACAGAATCCACAGCCTGGGAGGCCCGTCCCATGGAGCAGGCTCATGGGTAACAGATGAAGGTAAAGGGCAAGATAAAGCCTAAAAAAAGATGACAATAAAAAAACATATGCAGACCACAGCCAGATGGACAAAGACTGAAGAGCAGACTTTGGCATCAATGCTGGGAGGCGGAAATAAAGAAAATGGGTCAATAAGCAGCAGGACTAGTCAGAACGATGGAGGGGAGACTTGCTCATCCCAAAAAGGAGGTAAGGGAGAAGATATGCTCTTTCATTTCATCTAAGATACTCTAGATTGTAAGACACACAATAATGAAAATAGCAATGCTACCGACTAGGACATGCCATCTCTGGCTGCACGTGACTTCAGAAACGGTTTTAAATGACAACGTGTGTATGTCGCAACTCACGAGCAGCACAGGCATCAAGGCTCCCTCTCGAGTGTGATAAAGACAGGAATTTGACTTTACTGCCAGACACGCACAATTGAAGAAGTGTGCCAGAACATGACACACTCTCACTAGACCCCCCCCCCCTACTGGCCAACAAGCAGGAAACCGAGTGAGTAGGGAACAACCCGTGTTCTCTCCTATGTGTCTCCCTTTCCACTAAGCCAGAACATGTCCGGCCATCGAACATGTGGGCGGTTTTCCCCCACAAGCAAGTCTCTGTGACACCAACTGGGTGTTCTACAACTTAACTCATTTCTGACACTGCAGCACACTTTAGACAATGTCAAGTCTAGGTTATCACGTGTGCTTCTGACCTTCCTCCCTCAGGTTCGATTAATTGGCTAGAGCAGATTAGAGACCTCGGGGAAACACTTACTTACATCTACCAGTTTATGAAAGGATACAGATGAACAACCAGATGAGGAGGTACACAGGGTGAGGTCTGGGAGGCTCCCGAGCCCAGGAGCTTCCGTCCCCATGGAGTTGGGGCGTGTTACCCCTCTGGTGTGACTGTGTTCACCAACCTTGAAGCTTCCCAAACTCCCTACTGGGATTTATGGAGGCTTCCTCACGTAGTTATGATCAGTTATTTACTCCATTTCTAGGCCCTCTCCCCTCTCTAGAGCAATGGGGAAGCACAGTGGGGTGGGGGGCGGGGAACCCACAGAAAATTCCAGCCTTCTGATTAGCTTCATCTTTTTGGTGACGAGACCCAATCTACGAGCCACTTAGGAGTCCCCCCAGAGTCACCTCATTAGAACAAGAGATGATCTTCTCTTATCACTTAGGAATTTACAAGGGTTTTGGGAGCCCTATGTTAAGTATGGGGTCAAAGGTGAAACACTAAAACAAGACGGCCTTACCACTTAGAACACTACAAGGGTTCTAGGAGCTCCGTGCCAGAAACCGGGTGCAGAAACCAATATATGTATTTTCTGTGATCTCACGCTGAGGTGAAAAACTAAGCTGTCTTTAACACGAAGGTCATACAGAAAAATTAATAGCATGAAAAAATGCTATGACCTCATGTTAACAACAAAAAGCAACATACAAAATTGAGTTACCTATGTAAAAACGCAGCCTCCCGCCCTCCCCCCCCCCCCCCCCCCGTCACCAAAGGATTAAATAGAAGTACTTTAAATGTTA